>NC_133905.1:10005000-10616250 GCF_964199755.1 Larus michahellis | reverse complement strand
GTTTGTTTTCATGGCAGAGGTGGGGTGGCCAGACTGGTGGCCAAAGCTGCTTGTAAATAATCCAGCTCTTCCCTGATTGTTTAAGAGGAGGCAGCTGGGACAGTTGCTTGCATAGGCTGGGAAATTTAGACAGGTACTGCCCTTATTTCAGCTGTGCTGCCTTTGAAATGATCAGGAAGTTGGCCATTTCAAAAGCCCTTAAAATCCCCTGACCTGAACCCCTGATTTGGCCATGCTGCTTGAATTTTAATGGATGCTTTGCTGCTAATTAGAGCAGAGGAGGTGTGTAATGCCATTTGGCAGCTCTTGGCTATGAGCTTTTCTCGAGCATTGATTTGTGTCGGGTTGAGATTGTGTTTGCACCCAGAATGTGGCAGGGGCGTGCACTGTCCCCCTTGCAAAATCATCTGTCCGTGAGCATAGTTATGTGACAGGTGACAGCAGGAGGAGATTTATCTCTGGCTTAATGCAAGTTCCACCTAAGTTAAAGCTCTCTCTATTGCTCAAGGAGCTAACATGAACTTTGCTGGCAGGGCCTGACTCAGGAGATATGGTAATGCAGATATATGCAGTTTCTGGACACATACCATTCCCCCTCATTCCCTGTGAGATTTGTTAACAAGCTGTTTAATCCAAGTAGTAAGTAGGTGTTGGGCACTTTGCATCAGTCTTTTACCAAAAACTCACTGCCCTGGCTTAGAGGACTGGTATAATCCGTGTCTGCAGCAAACTGATTTTATGTAGACTGCTTAAAAGCTATTGAAATAAAATCTTGCTGACCACATTTAATAATATATCGCTTAGCACTGCTGCAATGCCTTTCATCTGAGCATCTCAAAGCTGTTGACAAACAATTAATTAAAGCCTCCAACTCCCTGTTACGTAGGTATGGTGGCATCAGTTTCCGTTTTTATTTTCTCCAAACTTGAGATTTTGAACAGATGTTTTCAGGCTTGGACTCAGAGCAAGAGGTTTAGCGATGTAAACCTGAATTTAGGTGTCTATCTTGCGTCACCCAGGCTCGAGAACTTTGGACCTTTCTCAAGAAATCTCATAATCTTACACTAGTCATAGAAATAAGGTCTAAGAGTTTCATATGCTGAGATTCTCTTCTGTGTAAACTTCGGTATTTCTGTGTTTTGTGCTCAAGATTTCACTTCATTACCACAAAAATGGATCTTCTATTTATTCAATGACTTTCATTGATAATTTCTACCCAGAATACAAGCAAATAACTTATCTCACAAATTTGCAGGATCCCGCTTTGCAGGACTTGGAGAGCAATTTTATCATACAGCAAAAGCTGGTGGAAGCTGCAAAGAAACTTGCCAGTGAGCCAGACCTCTGCAAAAATGTGAAGAAAAAAAGAAAGCAAGAGTATACTGATGCTGTAAAAAAGCTGCAAGAGATAGAAAATTCCATAAATGAGTACAGAATCAAGTGTGGCAAAAAACCAACCCAGAAATCAGCTCTTACTCTACCAGGTAAACAAGAGAATTCCCCATATTCTGATGAAAACAGGAAGAAAAAAGTAATTTGGCTCACTTAAAAGATTTGTTTACATCTCCTCTATGTGATTTTTATCTTCTCCAAGGCAGTTAAGTAAGAAAAAAAGAGAGAAGAGATGCAATTGCTGCATCTGATAGGATAAGTGCACTGCTTACAGGCTGAGGGCAGAATAAGCTGCAGTTTTAGGAACAAGTGGAGACTCGTTCCAGCACCAGGTAGGGACGGAAGGTGCTGTGCTTAGAAGGGCTGGCAGGAGCATCTCAGCCGAAACTGGTATGGTGTCTTAATTCTTAGTGTGTTGGGTGCAGTTGTATGTCTGAGCTGCCATGTGCAAGATCTCTCTCCCTTCCCTTCCGCAACGCTACAGTTCGAGCAAAAATAGAGCCTGTGAGTTTTTCTACAAGATCAAGGAAATAAGGATCAAAGACTCTGCTTCTTGATTAAAAATTACTGATTTCCGGGAAGGCATAAGCAAAGTTCAAGAGTTTATAAATGCGAGTAGTGTCAAATAGATTTTTGACTAAAGGTATTTGCCATTGATGAGCACAGTGAAAGCAGATACCCTTGGCCCCTCCATTCTGAAAGTGTGATTTTTCCTGAGGAGGTGAGGTGTTTTGCTGTTTCATAGGATAAAGTATGGAAACTTGCTAGTATCCCAGCCAACTGAAGGAGTTTGGGAGTAGTAAAACCTCATAGGTATTGCAGGCTTTTCTAGTTTCCACAGTGATTAACAGTTTTAGGATATGTTTTACTTCTCCCATCTGTGGAAAATATATATGGATAGTTGTTAATGTTTAATTGATTTCTTTTTTTCCCTTTGTCCCAGAGGAAATGCTGTTTTGTGGGGTTTTTCCTGGGAATTGCCGGGTGGGAAAGAGAATGCAAGGTTTTTATGCTGTTTATATTGATACCCTTTTACTGACCCTTGAGGTGAGACCTCTTGCCAACATGTGTTTTCCCCGGAGGAGACCCTTCTCCTGTGTGCTCCCAGGTTTCTGTTGGGGATCCCATTCCCATTGAGAGCTTGGTTTGGATTCTTACCCAGCACAAACCACGGCAGCACTGGGCTATCCATCATCACAAAGTGCTTATTCCGAAAGGCTGATGATCACTACTTAATGTGGCCCAGCTAGTTCCTGATTGACAGAGATGAGGAAAACATCTGTTTTTCCAGTGTCTTGCTCACCAATCCGGATACTAATTGTGGGAGGTCCTGTATTACCTGGAGCACGTGATGTGTAGTGACGACCAGGAAGCCACTGAAGACCCGTGAGGCAGCATCCGTGCACAGTCACTGCTCTTTGTTGCAGGCAGTTTCTTGCCCTGTTGTGCAAACAAGCAACTTAGGAGTTGGTCCTTATACATTTAGGCCATAATTTTGCAACAGTTGATGTATGACATCCTTGTTTGCTGTCTGGGAAGGTGGACACAGCCAGACAGGACTAGACTCTGTGTGTTGGAGGGTCTCACTGCAGGTGGGGACTGCAAGACAGCAAATAGTTAGCCAGCAATGTTAGCTGTGTTCCCTTTCCGTTCCTGGCTCTTACACTGCAGTGTGAATATGTTTACATAGAGCAGAACTGTCATCTGCCTCAATAATTGATTTTTGTGTGTAACCTTTTCACCGTCGCTCTCTGTACTTTCGGGCTCAAGGTACAAGGTTTCGGAAGGCTGAGCCATGATGAGTCATTTGCATCTGTAAATTTGGGGAATGACTTGTTGGAAATAACATGTTAAATAGTAACACTGATTTATTGAATCAAACCATAGCTGTTTTCTTCCCAAATCCCAAGGGATGGGAAGTGAAGGAAATACTGGACTGTCTCCTGCTTCTCGTGTTCCACTCTCCCTTTCCATTGCTTCCTCTGTAGCCCAGAGTTTCTTCAACTTTTGCAGGGAATTGCAGAGATGTAGGATTTAAATTCAGAGCTCCCACATACGTCAGCATTGCAGACCCCACAGGAATCCAGCTGCGTAGCTTTAGACTGGATGTTTTTTTTCTCTAGGTAGGTTTTTTTTCCTCCTTGCACTGGGCCCAGTTCCATATTTCACCACCATGTGGTCAAATTCATGGGAATAAGCTCCCCTGAAGCTTTTTCCCAGTGTCGGGTTGCAAGCAGAGCTGCAGCCCATCCTCGGTGGTCTGACAAGTCCCCTCAGGGCCGGGGCCAGCCCTCATCTTTTGCTGTTCTTGAAAAGCTGCTCTGTTTTACCGAGTTCTTGTAACCAGCCCTTTCCTCGCAGCAAAGTGTGACACCGAGGGAGCAACGTACATTGTGTATGCTCGTGATGAGCGATGGAGGAAGCAGGTGTGATACACAACGTGTCTGCTGCCATCGTCTTTTCTTGCTTCGTCTCTCTTGCATGGAGATTCATGTAGGCTTTTCACCCCATCAACACCGTGTCTTGCCAGAAACGGCCTAGGAACAGATTTTTTTTCCCTGGGTTAATTATCTCTTGTGCTGCTTTTTATCACCAGCCTAATTTCTCTGCCACTGTTCGTCTGTTCTAAACTTTAGCAAGGAACAAGTGGTAATGTGCAATATCAAGGTGAGAGGACAGCTTTACCTGCAGTAAAGCACTTTGAATAAATAACAAAACATAAAAGAAACAGAAAAAAATTGCAGTGCCCGTACAACAGTTACTGCTCTCTGCATTCTTGGAATTTGCAATAACTTGATTGAAATCAGTGGGATTATTCTGGATTGATACTAATTTAATTGAAACAGAATTTGCATGCTGATGAAACATTCAAAAGTGAATGCCAAATTTCAAAAGGCATTTCGTACCTACCTGGTGGGATTTCGTGTGTACCTAGAGGAGACTGGATGCTAGCAGCCAAGATCTACATGTCTCTGTAGGCTCCTGACTCCTATTGAAGCACCAAAACACCCTGTGAGATCTGTTGGAAGTTGGGTGGAAAACACCTTTGTAAACCTTGGCCTGATTCCTGCTGCAGTTGAAAAAAATCTCCTTTACGTAGGCAGGTTGCTGAACTGCAGTGAGCACAACTAGGTCATGGTTGTACTCCAAAGCAGGGCTGTCTTCAGGCTGTTGAGGGCTAAAGCATACAGATTGTAGTGTTACAAGTAGCAGCTGTCTCTGAAGCTGAAGAAAATAAACTGTATGTGATATTTGGAAATTAATGTTGGGTCTCCTATGCTTAAAGTACTTGTTTTCATTCACAGATGATATAATTCCATCTGAGAGCAGCTCCCTGTCCGATACAACCACCTATGATGATGGTATGTTCCTTATCTTTTTCTTCCTATGAAGTGTGCTTGTTCAGAGACATTCCTTTGACTTAATCTCCTTTAGCCACCACGTTTTGGTGGCATTCGATGACAGATTACTTTATAGTGGAGGAGAAAAGACTTAACCAGGAATGTCGGTCTTCGTAATGGGTTAATTATTGAAAGTGTCTGCTCTGTGAGCTGATCTGAGTTGTCTTTAGAGAAGGTGATTGGTTTTAACGTGCCCAGCCTGTGAGCTGAAGGTTTTGAATTTCAAACAAATATTTCATCCCTAGGACCTGGCCAGAGGCAGATGAGTGGCTGGAGGAGGTACGAGCTGGAAGGATTTGCCCAGCTCTTCTGTCCTCACAGCTACTCTAAAACTTACAAAAAAGTAGAATAGGCACAAATATTAACGATCAGTTTGTGTTTATCTGTTACCTAGTGAGCCTGCATCTTGCATGGGTATGGTGTTTGCTCAGCTTACTCATTTCACACCCACACCCACAGACACACACATTCACGCCCTGTTCCACAAGGTGGAAAGGACTTGGCTTGCCTCTCCCTTCAACTGGATAATCATCATCTGGGGACAAACATTATCTAAATTGTTACTCACTTTTCAGTTACGGCCTGATTCTGATCTTAGTTTGTCCTAGTTTTAGACTTGTACAACCCATCTTGTGCTTTAAAATGGAGTAACACCTGATTCCTGCTTGTAGAAGTAGAGCCAGCGCTTCGGCTTCTGAAAGTGTTCTCTGTGATGCTCGTCCTGCATTTATATGTATTAGTTGGAGTTTCCTCTTGACTCTGATGGGACCTGGGTTGTGCCCTAAGCAAAGTGAGAGCAAGGATCAAACCAGCGTCTTCCCAATTGCCTTCAGCCAAATTCGTCTGTCAGTTGTCTTTTGCTCATTCAGTCGCTTTTGAAGTCAGTCCTTTTTAGGTTGTGTTCCAAAACTAATTCTTAAAATGTCATTTTCAAGTGAAGACCTGGAAGGCGAGGGAGAGGAACTGGCTTTTGCAGAGGCTGAGCTTGTCTGCGCGGCTCTGGGAGGGATCGGGCTGCAAACAGGTGTTTTCCCAAGGAAGTTCCACTTTGGTCTGGCACAGTCCCAACCTGGGTGTAGTAACCATAGGAGTCGGTGCTGCTGAGATCTGTACGAGCCTCCACGATGTCCTGTCTGTGTGGAGGAGAGCTCGAGGCAGGCAGGAGAGCCCTTCTAGATTCACAGCTTGTCTCTGTAGTGCAAAGTGTTTCTGCTTTAGGGGCCACAGATTTGCATATAGGGCAAAAATATCAAGGATTTTGCTAACAAAATACACATTCCTTTCCAACAGTCAGTGAATCGCTTCCTGTGCCAGCACAGAGACCCAGCTCTGCGCAGCTTTCTCCAAGGCTTCCTCCACCAAAGTCCCTCGGGGTGGAGAGGATTCACCTTAGAAAGTCATCCATAAATGAGCAGCTCTTGGAAACCAGACACTCCAGGTAGGGCTCGTCTTGCTGCCACCGTGCTCTCCGCCTTGCTGCCGTGAGCTCCGTCTTGTCCCTGCCAAGGCTTCTGTTACTACAGGCACTCCAGCGGAGCCTGCTGCCTCCACGCTCCTCTGCCATTGCAGGATTTGGTGATGGGAGCTAAATTTCCTGTTCAGTAACAAAAGTGTAGATAAGTGTGTACAAGTAGTTGTCATGGTCTCTGAAATTGTAGGGTAGTGTAGTCTTTGTGAAGGAGGTTTGAGACGGGTGAGAAATTTAATAGCAAGGGCTGTATTTAAGGAATTGCTCATGCCCACCAGTACTGTCACCCTTTGTCTCCATTTCTGTGGTTTGTTTTTAGTATTAATTAAACAACTTGTAGTTTTCCTGATGACTGTGTTCAATGGCTTCAGATAGCACCAAACCATACCCATCCCTCCAGATGGGACTGGTATTTCAGCAGGTACCGTTGTCAAAGCATACAGAATTCGCTTAAGTCCTGATGGGCAATTCACCATGTGAGAGCAGAGTTACTGGGGTTCAACTAGCTACCACCATAGTGCCAGCTGCAGTGGCCGGCTGTGGGGTTCCTGCATGTATCTGTGGGATTTGGGCACTTTCTGAGCTAGAACAAGGGTTCCATGGGGTGCGTTGGTAGCAGCAGCTCTACTGGTGGTTGTGTGATCATGTTCTATGGGTCTGATGTGCTGCTGGTTGTTCTCTCTGTAAGGACTCCTGCTGATCTTGATATTTCTTGGACTGTATCTTGCTTGAGCAAGCTGTTGAAAGCAAGCTGGAGTATTTTTGAAGTTTTGGGCATTGTCATGTCATTGCATTTTTTTCGGCTGTCCCTCAAGATAAGCAGAAGAGTCTTCCACATGATGTTTAGAAGTTGAATTACAGCCATATGTAACCCTTTAGCTGTGATGCGCTTCACTTTAAAACCTGATTGCTTTGCTTTTCTGTTACTTGCTGTGGCTCTTCTGCTTCATAATTCTGTCCTTTGGCACCAGCTTTTCCTACCTGTGAGGGCCTGCCTTGCTGTGGTGCCCCTGTGAACCACAAAAAGGGATTGAATTTTTCTTCCCTGTATAACAAATATGTTCTTTACATGGGAAGTATATCCAGTTACACCCTTACCTGCTTTTTATGCTCTTCGTTTTATTTCTTCGAGACTTAGGGTGCACGTATTCTGTGTGCTGTGACTTGCATGTCGTTTAACCTATCTGGGGTTATCCCCTTCATTACAGGGACCCGCTTTCGACTCACAGCAGTCCTTACCGAACCCTGGACCGGCCGCCCCAGCCCCACGGAGGGAGAAGCATGCCTACCACCCCCGTGCTCACACGCAATGCCTACAGTAGCAGCCACTTACAGTAAGGAGACTTTAAATGTGATGTCCGTCCTAAACACTTGCAAGATAGAATTTATTTTATGGTTCCTTTGTAGCCTCATTTTCTAACAAAGTGAGGCTTATGAAATTGTATTGTCCATCAGCTAGTGGTCTCCCCACAAAAACTTGTGCACGAGCTGACAGATGTCTGTGGATTACGTTCCTACAAGCCTCCTGAAAAAGTGGCCAGATAGAGGCGAGAGATCGCAATTAGTGCCCTTGCTGTGGGAAGAGAGCTGCAATGTGAGCTCACCTGTGTTATTAGACAGCTGAGAAGCTGGGCTGGGGAAGGAGAGATGCTATAAATCTTAGTGTTATGAAGAGCTCATGGTTTATTTGGCTGGGGTAATGCAGCCTTGAGAGACAGAGCTACAGGAAACCCATCTTCCCATGTGCTGCTCCTAGTTCAGTTCCTTGTGTAGACTCTACCTACATAAAAACTGTGAGAGCCGCCTTGTAAATCATTCAAAAATGTGAGTGTGTGAGCTTTGCATGTATCCCTGTCACAGATTAACCTTGCTCACCACGATAGATTTTTATGTAAGAGGTCTCCTACTGTGGCAGCAAATCTAAAACACAGCCACGCTGAATTTCTTGTGATGCAGATATTCTTTGTGGAAAGCAAAGACTGTGTGTGTATTGTGCTTTGGGGAGGCAGCGTGCCTGACTTGCCCGTGCGTGCTCTCTCCAACTCTGTGTGTGTTTGCCTGTGACTGCCTTTAACCCACCGACATCTGTGTTGTTTCAGGCCAGATGTTTCCCCACACCATTGCCGGCAGCGCAGCGGAAGCCTGGAATCCCAAACCCACCTGCTGTCCGAGACTCCTGCTGAAAAGGCAGCCTTCACCCTCTCAAAGTCCCAGCGAAGCAGCAGCACAGAGATCCTCGATGACGGATCATCCTACACTAGCCAGTCAAGCGCAGAATATTACTGTGTGACACCTACTCCCAACCCGTATTATACTACTCAGACGCTCGACAACAGGACCAGGGGTCGAAGACGGTCAAAGAAACATAACATTTCTGCTGCAAATTCAGGAAGTATGCCAAATCTTGCTCAGAAGGATGTCCGCAATGGTGTCTACAACAAAAGTCAGGAGCAGCCTTCTTCTAGCTACTATATTTCTGGATACTCCCCATACACCGAATCTGATGTTTATTACAATGGAGGATATGTTTATGAGAGTGATACGGAGGGACAGTACAGTGTCAATCCTTCCTATCGCTCATCGGCACATTACGGATATGACCGTTACAGGGAATTCAGGTCTTACCATGAGGATGAAGTGGACAGAGTACCGCACAACCCATATGCAACCCTAAGGCTTCCAAGGAAGCAAGTTGCTAAAACAGAGCATATAACCAAAAACATTCACAAGGCCTTAGTAGCAGAGCATCTCCGTGGTTGGTACCAACGTGCCTCCAGTCAAAAGGAACAGGGTCATAGCCTGCAGGCGGGCTTTGAGTCTGACAGAGGATCTCAAAGGAGTTTGGGCTTTGCTGGTCTGCAGGTGCCGTGCTCTCCTAGCAGTCGAGTGTCATCTTTCTCTTCAGGTAATGTCTGATTTCTTCTATGCTTAAGTGTTTTTGTAAGTCCCTGCATCAACTTCTGCCCCCCTCCTCTGCCTCGTTGACGTCAGCAGAGTAGAAGTCAGGCTAGAGCTCTGTCCTTAAAGGTAGAAGAGGAACTGAATAGGAACTACTTGTTCCAAGCTTGGGAAGAAAGACTTGATTGTTGCCTTCTCCTGTGGGTAAAACTGCCTTTTACTCTCTGCAAGTGCAGTAGTCCAAAAAAAAGCACAGCGCCATATGGCTTTCAAACAGGCGTGTTTACCTGTGGAAAACTTCATGCCATGTAAATGCAGTTGCTGTGGTGGCTTCCAAAATACAGCGCAATGAGCATCACTGAATGGGTCAAAGTCTTCTTAAAGAGATTCCCAGGCTCCAAAATACCACCCTCCCAGTGCTTTCCTCCCTACAGGGCTTGTAAATCGTATTTTGTGTTTGCATTGTCTGCTTGAGTGTCCTGCAGAAACCCATAGAGATCCCTAATGAGAATTGTCTCATTTGTCTTAGCTGATTTATCTGGAGAAAGATCTAATTTGCTGTAATTTTTTTTGTTTAATTCCAGCATCTTCTGCAAACGCTGCAGGGAACTGGCGAAACCCACTTGCACTGGGACTTTCAGACTACGATTCGTTGTCTCATTCCTCTTATGCCAGCTGTTACGGGAATGTTTATGGCAACCTTCCTTTGCAGAGCAGGTGAGTTTAGAGCATATCCAGAGTTTTCTGCCCTTCCTCCTGCAATTCACAGGCTGTTAAAAGTTCTGAGGAAATCAACTTGATTTCAAAGGGCCAGGATGAAGAGTAATTATAAAATTGACTTTGTGAGAGCGAGTCCTCTCTGTGTGAAGCAGATGACCTGTACCACTACTAACTGTTCCACCAATATTCGAGGAAGGGGGAAGCGGTCATAGTGAAGGATGAACTCATTTGTTGCACAGCCTTTTCCTCTGGCTGGCGCTGGACCATCGAAGGTCTCGCTCTCCCTGGTGGCTGCGATGCTCGGAGCAGTGTTGAGTCCCTCTCGCCCCCTGTGACAGGAGGTCTCTCCTGCCACCCCATCAGCAGTCCAGCAGGACACAGTCCTGTTGTGCTTCTGAAGCTGTAGTGCCTGTGCCAATAAACTTCTGGAAAAACAAGGAAAGGAAATGTGTCTCTTCAGCCTCATGTCTGAGTGCTGGTGTTCAAAGCCGATACCCCATCTGCCAAGATCATCTCACTTGGATGTTCCTAGGTCCCACTAGGAACCAGGCGGGACATGCTGCTCGTGGGGGCTCTCATGAGGACTGCGGGAGCCCAGGGTCTGCTTGATCCTTCCAGAAATTCGTGCAGCTCTCTTGCTGCTTCTACTTGGTGTTTTCAGTCTCTTCCCCCCATTATCCTACATTGGCCGTTCCCAGTGAGAACGGAGACCTCCTGGCCAGGGAAAGGCCCTGGGCCCACAAATGCTGTCACATTTAAGTACACTTATGCTAAGTGTAGCCAGCTGTAGTAAGTACCCCATCTTTGTGTCTGCTGCTTCATGGGTTGCAGCTTATGCTTGCTGCCAGGCTGACTTGCATGAAATTAATGAATTTTTAATTTTGTTTGTTTTAAAATAAATGAAAGTGTAAGGAAAGATACAAAAGCTTTCAGCTACATCCTTGTTTCTAAGCCAAATGCCATGGGCTTTTTTTATTGCAGTCATTTAGAAGATCTATTTGTAACAGTGTTTAAAAATACAGGTTTTGCTAAATCCTTCCTACAGTTAGGCTTTGGAAACTCTGTTTATTTTGGCAGCTTTTTCTATATAAGGTTTATTAGCTATTAATTTTCCATATTGTGAATCACTTGTCTGATCGTTCATCTGTTTCATTTTCTATTTTAATGCGATTATGGCAAACGAGCAATCAAATACGCTCTACAGTCCTGACAATTCTGAGAAGCTGAGATCCTGTCGCACACCATTTGTCTGATTACAGCACCAAAACTGGGTTTGTGTTTGGGTGCAGATTACACTGGGGTTGAAGTCACAATAACCAGCATTACTTAAAAGCCCGCGGGGGTTGCGTGAGTTTGTGCAGTTTGGGGATTCCCCTCGGCTCTCGCTGGTCCCTGATGCCGTGTCTCTCTTACAGAGCCTATGCGGAGACGAGCCAGCTGGGTGGTGAGGATGAGAGCCGCTTGGAAGACGACTTGCACAGCAACGAGCAGAGGTTATTCTGGCATGAGGATTCAAAGCCCGGGACGCTCGTGTAGACCCGCCTTCGTACCCTTGCATGCCTTGCACAAAACGCTGTGACCCCCAGGCAGATCTCGGGGGCAACTTCCAAACCGAACAAGAAAAGGAAGCGGGCTGTTTCGCTGGGAAAGGTTAAATTCAGCATTGAGAGACTGTAGCAAAACGGTAAAGTCTTACCACGAATGGCGTTCCTTTGTGAATCCGGATAGCCTACGCGAGCAAGAGCAAGCCACAGTTTAATCCTTGACTAGATGCAGCACTTGGTTGAAGTATTTATATTTAGCAAGCACTTTTTTGGAAGATTGGAAGATGTTGAAGGCAAACCTCAGAGGAAAAAAAATAAATGTGAAAAAGAGACTCTTATGAAAAAACCAGGAATTCTAGGAGCACAATTCTGATGTCTGAAAGAAGAAGAAATGAAAATTGATACTGCCATGGCTTATGGTGACCTGGAAGGACATTCGTAAGCTTATGAAGGATAGATACTGTGTGTGTGTGAGGCAAAGGATGACTTAATCAGTATTGGAACATTACTTGAAGGAAGGCTGGATTTTATTTTTTTTTTTATTATGGAGGTTTGAGTGAGTTTATCCAATTTTTGGGGTGTCGTTAAGAGTGTTTGTTAGCACCACGAGCAAGTTCTGGAAAGAAAAGAATTTGCTGACACAGTACGTCTTGTAAAACTGTAGGCAGTTGTGGGGTTTTGGAAACAGAAGCAGTAAACTTTGAACTCTTTTCCATGATAAAATGTAATTAATAACCTCCCATTTAATGACCTTTTCCATGGTACAACTTCACTGTGCGGAGGAGTAGGCAAATTTTCTCGGTGGTTGCTCAGTGACCCCCCGTTCGTCGGGTGACGGTGACATTTTGCTCTGCCTCAGTGAATCGAGGATCCACGGTGGGGAGCTCCGGTGATCACCCAGCAAACAATTGGATTGTACCGGCCAGTATTTTAAGGTGGATGCAAACACAAACAGGCAAGCGGGTGCCTTAAAATGAGGGGCATTAGGGCTGTACCATGAGTCATCTGAACCGCCAGGTGCGTTGCAAAGTCACTAAGTGACAGAACAGCATTTTCACGGAACCATTTGTGTAGGGGAAAAAAAAAAAGTGCGACTGCAGTTTTGATCTAAGAGGGATAAACCTACCTCACGTCGTCCATCTGTAGGAACAAATTGGCATGGGTTATCTTGCGTGATTTCCGACGAGTCGTTTGCGTTCAGTAAAATCTCTTTCGTTTCTCAGCTGTACTGTGCTTCAGGATTCCGTAAATGGTGCTCTTTTTCTTTTATACAAAGGATTAGTTACACCTTGTTCATATTGTGAATAGAAAAGTTTCTGATAAACTTTTTTGACGTTTTTTACCAATATTCCAGAGCATGTAATATATACAGAAGAACACACTTGTTAAGCTGGTACTTAGTCGTTTGTATTATTAGAGTCGCGATTTGGAATTAAACAAACAAAAACAAAATAAAAAATAACTTATTTCCTTGTTTTTTGCATATTTGTATAGCCTACTAGAAATGCGAAAGCTCTTTTTGCTTATTCTTTTACTACTTCTGAATTTTTTAGACCTATTATTTTGTATAGGTCAATAAACTAAAAAGTGTGCTTACCAAAACCACTTCAGCATTCCTCCTGTTTCTACTTGAGTGCTTGGAAAAGTGCAGTGTGTGTTATTTCAGGGCTTTAAAGTAAGAGAGAGTAAATCACCGCGGTCTGATTTCTTTTGGCCTGCATGTTAGGTTGGGTGCAGAGGGTCAGTGGCCTCGCCCGGGGGAAACTTGGCACTTCAGACTCTCCCGAAAAACGTCTGTAAATCTGAATTTGGGATGGTGCGAGGGGAGGGAGGAGTGGTGCTCTTTCAGCATCCCCGCAGGACGGTCACTGTCCCTGGACCTGCTACCCAGCCTCAGCTCGGCAGCCGTGCACAGACAGAGGTGGCCTCACGTTTCTGGAAATGCTTCTTGCTTATCTGTCCTTGCACCTAAAAATTGCCGCAGCCTTTCCCGTTCGGAGCGTGGCTCTTGGGGTTTGTGTTGCTCATCTGCTGGGTCCTCTTTTGGGCTTGTGCCCTCTGAGACACCCACCTTTCTGGAGGAGGGACTTGGCTTCTAGGTGTGCAGCTCCTTTTGCACCCTGGTCGTCAAGCAGTTGGGGTTGTTACATCTCACTCATTTTTTTTTGAGTCATTTGTCATTTCCTACGTCTTGTGGCATCCATAAGCTTCACCACCCCACTGAATGTTATGCTTGTTTCTGGGTTGCTGGTGACGATAGACGTTAACAAGAACTTGTAGATGTGCACACTAAAAGTACTCCCATGTCACCATACTTTTCTATTTCTCCAAGTAGTTTTTGAGGTTTCTCTGTTTGCAGGTTCTTCATTCCTTGAGTCGTGCTTGCTGCTGTTACAGAACATTGGTGTTTTGAGCAGGAAGCTGACTGGTACGAAGTCCAGTTCCTTACCCAGAACTAATGGTGTCGGTGCAGGCTGGCGGTTATTTATCAGCGCTTTCAAAGCTTTTTGTTTAAAAAAGGAAATGAGGTGCGTGACAAGGTCTGTGCCCCATTTAAAGCGTTGTTTGCATTCCTTTGTTTTAATGCTGTAGCCATTGAGTTTTGTATTGGCTTTTCTGTTGGTGTTCAGGATTTAGCTTAGTCTAACACATCCGTGTTGGCACAACGCTGACACTTGGCCTGACCTCCTGGCTTGCTCAGACAGGACCGGGACAGTTGGATATTACTGAGAAGATGGGAATTTGAGGTGGGTTTGGGATGAGGTTTGCTGTATTTGGGGAGATTGGGCATAAAACCTCGGAGCCTGCTTGTACCTTCCAGTAGGCAAGAACTCAGCTGCAGAGGAGCTGGAAATCCAAGAGCAGGAGCGTGGCAAGTGCAGCACTTGTCACCCCTCTTGTCGTTCTCTGCATGCCTGGCCCTGCAAGAGTTGTGCTCTTAGAAACTTCTACGAAGGGTGGAGGTACAGAATGAAGAACGAGGCCCAGAAAAGGAGAGAATAAGAAGATTCACCTTCTCAGATGTTGCCTGGGGCAGGTAGCAAAGGGCTGGGGTCGGCCTTGGGTGGCACAGGGAGGGAGAGGGAGGACACAATGTCCCCATGGACAAGGGACATGGGCATGGACAAGGGAGCTGACAATGCTGTGCTGCTTGGGCAACACCTGATTTTTGCCAGTTGTTCCCCAGGAACCTTAACTTTGCCTTTTGCAGACCTCCTGCTGACAATGTGGCACTGCATTTCTGGAGGGGTGGTTCGGTGCATGTGCGTGGCTGTTCACAGAGGCCAGGTCTGGATAATGCAGCTGAAGAGGTAATAAAGACACACTCGTGTAACTTACCGTATTTGTTCACAGCTCAAATACAAATTACCTGTGCTCGCTTTCAATTGCGACCTCCTCTGTGCTTTCTGCTGCTTAACCACAGCCCAGGATTAGTGAGGACATCTAGTGCCTGACCAGCAGAACTGAAGAGCCTTCCTGCTTCTTGTACTCCTCTCCAATCCTTCCTGCCCCTTCCACTTTGAAGAAATATTTAGAAATTCTTATTTAGTGTGATCCAGAACAATCCCACAGGCCTGCAGCGTCACGAATGTCTCTTCTCTTTAGAAGGCAGAAAATGCCTTCTAAATGATGAGATGAGAGTGTGGAGGGGAAATAAAAGCCCACGTAAAACGATATGTAGTGGATCATTTCTGAGTGCTTTTCAGTTGAGGGATGGAGAAGAAAAAACAGTCCTTGCCAGGAGTCCTTAAAAAGGCATTAGGGCACTGTGCTAAAATAAGCCGTGCCTGATGTTTTTAATTGCCGCCTGCTTTTTCTCTGCTGTTTTGACCAGAAATGCTCCGAGATGTGGGAGGACAAACTCCCGTGGGAGCTGCCGCAAGCCCTGGGAGAGGCTGGTGTCGGACATTCCTGCGGCACAGGGACGAGGAGGGATGAGGCTCAGACCCGCAGCCCCCTCCCCTTACGCGGACAGATCGTTAAAGTCAAAAATCTTTAACGTGCACCCGAGCACGCGTATACGAAACTTGTTGGCCAAGGTGACTCAATGCGTGATGTGACTCTTGCAGGTTTCTGCTGACTTTTCATTTATGATCTTGGACTTGTTCAGCTTCAATGCGAGCGGGGCTGGGGCAGTTTTGTACACAGCAAGGCTGTGTGGCTCCAGGGCTGGGTGAGAAGCCTCCACCGTGACCCAGCCAGTCCGGAAATGTTTGTAGGAGATCCTAGAAAGGCTGAAGGTTTGCTCCATCTCCTGGGCTTTGGGGATTAATGCAGGAGAGCCACTTCTGCAGGCGGGGAGAAGCTCCCCATCACTGCACTTGCCTGGCAATTTATGGGTAAATTCAACCCTTTCCTAGGAAGATTTCTGCTTTCCACACCGCTCTTACATCTCCTTTGTGCTTTTCTATCATATTTAATAAATATGGTAGAAATCATATGAAAGATGGTAGAATAAATAAGGTAGGAACCAGAGAATTTCAGCTATAGCAAGGCCTTTACACAAATACTGGAATCTATCAAATTAAAGGAAATAGGAGCAAACTTTTAATTTTGTTTATTAATTTAAGTCCAATTACCTGTTCTCCGTGGACTTTTCATTTTCCTAGGGATCTTGTGCCAGGGGAAAATCTCTGTGTCCTTAGGACTGTTTTATCTCGTTGGTAACAGAAACTTCCCAGAGTGGTTTTCAGATTACTTTTTGCAGCTGTTTGAGATAAATACAGTGGGGGGGGGTGGTGGGAATAAATCTTATTTTGCAAATGTGTGAAGAGATAAACTGTGCTGTGTGGGGTTTTTTTTTTCTCATTGTGCTGTGCTGGGCATCGAGTCTCTCCCTGCCGTGTCCCAGGCTCTTGCCCTTGCTCTTCTCCTGCTGAAGGCACCAGGCTGCGGGCACCGACTGCAGGGAGAGCCCCGCGGTGTTCCTCGGGTCGGTCGGGGAGAATCTGGCTTTGCAATCGAGTGAAGCAATGAACTCGTTTGTATAGAGCAGGGGAAGGGGACCTACAGCTCTCATCTGGGGGCAGCCCACGTTTTCCCCCATAATGCACCTTCATGAGAATCAATTAGCATTTGGATTTATGTAATTTGGGTAACTCTGCAGATATGGATGTTTGCTGTTTCACCAAGCAGTGAGAAAATGGGCCTTTGTGCGGGTATAGATGACGTTGCTGGGGGAAGGGATGAGGTTGCATGTGGCATCTGTTCGTGTTTTCAGCTATCAGGTACGATGGATTCTGTGGTGGCTGGTGTTTCCAGAACTGCTCCTCGCCCACACCAGTGTCTAGTTGGTACTTTGGAGTCTCTGGTCTTGAAACCTGACCCCGCCATTGGGACCTCAGAGCTGACCCCACCCTAGGCCTGCACAGAGGAAGAGGAGGCAATTGTACATTTGCTGTCTTGTTGTCCACCCTCTTTCCCTCCTGTTTAACTCTCTCCTCCACCTGCCCTGTCCTGTCACAAATTGGCCAAGCGCCCTCACATGCCAGGACAGTGTGTCCACAGTGTCCGGCTGAGCTTTCCAAAGAAAACACTGTCTCCCATTCCCAGCGTCACTGTGATGCCCACAGTACCACTGGGTAAGGGTGGTGTGACACCCTGTCTGAGGCACAACCCCCTGCCTTGTCTGCAGGACCTTCCCCTTCCCCTCGTAGCTGTCAGACACAGATTCAGGACCACATGGATCATCTCCTGGGGCAGGATTTATCATCAAAGACAATTACCCCATGCTCTGATGCAGCAAGTCAAACCTGATGTGATGCTTCCTCCTTGGAAGAAGGGACAATGTGAGTTGTGGTCAGTGGTGGTAGCCCAGGAGGATGTCAGGGCCTTCATGAAAGAGAAGCAAGACCTTTAACAAGAAGCAGCTCCTTGTCATCCATCCAACTTTGTTATCCGTGTCTGTCCATCATGAAGGGAATCGCCATAAATCTTTCATCAAGTCCTTGACTCCAGAGGGATGTGCTCCATCTCCCAGGGCATCTCCTGCCCATCTGAAGTGCAGCAGGCATGAGTCTCAATTTATATTTAATCGTTAGTGTCATTGAAGAGCTGCAGATGGAGAAGATTTGCAGCCAGCCAGGGCTCAGCTGGAGTAACTCTAGAAGAAACCCTTCCACCTGTTCCTGGGGTGAGGTTAGGGAAGGACGTGCCCTGTACATACATAACAAAATCGCCACGTGGCCTTGAGCATCATTGCCTGCCGGCACGTTTTAGTGGCAGGTTGATACGAGATATGGGGCTGTGACAGGTTTGAACGCTGTAAAAGAGACACCTTATGTTTAATGTGAAGGGTGACATTGTTTCCTAGAATGACTCCGTTTCTTACCATATCTGATCTGGCTTGTGCTGAATTCAGTGTTTCATATAAATGTGGAGACTATCGCTCATTCGAAAGGTGATGATGATGGCTGTTGCTGCCACAAGAGTCCTTGGTGTGGTGTCATAACAGTTCTGATTTAATAGTACTGCTGTGCACCATTGGGAGGGAAACTATAAATTTGGCTGAAAAGGGGAGAGGGCATTTTAAATTTTAATTCTAGCTACTGGTGTTAGTGGGAGGCTTTTGTCGCTCCTGAGGCTCTACCATGCAAGCCCAGAGCATCGTTAAATCATAAGAATAAAGGTGGAGTTAATAGTAAATAATAGATAAATTGGATATGCTGCCACAGGTAGGTTCTTGTGCAGACTGCATGGGGAATGAATGTCTTCTCCGAGGGTCCGAGCTTGCATTTCTGATGCAAAGTATCGAGTCTCCGAGCCTGTCTTGCACACAGATTTGGAATAACAAGCCCTTGGTTAATAATAGTCGATACTTGGGTAAATGCCCTGTGTGATGCCGACGGGTCGTGTGCGATTCATTGCCGTGTGTGCCCGCGCTGCCCTGTGCTCGGGCAAGCTGCGGCCATCGGACGGGAGCCAGCGCTGCCCCGGGGCAGCCACGGGTCTCTGTCCCAGGTCGGTCCCTGCCGCAGGGGGTTGGTGTCCCCTTTGAAGGCCATGATCAGCCTCAGCTCCATCCCAGACCAGGTGAAGCCACATTGCGGCAGCTCAGGGCACCTTTTGCTTTTGCCCATTGGCAAAAAGTCTTGGGCAGAGCCACAGCTCAGTCCCTGAGGTCGTGTTCACACATTCAACGTCCCCTCACGAATTGCCTGTTCCCCATAAAACAAGAAAATTGCTCATGGTCTCTCTCAGACCCGTTTTCATTCACCACAGGCTGGGTTCGTTTGTTTGGCAGCTGTTAGTGCTGTGCTTCGGGAAGAGGAGGCAACGAGCCACCACCCAGACATGAAAATGTCCAGGTATGTGGAAGTGCTTTGCCAAGGTCACATAAATGAGACGAGCTGGGAGAGTAAAATACTGAGTTAGCAGGGACGGAACTAGTGCTGAGTGTTTCGGCGTTTTGCCTGGGATTGCGCTGTGGATGATACCTGGGAGTAGAAACTCCCTCCTGTAGCCACAGACCTGCTGCTTTGGAAATGAGCACGGTGCAAAGAGGCATCACGTGCCCTCTGTGCTGGGGGTGCTGCTCAAACCACGTCAAAACATGGTCAGTAAAAAAAAAAAGCGCATCTATATTGGCTGGGGGCGGGGTGGGTGAGGCGTAGCATTGTTCATTGGCAAGGGAGCACAGAAACTCGGGCTTTGAGGGTGAAATTTGGGATGTGTTTTGGCTCTGAATGGGGCAAAGGTTTGCCCCGGATCAGCCCAGACCCCCAGGACCAGCACCGTTCTCCTCAGTGTCATCCCCAGGCCCCCCACAGCAAAATGTCACTGTCAGTGTTCGTATGTGGAGCTGCCTCCTTCCCCAAAATCATGGGGATTTGCATGGTCTTTTTAAAATGGTTTTAAACAGTTGAAATTGTTTAGAAATCCATCAGCAAATTATTTAACCCTTCTTGATGCAAACCAAGATGTTTATATCTGATGCACCTGTGCTTTTCCCTGTGGGATTGCTTTGGACACGCCAGTGGGGGGGTCAATACCCTGCCCCAGGCTGAAATGTTCTCTCCTTAATTTCTGACATGACCAAAGACCTGTCACAAGTGGTGTCCCGCAGGGATGGATATTAAACACTGTTTAATATCTTCATAAGTGATCTGGATGATGGGGTCAAGTGTGCCCTGATGAAGTTTGCTGATGACACCGAACTGAGTGGGGAAGTGGACACTTTGGAAGGGAGAGCCACCCTGCAGGAAGACCTGTGTAGGCTGGAAGGGCGGGCTCACAAGGACCTTGTGAAGTTCAACAAGGACAGGTGTAAGGTGGGAAAACATAACCCAGGAGTGGGATCTCCCTGGCTGGGGAGCAGCTCTGTGGAAAGGCACCTGGGGGTCCTGGTGGACAACAAGCTCAACACGAGTGAACTATGTGCTGCTGCTGCAAAGAAAGGCAACGGGGTGCTGGGTTGCAGCAACAAGGGCATCACCAGCAGATAAAGAAGTCCTTATCCCACTCTACCCAGCGCTTGTCAGGCCACACCTGGAATACTGTGTTTAGGTTTGGTCCCCGCTATACAAAAAAGCTGTGGACAGGCTGGAGAGGGTCCAGAGAAGGGCCACCGAGATGATCAAAGGACTGGGAAGGCTGATGTATGAGGAAGGGCTGAGAGAACTGAGAAAAACTGAGAACTGAGGAAAGGTTGGACCAGATGATCCTTGAGGTCCCTTCCAACCTGGTACGCTATGATTCCCTCTCTACACGTTTTAGTGTTTTCTTTTTCTCGTAATAAGGAATGTGGATGATGACAGAGGTGGTTTCCTGCCGCATAGGGAGGACCTAGTGTAGCTGCTCTCCGACTTTTCTGAAAAAGGAAACCGAAAAAAAAAATTAAAAATCACTATGTTCTTTTATTTTGGGACAAATTAGAGGCATCCAGGTCCCACTGAAACAGGAGGTGCAGCTCCATTTGCTCCTCTTGGAGCTGAAGGAATCTGCCAGACCCCCACGTGGTGAGACGCAGTGATTTGGTGACCATGGGGGCAAGGGGCTCGTGGCCCGTCCCCACTGCTCCACCCTGTCCCCGCGCCAGCCCCCGCCGCGCCTGCTGCTTCCCACGGGGGCTTGACTTTGCAGCTCCCTGCCAGGCAACTTGGGCAAATACCTCAAAAGTCAGATGTCCTTACTCTATTTAAGCAGCCAACTTAATCTGATATATTTATTTCTGTAACTGTTTGGAGGTGTGGTGGGTTGGGTTTTTTTCCCCTGGTGTTTTTCCCACAGGGTGTCTCTCTACGATTGCTTTCGTTACTCAGCGGTTGTTATTGTTAAGATCCCATCATCTGACCCTTTATAATCCACATATTGCGTTACACTGCATTGCAGGACATACTTGGTGTATGCTACTGTTTGTCAATTTTAGACTGCCCCATCAAGCCTACGAGTTTCTTAAAAGTGATGCAAGGTTACGTTACACAGGCACATTCTCCAACTCATTCCAGTTAATGTCTTGGCACTTACAAATGCCATGGATTGGTAATAGAGGGAAATAAATATGTGGGGTTTATACACAAAAAAAAAAAAAAATGAAAGCCAACATTATAGAAATTGCTCTCAAGCATTTGGCATCAGCATGTGTCCCATCAATTATCTTAAAAATAGAACAGGTTTTAGGCACTCGAAGCATGGTTTGATGGCCTGCCTCGCATCAAATGGTGACACAGGAGTCAGCCCCTCTTGATATTTGAGTTAGAAACTTCTCAGTGCTTTTGCTTTCAAGAAAGATAGGTTGGACGTTTTGAAGAAAATGCGCAAATAAGAAAAAGCAATGAAGTGAAACAATCCTGCATGAGACCCTGCTGGGTTTCATGCAAGAGTTCATTCATATGCAACTACCTGCCTTGGAGCCAGTAAGCAGTAAGTATGAATTGTTCGTTACCGAGGGCAGACCTTTTCTTCTATCGGTTTGCTCCTAAAGTGCCTTTAACACTTGTTAGGTACCTAGTTACCATTAATTTTGAGCTGCTACCCATAGGGATCGCTTTGTGATCTTCCACTTGTGCTTCGCGTGTAGCTGCTGGCGCAGCTCTGCCCTGTGGTAACGGGGCACCTCCTGCAGCAGCTCATTAGTCGGGGCATTCCTGAGCAAGTGTCAAATTGGCGTGAAAATAGCAAGTGCTACCCATGGAAGTGGCTTTCCTGTCTTAATGAAGGTTGAGGAATGAGTGATTAATTTGGGAAGCTCCAAGGGGAGTACCCGCAAATGTTGTTGGAAAGAAGATGGGAGTTTTGCCTTGGGAAAAATCTTCTCGGTTTGGCTGTGAGTGTGGAGTGTGTCCCCAGCCTGGAGGGTGTCGTTTGTTGCCTTAACGTGCCGTTTCCAGCACACCAAAATGCTAAGCAACGTGTTAGAAAAGGAAGTGAATCCTGTACTCGAGGTGATTTATGGAGACCTAAAGTAGGCAAAATGTGATACTCACCTTGGAAATCTATGGGATTAGCACCCATGTCGCCAGGAGAGGTGTCACCGGGCAGCCCTTTGCTCTGCATCTGATGGAGAAGGCATCGCTCCCAAAAGTATAGTGTTCCCTAATCGTGGTATTGACAAGTGATATATTTCTACTTAGAAGAAAAATTGCTTTTCAAATACCTGATAGTGTTCTCAGTATCCCTGTTTTCCTTCTCATGGGGACATCTTGGGTTTGACCCTACTTAGCTTAGCAGATCTGACAAGACCGTGGCCCAAGATGGCCTGGCTGAAGATCGTGGAAATATAAGAAGGTGGCCAGGGGCTTTATTTACAGTCAAGAAATTAGCAAGCGATAAGTAACCACTGAATAGACAGCTTCTGTGACCCAAACAGCATCGTCTGGGAGAGTAACATACCAGCTACCGAAGAGCATTGATTTATTTGATAACATCGGGAAACCATTTATGGACTCTATTACAGACAGCAATCGCTGGGGGTTAAAACTGCGAGACCAGATAGATTGATGTGTGGGTCTGCTGTTGTGCTTGCTACTGCATAATATAAAATAAGAATGTCCCCTGAAATACCGAAAGGGGCAAATGAAGCCATTAAGTTCTTGGCTTGGGTTTTTGTTATTTATTTCCTTTACTGCTTATTTCGTTCTTAAATTTTTGCCCTCTTCCCTGCGGTGTAATACTGTAAATTAAATGAGGATCTTTAGTTTATGGCTTTTTAATAGAGGTTAACAAGGCTTTGAACACCATGTTTCTTGTTACAAAGGAGCAAAGAGAGACCATCGTCACGCAGAGACTATTTTGCTGCTGGCAGACTCCAGCAGAGAGTGGTTGAGTCTGTAATGAGAAATATGGCTTAAAAATTGGTGGGGCTTGGTTTCACAGCCTCTGGCTTGTGGGTTTCTTTCCTATGAAAGACGGATTCGCAGTTGTAAGATGAGGATTTGATTCAATACCCCCTGCAAAGAATATTTGAAGTTAGACAGGAAATCTTCCGAACCAAATGAAGCGTCCAAACTGCGGCGTACTGAAATGGGACTGTAGTGGAAGAATTATCCACCCACCACCTTACTCTGCTTTTGCACAGCAGCCGTGAGCACGGTGGTGTCGGAGATACGGCTTTCTAGTTTGCCATGTAAATTTAGAAGCCTATAAAATACTCTGAACAACAAAGGTGGTACTTCTTAGTTGGAATGCACACTGTGAACGGAAAAAAAAAAATAAATTTCAGGTAATTTTCTATAGTTAGATCATGTCTACAAATATTAGCAAAGTAAATCTTTGTAGTTGCTTATTAGTTTTGTAGAAAGAATGGTAAAAAGTAGGAAAAGGATGAACCGGAGATGAACTGTCAGCCAAAAAATCTATTGGCGGTGCAAATAATATCCATGATAGAGACAGGCCGCCCAAGAAACAGGGCATTGGCTTCGCCCCTGGGCAGACTGGGTGGGAGCAGGACATGGATGTGGGGTGGGAAATGCTCCCTATGGGACCGCTCAGGCTGGATCAAAGGGCTGGTGCCCGTCCCCACATGGGCCCCTGTCCCCAGGCACCCCAGTTCTACTGACTGTTCACCTGCCTTTTGCCATCTTGGAGGATTTTACCTTAACCAGGATCTGGCATTTGCGAGAGCTCATCAATTGCACGATGGCTGTGTGTCCCGGTTTGAGCGGCACAGGACTAATTTCTTTTTTAATGCTTGGGAAAACTGTACTTTTAGAAGACTAGTGTCTGAATTCGTGAAAATATTTACTTTATAACCAGCTAGGCTATGTGGGATTCAAGGTCTGGGTGTTTCCCAGCTCGCCAGGTGCAGGGATGAGGAGGAGCAGGACCCGGGCGCTTGACCCAAGCTGCCAACAGCGTTATTTCATACCATGAACGGCACATTCACTATAAATTAGAAAGTTTTCTGAGAAGCTCTCTCTCTCCCCTGATGGCGCTGATCCAGAGAACTTCTCACCCTGGTGCCGGGCCCAGAGCCCTTCCCTTCCTCCCGAATCCGCAGCGCTCGCAGTGTCCCACACTCCCCTGCTGGGAGCGCACGGCTTCCTAAGATAAATGGGCTGGGTATAGTCCTTGTGAATTTTATATTGGTATCGGGACCAATACTGGTTCTTTAGTATTATTAATGTTAATTATTTGGTCTTATCCTATTAAAGCTATTTATATTTCAACCCTCGGGTTTCCTTGTTATTCCCTTTCCTAGGTGGGGAGGGGTCATCAGGTGGTAGAATAGTTGTCTAAACGACAATAAATTGTTGTGGGTTTCTCACACCATAGTGCTGTGCTCACACCAAGACCACCTGCTGCAATGTCTGCTCAGGGTTTAGACCTGTCTAAATGCAGCGAGAAGCGTGCAAGTCCCCAGCCCTGTTGAGATATCTGAGACTTTATGGAGACCTTGTGCTGGTTCTTCCCGCAGTGTGGAACTTCACCTGCACACCTCGCAGGTGCCGTGAATGTTTGGGCACCCACCTGCGGCGGTTCCCGCTCGGTGCGCAGCCCTGGAAGGCGTAGAGAATCCCCAGGAATCCTCTAGAAGATGGTGCCTCCCACCTTACTCAATGGGGGACGCACCAGCTGCACTGAAATGTCAGAAGGGTTTGCACAGCTGACAGGTTGCTGAAAATGGAGCATGGCAGCATCGCCATAAATTCCCCTTATCCAGCCAAGTGCAGCTTAATATAGACTTAGCCCACGGTCTGTCTCCGGCACTGAGACCGAGAGCTGCCACAGCTCATGGCCAAAACATGAAGTTGTTGATTTAACTAAATGAACTACTGCGAGCGACAGGGGAAAAAAACTCCAATAGCCTTTGAAACTTATCTTTTCTCTTTAGGTTTAAAGAGTTATAGAGGAAGGAGAGAAGAAAGAACATGTCTGAACTCAGCCAAAACTCTGATGAAGTGTGTCCTGAGGACATCGATGAAGATGAAATCCTGGCAAACCTGTCCCCCGAGGAGCTAAAGGAGCTGCAGAGTGAGATGGAAGTCATGGCCCCGGACCCCCAGGTCCCAACCGGGATGATACAGAGGGATCAGACGGAGAAACCCCCCACGGGGAGCTTCGACCACCGGTCCCTGGTTGACTACCTGTACTGGCAGAAGGCGTCCAGACGCATGCTCGAGGACGAGAGAGTTCCCGTCACCCTCTTGCCCTCTGAGGTAACAAGCAAAAAATCACAAATATTTATTATGCATCTGCTGTGGGATCTATTTTATAGCTTTAGTACCCTAACCTGCCTCTGCTTTCATCCCTTACGGAAGGCACGGTACAAACAAATTTAAATCCACCCTAAAAGCCTCAGGAATGTCAGGATCCATCCTGGGCTGACATCAGGGTTGGTAATCTTTTAATTGCTTTTCCTAAATATTTACTTAAGCTTTTTAATATAGGAAAAATCCTAATTCTGTTTCATTAAAGCAAATCACTGAGGAATTGTCATAAAATCAGTTTGGAGAACGTAACTCAAATTTGTTTGACTCTGCATTAGGAACAACACCATATTGCTTTCCCATAGAAGACTACGTTAATCGTATGTATAAACTAATTAATTGACAGAATTTAATGTCGCATTAGACAAAAACCCAAACCACTGCATTTTAACAATACGAAACATTTACTAATGCCTAAGCATGCACATTCCACGAACTAGCCCAACCCTTTTCAATACAGTACTTAAATTTATTCTACTATCCCTATGACTTTGAAATGAAGTTAAGGTCAGACTTAGATATTTTTCAGGATGAGGGCCACACTTAAAAATAAGTTAAGAGAATGGAAACTTGGCCAGACGGAACACATCCATAACTGAACCTAAGTGAATTTTTACGTTTTATTTTAAACACTGGTGGTTTTGCTGACACACAGCAGCACAGTACACCATGGGCTTCTCAGGGCAGCTTCCATGGGCTGTCTCTGGAGAGGGGGAGAAATCTGTGTGTTTTTCCCTACTGCAACACTCTTACCCTCAAAGAAACATTATTTTTTTTTAACGTTTCTGAGGTTAAATCTGGAATTCGAGCATAGAGCTGGTCAAGCAACCCCTGTACTAAACCCATCTACCGCCGCAGCAAATAGGAACCACGGCCCCGACGGCAGAAGAAGTGACTTTGTCACCATTTTGTCTGACTCTTGGTGAAGCACAAGCTGTGACACTGCCCTGCCTGAACTGGTGCAAATCTTTTAGGAAAATATCTTAATCTTTATTAACTTTATTAGCATTTCTCAGTCATGACGGATCCACTTGCAAAAACATGCTTGAAAAAAACCCCAACCATCTCAGCTAGGAGAGTCTCTGGAGATGGTTTGTAATTACATTTTGATGCTAAAGCCCCACAGCCTTGCAACAGCTGGGTGCAGAGTCCAGTTTCCTGTCCCTGGGCTCAAAATAAAACTGAGCTCATATTTTGCTTCACCTTCAGCGACGTGCCTCCTTAGCTGGGATGCTCTGGCAGGTACCGGAGCGGGTGGCCTCGTTGTCTCACGTGCTGGGTGACCCCGCTGCTGTTAGGCTGTGGCCTCGTCGCCCCTCCTGGGGCTGAGCAAACAGGCAGGGGTTAGCACAGATTTCCAATGGTTTGTGGCATACGAAATAAACTTTCTCTCTTGTCAAGGAAACGATAAAAATTACACAAAATCCAGAAAGAGTCTTTGGATCAGAAACTCTTAACCCCCAGAAGGGTTCGAGGACCACCTTAACATAGCATTAAATAGGCACAGGATTTAATTGTCAGTGTGCTTAATAGGCAAAGGCGGGAAACTGGTTTTCAGCCACTTTAAGAACAATTGTTCCTGTGTTCCTTCAGCAAGCCGGCACAGCCCTGACTACAGGCAATGACACTTTTAAGGGTTATTCTATAAAGCGTGGGCACAGAGGTATCCAAATCCACTTGCTACGTGTTTATTTGAGCAGCAAGTTAATGTAACAAAGCCGTGTTCGATTATTTCAGCTGTGAGTTTCTGTCTTCCTCAGAGAAGCACCGCGGAGGAGGCGGCCGGTGGGAGGGTGCCAGGAGCAGAGGGAAAAGAGAGACATTACCAAAATGAGCACTTGTCCAACCCGGAAACACAACCTGGGGAGATAAACAATGATGGAAGTGATAAAGAGAGAGAAGAGGATGAGGAAGAAGAAGAAGAGGAGGAGGAAGAGGAAGATGATGAGGAGGAGGAAGAGGAAGATGAGTCTGAATTAGAAACAAAGGAGACTTACACCAATGGAAAACCTCACAGCAATCAGATAAGTAAGAAACCTGGTACAGAATCAGCAGAAAACATAGAAAAGCCCAATGAAAATGAAAAGAAAATATCAAAATTAAACATCCCCAAAAAGTTAGCGCTGGATACCAGCTTCATGAAGCTGAGTGCCAGGCCTTCAGGAAATCAAACCAATTTAGAAGAGAGTTTGGAGAAAGTTCGAAAAAACAACCCAGACGTGAAAGAGCTCAACCTGAACAACATAGAAAACATCCCCAAAGAAATGCTGATAGACTTTGTCAATGCCATGAAAAAGAATAAGAACATAAAAACGTTCAGCTTGGCCAACGTGGGGGCTGACGACAACGTGGCCTTCGCGCTGGCCAACATGCTGCGGGAGAATAGGAGCATCACCACATTGAACATCGATTCCAACTTCATCTCTGGCAAAGGGATCGTTGCCATCATGAGATGCCTGCAGTACAACGAGACGCTGACGGAGCTCCGCTTCCACAACCAGCGGAGCATGCTGGGCCACCAGGCAGAAATGGAGATCGCCAGGCTGCTGAAAGCCAACGCCACCCTCCTTAAAATGGGGTACCACTTCGAACTGCCGGGGCCCAGGATGGTGGTGACCAACCTGCTCAGCAGAAACCTGGACAAGCAGAGGCAAAAGAGGCAAGAAGAGCAGAGGCAGCAGCAAATGAAAGAGCAGAGGGAGTTGATAGCGATGCTGGAGAACGGACTTGGGTTGCCTCCTGGCATGTGGGAAATGCTGGGGGGACCGCTGCCCCAGCCGAGGATGCACGAACCCCCACAAGCCCCAAAACCGCCCGTCCCCGCGGCTGTATCTCTGAGCAAAAGGCAGGAGAGGGGGAGGCAGCCGGCCCCCAAGGAGCCGTGCAGGGGGGAGCCCGTCAGCTTCAAGGTGGTCAAGCTGAAGAAGATACAGCGCAAACCCGCCGTGCCCAAGTACGTGGAACCCACCGAGAAAACCAACCTCAAAGACGTCATCAAAACGCTTAAACCAGTTCCCAGGAGAAGGCCGCCTCCCCTTGTCGAAATAACCCCGAGAGATCAGCTACTAAATGACATTCGTCAGAGTAACGTCGCTTATCTTAAACCGGTAAGTGCTCAGTGATGGCCACGAGGGGAGGGAATCGACTCCATCCCTGTCTGCATCCGTAACGGTAAAAGAAAGGAAATTCACTCAGGAGGTAAACAAAACCCACAGAAACTCAACGTTAGCGTAAGAGTAATAGTACATTAGAATCGTAGGAATCATCTGGGTTGGAAGGGACCTTTAAGATCATCGAGTCCAACCATAATTAGTTACAACAGGCAAATGCTATTATAAGCCGTTTGCTTCAGGAGAGCAACAGGTATTATTTTTCACATCAGTCTGTCCTCAGTCCCCCATAAAAAACATGTTTTGTCTTTTTGGCTGCCCTGTTTTGCTTTAGCTCTCACTTTACACAAGAAAGCACCGACGCTTGGCCCGTTTGATGAAGGGTAAACTGAAAGACAGGAAACAAAAACTTACCCAAGGTCACTTAAGAAAGGTCCGGGACTGCCTTTGGTTGGTCTGGTTTAAACGAAATGAAAAGCTTTAGTGTGAGGGGGAAGTCCCAAACTGTGACAATTGTGATAACTGCCTCTTGGTGATGCTCTCACTTGGGTACCAAATTCGTGGGCCGCTTCCCAAAATGCTGGTCATCAGATTTAACCCCTTGCTTCCCTGAAATGTTATGCTTCTTTGCATCGTAGCATTATTCAAGAAACACTAAAAGCTGACTGATCTGTTTGTAGTTAGTGACGCTGATGAATCTGTTTGTGTCGCTAAGGCTAGAGAAAGGACAGAAAATCCTTTGCAATTAAAAATGTTTAAGTAGTATTTTGTAATTCGTATTTTGCTTAATAATTGACACTTTTATTTATTGGGCCACATTTTCCTTGCTTTTATACCTACACAGAAATAATTATTCCCTCAGTAATTCCAGAGAGAGTAGCTTGTCCTGAAATTTTGGCAGCGGCAGGTCCTGCTGTGACCCTGGTCCAGGACTAACGTGACCGTTCTGCCCCCAGACCAAGTCCTGGGGCTGTGGTCTGTGCTGGCCAGTCTCACCCGGGTGCAGCCGGGGCCTCTCCTCAGGACATTTCTGGCCTTTCTAGGTCTCAGTCCACGCTCTGCATTTCGGTGCCACGTCTCAGACGGCAGGACCGGCCCTTGTAAAGGTCATGGGTTATCCGTAGATGCCCAGATGGTGCTTGTGATGGCAGGTTGGTCCATCACTGTGGTGGGACCTGCTGCCTCCCCACCTCTCAGGACGATGGAGGATGATGGTGCTGGTGCTTGGCCGGGCACAGCCCTCACTTTGCACAGGGATGATTAAGAAACCCGGGTGCCAGGGGGCAATAGTGAACCCCAGCCATTCCCCCCAAAATCCTCAGGAGGCTTTTGTAAATGAGGGCTGTGGGGCTTGGGGTGGAGGGATCAGTTCATGGTCCATCCTAAATGGGCCAGACAACAATTGCTATCACAGCCCATGGAAAGTGAAGCAACCGTGTGTTGAGGCTTTGGGGTTGTTTTTTGTTTGGTGTTTTTTGGTTTTTGCTTTTGATTTTTTTTTTTTTTGGTCATCTGTCATTGGGCCAAAAGGGTTTAGGTTTGGGGCACTAGGGTTTTATTCTCACCTGCCTGTGTGATCTTGGTAACTCCTTATTTGCCGCAATATCCACAGCTTCATCTCTAAATTCGGGTTTTCCTCTTGAGCAGAGCTGGGTGTTTGTTCGCTCCGTGGTGGGACTCATCGCTTGCAAATTGTTTTCCTGGGCATTAAGAATTGCAAACAGCAAGTGGGGAATTACAAACCAAAAAAATTCCCAACCAGAGCTCCTTGGAGTTCCCAGCTGTTATAGTTTTGCTCTTTTTACAGTTTCTGAAGGTTTGTATTAAACTGAACGGGTTTGGGAGATAAGACTGAGAAATTTCCTCCTCCTAATACTCACTGTCCTTGTCCAGGTGCCATTGCCAAAGCAGCTGGAGTGAGAGACCAGACTGACCCAAAGAAAACAACTTGGAATAAAGACTATTCAAGTTTTTGCTTACAATCGTTTCAGCAGATGTTTTCTGCAGAACCCAGGTGGTACATATGACTCTTTGGGAACAAAGCATGCGATACCCACTTTTCTAAGTGTGGTGAAAACGGCTGGCATGGGAAAAGTCAGTGCTGAGTGTTTCCATCAGGTATCAAACACTCCTCGTCCCAGCTGTCTCCCAGTGGATTTGAGGCTCCAGTTTGTTGTGGAAGTATTTTCTCAGAGGCATCAATAACCTTGTCTTTCTAATTTGTCAGCAAACTATTCTGCTTCCACGTTGTCCTTCTGCCGCCAGATTCTGCAGGAACACGCTGTGCTTTATCTTAACTTTCTTTTCACACACGTGCGCCTTTATTATTCTCCTGTCCCTGAGAAATGTATTTGGTTTCCGTGTATACAGCTTAATTTTTCAGGCTAAGGAAACAGAAATGAAATAAAGCTCTCTCCGTAAGATGTGTGCGGCACTTCCATGGCTAACAAGATGCTCACAGAACAGAACGACTGCTCTGGTACATCAAACACCTCGGCTTAGTGGTTTCAAGCTACCTCTATTGCAGAATGTGGTTTAGTTGGTGCCGTACCTGATCAGCGTATAAAAGATGCTGCCATACTCTGGTTTGGGGGCTGTCATCTTCATTCCCCACAGTTCACCTCTGTCCGTGATGTAACCCTTAATTGCAGCCACCTTGGAGCGCACTGAAATGCTGGTTCGGGTCTCTCTCCGCACTACTCTGACGCGGCAGGAGGACCAGCCTTACCCCTCTCTCTGCCTGGGGTTTGAGAACCTCACCACTGCTGCTGGTACGGGGTGTGAATAGCATGTCTCACCCCTAGCAGAGCTGGGTATGATGGGGTTAAACCTGCATATACACAACTTAGTTTTTCCGTAATATTTTTGTGAAATTTTTTCCCTCCCCTTTTTTAATCACATTAGATTTACTTTTTTTTTTTTTTTTTTTTTTTTTGCTGCAAGCCTCTTTTGTAAAGCAGCTACAGGTAAGTCATGCTCTTGTGGAAGACACCCACAAGAGACCAGTTGCTTTTGTTGGGGTGTTTTTGTTTAGTGGTGTGGTTTTTTGGTTGGGTTGTTGTTTTTTTTTTTTTTTTAATTTTTTTTTTGAAGAAAGCCATCTAAAGCTACAAGGCATAGGGAAAGAATAAAGCCTCTCCCTTTGCTCACATGCCGCTCCCTTCCCTTCTTGTGGCTGATACACTTGCTGAAAAAGCAGAGCTTTGCAGCTCCTGCCAGGATTTCCTTTAGGTGAGTCGCTTCTTGCTCCTGCCTGTGACTCTCAGCATCCTTCCCGTGGCAGCTAAATCCCATCCCGCCCTGCTCCCCCCACATTTATTATAATATTCCTGTAGTACCAGCAATGCACAGGACCTCTTTGCGTCCAAGGTAGTCTCCACTATTGTTGCTTCACGTTTTCATTTCTCCTTGTCCTTTTTGTATCTATCACTTGGTCTCTTTCAAATCCTCTGTCTTCCAAACTAGTAAATCTTCTCAGCTCTGTTTCTGCCTGCAACCGTAACTCCGCAGACTTGGGAAACCTGGCAGAGGTATTGCCTAATACATAGCAAGTAGTTTTTATCACGTGAAGGGGAGGGGAGAGCTATTTCTGCATGGCAGAGACATGAAAAAGGAAGAACCGTTTCCATTGCACTCGTTTTGTACAGCCCTCCCTTTTGCTAAAGGATGAAAGTAGGAATGGGAAGGAACTTGATACTTTTATCAAAGCCATCACATGGGGCACAGCAGCAAATGACAAGTGCAAAAAGCAACTTGCCCAGAAAGCTCTCGGAGCACGCTGCTCTCTGTACTGGCTCAAAGGCCAGGCCAAGACTTCAGCAGCTGGGACAGGGAAGTACAAAGGAAAATACAGTGTTTTACAACCTCCATCAAGCTGCCAGGCGCAAATTACTGCTACATCCAGGAGCAGCCAAAGCAGCCAACACCTATTACCAGGGTAGACACAGCAGGACTGTGGAGCCCTGCTCTGATCTGCGTTCTCCCACCGAGCGGCCTCTCGAGTGCTCACAGGAGGGAAGCAGCCACATACAGATGCACCACTGGCTTGACCGCAGCAGAGTTGGCTTCCTAGCACTGCTCAAGGCACAGCTCCCAGTGAGCCTAGAAACAGCAATCCCTCTGAGGTAATGAAAAGAAATGTAAAACCCCAGTTGAGTTATATGAGAGACTGAAACAGCACAAACAAACGCTCAAGTCCTCCACAGCTGTAGAGAAGCATTTGTAAGGATGCAAGAGCAAGGCCCTAACACTCCTGCAGCTCAGAGGTCCCTCATGCCTCAACAAAGTTAGACAGAGCCTGCAAAGCCATCAGCTCATCACAAAAATGGGCTTGCAACATGACCTGTAGGGTGACAGATCCACCACCACCACCACCCTAGGGAGTTCCACCAACAGAGACAAGCTCAAGTTTCCAACCACTTTCCCAACCTGAAATAAATGCACTCAGGAATCACCATTAGAGTTTATTTTTCTTCATAACTGTGCAGTTTTTAAAATTCTACAGTAATGATGAAGTCATAGGCTACTATGTTCTTTAAGTGTGGAAACAGTTTTCAAAAAACAAAGACCATGCACTACAAGTGAGGAACAGGCCATTGACTCTTCAGCTGGAATATACAGACATTTTCAATAAATACTGATCACTTTAACACTTAAATGGAATGACATGTTCAGATTTCTACACAGTCCACTATGAAAACAGCATGATAAGTTACATAAAAGCTTCAACTTTAAGGATCCTTGCTTTCTTGTTTAATTAATTACTTTGTTAGAAAAGAGAAATGCAATATCTGAAATGGAGTGTCACCTGGACAACTTTTTCCCCCTCTGTTGTCGGTAGGCTCCTGTTATCAAGTTAATTCCATCAGAGCTGGCAGTTAAGTTAAAACACATATAAAAGAATCTCACACACCGTTTTCAGGAGTTGTTACAGGCAAGTATCTTCATGAATTTGGAATGGGTTTTCAAAAACTATCTTGACATTTATTGCTTTTATTTGTAAACCTGAAATCCAGTTTATTCCTTTGAAGAGTGTCAGAAGTACTGAGTCAGTGAGATGCATGTTTTACTTAAATCTTTGCATTCTGGCTAAGAAGAAAGAAAAAGATGACCCACGCTCGAGAACACACATACACCTCCATCTACAAAACAGCCTATAACAGACTAAAGCAGAACAAGGTAAGTCCTAAAGTAGCAGTATTTAAAAAACATCAATAGGGTAGAGACCTAGATCATCCAATGTATCTGAAAACTTTTTCCTTCCCATGCTTGGCCATAGCTTAGCTGGTATGCAAGGAAGTCTGGCTCTCCTGCAGAGAGGAGCAGTTTCTATTCATCGAGATTTCAGAGAACAAAGGTGCACTTTACTGGGACTGACAGAGGCACAGTGCCATATATTCTTCATGTTTAGATCTATTTAGACTGCTTCCCGGCTGCTAGAGGAGGAATGCAAGGTGATGACAGGAACCCATATTCATTATAAGTATTGCACTGTTTTACCACTTGTCAGTTAAGCCAGCAACATGGTCTCAACGCAGACCACTCATGGGGGAGATTTGGAGGATACAAGAGACCTACTTTTGATACGTTCCAGCTCACCTTGAACATCACCAGCCTGAATGCGCTACCCAGCATCTTGTAGAACTGAGATGAAAGGGGTGTTACTCTTACTAATAGACAAATTTGCTACAAGACAGTTTGAGGGACTGCATTCCCTAGGTTTCCATCTCTTCCTCCTCTACCCCCCAGAAGAAGAGACAAGGAAACATGTTTAAGTTAGTATGTATTTGTGTAAACACCAGAACATTTTGCTATACAATAGAAAAAAAGTTGCTGCTCTTATGTTCTTAGAGGAGCCCTGAAGACCTTGGAATACCTGTATCCTGCAACTATTACTCTGTACCACGTGCGTTTGCTGTTTTGTACACAAACTGAAAGCAAGCTTGAACAATAGTAAATAGCAACTACACTCCTGCAACAGGTAAAAATGCCACGTTGCAGTTGCTTACTCCTTCACTTTAGATATGTAGTCAGCCAGTTTGTTGATACTATCCTCTTGCTGTTCTAGAGCATCCAATATGATGCCCATCGGGGTCTTCTTCAAGCCTATTCCTTCCATCTTGTTTTCCAGCTTGTTCTTTATGTTCCGGAGCCTCAGAGAAGCATGGACAAACATCACTGCATGACAGAAATACACACATTAATTGTTAATGCCCAAGGAATGCATAGTTCTTGCAGCATTCATCTTAAGACACACTACCATGCCATGCCATCACTGGAAGAAGATAAAGTCTCAATGACCGCTTAAGTAACCACAGGTACCCATTTAATAATAACATTAAAGACTGCTTGTGCTGTTTTGTGTTGGGATCATTTAAACAGAGATAGTAAAGGCAACAGCCAATTTAGACTCTTCAGACTTATTTGAGAAAGCTCATCACACACCCCTAGCCCCCCAAAGAAGAGGAAAAATACTTACAGAGGAGGGGAAGCGTGATCCCAAACATGAACACCATGACATCTCCCAAATAGGAGATCAAGAAGTAGCTAGACAGCATGATGACCACTACAAATGAGGTTGGGTACTGCTTCTTCATCCTGCGGAGTATATCCTTGTTGTGCGATACCCACACAAACCCCATGAACACCAGCACCACCACAGTACCGCCAATAAGCATATTCAGGGGACTCAGAAATCTGGAAAAAAAAAAAAAAGTCCCATTTCAGAGCCTTCATGACTTGTGTCCGCAGAGCAAACATCTAGCTTACTGGTAACTTGTTACTAGGGAAGTAAGGCATTAAGAAATCAGTTACTGCTGTCAAGACCTTCATCAACCTCTGATTTTCAGGCAGAAGCAACAAGTGCAACTCAACAAGCAACACTTAGCAGGGAATTTAGATAATCCTTATGTTCTCTTCCTGAGCATAGCTCAGGATAATGAGAGTTTCTGTAGCACCTCAGTGACGGAAGCACTTACCAACCAGGACCCCTCCTACCTGTGCGATCAACACACTCACTTGGTATCAGACCCGGAGTTGGCAAATACCAAGAACAGATGGGGGACCAATTAGTTGCCCAAGGGATTGATCTTTTCCCTACACATGACCAAATGCAGGATCAGCCTAGGCCTTCAGATTAATTAGCTTTTCATATTGTCTTCTCTAGGTTTGCAAAATGGGAAAGGCAGGGGAACACTGAGTACAGGAAGTTACTTCACTATTTCTTATTTCTGAATAAGTTTTCTTATTGGTTTACACTCAAAGTAATTTTGTGCACCTGCAGAAGGAGCTTATTACTATCAGCACAACAGATGGGAGCCCAGCCCCAAGCAAGCATGCCTTGAGAGTCAGAAGGAACCAGAGTATGGGATAAAGGTCCTGCAGGAAAAAGAGCCAGGCCTGGCAAGAGGGTCACTTGGAGGTTTGTGTTCTATTATTGTTATTGGAGTTACCAAGCAAACCAAGCCATGGACTGGATCAGCTTTGGGCTATAAACAGCAAGTCCCTTTTTTGGACCAGCGCAAGAACATCACCTGCTCAAACCACTTCCCCAAGTATTCAGAGCTTGTTTAGAGTCAAGCTTTCAGCAATGATGTTGCTTAGCTTGTTTCGGTACTCACACAAATTCTAGGCTCTATTATATTTCACTTATACGGTAATAAGGTATGTGATTCCATATGCATTCTGATTTACTTGCTTGTATGCGCACTGATCTAATTACACAGCAGCTGAGTGCTCTGAGCTGCTGCTGCTATGACGGCAGCATAAAACTGCCCCAATAAAGCAAGACTTCCTCTTGTAGATTTTGCAGTCAGTCTTACTGTTCCAAAGCTAACAGGCACAGTGACTCATCACTCCACCCCACTGCTGAGGAGGATGCTATGGTTTGTGGTCTGTGCTTCATACCCAGCACAAGCGGAAGAAATTTGTTGCAGGACTGGTATGCCAACGCTCTACCTGCAGTGCCAGAGAGCATTTTCCTAGAGAAGGAAGAACCCCCAAGAATTATTTCAGAGCAGAGACTGGCTCTTGATTCTTTAAGTCAGTTGTGCCAACAGGAGATGGGACGACTGGATGGAAAGAGATTAAAATCCAAACTAGTTCCCCACCTGCTTCTGCTACTCATGCTGAAAAGCCAACAGGGCTTTTTGGAAGTGGCGATAGGGCAGACTTGCTTGTTGCATCTGAGTCACTCCCCGTAGCCAGCCAGCTTATTTTTAGCTCTGAATTGTCAGTCTTAAGTTTCCAGGCTGGAAAAAGTGAACAGCATCGCTCTGGAAAGAAATCAGTTTCATCTGTGCTCCTTTGCAGCAGGAGCAGGGTGACTCATGACTGGACCACACTACTGCCTAGTTTATATACGTACTACTGGACATATGAGATTCCTAAAGTAGAAATCACCTCCGCATCACAGCTAGCTTGGAGCAGAAATGGCCAAACTTACTCAGACAACTCACAGCAACCTATTTTTTGTTCCCAAAAATCTACAGACAAGATAATCCTGGAAGCAACAAAGGGCTAGGCAGAGCTCTACTCTACATTTTCCATGTGTACGGTAAATACTCTCAAAGCTTCATCTTCCCTACCCTTCACTCTACTCTCATTACAGAACTGGTGATGAAGAGCTATCCCTCCATATTTATAAGGAGGACACCAAAGACTTCTCTGCTCTACGCTTCTTTCTGGTATTACACAGCTTCTGTATGACTGACTGGCTTTAACAGATGTGAAGAAAAGAAAAAAAAAAATTTAAAAAAAGAGTGCTTCAAAAGATCCCACTTTCCTGCGGAAAGTTATTTGAATTACATGTTTTCTGAAGTGGGCTGCACTTCAATGCGTACAGCAAACATAAGTATCAAATGAAGTTATCCAAAGCCACATGAAAACAGATGGGGATAGCAGTTGCTGCTAAAAAACTGGTATTCAAATTATCAGCCATGTGTCCACAGACTTTAATACTGTTGACTATAGTAATAGATAGGGTATCACATGCCAAGCTCCCCTTTACTGCTTGACTTGCCCACAGTGTAATTCACAGCACTAGCCAAGAGTCTCCTAGAAATTTGTATATAGAAACTTATTCTCCAGCAATGGCATTTTTCAGGAAGGCAGAACTCCATTATCCAGTTTTACTCAGATCTGTTGACACACTGCTCTCAATAACACAATAGCTGAAGACTAGAAAGGAAAAAACATGGATGTCTTATTTTAGAACACTAGTGTCTGGGGAAAAGAAAGCTGTATAACACCCCTAGAAGTCACTTTATAGTTAAAGCAAAACATTGATATTGGCCTTATTTATATAGAGATCAGAACAGAATATGCCAAATTCATGCTCAGGCAAGGAAGCCAAACGTCTTTCAAAGCTGCAGGGCAAGGTAAGTGGCCAGACATTAAGTATGTTACAAGATACTTTCTAAATATAATTCCCCTTAACAGGGATTTATGAGACCTCTCAAATACCTAAAAATGTAATGCACGGAACTGTTAGTATGGTAATGGTACAGTAACTTAAGTTTACACTGCTCAGATGACAGGGGAAGAAAAACTTTTTTAGGGTTGGAGAAGAAAACCACTAACTTTCACGACCTTGAAAGGAGTCAGTATGGCAGAACTGAATAGCATCTGGGGGTGCTAACAGCCCAGAGCACCCTAGCTGGCTGATCTTCTGCACTGCTCTCTGTGGTGGACAAGCACCCTGGTAGGATGCTGTGACCTCCAGTACAGCTGGGACAAACTGGCATGGAAGAGCTGTCACCTAGATTCAATTCCAGCAGTGTTGCAGGACGACTTGCAATTGCACTCCTGCTGCCCTTCACAGCCCAGCTTTCCTTCAGCATCCGCTTCGATACAAAATAAAGAGATGGGAAAAATAAATAAAGTAGAAAAAACATCCCGTTTGGCTGCAGAGACACAGGCATTGTCCTGTGCCAAGTAGTGCTGTGGAACACTTTGTATTTGTGCAAGTAGTGTCAGAAGACAGCACAGATGCAGCAGCTGAGGGGGCAGTTGTGTGGGAAGAAGTACCAGTAGCTAAGCAGCTACCTCTGGCCAGCAAAACCAGATTAAGATGAGAGAATCCTTTAGATCTTTTTTCGTTGTTGTTCTCTGGATTCATATGTCTAGCCCTACATATATCACAAGACAGGTTACATTTCCCATAGAGGTGTAAGGGAAGCCCAAAGAGCCCTGCTTTCAGCAACTTACCACATCACCTGTTGAAAAGTTACTTAACTGCAAGCTTGTGCACAGACTTATGGCAGGAGAGGTGAGCACTTACTTGGAGAATATACGGCTATATCATAGGGAAGAGAGAGCTAGGCAAGATGCATCCTTTGTGTAAAACAAGAAGCCTCCAGCAGCATGAGCCCAGAATAGGACAGGCCACATAAAAAGCAAAAGCAGCTAGCTCCATCCTTAAATCATCTCCATTTTAGATGACTGTCTCAGGGTGATTATTCAGCAGTTGCTGTCACATCTGTTTCTTTCACATATGACCAGGCAAGTCTGAACAAAAGCACTGAGACAGTCATTGAGAAAAACACCTTTTTACTTAGAGCAGCTCAGCTAGACCATTACATCAAACAAGCACAAAAATTCCCTTCTAGAAGACCTGTTGTGCCACCATGTTCCAAGTGATGGGCAGGTGAGAGCATTTAAATGCTTCCTTCCTCATTTGTATTAACTCAAATAATACTAAAGATAAAAGCTCTGCCTCCTCTCTCCCCATACTTCTAGCTTCAGTGAGATTATACAGCTGTAACTAAAGGTAGTATGTAGAACTACATATGGTATGTTGTCCCAGGTGATAGGCTTCAGCATCCACAGATTTAGCAATGCTGTTTTACCTACTGTTGCTCACTTACATTGCTTTAGGAACAGGAGACAGATTCCTTTCTGTAGAATCGCCAGACTGTTATGAAGTTACATACTAATATTATTATTTATCATATGTTTAGAGTAGTGTGTGTTGTTCAGTCATTCTTAATCTTTCATTAGGCATTAGACAATCTAAGTATTTTGCTGCTCTGGAGTCTTCCTTTTGGCAAGGGAATCACTACAAGCATGTCAGCTAAGGTACTGTTCTGGGGACAAAAAAAAAAAAAACACCACGAATAAAAGAGATACACACTCGTTGGTTGCTAGGGGTTGTGCAGATGGACAATAGATGTTTTAGAGAAGAATTGGAAAAGAAAAGAGACATCAAACCTCAGGCTGCAGGGAAGACATTATACCAGAAAAGAATGAAGGCTCTCATAGATGCAGCACTCTGAAATCTAGTACACCTTTTAGTACTGTCAGATTTAAAAACTAATTTTTACCAAGTACATGGCAACAAAAGCCTAGAAGAAATTACATCAATTTAAGTAGTTAAATTTGAACCGCAATACAGAGAAGCCTTGTTGGAGTAGGTGAAAGCACAGACAAGTTCCACTTATTAACCAGACTGATTGTTTGAGGGAGAATTGCAGGCTGTTGTGGGAGGCACTAATTTTAATAAATATCAGTATAGCACTCACAATGACAGGGCCCTGGCTCAGGGTAAGAATGGGCAGTCCAGTTCCTATACAACTGGGAGAAAGGGCACAATTTGATTTAGTAAAGAACTTGGGTTTTTTAATCAGCACTCTATTGCAACAGAGTTGTTGCAATAGAAAACCACACAGTGCTAGTCCAGATTAATTCTTAAATGAATTTGCCAGGTGGGGAGGGGGGAAGAGACAAGGCTGCTACCACCAGCCTGTATTAGTAGAGTGGGACTAATTCAGTAGTTTTAGTTTCTTGTTCACCCATTTATTATTTTCTACCTAGTCCTGTAGGCTGAAAGTAAAATTTACGTGACTGCAAAGCACACAACTTCATTTACATATAACAGTAGCTATCAGAGAAGGCAAACAGAGGGGGAAAGGCAGGGAAACGATGCAGTAGAGCCAGTACAATTCCACTACTCTCACATTAAGGTTATTCCACACCTTGCAGAGAGATGGCAAAAAACTCTCAACTTTGTTGTATGAGAGGCAGTAAACCGAAGCCATGGCAATAAGCACTGTACTTCCAATATCAAGAAAGCTCTAGGCTACAACTTCCACGTCAGCCCAGCATGACCACAGCTACCAAGTACTACACTAGCTCAAAATATCATCTCTGCATTACAAGTCTGTCTATATAATTAGATGCTTTAAGAACAGGTAGAGTTGGTCATTGGGCTAAGATTAGTTTTGATCACAGGAAGACCACTGCATTCATTAGCAGTTTCAATAATCCTGCCCTTAGGCCTGCATACAGCCCTAGAGTTCCTAAAAAGCCATGATTCATCATTTATCACTCAGGGATTCCTGCCCATTACGGAATGATGCGCAAGACAACAACTTAATCATCAATTTAAATTTATCAGGAGAACTTTCTCTCAGAGCAAAAGTCTGGCCAAGCGAAATTTTTTTTAATATAAAAAATGAACGGTTTTCCTCTATTGAGGTGTTATTCTGTTTCCTTTTGCCTTCTTCTCCCATCCTCTTTTACTTCAGTATTAGAAGAATCAGATTCATCATATACCAAAAGCTTTAAGACATGCAAAAAAAAAAATAATAAATATTCAAGATCAAAATCCCACTCCAGGTGTTCCTCACCCGTAAGTTTTCAACTCGGAGGCTTACCACTCAAGATATTAGAATTGCAGTTCTTATATTAATCTCTATCTCCTGCAGCTCTCTTCCTCCTCCGCCTCCCACCCCAGCAAAACAGTGGGAAATAAGTGGGAGATATCACCCTTGATCTGAAGAACAGAGATCAGAGTTCAAAAGCAGGAAGGAATTTAGGAGACTGAGTAAAAGCTGCTGCCATCCCAGTTATCCAACAGGAGATATCAAAATTGTTTACTCCCCCCTCCCACCTTCCTGGGGAAGAGAGCTGTCCCCCTGCTTTCCAGGGCCACTGTGATTTACTTACTCATTTAGAGCTGGCCGCAGCATTGGACTGATAAACAAAAGTAGATGAACACAGAAGTTTAGACCAAGGTAGTATAAGAACAGCAAGACCATGGAAGTCTCATTTTACCAGTCTAGTAGTCTATGAACTGACTGCAACATAATCCCAACAAAATTAAGAAGAAAGCCTATGCCACTATGCCAAAACTTTAACCATCATATGCATCAAGAAGAAAAAGCAGGGTTCTCAGCCCCTCCCTTCACAGAGCACAAGCCTAAACCCCCTGCAATCCGGGGAACCTTCACCAACTTAGATGCTGGGTCAACAGCTTCAGAAGGCCTAACAAGATGCAGACTGTTTAACAAAAACCCCCACGGATTTAGGTGTAGAATTTTAAGCCTGTGCAACATACAACATAAGATACACTTCAGCAAAAACCACTCTGGCCTAGTGGCTGGGCAATTCTCCAATTTATGCATTTGCGCATTGTTTGTTGTGAAGAGTGGAGTATTCCAGTTTCCATATTAAAAGCTTAATCATCAGCTTCTGCTGCATGTTTTAAGAGCTTTCTGACCAAAGACCCTAGAGCAATACTTGAAGAAGAGTCACAGAAGCTTTGACTCAAAAGATGATGATTATAAGGTTATTTCACAATTCTCTTCTGGAAAGGTGGGCCCGACAGAACATCATACCAGCAGATGGTCCTGTCTCGAAGGTCTCAATCCTGCCCACCAAAATGGAACAAATGGGTACCTTATTTATTTTGTATTAAAGGTTTTTTGGTATGAGCTAGCTCAGAAGTAAGAAAGGCTTGCTCTGACCCCTAGACATAAGCTTAGAACTGTAACTGAGAGCAGATTTTTTTTTTTTTTTTAAATTCAAAGTGAAGATTATCTCAGCTTGAGCAGTCACACTGGGCAGATTTAGCGATGCGCAGGACGCAGCTCAGTTTTTCAGAGTACAGTAGCATCCGGCATGCAAACCCATCGCTGCTTTCTGCGGGCGCACGGTGCCCAGCCACAGCCCGGGTGGGTGTCTGGAGCCAATCCCTTGGGCAAAGGGCTTTGATGAGCCACCCGTGGACGAGGAAATCAAGAGGAAGCCTTCAGATCTGTTAGACCCCTACTAATAAATACATAAATCCTAAATGCTGCTCCTAATTTAACAGCCCCCCCGCCCTCCACAAGGGAGGCTGTAACCAGGCCTTCATTTTTTAAGCGACAGCAGGTAAATCAGAGGTTTAAGGAGAGGGAGAGGAAAGGAAAGACAGCTTCCCTGCACCCCCCGCCATCCCACCGGGCCCCCGGGGCCGGCCCGGGCCCTTTCCCGCGGCACCGGCACGAGGCGCAGCGCTGCCCATCCGGGGAACGGGTCACCCGCCCCCGGGCCCGCCACCCCTCCGGGGAACGGGGGCACCCAGCCGCCACCCACCCCTGGGCCGGCCACCCCTCCGGGGAACGGGGGCACCCACCGCCGGGCCCACCGCTCGCCCGGCGGGGGCGAGGCCCGCACACTGACCCCACAATGGAGACGACGGCGGCAGCCACCATCAGGTAGTTGGTCTGGTAGTAGAGCAGGTTGCTGACCACTCGGTTGTTCCATTTCGAGATGTCCTTGAAGTCGGGCCGGGAGAAGCGGTCCGAGCCGGGGAAGAAGTCGTCCCAGGCCCGCAGCGGCGCCACCTGCACCTCCATGGCTGCCGCCACCCCCGCCCCGCCGCCGCGCAGGCCTAAGAGCGACGCGGCACCGCCCCGGGGCGGCTCCCGGCCGGCGGAGCCGCCACCGCCACCAAACGGCCCTGCCGCCGCTGCCACCCGTCCCCGCCTGTGTCCCCTACACACGCCCGGGAAGGCAGCCGGCAGGGGCGTGGCGCTGCTGCTGTCAGCGGCCGCTGTGTGCTCATTGTTTCTCCAGAGAAAGACGATGTTTACTTGGTATCCTCTGCGAAACGGGGAATCGGGGTCTGATGGTGGAGGGGGGCCACGAAGCGGCCGCCCTAGGCAAGGAGGCACGGGGGGTGTGGAGCCATGGCGGGGAGACCCTGCCAGTGGGGCGACAGTGCCCCAAACCCTTGCTTTGAGGGGAAGGCCGGCGCTGGCAGCCATGGTGGTTCGAAGCCCAGCAGTGCCTGTGAGAGTGGGACAGCGAAAGGCTCTTCCAGCGCTTCCCCATGGCTCCTGTGCAGCCTGTCCCTGCGCCGCCATGCCGGGCAGCGAAGTCCAGCCCAAAATGGAGGCCAGTGGTTAAGCCAGGTGTGACGGCAGTGCCAGAGGTTGGCAGCTGCTTCGCACAGCTCCATCTGTGGAGGGTTTAGAGCCCTTAAGTTTGGGAGGCTGAGCCCTGAAGCACAACCCTGGTAATCCTTGCTGGTGTGCGTCCCGCCATGCCTGAGGCGAGGCCCTTGTGGGCTGTGGAGGGTGAAGCCTACTGCCCGTGGAAGCTGCTGTACATACGCTCCCGAGGGCAGGGGGAGGCCGGCCTCAGCCCGGGGAGCGCTGGAGACACAAAACACCTGAAAACAGAGGCGGGGGTTGGAGGAGGAGGGGGATCTCCGCCATGTTGCCGTGGTGATCAGCGCCCCATGCCCACAGGCCCCCCGGCGCGGCGGCGCCTGGGCAAAGCACCGCCCATCCCGGCGCCGCGGGGCATTGTGGGAAGCAGAGGGAAATATGGCGGATGGTGAAGAACCGTAAGTAGCCTGTATGTGTGTGCTCGGCCGCCCCTTTCCTCCGCTTTCCCGGGGACGGGTGGGCTCCGGGGTCCCCTCTCCCTCCTCCCCGGTCTCTGTAGCGCGATACTGACCCTTCTTTTATTCTCTCTCTTTTAGGGAGAAGAAAAGAAGGAGGCTAGAGGAGCTGCTGGCGGATGGGTTAGTGCGGGGCTGCGGGCCAGCGGGCTCCCGGCCCGGGGCAGGGGCAGGCAGCGCTTGCTGAGGGGCGGCTGGTAGGTCAGGGCGAGCCGCAGCCCCGCAGGAGAGGTGTGGGCTGGGAGGAGGCTGGGGGCTAGCTCAGGGCTGCGGGGCCCGCTGCTGGGGCCACCGTGGCTGAGCGGCCCGGGGCCCGGCAGGCCGGAGGGGAGGCGGTGGCACAGCCCAGGACCGGGAGGAGGGAGCCGGAGGAGAGGTGTGAGGTGATAGGTCAGCGTGAGGAGGGGGAAGGCGAAAGGGGCGCTTGAACAGCAAGGACTGGGGAAGAGAAACCTCCTGGGGAGAGGACCCAGGGGCTCACCCGCAGTGGGGATGGGAGTCGCGGGCTTGGAGCTTGGCATGAGTAAAGGCTGGTGTGCTGGAGGGCTTTGTGACAGGAGCAGAAAAAGCTGCATTGCCAGTCAGGGACCTGGGGAGGGCCTCTAGGCTAGAAGCAGGTGACTAAATTTTGGCTGAAAATTAATAATTCAGGCTACAGAGCAGTTGCCTGTGCTTATTAAAACCCTAAATTCTATGCATCTGTCTTAACGGCCTTGAAAGACTAATGCTCAGAAATCTTCAACCTCATCTGCTTCCATCCCCTAACCATTCCCTTCCATCTGCTTGTGGCCCTCTTCCCAAATATCCAGCAGACCTGCCTGCCCAAGCAGTGGGCTCGCAGGCAGTGCGTGTGTGTCTTGGGCTGAGGGTCACAAAAATCCTTGGGCATGTTGGATTGGGGGGGTGCATGCCAAGTCCCTCAGAAGCATGGAGCTCCAGAGATGTAAAGGTGGTAGGGAAGAGTCTGGGCCTAAAGCGACATAACGACTGTGGTGCTCTGATATTTTAAACAAAATTTAAAATGAAAGTAATTTGATGAAATAAATAAGAATTTTGTTAGACTCTAATAATACAGATAGCTGATGATGCTGTAACAACACATAAATAAACACTTGAAAAAAAAGCCTCTGAAATTAAACATAAAATCTCAGGTTGTGTTATTGATGTTTTTCAGATCTCCACAACGTCCAACCCCATAAAAACCAAACTGTAGTATAATCGCAAAAGTGAAACTACAACTTACCATTGTATCACTTATAAAGGAAAATACACATTTAAATAGGAGTACTGCTGCTTAATGACTGTTTATATGGACTGTGTAAAAGGATAACAAAAATTATTCCTAATGTCACCAAGCGTAGCTTCTGCCCTTGTTTCCAGAAAAATCAAAAATTACAATATAACCCATAGAAGCAGTGATTGTGATGTATATTGACCCATTTTATTTGCTTAAGTCAGTGCTTAAGGCACATCCTGAACAGTGGTATGCAACAGATGAGTCCAGGATTCAGCGGTGGGAGCATTGTATTTATTCACGCTATTTCACGTTATGTGAAATATGTGTGTTTTCACATTATTGTGAAAACTGGGGGAGGTACAAAAGTGCAAGTCAGAGATCAGAAGACGTTTGTGAATTCAAGTAATTTTTTTAGATCTTATTTAACTGCTAATGCAGTAAGTTAACTTACCTAAAGTCAACAGTTAACCAGGAATGAGTTCAGTCTGCAATCAAAACATAGGCAAATTTTGATGTATTTATTCCTGCGCTTTAGTGAAGTTTTTCCCTGTTATTGAAGATCTTTTGCAGAATTACTGTCTATAAACTAAAATTACTATGGACATACTGTGTTGTCCGTCTTCGGAATTCTGTGAGGATTAAGGCATTTGCTGTCCAGATGTTTTTACTACATTTTCCTTTTATTTCGAGATTGGTCACCAGAAAGTAATAATATATTCTAAATATTACCCAACAGTCATTGATACAAGCGTTCTTCATATTACTTTATAGGAGGAAGCAAATAACCCTCCTTATCAATGATGACACAACCTTTCATACTCAGGATTGGCAAAGCTCGTTTATTAGAGCTTAGTTTTGTATTAATGTAGAACATAATTGTTCTTATATATTGAGTGGAGCCCCTGTTTAAAAAGGGAATTGCGCTCTGTTAAGGAAGGGCTTGTTCTTTGTAGGCAGCGATCTTACGTTAGAAAATTACTTCGGTGAGCTGATTTTGAACCATTCCAGTAAGTCTCTTAAGAGTTTAGATTTAAAATTATCGACTACTAAAAGTGACCTGCAGAAGGGGAAGAAGGGGTACTGGAGCATTTGATGTAAAATTCTGTCTCAGAAATTTAAAAGAAGGTAGCTGCAGCATTCATTTTTTTCAAGTCAGATTGCTACCGCTGACAGGCTCAGGACACGACTGAAAAATGGGGGTGTTCTAAATTACATAGTATTAATTGAGGGTGAAGAGCATTCAAGATTTGTAATTTTTTAACACTTGTTTAAGTAAACTCCTATGAAGACTCAGAGGAGACTGTTCGTGCATGATACTGTTATTTGTTCAGTGCCTCACAATTGTAGTTACATATGGATAATTCTAAAATGATTTATGAACTTAAAAAGCCTGTCAAGAAAGGATACAAGGCTTGACTCTGAAAAAACAATCACCCTCAAAATCTAAAGGGACAGCCTCTTTTTCTGTGTCCTATTTAAATATAAGGAAAATAAAAGCAAAAAGACTAGACCCTTTTTCTCACTTCAGGTCAACTTTTACTAGTAACAGCGACATCAGTGGGATTGATTGAAATGCCTGAGTTTTTTCCCCTCTATGCATATTTGTATTATTGCTTTCTAGTTCCACAAATAAAACTCACTGATGCAAATGTTCATGCACATAATTTACATGCATAAAAAATAGGCAGATGCATTTGTATGAATGGTCAATAATTTAGGTATTTTTAAGATATATAAAGAAAAAAATACATTTTAGAGGTGTGGCTTTTTCTCTATGATTTTGCAGCTGAATTTACTGTGTTCTGTGCAGAATGGCTGTTGATGGTGGGTGTGGGGACACTGGAGACTGGGAAGGTCGCTGGAACCATGTAAAGAAGTTCCTCGAGCGATCTGGACCATTCACACATCCTGATTTCGAGCCAGGCACTCAAGTGAGAAACACTTACTTTAAATAAAAAATTTGTAGCGTGTGTTGCAAACTAATGTAAACAGTTTCATTAATTGACCACCAGCAGTGTACAAATGATAGAACTGCATGAAAAGCTTCTATTTTAATCAATTGAACATTATGTCGCTAGAAGAACATGTATTCCTTGTTATAAGCTTGTATTTCTAAATTGTACACTGTCAACTACAAGCTTGCTGTCATCATATATATAAATGTATAACAACATATGAATTATACTCTGCTTTTGAGTTCCGCATGAAACACAGCAGCATTTGTCTCTCCATTTTTAAGTAATTAGATGCAGTAAGGAATCCCTTGTACTTGAAGGAATTAAGGTTAATGTGAGTACTTAGAGAATTGGGAAAGATTTTTAGTAGGGAAAAGCAAAATTTAGACTTTTAATTATTTCTTCTGTTTTCCTTTTTTGGTACATTTTGTTTCACAGCTTACCATTGAATTACTGTTACCATTATTTACTAGTTTGAGGCAGGAGTCTAATAGAACAGTTCACAGAAAGCATTTATATAGTTAAAAATGTCAATTCTTTTTGGCCAGCAATGTTTTCTGTCTGTTTAGATTTATTTTGTATTATGCATCAGTACAATTTTTGGAGGAAGAAAACACCTCCTTAAACCAAATAATAATAAAGATAGAACTTGCTTTTTTCATGGTCAAAATGAATATAAAGAGAATACTGATACTGACAAAGGTCTTGCTTTTCTGTAAGCTGGGATATAGGAACTGCATGAACTCAACAACCGATTAAAGTCCAGTATGTAGTTACCTCTGTAAACACAAGCTGTTTTATTGATCTGAATTGTTTTATGTGAAACTTACTAGATACTGAAAATTTATAACGCATTTTTAAGGATTGTGAAGCAAAGGACAAATTATATTTTTTCCTATTTAGTGTATTAATTTTTTGTTTTATATTTTCTGCAGGCTCTTGAGTTTTTGTTAAGCACATGTAAAGTACTAGTTATTGGAGCAGGAGGATTAGGATGCGAACTCCTGAAAAACCTGGTAATTACCCAGTTTTCACCCTTTGCTTCTTAGAATCGTCTTTTTTTTCCCTTGAGGAAATTATCTTTTGTGCTTTGTTAACTTGACATTTTTGATTGTATATAGCTAATGCATTTTTAAGTTCTAATCAAAATGTATAAAATACATGACAATACAGACAATAAATTTGAAGAACGCACTTTGTTAATAAGCTTGAAAGGTGGTAGTCTGATGTGTTGCATGGTATTTATTTAGCTATCTCAGAGCTTTTCATGAGGGACAACATGGTACTGTTCATGAAGTGTAGACGAAAGTTCACCTGCAGCCCTAGATATGATGTAATTTTTCCTAATTACCAGATGTAGAAAAATGAAGTAAACTAAGAACAAATCATGCTCATAATGATACAAATAAGCCTTGTTTGGAATACAATGGCTAAAATGTATCTTTTCAGATGAAAAGCCATACTCTAAACTGCTAGAAGTAGCTAGTACAAAGTTTAGTATTAACAGTCAAAGTTGAATTTAATTTCAGTTTACTTTACATCTTTGGATTAATTCAAAGTGAGCTCAGAATTGCTGGAATTATTTATGTTCTTTCATAGTGAAATTAGTAGAGCCAGGCTTTCTGTGTCTTCCCATCCGTGGAGTCTGTCTGGCCTTCCCAAGTAGCAGCTTTCAGTTTTTCCAGTTCCTCGAGATCAGTAAATGGGAGGTTGTCTGCAGAGCCTGAACACTCCCTCAGAGTTGCATCTGTATTGCTGAATTCAGCCTATGTATCGGCAGCTTTATTGAGTCAGACCAACACGCACCATCCTGTATAGAAATGGCTAAGGAGGAATAGGTAATAGTGTGAGAACAGGGAAGGAATATTACAGTACTTCCCTGGTGCACAGATAACCACAAGGTATTCTGTAGTTTTCATGGTAGGGCGTTAGTTTATAATGTATTTGCTCACTACATGTTCTGAAAAGGATTTTTTTAAATGTTTAAGATGCAGTCATGGGATCATGTGCTGTCAGACACAAAAAATGTGTATAAGTTTAATTATCCTATTAATGTGGTTTTTATCCTCACAGACGCTCATATTTATCATAGCGTATCACTTACCATCACATCATAGTGTATCACTACCACCACAACTTGGTAGTTTAGACTAATACTGTACTTTTCCATGCTTTTATTTAATAAGAAGAATTTCTGTCTTTGCGGATTCCATAGAAAATGTGTGGATTGATATAATAAGTTATGAAATAATTTATTTCCTTAATTTATACTAGCACTTACGCATTAGTGTATTTTACTATATTTATGTACTGCTTTTTCAGTATTTCCAGATTACCTCCAAGCTGGAGGTGATTGATAAATCAATAGCCTCATTTAAAGCCAGGCATTCCAGATCCATTAACTTAGTGGTTTTACAATTCCAGCACTCACGTATACTCTTGTTCTGGTTGCTGATTTGTTACTGCAATGCTTAAGCAGGATTTTACTTAAAGAAACTATGACAGCTCCAAGGCAGTTTTCTTTCTTTGGGAATTTATTGCTAGTGGATTTAACCTTTGCCCAGAGCTACTGTTTTGTGGATTTATTGGGACATAACATTCAATTTGTTGATGGCTCCTTGGGAGGGAGGATTTGTATGTGTTAAGGGACTTTGTAAGTCTGCTGTGTGCGCTTAGTTCCCATCTCTTCAAAAAGGTTTTAAGTTATCATGATTTATAATTTTCAGAAAGATAAGCACATAAGTAAATCTAGATTCTGTTCATATATATTCATGTCTTTGGGTCAATGAATATAAATTCGATAAAGACTCCAGTCTCTATGTTCATGATGTCCCAGGCTTGCTCTTCTCTTTAGCATGCTCTTCTGGCCTGCTTTGATAATATTGAGCAAAAGCTGAACATTTATCAATGGAAGAAAATGATTGTTCAGCACCAGGGATATCCAGTATGACATACAGAAATTCTTGCTGCTTTTATTACAGAAGTTAGTTTCTATTCTGAAAAAATTTAGTCCTGCTTTTAATTTAAGTGGTTTCCCGATACAGCATTTTAAATTCTTATTACACATGGGATGATGGCTCTGTTTATTGAGAAAATGTAAAATGCAAAGTTTGTAAGTCTTTATTTCTAACAAGATTGAGTCTAAAAGGAAAAAAGTTAGGGGACAGGACTGACATTTTTTGAGGTCGCTTCAGAATATCACAACACATTTCCTTTCTCTAAAGCCAGTGTTTTACAGCATATATTTCCCTTTAACCACAATTCACATTCGTTTTTTGTGCGACAGATGTTATTACTTTATCACATCAGACCTACAATACAGTTTTAAGTCAGTTTTACTTTAAAGTTATTATTTGCCAAATCTAGTGATGGGCTGCATGCAAACAGATCAGGCAGAACTTCTGTCAGAAGTTTGGCATGTTCTTAGATAGTGAGGTGACTTTTTGTGTTTTCATTCTGTTCTAGCATGGAATGCAGTGGGGAATGCTGGTTTATTTTGAACTGTGAGTTACGGGTGGACATACCAGACTCATTTATGCCAATTGTGAAAATGGCGAATGTTCAAAAACTTAAAATGTTAGAGGAATTAAACTTTCTTTTTCTATTCCTGCTAAGTGAGGCAGAGCTTATGGCATTTCTTCAAATTATGTGTTCTCTCTCCCAATGAATGCTTTTGATTTACTCCAGTTGTGAGGGAATGCTGCAAATTCCCCTTCTAGATCAGCCTACCGTTGACTTCCCTGTGTTATGATTAGGTAGGCTAAAGCAATACTGCGTTCAATAGAACATTTTCTTTGACCATTGAAGTGTTACTAATTCCGTCTGTCTAAATATCAGCATTAGCAACCCAACAAAGAACGTTATTTTAACAAAGAACAACCATATACCTGTCTGCACAGAGAATGAAGAGCCAATATGTTTGTTCCTCCAAAGGTTGCTTTTTTGACAGCTGGAATGAATTCTGGAGCACTGTAAGCATTTCGTTTCCTATTAAATGAAGTTGACTACCTCTTTTCACAGGCACTGTCTGGCTTCAGACAGATCCATGTTATTGACATGGATACTATAGATGTTTCTAATCTTAACCGACAGTTTCTCTTTCGGTAAGTGATATTTTCATGATTTGACTTTTTTTTTTTTTTTTGAAAAATGTATCTAAACAAAATATGTGAATATGATCATTATTTTGGTTGAACAAGATGTCACTAAAGATTATTGAACTTCCGTATCATAATAGTACTCATAATTAACTAAATGCTGTGTGCGATTCCTTCTTGTTTTGAGATCTGTGGTGGCATAGTTTGAGTGTGAAGAAAATTAACATACATTACTTACCATTCAAATACAGCTAATGAGTGTTGGAAAAGGCGACACTGAAGAATAATGAACACAGACTGAAATATTGATTTTTCTGGTACCCTTTTCTTGCAAGCAAAATGAAAAATTGTTGGCTTTTTTTGGTGCTGATAACTGTAGTTACATGGACATATTTAGATAACTCTGGGGCTCTCGTATGTGATGCTTTACAGGGATGTCTTAATATTATCTATATCAATGAATTGTCCTAAAGTAACAATTAGTCACTTAATTCAGTGTTGCAATGTGTAGAGTCTGGAAAGGTTGAATCTACCAAAATAATGCATTTGAAATTGCTTGGGTTTTTTCCGCAGACCGAAGGATGTTGGGCGACCAAAAGCAGAAGTTGCAGCAGAATTTCTAAACAGCCGCATTCCCAACTGTGCTGTTGTAGCGTATCCTTTTATAGAGAAGTAGTGGCCCTGAAAGCTTCAAAAAGCCTTGCAAACTCTGTAGGTGGTAAGACTATCTAAAGTATTTTGCTGCCATCCTCTCTTTTTCATACAATAAAGAACAGATTCATTCAGCTGGTGATTGAGAATTCTTTCTCAGTGGCATTAGCATACAGGAAATACGCATGGGGAAAGAAGGCTAAGCTTTAAGGAACTATTTTGTATGTTTCCACTGAGTCTTTTTATTCCAATGCAATATTTTAATTTTTACTGAGACAGTAGAATTACAAGTCTGTTCACCAGAGTGTTTTGAGTATGTACTGGTAGGAGATGTCAGCTTAGAAGAGGAGCACTTACTGATACAGGGCTTTGTGAGAGCACATGTTTTGAGCTTCCTAAATAGTTTGCCTGCTGAGCTTTCTCCTGTGTGTGACTATTACATTATGTCCTTTGTCAGATGCTACAGCTTCAACTGTGGGAATTTCAAATCTTTCAATTACTTAGTTTTTTTAAAAAGTGTCATATAAAATTATAGTAATAAGTTAGATAATGTTCTGGCTTTAGGATAGCAAATAGAAAACAGTAAACTTAACTACTTTATAAATATATTCCTTTACTGGGCTTATATTCAGGTATTTTAAAAAGATTCAAGACATGGATGAAAGCTTCTATCGACGTAAGTAGTATTTGTTTGCCTGCCAAACACCCACTGCTGCTTTAGGGGAACATTGCAGTTGTTGCTGCTCGCTGCTTTTCCTGGTAGTTAGATTGCTAATTATTTCAGTCTTCTACAATGTACTGGAAGTAGAAATAAAAAATAGACAAAACTTAAAAGCATCTGTCATGTAGGTAATCTAAGCAACATAGTTAAACTGCCGTCAGTTCCTCTGGACTGTTATGGACAGAATACTTTGCTTGTTTTAAGAAGTATGCATTAATATAGAGTTTAGATAATGTTTTTTTCTCCCCTAGAGTTTCATATTATTGTTTGTGGGCTGGACTCTATAATTGCAAGAAGATGGATAAATGGAATGCTGGTAAAATCTTCAATCTTTTTAAAGCCTGGTTATTGCTTGGGTGTAGATAACTAAAATTGAACAGATTTGTCTAGAATGTGTCATTAAAATGAAATGAGGACTGTTGAAACTCACAGCTTTCTGTATCTATTTCTGTTTTCTTTTCTTTTTTCTTTTTGTGAACAGGATAAAATGCATGCTCTCTTTCCTGCCTTTTTCTTCAGGAGTGTTAGCCAACATTTGTGCAGTGCCCTGCAGGGGTAATTTCAAAGTTAGATTACATTGTTTGTGGCCTTGTGCAGTCAGCTTTTGAAAATCGTAAGCAGGGAAGTTCTGCAGCCTCCCTGGATGCTTCCATTGTGAACATTCTTTTTCATTAGCCAGACAGTATTTATCGTGCTGCAACTTGTAAATGTCATTTTTTGGAGCCCCACTGCCTCAGAGTAGTAGAAAGCTGGTCATTGAACTAGGTAGTTGTATCGTTGTGAATTTGTTTATAAAATAATGATCTTGATTATTTACCAGTATTAAAAAAAAAACCCACACCAAAACAACAAACCAAGAATAATCCTTCAAACTAACCAACCATTTGTTCTGCTATACTATAAGGAAATAATAGCATTTATCAGGGGGATAAGGGGAGGGGGAGGTGGAGGGTGAAGGTGGTAGATGAAGTCCTGTACACTGACAAATAAGCAGTGTTTTATACACTACGTACCCTTAAAATAAACTGTATATTAAGCATTCAGTCTTGTGGTGTGCCATTAAGAATAACATTTTTAGGTTTTTTTTCCTCCTGCAACTTGTTTAAAAAAAAAAACAAACAACAAGCCAAACAAAAAACAACAACTCCCCCCCTTTATTCATTAGATGTCATTTTTACATTATGAAGATGGTGTACTGGATCCAAGTTCCATCATACCATTAATAGATGGAGGGACAGAAGGTTTTAAAGGAAATGTTCGTGTGATTATTCCTGGTATGACAGCATGTGTTGAATGCACACTTGAGCTTTATCCGCCCCAGGTAAGTGCAACCAGTGATATTTCCTTTATTTGTATTCCTCTGATTTGCTTGTTTCTTTTCCTGGTACTATAGATAATGTGTTACATGCTTTCGTCTGGTTTTCTTTCCCTGCCCACACCACACCAGGTGAATTTTCCCATGTGTACTATTGCATCGATGCCCAGACTACCGGAGCATTGCATTGAGTATGTCAGGATATTGCAGTGGCCAAAGGAGCAACCTTTTGGAGGTAATTGTTATTGCACTGGTGTTAAACTTGACATTTCTCATTTTAATGAATTTGTTTTGAATTAAGTGTACACAATTTTTAATAATATTACTTTTAATAAACCACTCCTACCTTTTAACCTTACATGACTCATTGTCGTATTGAATATTAGGCCTCCTCTGAGCTGGTGATGGATTTTCTCTTCTCAGGCTTGCTCTCCAGTTCCATATTTGTTCATGTGTTTCTCTCTCTAATACTGCACAGTGTCTTTCCTGACTCAAAACGTAACCTGTAACAGCTCTATAAATCTGCGAAGATAGTTTGTATATAGAATGTGTTAGAACTTAAAATGTTTGTAGAAATTATATTTTGATTATTTAAAGTGTCGAGTTTTAGTAGTTTAGTGGGGTATTTGTTTTAACCCAAATTAAAGCGAAGGGATTATTTTTTTAGACAAAAAGAACACTGTGTTTTTGAAGAACTCTTATAACTGTAATTTATCTATACATTCTTAAATTTGCTGTAGAGGGTGTTACATTGGATGGAGATGACCCTGAACATATACAGTGGATTTACCAGAAGTCTTTAGAAAGAGCATCACAATTTAATATTAAAGGTGTTACCTACAGACTCACCCAAGGTAAGGGTGTGGCATTTCACTAACTTTGTGGCGTTTGCAGTTAGGCTGGATTGTCATTCTTTGTATTTGTTATGAATAAGCTGGCAGCTCTGCTGAGAAAGAAATAGTTATTTTCACCCTTAACATCTTAAAACAGAAACAAGCAGCTTGTTTCCTGTGCCAGCACAAATATTTTATGATGAATCAGATGTTTAGGCATTCATGATGAATCAGAGGAACTTATCTGGGACAAAACTGAACATTCTTTTTGCCGTTTTATTTTTAACCTGGAGCAGCTCCACAGTTCGCATTACACTGTGACCACTTTTGCTGGGTCAAAGAGTAGGAACAAAAGACGGTGATTGCCTCTTAGCAACAGCAACACTTTATGCCAGTTTAGTCTGGTTAAGACTATAGCATCTGTTCTTTACTGCTGTGTATGCCTCTGTTCACAAGCAAGTGCAGAATGCTGCCACGCATCTAATCAGCATTTTAAACGCTAACCAAACAGAAAAGAAGTGGAGAATCTGATACACAATCTCCAGAATTTGTGGTAACTTCTGTTTATTTGTTGATTTGTGGTACTGAGAATGCATTTGAAATGCTGGGCCTGAAATACCACACTTGAACCTCAATATGTGCCTTTCTGTCAAAAGAGGGGGAACTGATTCCTTGTGTATCTTCCTCAGATTCCACCTAGTATATTGCAGATGGTATTTTTCTTTGGAGCAGTTTAGACTGGTTTCTGTAGTAGTATTTTTTTTGTACAGATAAATGTGAACTCCAGTTATGAAATATAATTATGTACTTGCAAATGGCTGCACAGTTTTCAGCATTTGAAGGTGGCTTCATTATGAAGTACACAGCAGAAAGAAGGCAAAGGTAAAAGTTTTATGCAGGTTTTCTTGGGTATGAAGAGATACAAGTCAATAATGAGAAGGCAGAGGAACTTCAGACTACTTAGGAATTCGCCCCCATGTACAAACTTGCCTGCCTAGGAAATTTTATTTTATATCGGTGTGTATAGTGTGCTGTTTGACTGGATGGGCTCAGGAATAAGAGTTGGACGAAGATGCCAATACAGTTTGGCAAGCCTGTTCTTGCAGAAGGAATACCAAAACCAAGTATTTTTCCTTTATGCATTTATCCAGTTAAACAGGAATAGAACTGAGTTTTAAATTAATTTTCAGTGCTAAATGCAAAATACTTGTTTGTAGAATTTGTTCACTAGTTCTCTTTTTGTGATACTTTCTTTTTCTCAACATACTTGATTCATTCCTAAAATAAAACAATGCCAAAGTACTCTATCAACGTGCCGTTACACTTTATTGTTACAGAAATTCCTGGAGAGTTTAAAGTACCTTTGGGCACACGCTTCTGTAATTAATCTGGCTACAAGTTGTCTCTCAGTGTAGTTTCTTGGAAAAGACAAAGTTGTATGGTTTATTTTTACAGGGGTGGTTAAACGAATTATTCCAGCAGTAGCTTCTACAAATGCAGTAATTGCAGGTATGCTAAAAGAACTCATTTCACTTCTGCTTTATAGGCTTTAGAGTTTTGTAAGGCAGCATTTTGTAATAGAGAACTCAGTGAGGATAGTAGTAATTTTTACATGGGTCTGATTTATTCTTACAGTCTTGTTTTTGTTTTCCATAGAGAAGCTGTGTGTGACTGTATAAATGTTAAACTTATGTATGACTGTGGGAGTGAGCAAAAGCATTTTAGACTGGGAAAAAAAACTAATTGAAAAACAGGGTATATATAAGCTTAATGTAGTCTCAGATTAGTGCCAAATCTCTGGTGTTAATGCATAGAGCTACCAGCTGCCTTTAGATGTTTATTTTTCTCTTTACAAGTTGTTTATACTTGATTTTTTTTTTTGTCACTTCTTTGGTACAACTCTGTGCACTAATATCTACATGTTCTGAGACAGAAAATGAAGAAATTGTTTGTTTTTTTTTCTCATTCCAGCTGTTTGCGCCACTGAAGTTTTTAAAATAGCCACAAGGTATTTCATTTCTTATTAATAACATACATGGTTTCTAACATAATGACATGTATTGACACTAACATATTTGTCATTATAGTGCATACATTCCTCTTAACAACTACTTGGTGTTTAACGATGTGGATGGATTATACACATACACGTTTGAAGCTGAAAGAAAGGTTAGTGCCATTAAAGGCTTGCAGGGTTGTTTCCTTGATTTTTATTGAACTTATGCAGTTTGTTTGTATTTCTGAAACCCAGTATTGAATCTCTTGGTCCCTAGCACTGAATAATAATATTTATGAAGTTTTAAAAGCAGAAACTACAATGTTATTAGTCTGCTGCTTCTCCAGAGTATTGTTTTCAGCATGTAGGATGTTTTTGTTTAAACTTCTGTGCTTTTGGCATCTAATAGTGATGACAGTGGCAGTCCGTCCATGTAGAGTAGCAGGTCTGTTTACCTCCAGATCAACGGATGTTTTATTTGATGACCTGGTAATGAAACCCTGTCTTACACCCATCAGTTTACCAAAAACTGTTGCATAGTATATGTAATGGTGTATCTAATTGTTGCTTCTGGTATGGGTTCTTCAGACAGCTGTTTCTGTGTTGTCTGCTCGTGCAACAGCGTTATCTCAACTGTTTCTGCTGTGCCACCTGCAGAGGAAAACAGTAATTGACTGTTTTGAAAGTGAATCCTGAAGTTTTCCCCTGTAATATGAAATAAGATACACAATTTTAAGAAGACTCATGTGCAAATCTTCTCAAAAAGAGGTTATGACAACCATTGTTTGAAAGTTTGTAATATTAAATTTTATGTCAGATGAAATTTGTAGTTCATAAACACTTAGCTACTGTTGGGAGCCAGTCGAACAGTGACAGACTTCACGAGGAATTGGGTTTTGTCATTAATATTTGCAACCGTATTAATATTTCTAGAGTTAAAACTTCTTTTTAAAAAACCACACAAATAGTTTTGAGACCTTATTAGCAGCATTTTAAAAATCATGTTTAACATAACGTGCATTCTTGTGCTACTTTGTTGTAGGAGAACTGTCCAGCCTGCAGCCAGCTTCCCCAAAACATAGAGATTTCCCCATCAGCTAAATTACAGGAGATCTTGGATTACTTGACAAATAATGCTTCATTGTAAGTGTGCAACTATTCTGACTTGTTTAATATTTTTTGTTAGTTTAGTGTTCCAAAAAGATAATTTCTAAATGTATTTTTCCCTGATTCTCTGTTTTGTTTTGTTTTGTTTTTTTGACATGTTTTATATATAGGCAAATGAAATCTCCTGCAATCACGGCAACTATGTATGGGGGAAATAAAACACTTTATTTACAGGTAATCTCAACATACGTAATTTTCTTTAATGGTTTAAGTTTACTTTCCTGAATTTGAAAGGAAATGTTTTGGCTTTTTTTTCCTTTTTTTTCAGACAGTAGCTTCAATTGAAGAACGAACAAGGCCAAATCTTTCCAAGACACTAAAAGGTATCATGCAGTTGTCCCATGCAGGTTTTCAAGATACTCCTCTAAACAGTCAGTCAGTTTCATCCCTCTATATGGCATGTTTGGTTTAATTCCGCACTATGTGGCAGAATGTACTTCATTATCCTTTTACGTGCAATACACCTTTTGCAGGTTGCTCAAGGGTGAGCTTTGAAGTGTTTAAATGTGAAGGTGTGGGCAAATGCAGAGGAAAGCATTGCGACAAAGCAAGCTGATAACTGATGTGCATTAAACCCACTTCAGTAGTGTTTTACACATTTCTTGACAAGGTCTGTTAGTTTCCCGGTTGAATTAGATGACTATTAGTTTAGCTAGTGAGCTGTTTGCAGCTTTATCTCATCATCTTTATGGTTTGTAGGAATGGCATTCGTAACTTTTTTTTTGTTTATTTTTAATTTAAAAAAAGACAAACCATATGAGTTTGCTGTACTTAAACTTTTCTTTCTATTTCAGAACTGGGGCTTGTGGACGGCCAGGAACTTGCAGTTGCTGATGTTACTACACCACAGACTATGTTGTTCAAGCTTCACTTTACCACTTAATTTATTCATAAGAAAACTGCAAATACAGCGAGAGAAATCTGTACCACCTTGTAAAACAAACATACTCTGTGGGTGTTAAAGCAACCTGAAATGTTCACGTTAGTACTAGCATTGTTCAAGGTTAGGTAATACAAATGAATCACCATATTTCAGAACTGTATGTAGAAGCCAATATTTGGTGGATTATATTTGTATAAATGCTTATTAATGTACAGAACTCTGATGTATAGGAATACACTTTTTTCCAGTTTTTGTTGTCAAAATGTTAATGCTAATATACTTTCAGACACATGGAAATTTTAAGGTGGCCAAAAGTCTTGTTTTCAACATGTGTACAAATGTATATGCAAAGAGAAGACCCTTAAAAAGGAACCACAGTGATATGGCTTTAGATTGTAGCACTCCTCTATGCTTGCTGAGTCACCTTATAACCAAAAGAGGGCGGTAGATTAAAATGAGCATTTTCCTCATATTTGGTATTGATTTTACCAATTTTATGACAGGTGTTCGGTGTGGGAGAGATGATTGTTTACAGGCAAGCAGGGAGGGACAAGGTGATCAGCTGCAGGTGACAGGGACATGTCTGCTCGCAGTCCCCAGGCAGCCACGGTGCACAGGATGCAGGGTCATGTTCAAGTATCATTGGTGCTGTTGAGGTATTTATTAATAAAAAATCATAACGATACCTTAGTTTGTGGCTTATCAGTGGACGTTCCTGAGCATTTATAACTTTGATTAAAAACTCTATGGCATTGTTTGACTGCTTCAGTCAGAGACCTTCCTGTGGGTGGTGCGGGTACCTCAGCGTGCCTTCCCTCAGGTACTTGGTGCCTATGAACCGTGTTTTAACTTTCCCTGTTCAGCCTCCCACTTCAACTGAGGTGGGGACACTTCAGCTTTTAACACCTTTTAATAATTTTTAACACCTTTGGAAGCATCGAGAAGGCCCCACGTAGGCCGTGGGACTTTAAACAGCGAGTTGAGGCGTTGGGGTTTAGAAGAGTGGGAAGTAAAGTTGTCTTTTTAGCACCTAATGGGGAGGAACTGTCACAACAGCCAGGACCGCCCCTCCGCCATGACGGGCCCGAGGCGGGCCGGCCCCTTCGCCATGACGGTCCTCGCCCCGCCCCCTCGTGACGTGTCAGGGGGACGGCGCGCGGCTGCGCGCGGGGCTGTTTGCGACGTGGAGCCGCGCGCCGCGCATACGCGGGGCCGCCCCTCCCCGCCGCGCGGAGCCGAGCCCCAGGCCGCGGCAGCCGGGCCCCGCGCTTTGAGGGCGGGTCGCCCCCCGCCCGCCTCTCCGCTGCTGGGCCAGGGCGTGGGGCAGCGCGGAGGATGAGCTGGTTCAACGCCTCGCAGCTCTCCAGCTTCGCCAAGCAGGCGCTGTCGCAGGCCCAGAAGTCCATCGACCGGGTGCTGGACATCCAGGCCGAGGAGAGCCCCTGGCCCGACGCCGTCATCCCCGACTACGGCGACGGTAAGCGCGGGCGGGCGGCCCTGGCCGTGCCCCCAGCCCCCCGTGTGGGCCGGGCCGGGCCGCCTCACCTCACGGCCTGCTGAGGGCGGCGCCTTCCCCTCACCCGCCTCCTCCGCCCCCCTCCCCTGTCTCCCCCGTAACCCGGGCCGGGGGGTTGCGCCTGTGGGGGTCTAACCGGCCCCTCCTGCCCAAAGCCCGTTCTGCAGCGCCTGTGGTGTTTCTCGTGCCCCGCTTCCAGGTGAGGGAGGCACAATAGTGGCAAAAAGCTGAGGAAGCCTCAGCAGCACAAGCGATACCTGGTTTTTGTCAGTAGTGTCGTGCTTTGGGCAGCTCCATGCTTCATACCCGTATTTCTTAAGGCATTATTTTTTTTGCTGAGGGACTAATAGGTGATAAAAACCTTTTTGTTAATAAAAAAGAGGAGATTACGTTCTTTGTATGCATGGATTCACCTTTTGGCAGGAAGAGCAGAGTACAAGCTGAAAGTCTGGTCCACATAAACCAAGTAAAGTTTCCACTTTGTGGCGTTAAGTTCATGGTCCTGCAGCATCTGTTGAAAGGAATGTGTTGGTGGAAAAATTGTCACAGTTTGGTTATGAGGAAGTATCTCCTTGGTACGTGTGCTAGTGCAGAACCTGAAAGAATGATTACTCCTAAATTGCTGTTTGGAAGTGAAAGAGCAAAAAGGAGCTGTCTCGTTAGAAACTTTTTTCCCCCATAAGTAATAGCTTAAAGATAAGAATGAATGAAGAAAAGGGTGGGAAACTAAGTCATCCAGAATTGGTGTCCTTATTGCAACTGTATCTAGAAGAAATGCACGTCTTTGATGAGGTTATTTCCAGGTATACCCACAGCAGAGTTAGATTTCTGAAAACTAACAATTGAAAATATTTTCTGGGTTGGCTGCTTAGCAAAGCGTATGGTCAGTTTGGCATGTCTTTGTCCCTTTGTGGGAGCAAGGACTCAGCAGTCACATAGTCCAGTGTCATCTTAAATTACAGGAATTGTTTATAGAAGGCTGTGTCGTGCATAAGTTTCTTAAAACTTTAAACTTGTCCAAACCTTTTTTAAATTTAACTTATATCTTAGAATTTATAGTAGTTCTGTCATTCATAAGGAAAGCAGCAAAGATCAGCCTGCATCTGTTTTTCAGGGAAAACATATTTGTTCATGAAAGAAGTAAAAATATTTTCTGAATGTTACAGTTCATTTACAGGGCTTTTTCCGAAGCTATTGAATCATGGACAAGGTAGTAATAAATCAGATGTTTGTAGTATTTTTGGTAATGATGGCAACAGTTATCTGAATTTGAGATCTTTAGGCCAATAGCTATCAACAGTTTCTGAAAGTGGTAGTCTGCTTTAAGTATTATAACTTGGCATTTTTTAATAGATGCTACTGTATAAAGTGAGCTTGTTTTTAAGTAGCCTGAAATCGTTACATTATCCAGATTATGTTCATAGGTACAAAATCAATTTTTGGACTTGGGATGCTACTGAAATTTGATGCTGAAATTCTTATTATCCTTGCTGTTTAGAAGTCCTGGAAAACCTGCAAGAAATACAATAATAAAAACTGTTGATGTTGGTTTAGGGCAGCTTCAGAACTAATCATTGTCATGGTTTAACTCCCTCCGCTCGCTTACTCCTCTCTGCCCTTTGGGATGGGGAGGAGAATTGGGGGGAAGTTAAAATGCTTGGGTTGAGATAAAGACAGTTTAATAGGACAGCAAAGGAAGAAAAGATAATTATTATAATAAAAGAATATACAACATGAGTGATGCACAGTGCAGTTGCTCCCTGCCTGTTGACCAATGCCCAGACTATCCCCAGCAGTGATCCTGGATCCTTCCCCTCGGCCAACCACCATGTATTTGCTGAGCATTACGTCTATGGTATGGAATATTTCTTTGGCCAGTTTGTCCTGTCTGTGCTCTCTCTCAGCTTCTATGGGAAGCTGAAAAAGTCCTTGACTGATTAGTAACAACTAAAAACATTAGTGTGTTATCAACATTATTCTCATCCTAAATCCAAGATGTAGTACTATACCAGCTGCTAGCAAGAGAATTAACTCTAGCCCAGCTGAAACCAGGACAGTAGTTGTCCACAGGAGAAGAAAACTGTCATCTTAGCTGGGCTGCTGACAGTGTGTATTGTCAGCTTCTTGCTGTTGCTTGGTGTGTGAGGGGAAAAACACGAAGCCTGTCACAAACTGAAAGGGCAAGAAGCCTTCTTATAGTGTAAATTCCACAAATGTTTAAAGCTTTTTCCTCTGTTTTCTGTGTGGTGTGTGAAGTATTTGTGTGCTACTGGCAGATAACTTTTAAGACCTATTAATTGTTTCCTCCTTTTGTAATCTATACAATTCTACACTATTAAACTATAGTTTTTCAGACCGTTTTGCCTAGCCTCCTCTCACTATAGGAAGCAGGAGCCCACATTCCCTTTTGCAAGGGAACCCTTGGCAAAGGAAATGCTTGCTTTTTGTGGTCAAATACGCTCCAGGCTTGCCCTTATAGCTTTCAGAATGCTGTGTGGGCTTGTTTCCTCTTCCCAGACACTTCTCTCTGTCTTCTTTCTGAAATTCTCACTCTTGGATTTACTGTTGCATTTGTGTATGGTTTCTTTCTGCCTTTGCTTAAGTTCCTGTTTAACAGGGAGGGAGTGAGTTGGTTACATTCAGGTACTCCTGCTTTCTAGAGGTGTCTGTGTCTACCTTAAGTCTTAAAATTATTTTGTGTCTCCCTTAAGCTTCTTTTGCTTTGTCTAAAAATTGATTCCAGGCTTTGTAAGGAAGTAGTAACAAAAATAATGCTGTTTGTGATCACGTATAATATTCACTTTATGTTATATGATATTGAAAATATTTTTTCTGAATAGTTGCATCTAAAAAAACAAATACTGAAAAATAATACATTTTAAGAGTTCTTGACCTATTTCTTTTTTTATTGTTTTAGGAACAAATTCCCTCATAAGCGGAGGATGGGATACGTCTTCCTGGGGCTTAAGTTCGAATACAGAACCACAGAATCAGCCAATATCACCAACAGCAATCACTAAGCCAGTGAGGAGGACGGTAGTAGATGAATCTGAAAACTTCTTCAGTGCCTTTCTCTCTCCGACAGACGTTCAGAGTATACAGAAAAATCCAGTCGTGTCCAAACCTCCAGCCAAATCACAGCGACCCAAAGAGGAGGTGAAAAGCACTTTAAAGGAGTCTCAACACCCCAGTCAGCTGGAAGTACCAGTGACAGAGGCAGAAGTGAAGGATTCCTCTGTAGCTGGCCTGGTGGACTTGAAAAACCTCAATGTTCCCAAGGAGAAATTAGAAGAGAAATCTCTACTTAAATCTAATGCCAAGCATGAAGAAAGCACAAATGAAGTTACTGACAAAAAGGTGTCTGCTCTAAATCTGGAAGTACCTGAAGATGCTCTTAATGAAAAGTCCGGTGCAGGAGGGGGTGTAACGGGAGGTGCATCAGAGACTACTTCACAGCCTCTTCATGCAGGCACAAAAGATGTGGGTTTGGAAACTAAGGAGCGAAAGACTGAGGACAGGCAAAGCAATACACCGTCACCTCCAGTTAGCACTTTCTCCTCCGGGACATCTACAACTAGTGATATTGAAGTTCTGGACCATGAAAGTGTAATAAGTGAGAGCTCAGTAAGTTCAAGACAAGAAGCCGCAGATTCAAAATCCAGTCTTCATCTAATGCAAACATCATTTCAGCTTTTATCTGCATCTGCCTGTGCAGATTATAATCGTTTAGATGACTTTCAAAAAATGACCGAGAGCTGCTGCTCCTCTGATGCTTTTGAAAGAATTGATTCATTTAGTGTACAGTCTTTAGATAGTAGAAGTGTAAGCGAAATAAATTCAGATGATGAGTTATCAGGCAGAGCTTCTGCTTCAGCGTCTGTTGCTGTCAGTCCTTCTGTGCCAAAGACAGAAATGGTTGATGCCCCGAAAAATAAATCTGAAAACTTGAATGACACTCCTGTTTTACATGCTGAGGAAGCTGAGATGGAAGAGAGTGGGAGAAGCGCGACCCCTGTTAATTCTGAGCAGCCAGATGTTTTGGTTGCCACTGTGCAAACTGTTGAAGAGCAGATTGCGGAAGAGCAGACTGAGCCGCAGCAGGATGCTGTTGAAAAATTGTTAGAAGAGGACACTGAAAAGCAAGAGCTTAAAAAGGTAACATGTAAAATATGTTTTGCAAACGCACCCTTTTTTTCAAACAAATGAAACTCCTATCATCTCCTTATGTAGATATCAGTGTCACCTTATTTGAATTAATTAATTGATGCTGAACTACCTTACCTTGTAGAAAACTCGTTGATATTCTGCAGTGGAATAATACTGGTGAAATTTCTGATCAAATAGCTTCAGGTTGCACCTAATCCACCTAGTTATTATTGTGAATTGTGAGTAGTGCTAGCAAACAGGAAGCCTTGATAGGTTGTGTTATTTTAATTCTCTGTTGTAATTTTTTTTTTTCTGTGAAAGGTGAAGGAGATTCCTAAGTGTTTTAATTAGAATTATGAAACTACAAGCCTTTAGTGTTTCAGCAATAATCAAGATAATATTTTGCAAGCGTTTTTTCCACAGACTTAGAAACCCTCAAAACTTGATTACATTCCAGGAGCATTATGCATGTTCTTTGAGGATAGCAGTAGTTACTGTAAATGAGGGCTTTTTACTAGATAAATTAATGGGGTTTAGTTAGCAGAAGTAATATTTACTTTTAAAAAGAAGGTACGCTAGGCTTTTTAATGAAGATAAGCATAGTTATGAATAGTGAATAGATTAAAAGAAATTTGTATGGCTAGTTTAGATGACTAGAATGACTACAAATATGGCAAAGTAGGATACTCAAGTGTGTGGAAGGCTAAACTGTAGCTATGAAGCCATGTGTTTTGTCCAGTTCCACCAATGTATAGTGCGCACTATCTTTTTCCATTTCCTTTGTCACCTTCCTGTCTGTCTATCCTTGTTTTTAATTTCTGAGCTCCTTTGACGTGTGTTCTGTTTCTTTGCGTTTTGCTTTGCTCATAGTCTGTGTGCCTAGTATGTGACATAAATGGGCCCTACTCATGGCCTTGCCCTGTAGGCATGTTTGCAACACTGATGCTGTTTCTAACAGTAATAAGGGAAAAGCAGTTGCTTATGGGAATTCATAAGACCCGAATGTAATCTGTGTTGTAAGGAAAACATTTTTTTGTGTGAAGCATAGAGAATGTCAGTGTACATTTCTTAAGGAACTCCAAAGCCATGGACTGTCATCCATAAGTTTTCCTAACTTAAATGGTTATACATTATAATGGACCATGGCAAATTTTGTCTTTCATTGGCCATATTGATCTACACTTACAGAATATGTTTCATTTGTTTATATTTCTATATTTGCATGTATGTTTGTGTTCATTCTCTATATTTAGCTTTCTAAAATCTGGTATTAAAAATTATTTTGATGGTGTGACCTGAGATCTCTTGACCCTCCCTGAAAGCTTTCTTCCCTAATCTGATGCTGTTTTGCTGCTTTGTGCTAATATTTCACAGAAGAGACCTTCCAATGTAAATTATTCTGTGATTCTGTAAAGAGTGGTAGAAGGAGCACTGGGAGTCTTAATGGTTAATGTTAGCTATAGTTTTATAGGTTATCAGCTCTGTTTTAAAACTTAATTTATAATTAAATATATTTTATTTCATGATTTTATTAGGGAATTTAGCTGAGCCACATGTGCTTACTTAGTAGGATTTCTACATCTGTAGAAAACAGGTGTCTTGTGTTTAAATGTTGCGTAGTTCTAAATTAATGTGGCAGAAATGTGGTAATCTTCACTGGCTTTTACCTCAAATTCCTAAAAACATTGACAAGTTTAGCTTTAAATAGTGTTGGGAGGGAATGGTTTGGGGGAAAGGGGAAGCCTGACCCTCTTGTGTTTTAATTGTCCCATTCATCTGATCTTTATCTTTAAAAACATCGTCCAGATGATTGATTCATTAACTGAGAAACTGGAGAAGAGGGAAATACAGTTACTAAGTACTAGTAAAGAAAAGGCGCGCCTGGAAGAAGCTTATGATAACCTAAAAGAGTAAGTATGAAAAGATACACAGTACTGGGTGTAACTGTAACTTTGCTGTGATACAATCAGTAGACAATATTGTAAAACAAGTAGCTTTATAACCAGAACAAAGGTTGCAAGGGATGTGCACTGTTTGGGAAAGGTGGAAATAATGATTGCATGTACTGTGATGGTATTTTTTAAAAGACACATTACTTCTTGGGGCCAAAGTCTCTTTTGGGAAGAGGTTGGTGAAAGATTTTTCAGTGAGTAAGCAGTAGGAATAACGAACAGATGTGTAGAGTCAGACTTGGTTATTAATAAAGACCTTTGTTATAAGACTGGATTCAGCTATTAAGGGAGACTGACTTTTCTGATACAGATGGATGAACTTGATTTACTAAGTAATTTACTGCCTAAAATTGAGGCAGTGAAAGTGTGGTGGAAGGGCTGGTTGTAGCGAAAAACCTGAATTCCTTATTTAATTTATTTAAAAGGAAAAAAAAAAAATGAAAAGTTTGATTTACCAGTTTACTAATCAAATATCAAGTTTAAAAATTTACAGATAAATATATAATGACTAAGTTGATCTTAACTTACTATATAATGACTTACTTGATCTTAATACATTTAATCATTTGCCCTGTATATGATACAGGCTATGGTTAATCAGAAAGAACTTGTTTAAGGGGCAAAACATTTAAGGTAAATCAAGCATTTCATTGTTTTCATGGGTAAATTACTAAATTAATAAAGATCTTTGATTAGTACTTCTAATATGGATGTGTTTTTTGACTCTGGTTAATGTGTGTAAAATAAAAAAACCACATTTTAAAAGCATTTAAGACAGCCTATCTCAAACTGCTTGGAATGTCGCATAACCATGCAACTGTTCTGAAATGTTAATTTTAAATGTAGTGAAATGTTTAGAATGAAAGAAGAGAGCAGTAGTCTTTCATCTCTTAAAGAAGAGTTTGCTCAGCGAATTGCGGATGCTGAAAAGAAGCTTCAGCTAGCCTGCAAGGAAAGAGATGCAGCTAAAAAGGTAATTTGGCTTTTTAGTGAAATTAATGTTTATTATTTTAGAACAAAATTGTATTTCTTGAGGTAGATTAATTTAAAAAATTAAGCTAGGGAAAGCTAGATGACCTTTAAAGGTCTCTTCCAACCCAATGCATTCTATGATTCTAAAAGCACAAGAGTAACACGTCTATCTCATGGTATTAGTAACTAGCATAAGTTGATTCTAGCCTCTGAGGCTGCTTGTTATTTCCTTGTGTTGACACATGTTATTCTTGCAGCTGTGTTGTCAACCGAGTTAGGGAACTTATTTAAGTTAAAGTTAGTCTGATTTTGGGGAGAAAAAGGTTTAACATCTGCTTTCATTTCCCTTGTACCCATATATGCATTTGCATTGGTGTGAGAGAGAAGAATGGCCTGGGGGTGTGGGGAAGTGACCAAGAATGGGAATGGCTTCTTTAGAGGATTAACTGGTGGGCAAACTAGGGACTGAAGACTGATTCATTTGGAATAGGCACAGAAGTCTTAAGCAACGGAGTTTATGGAGTTTTAAATGTTCTTGACCTCGTATCACAGCATTACATTTCTCTAGCTTATTGCTAGTCTCCAAAAAGTAAATTCAAATCTGTAACTGGAAAAAAAAAATTTCACAGTAGTTTTGTCATTGTATATGTCACTGTGTTGCCACAGTAGTAAGCTGGAATAGAAAAAATATTTGGTACCTGTGTGTGAATATAACAGTTTGGTTTTAATATATTGCAAAAGTTTAAAGTATAGAAAGTGAAATGGAAGAAGGAGTTGGAACAAGTTGTACAGAGAATTTATGGAGTCTCAATCCTTAGAAGTTTTTAAAACTTGATGGAATCAGATTTGATCAAATAATCCCCAGAGTTCTCTTCCAATCTAAATTGTTTTTGGAGGAAAGACTTTCGAGAGGAAGTGGAGAACAAAAAGGTGATCAGTGTACCTTATATTTATGCATAAATGCAAAGTATTTTAATAAGTGGTCTTAAGCATTTATCCTATTATTTAGGAAGTAAAGACTGTTAAAGAAGAATTGGCTACTAGACTTAATACTAATGAAACTGCCGAATTACTGAAAGAAAAAGAAGAGCAAATCAAAGGATTACTGGAGGAAGGTGAGAATTAAAAAAGAAAAATCAATAGTAAAAATTTGTAGAATAATTTGAAATGTACTGCCTTCACATATGAGCATTCTTACCCTTATTTGAAACATGTTAGATGTTTCTGAACATTTAAACCACCTAGTTAACAGCAAAGAGCAACAGGGACGATCAGTCGAATAGGCTGGGGGGGTACTTTCTGCAGCATGCATTAAAGGTCCTGTGAGATAAAACCAGCATGCAGTATAACAATCCATGTTCCATTCAGCAGAAATCTAAGTAGGGCATCTTTCAAGGCATTTCTACAGTGTCTCCCTTACTGCTTTTTAATTTTGAAAGTAAAATATAGTTACTAAATGAGCAGGCCATTTTGATTTTTTTCCTATCCTATGTCACTATAGCTTATTATATCAGAGTTGTCTCAGGATAAGGTAGACTTAAATCTTAAGAACTTGCATGAAAAAATATAAAAGTAAGTATTTCAATATATATTTGCTTATTATTTTCACGGGACTGAAGAGCAGGGGGAGATGTAAATAGAAACAGTTCATAGAATAATAGCAATATGCACTAGCTTTGTGTTAATTTTTTTCCCAGGAGAAAAGCTTTCCAAACAGCAGCTGCACAATTCCAACATTATTAAGAAATTAAGAGCCAAGGAGAAAGAGAGAGAAAATATTAACACAAAACAGAACAAAAAGATTAAGGAATTGGAAGAGGAGTTGCAGCATTTGAAACAGGTGAGACGTAAAAAATTTTTTTTTTTTTAAATAAAAATAAATATTAGCTGCAGAGTAGCCTTTTGGCGAGGCTCTAGATAGACAGATTTTTTCTTTTCTGAGAGACTTTTCAATTTCATACTATTGGAATGCTGTGATGTAATTTCTGGGTGTATTCTCAGAACACTTTACAGCTGTGGTCAGGTATCTCTCCAGCTGCTTGTTTGCACTTGCACTGCTGGTTTTCAGGTGGGCTGACCAAATTCTGTTCACTAAATTTCAGTTGGAAAACCTGTATCAGCAGAATTTGGGCAGGTTTTTTTTTTTTTTTGTTCAGTTAGTGATTGAATCAAGACCTTAGAGGCAACAGACACAGTATGAGGACACATATGAAACTGTGGTGAAGAGCCCCCTGTTTTGGGGAAGACCAGGGAACAAAACCTTTCTCTTTTGGTGAAGTGTTAGATTGGTTTAGTAATTTTGTGTAAATTCATCCTGAATTGGTTGTCCCAGTTGTCGTTGTTCTCAGATGGCTTTGTCTACCCCACGTGCTGCGATTAGTCTCAGATTAGTCTCACGCTTCTTGTTTGCACTCTAATAGGTGCTTGATGGCAAGGAAGACCTTGAAAAGCAGCATCGAGACAGCATTAAACAACTGAACAGTGTTGTGGAGCGACAAGAAAAGGATCTGGCTAAATTTCAGGCAGAAGTGGAAGACCTTGAAGAACGGAACAGAAGTGTCCAGGCAGCACTTGACAGTGCATACAAGTAAGCAGATATTTGCATGCCTGTCTTCAGCCATACATTCAGCTTCTGTGTCTATTTCTTGTGTGATGCTTGTGAAATGCTAATATGTAAGAAAGTTATTCATGGTCACTGTTGGCATTGTATAAACTGGAAGTGCATTGCTTTCCCCGGTCCTTCCCCAGGGAACTTGCGGATCTTCATAAAGCAAATGCTACAAAGGACAGTGAGGCACAAGAAGCAGCCCTAAGTCGGGAAATGAAGGCAAAGGAAGAGCTTGGGTTAGCTCTGGAGAAAGCCCAGGATGAAGCGCGGCAGCAACAAGAAGCTTTGGCAATTCAGGTGGGTCTTAAATGCAGTGAATAAATTTTTTTTCATTGAACAAATGAAAGTACTTGGATGGTGTGTGCATCTGACATAATGAACCAGATGTAATATAAGGTGGAACTTATTTTTGCGTACTTAGCAAATAACCAGTGGATTTCTTTCCTGTGAACTTATTCAGCCTTTAGTGGTAGTTGTGCTAAGCTTTAAAATATTATTTTTATTTAAAAATACTTTTAACTTTACTTGTCTAAACTAAGTGACTTTGACAGGCTCTATGTTAAGTTTGTAGTGGTCTTACCATGATGCAGAGTTCAAGAAATGTAATTGGACAAAATTTTTAGTGATAGATAAATGAGCATAACTATTTGTGTGCATGCAAAACTTAAGCCTTTAACTTGTAAATAGACATACCCTGTCTAACAGTGTTTTAAAATGGTGTAGGACTGTAGCAATGAATAGTTGGTACTATAACTTTTGGCAAGGGATTAGTGATGATGTCTTTTTTTATTTAGGTGGCAGACCTGAGGCTAGCGCTACAACGTGCAGAACAGCAGGCAGCAAGAAAAGAAGACTATTTACGTCAAGAAATCGGTGAACTACAACAGGTACTATAGCAAACAGATGCTGACAGCTTGTATCTGCAAGGAGGGCTTCTAAAAGCTAAAACACTAGTGTGACACTAATAACCTGAAAAAGAGGCTTTCATTACCTGCAGTATTTGTCCGGTGTAGAACAACAATAAAAATCTTAATGGAAATGGGTTTTTTAATCACATATTGAAAACAAAATCATAATTTTTATGATGCCTTTTAAATGTAATGCTATCTTCCGAGTATAAGACAAAATACAGCCATTAAGTAGTAGGCCTCTAAACTTGCTAGCAAATACATTTTACTCTTTAGGTGCTTCTTAACAACATTTGTTATTAAGGGCCTTGTTCTTAAGGTTCAGAAAATAGATAGATTGTTGCCAAAATGTTTCAAGTGATGTCCAGAGGTCTCTTGAGATGCAGATTTCTGGGCTGTTGCTCTATCATTTATCTAAAAATTTTAGGCCTCTATCTTGAAATGTCATACTTTATTGTGAGTCTCAACATATAAATTTTAGAATATAAAGCAACTGCTACATGTTTAGCTGAATTCTGTATAAATCTTTTAATCCCTCATATGACTTTAAGGCTTAGTTACATTTAATTTGTGGTTTCAGAGACTCCAAGAAGCAGAGAGCCGGAACCAAGAACTAAGTCAAAGCGTTACGTCTGCTACACGGCCACTTCTCCGGCAGATAGAAAATCTGCAAGCCACACTAGGAGCTCAGACCTCTGCGTGGGAAAAATTGGAAAAGAACCTTTCTGACAGACTTGGTAAGATGTTTTTAGCTTTTACTGAGCAATGAGGTTCTTGATGAGGACACAATGTGGCTGAAAGTAAATGAAAAGGGCTTGACACTTGCCCAAAGCGTAGGTGGTAGGTCAGGAGAGATGAGCACAAAATGCATTTCTGTAAGGAAATGGTCTGTGGGATATTCTGACAAGGTTCTCGGACAGGTAATTCAGTGATTCTCTTTAAAACACGGTGTAACATAAGATCGTAGGACAGAGGTGTTAAGATGTACATGTCCTTACAGCATCTAAAGGAAGGATGGACACTGAGACATTGGAAGACCACCGGTATTTTCAGTTGTCGAGCCTGTTGCTTAGATTCTGTGTTGTAAAGGTTTGAATCATTTACTTACCTAACTGCATGGGTAATGAGACATGTATTTGTTGATACAGCAGTAATCTATTATTTTAAATGAAAAATGCATAAAATGGCCAAAGGTGGACCCAGAGAAATTGCTTCTTTTCTGGAAGCAATCTGTAGTGGTATATTGCTGTGTTCTGAAAGAGTATGATGTCTCCTTATTCTGCATTGTTCTTCTAACTGTATGGTGGAAAATATGTAATTTCCTTCACAACAGAAAACAGTTCTGGGTTTGGTTTTCTTTTTTTTTGTTGTTGTTTGTTTGAAAAAGAAACATTAGTTTACTTTAAAAAATCTTAAATTCCGTTTTGATGCTTAAATAATTGGCCCACGTCATAGATGTTTGATCAAAAAAGTTAAATTCCATGTTTTTCTTTACCTAATATTAGGTGAGTCTCAGACTCTTCTAGCAGCCGCTGCTGAGAGAGAACGGGCTGCTACAGAAGAACTTCTTTCTAATAAAATTCAGATGTCTTCTACTGAGTCTCAGAACAGTCTTTTAAGGCAAGAAAATACACGCCTTCAGGCTCAGCTAGAAGTGGAGAGAAACAAATTGAAGAAAATGGAAGATGAAAACAGTAGGTGAGTTGCCTTTTTGGTTAACAGCATCTCTTTAAAATTGTAGTGAATTGGAGTAAGCTGTCTCTGACATAACCATCTGCAGCAGATCTCTTTGCAAGTCAAAAGACTTGATTCTTTTGAGTGTTAATACAATTATGAAAATGTTGTCAGCTATTGATTAAGTTGCCCAGCTTGTTAAGGATATCTTGTTTCATGCTGAAGATCGAAGCATGTTACTTTCATAATGGTTTAAAGCCTTGAAGCTATGTTTGTTTTAAAACTGTATCAATATAAAGTAAACACAGAATACTTATTTACTGACTTTCTCTACCTCTTTCTTTCCTCTGTGTAGGTATGAGGTTGAACTAGAAGGGCTCAAAGATGAGTATGCAAAAACCTTGGAAGATGCAAAGAAAGAAAAGGTATTGCCTACTTCAGCTTTAATCTATGTTATTGTTGAAGTCTGTTGTTGAAGAGCTAACAGGTTAACAACCTGTATTTATTTTTGTAGACGCTGCTAGCTACTCAGTTAGAAATGGAGAAGATGAAAGTTGAACAGGAAAGAAAGAAAGCAGTTTTCATGCAAGAAGCAGCAAAGGAGAAGGTACTAAAAGCTAATGTTCAATCTTACTGATACTATCATTATTCAAGTAGATAGAGCCTGAAACTGTTGAAAGCAGCAAAGCGGGCTTAGAGCAGTACAGTATATGCTGTCAGCCTAGGCATTAGCGACTTGGCTTTCTCTTTATTGTGGCTGCCTTTTATTTCCAGTGAAGTAAGGGCTTGTGTTATACTCACTGAAATGAGTCTTGAGTAATAGTCCATTTAACCTGAGAAGAGACCAAATATATAGATAATGATTGTTTTAATCTTCTGATTTTTTTGAACGCGCTTGGATTCTTTTTCTTCTGAAGCTACTTGTTTTCTTTGCTTAGGCTACTAGCATTGCTTCCACTGAATTCCTGTTTTGCGTTTCCAGCTTAAGTCACAAGTCATAGAACAGCCCTCAATAGTCACTAATTTTGTTACTGCTAATTAGCAGTTGATACTCAAGTAAAACTGTTTCTATTACTGGTTTCTTACCATCTCCAGTTCTAAAATCTAAGTGCTTTATCCTTCAGAGGCTAGCAGACTTTCAGATGCTGTCTGTAAAAAGAGGTCAGTCTGTTCAGAAGGTATATCAGTAAGGTATTAGCGTGTGAGAAATCTCAGAATTTAATTCATACACTTTATTTAAAGAAAAAAAAAAAGAAAAAAATAGTATTAGCATGCATTCTAAAAAGAGACATACTTCTGGGTTTAGGATATTCTTCCTGTAATACATTTGGGCATACAAAACTGCCTCTTAATCTCCTTTGGCTACTTGAAAAGAAATTCTTTGGGTGTAATTTAAAGCTTCTGTCTTCGTTTCCTGAAAAGTCTGAGAACTTGAACACAGGCTGTAAGTGTTAGTAGTGCAGTAATTCTTTATTGAAGTTTTATATGTTCTAGGAATGGGGGAAGGGGAAAGGTTATCGGTCGCGTTGTGTTCTGTAGTTGTTGGTGGAAAAGGGCAGTCTGTTCTTTACAGAATCTGTCTCTCACTATCTTGTAAAGTTTTTTCTTTATCTAATTGGTGATGGTGTGGTGGGCTTTTTTGTTTGTGTGGGGTTTTTTTGTTTTTTTTTAAGGATCGGAAGTCATTTACAGTTGAAACTGTTTCAAGTACTCCAACTATGTCACGCTCTAGTTCCATAAGTGGAGTTGACATGGCAGGTCTTCAGACATCTTTCCTCTCACAGGTATCATATATCAGTTATATTGGCTTTTTTTTTTTTTAACGGACTGCTTTCTTTCCTCTTCTAGAAGCTTTATTAATGTGGAAAATGACTCTTCAAGAGTATATTGGCCTTAGACATTTCTGCATAGGAATTACCTTGTTTAAAACCTGCTTACAAGATGTCTATGATGGTAAAACGTCTGTGAAAGTGTGAAACTTCTATTGCAGAATAATATTTATGTGTATTGGTACTGAGTTCACACGTCTAATTTCATCTAGAAGAATTCAATAACACTAGTAGGAGTCAAGTAAATTGATTTATTTTTACTAGCAATCCTGGTTCAGGGCACAGCCCTGCTCCCTAGGCAGTATCATTGACTGTTGTGGTCTGTGTGAAGTCTACTGCTTCTGCTGCTTTCCTGTGTATATGGTTATTAACGCCCAAGTTAAATGACAGTTGTACAGGTGATATGAGAACTTGCCAGTAAGGAGCTATATCAAATTGTACCTATTCACTATACGCTTTTGTTTTAAAAACAAATTTTAAGCATTGAAATGCTTGCCTAGTAACAGTGTAATTTTAAATCTTAAATGATGTAGTACTTCGGGAGAGGGAAGATTCCAAAGGGTGCGCATTTTTGTCCAATTTTAAGCTTCTCTAACCTTTTGTTTGTAGGATGATCCTCATGATCACTCATTTGGGCCAATTGCTACTAGTGGGAGCAATCTTTATGATGCTATAAGGATGGGAGCAGGTTCAAGTATAATTGAAAACCTTCAGTCACAGCTAAAACTAAGAGAAGGAGAGATTTCACATCTACAGGTACTTTAGTTACTCTTACATAACCAAATACAGCATTTGTATGTGTAAATACTAATGCAATCAATATTATATTGTTGGTTTTATATTCAAAAAGTTGGTCCCTTTCCTCACAGCAGAGTGCATTCACTTTTCCGCTTTCATGACAACTCTGTTCACCTGAATAGCTGCTGGAGGTATGCGTAGGAATGAGTAAGAGAAGGATTTGTTGCTTCTTTTTTTTGTTTTGGCAATGACCTATCCAGAGCACTTAACTTGTCTGTCTGAAAAAGAAAAAAATATCAAACCACTGATCAGATTGAGAAGAAAGTAAGAGTGCTTCTGGGGTGTGCTATTTCATAGTCTGGTTTGAGAAGCAGCCTTAATTACCATATCAAAATATTTTTATACGGTAAATTCTTGCCTCCCCCTAATTGTTCAAAGTGTTTACCGTAGCTGGAAATTGGAAACCTTGAGAAAACTCGATCAATAATGGCAGAAGAACTGGTTAAATTAACAAATCAAAATGATGAACTTGAAGAAAAAGTGAAGGAAATACCAAAATTACGTGCACAGTTAAAGGTAAGTGTATTTCTGTTATAAATCTGATGTAAAATCAACAGATTTGGGGTTTTTTTTAGGAATACCCCTACATTCAAATCCATCCCTAATCATAAATAACTGAAGAGCCTATTTTTTTTTTTTTTTTTTTTAAGTAGTAGAATCTGAAAATGCCTACTCCATGGCTAGGTAGTCACTTCAAAATGCAGTTGTTAGAAATGCGTGCGGTGCATAAGATGGTGTGCTAAGTCAGGGAGAGAACAACTTCTTTGTTTCTCTCATTTAAGACACTTATCTGGAAGTAGCCTTTGTAGTAAAGGGGGGGTTTTGATAAATAGTGGGGATTTATGAGAGTTTGATGCAGAAGCTGAATGAGTGTGCCGTAGTGATACAGGTAATAGGACAAATATTTTAATCCTCTGAATGTTTAAGAATTTAAATAGAAATATTGCAAATAGCTTTGGAATAATTTTGGAAATGATCTTTGTTCTATAAATACAGGATGTTAAATTTTCTGATGAAGCATTTCACAAACTGTGGTTGTTCCTGTAGTAAAACTTAGTGCAGTTTGCCAGCTGTTTTTAATGCTTATAGGAGCTGAACTTCAAGGTGCTTCAGTATGTCCTCTGAAGCCAGCACTAATTCTTTGTAGTCAAGGATCTTTGTCTTTGGAGTATCCTCCTTTTATACGTAGAGTACAAATCTAACCATATTCAGAGAATCAAAGCATAAAGTATTTTTGAAGAGTTTACTATGTGCGTCATTGTGAAGTAGTTTGATAAAATAACACTATACTTATTTTTCCTAATAGTGTAAAACACTATCTTACCAGCAACTTTTTTTTATGTTGAAAAACAGTCAAATAACAAACTACATGTCCTTGCAGGATTTGGATCAAAGGTACAATACAATTCTTCAGATGTATGGAGAGAAAGCAGAGGAAGCTGAAGAACTCCGACTAGATCTCGAAGATGTGAAAAACATGTACAAAACTCAGATTGATGAACTTTTAAAACAAAGGCAAAACTAATTCCTGATGGAACTCCTAACATTATATTATAACAGATTGTAAAGATAATTGTTTATGTAAATGCTGAATTTAAATGTCTTGTAAAAAAACCAAACCTGTACTATAGAAAATGTGACTATATAATAGAGTTCATATGTTGACAAAAAATCAATGCTTTAAGTGTCTTGTACTGTCTGCAGTTAAATTATTTGTGCAATATTTAAAATATTTTTCAGTCATCCCTTTATTTAAGACTTTGCTAAACGGATCATTTTACTTGTCAACAGTAGCAGAAATGATGATTGTTACCTCATGAGACAGCACTGGAAGGCATGAGTTTTACTAAAGCAGCCCTTGATTCATAAACTCTGTATACTTATGAAAATTACATTAGAAGTCTTTCTTAAGTATTCTTAATATGATTGTTTCTCTAAAATCTCATCAGTTAATTTTTAATAACACAATAGCAGTGGCTTGCTGTCTGAAGCATAATTGGTGGATATTTTTATGACAGGAAAATCTCGTATTTGTACTCACATCATCTGAACATGTTAGGATGATAATTCTCTATTCTTAGACAAATCAGATTAGTCTGACTATTTTACACTAAGCCCTCTAAAGCAGAGTGTGGGACTCGGATGAGACTTAAAATTACAGCTTCATCTTGTATATTGCTTGCGTTGTCTCATGAGCTGTCTAGAGATGGTAGCTCTGCTTGTAATTCTAAATGTGTTTAACATTTAACACCAGAAATCTGAACTATTCAATATTTATTTTAGGGCCAGATGCTGATTTTTAACAGTAGTTAAAACAGTTCAGAAGAATGCAGAATTATTTTTTTTTTTTAAATTTATTGCTGCTGCTTTTACGGTTCCTAGTATATAAGTAGCAAGGTTTAGACTTTTTCCATAATTGTACTGTGACTTAATATAGTTTTCAAGCAAATCTCCAGTGGCTGCAAAGTATTTCTCATGTCATTCCTTAAGGCATTGGTCAAATAGCATCCACATGGCATGACGTTGATCTACATTTTTGGTAATGTCAGGGGAAGTGTTTGAATCGGACCCTTGGGAATGCTAAGAATCGGAGGAAGAAGCTTGCATCTTCCTCTCTGCATTCCAGGCAGCAACTATTTTGCTACTTCTCAGAACTGTGGCTGTGATAGGTACTCATGTGAAATACTCAGCAGTTGAAATTCTTTGCTTATCGTACCATTGCCTCTATTGTAAGAGGTTTCTTGCACATCTGTGCACGTTATCTGTGTTGGAGAACTCTCTTCCTGCTTGTGTATTCAGTGGACTGAGTGAGACAAAGGATGTGAATGATGAGAAGTTGCTTCTGGAGAAAAGCCTCTTGGTAATAGGACTTCTCTACAAGTGTTAGGGATTTTGTTCCTTGTTGGGAGAGCAGTTAGTCACTGAAGTCACACAGGCAAGTTCATGGAAGAGCCTAGTTCAGTTTGAGATTCAGGCAGTTATTCTAAGGATTTCAATAAAGCCATAGAGCAAGAACACTAAAATTTGTCTTAACTCCCTGTCTGTCATAGAAATTTTAACTGTTTTAATAAAATAAAAGACTGTTTTGGTTTTTTTTTTTTTCATGGGGAGGTTGGAAGGAACTACCCTCTTACTGTCTTAGTTTCAGTTTTGGAAACCAAGGTGAAACCATTTTTCTTCTAAAAAACTCAACACTTTGCCTTCGTATTGAAGCATGGATAGTTGCTCTAAGTTTAAAAGCAAAAGAAAACAAATCCACACAAAAAAACGCCAAAAGCACATTCAGTATAAAACCAGTTGTTGGAACTTACTAATTTGCTGCGTATTAGAATTATGATGTGCAAATGTTAGACTTCAGGCTTTTCTTAAAAAAAAAAAGGAAACAACTTTTTATGATGGTCAAAGATTAGTAATTCTATTAAGTTTTTTTCTACTACAGCGAATCAATAAATTGCTGATTTTTCACCATTTTTTTTACAGTCTTGGCAGACAAATGGAGCACTTTTTTTTTTTTTTTTTAATTAATCCTTTGAGCTTTTATTTGGAACCTATTGCTGCCAGTGCTTTTGAAAGTACCATTTCCTGTGTGAGTGGATACTCCTTAAGGGCTGATACAGGTGCCACTCAGACTATCTTCGGTTTTCAGGAAGAGCTTAGGTAAATGGGAAATTTTAACATGCAGTCAGCATTAACTGTTTTAGGTATAAAAGCATTTGTCAGAGTATTAGATTTTTAAATTTTACAGAAGTAGATGTAAATATTTGTATTGACTGGTTTTGGATTCTTTATTCCCATTTAGTGCAACCTTTACTATCCCATGAGAATCAGATGGCCTACTGTGTCTTAATCATCAAAGCCTTAGGAAACAAAGTGGCTCTTGAAGGTAACATAGACTTTAAAGTGTTCTGTTTTGATCATCTGGTATAAATCTTGTATTCTTGTTTTGAAGAAACGTTAATGTCTGCTTGGACACCTTAACTTCATTGCTATTACTGAGATTACCTAGAAAAGTAACATGCAGAACGAAAGGGCTTAGGTCAGAATACTAATATTCCTTATGAAAGCAATTAATTTATACCTCATTTTCACTGCATATGCAAGTATGAAGAAACACTGTTTAAAGGTTTACGTGAAGCTTAGAGGAGGGTATTTTCTAGTCTGCGGCAAGGCCTCCTGTAATGCCGGTGGGTCTGGATGAGGTGCAGCCTGTGCTCGTACCCGCTTCTCTGGGGGTTGTGTTGCGCCCTTTACCAACACAGGAGATGGTGGCGTTCAAAATCCTATGTGTCCACACATGAGAGAGAAGGTTAGCACTGTTCATTTTTTGTCCTGCTACAAGTTTGTTGCAGTTTATGTACCTATGTTTTACTAAGGGCTATAAAGATCCTGAATACGAAACAAAAATGGATTATCACATGGTGAAATTGGAACCCTTGGTTTTCTGGTTGTAAAATGTGTATAAACTGTAAAAAGCATGGGGTCCGGGTAAAATAAAATTTTGTGCTAAGAGTGTGCTCTGGTTCTCTTTGAGAAAAGGCTTAAAAATAGTGGGTGGGTGGGTATGTCTGAACCCAGTGGTATGAAAGGAAAATACTGCTGAAGTTAGAATATACCAAATGTAGTTTGAATTTAGAGTTACAAATGCCAGTGGGTTTAGGTGACAGAGGCTGGTTTATTTATAAACACACCGCAGTAATGGGATTAAAGGTGATGTGAAATTCAGACTTATTTCCTTTATTCAAGTACAAGGGCTGGTTGATGTGGTGTCAGCGCCCCCCCCGCGGCTCTCCCGGCAGTCTGTCACCTGTCAAGGAGGGGAGAAGGGCTCTTCCCTGCGGGGGAAGGACCAAAGGAGCCGAGGGTTGGTGCCCCCCGCCCCCGCGGCGCTGGAAGAAGCGGGAATTGTGTAAAAAAACCCGCGATAGAGGCTGCGTGTCGCCCGTCGAGGCCGCGTAGGGGCGATGCCGGCAGCCTGACCGGGAGGATTAAGGAACCTCTCCGCTCCGCCCGGGGGGGCCGCCCCGAACAATGGGGTGCCCGGAGGCTGCGCTTCCTGCGGGGCGGCGGCAGGAAAAGGCCTTTTTCCTCCGCGTCCCGGTGCGAGGCGGCGGCGGCAGCAGCAGAAGGAGGGGGGCAGCCCGCCCGCCCCCGCTACCGCAGGTACCGCACGGCCCGGCCCCGGGCGGCCGCAGCCTCCCTCCGCCGCGTCTCCACCTGATGGGGCGCTGAGAAAGAAGCGGCGGCAGAGGCCGACGCGCGCCCGGTTTCCGGCGAGCGGCGCCGCCGGCCCGGCCCGGCCGGGCTCCTCCCTCCTTTCCCGCCGCCTCCAGGTGGGGCGGGCCCGGCGGCGGTAGCCCTCTCCTCAGGCCGCGCTCGCTCCCCGCTGCGGGGGACGGGTCGGGGTGTGGCGGCGCCGCCCGCCCCGCTCCGCTCCCTGCGGGTGTGAAGGAGGGGCGGGCGCAGCCCTCTCACGGAGGAGCCCGGGCCGGGCGCTCTTTCCCCCGCCTCTCTCCGCACGGCCGCCAGCTGCCGCGGCGGCGGCATGAGGATTAAGGCCGTCGGCGAGCGCGTAACGGGAGGAGCGGCCGGTCCCATGGGCCGTGGGGCTCCCCGGGGCCGGCGGGGCTGAGCTGAGGTGAGCTGAGGTGAGGCGCCCGGCGTGGGCGAGCGGCGGCGGCGGGGGGCGGCGCCTCACGGGGCGAGCCGTGGGCCTGGGTGGGTCCGGTTTGGCCGGAGTGGGCCAGGCACCGAGTCCGGCTGTGGGTCCAGTGTGGGCATGGCGCTGGTTCAGGCATGGCGGTGGGCGTCGGGAGCCTTCCCGAAGTGACCGTCTCTCAGTCAGGGTGAGGGGTGACGCCGTTCTGGGGAGCCGGGCACCGCAGGGCCCTGAGGCGTTCGGGATGGGGATGGGGTAGGAAAAGGGAAGTGCTGTCTTGCTCGATCCCAGCCCCCAGGCTGGTCAGGAAGGCTGCCGGGCTGTTGGAAGGTTGCTCTCATTCCTGTGAAGGTTCCTCAAGAAGTTGCTGAGGAAGCCGCCTTCGGCAGGACCTGTTTAACTCCGCTTTCCTCCCCCCCAGCCTCTAGGTTTGGGAACTTGGGAAATCTGAAGCAGTTCTCCTCAAACTAAACAGGTAAAACTACTTGTATTGTAGGAATATTGCTAAAGGCTTTGGTTGCAAGCAGGCATGCAAATTTTGGCAAATTATAATGCCAAAAAAGGATTTTTAGATACAGGCCATCCATAATTTTTTTTTTTTTTTTCCCCTCGGGAAGTTTAATGGTTCCAAGCAGGGGTGTTTGCTGGGAAGGCTGTGTTACCAGAAAGGCATCCAGTTTGCCGTGGAGTATATAGATATGCGTGGGCCTGTAGTTAATTTTAAGTACATAATTCAGTATTCAAAGTTTCTTTAACATGATGTTAACTACTAAAAACAAGCATCCTCAAACAGACTTAAGTTAGACCACTTATTTATGGCCGCGTAGTTTTCCTTCAGCTAATGATTAGTTTCTTCCAAATGCTTTTTGTTTTTTTTTTTTTTAATACATATTTTTAAACTAAAATTCTTCCTCTTCTCACCCCTCCCCCCACAATACTTCTACATTTTCTCCCCGCTGTCTGGTTATTATATGCTCCATGCTTCGTTTCCACATTTGAACTCTCAGGATCCCTTGGGATTTAGCTAAAGTAAACACACCCATTTTAGTTTGACTGTGAGTTGGTAGGGCGTAATAACCCTCAATGAGTAATGATTCAAAGATAATCCTGAGGTTGTACAGTCTAGTCTCTCAGTGAGAGTTTATTTTTCATAGGAAAAAGAAACCACACCAGTACAAATACAAATTCTTTGAGTATATGATTGACTTTGGCTGAATATTGTCTATTATGCTTGAAATGTGCTATGCTGGAGATACGTTAAGTGTCTTTTTTTTTTTCCCTTTTTTTTATCTAAGTAGAGAACTCATAGGTTGCCATGTTCATGTTGCTTGCGTTTGGATTGCTACTGCAAGAAATTCTGGCTAATTCCCAAGCTGAAAATCTTACTGAATTCAAAAACATTCCAGAAGAGCCGTTATATAGCTACAAAGCACTCAACTTGCCAGATGAGCATATTCCGTACTTTCTGCACAATAACCAGCATATTGCTGGCGTCTGTAAGCAGGACTCTCATTGCCCATATAAAGTAGGTTTATTTTTGTTTGTTTCTTTGTTCAAATGTAATGTTGGGGTGGTTTATTTTTGGAGTTGTAGCAGTTAAAGATGGTAATGAATTGGTCTCCTTGCTGGTGAGTCGGTTCCACTGGGAATTGGAATTGCTGCTTTTGAAATAGTTGTATAGGGCTCTCCCTGAATCTGATGCTGTTACAAGACTATATTTTTAACGTACTGGTTTGCAACGTTTTTCCCCCGCCCCCTTCTAATTGTTACAGAGCTGAAATGATGGTCTTAATCTGAATGACTGTTGTGCATGTGAAAGGTGTTTGTCCGAAGTACAGTTAGGAGTTTCTAGACCTGTGATATTTACCATGCAGTAGTAGTACGTTTGTGGAAGTGCCAAGAGTGTAGGCAAATCAATGAAATGCTGATTTAATCTTATCCTGTGGTTGCATGTAATTCATTCACCTGAAGCAGGGACTGTGAACCTGAGGATCTGGGCCATACGTGGCTCGGGAGCAATTCTCCTGTCTCTCAGGAGCCGCTTTGTAGGGCTGGGAGCGGGACCTGTGCTCTCTTTTCTCTGTCTCTCTACAGCACTGCAGAAGCTGATGCTTCTAGATTTGCCTGGGGAGCAGTGGTACACTCAGCCTGGAGCTTGGTGCACTGTGCTTTGTGTGAACTTAGCTTTGTTACCTATGTCTGTTAACGATGTTAAAATTTTGGAATCCTACTCAGTGGGTCAGGAAAAGTGGTTGTCCTGGAACAGACATCTTAAAGACAAGGATAGCGTTGCTGTGCATGCGTGTCCTCTTTGCAGCCTCTGTTGTGTGTTATTTCTGAAGCTCTCTTTGAAAACAGACCAAACCAAAAGCCTTTAATGCAAGATTTATTATCAAGAGGTGGTTTATAAGCTAACAACTAACTAAAGCCATTTCCCATTTTGCTGTTGCATAACTTGATTCAGCTATTCTGTGTTACAGAAATACTTGAAGAAACTAAGATCCTGCTGGGGTTATGAGAAATCTTGCAAATCAGATTACAGATTCAGTTACCCAGTGTGTGATTATGTTGAAACTGGATGGTAAGTTTCATTTAAAATGTATACAGTACAGTATGTTAAAAAAAGGGTATGGTGCTCACTTTCCTATTAGCTGTGAAGTTAACATTATTGTGATATTTAGAGTTTAAAGGATGATTCTTTGTGGAGATATGTGTGTTTTTATAGATAACTTACATCTTTCAACATGATTTTAAAAATTTGACTTTTTAAGGAAGAAAATGCTGCTTGAAATGCTTCCTGCCACAACGTTTTCATTATTCTGGTTTAGCTTTGAATTCAGGTTCCTAAAATAACTCTGGATTTCCTTTCTTAGCTTTAAAAAACAGAGGAAAAAATGTTAAAAAAGATTTATACCCTTTTACGGGAGAATAGCTTTAAATTGTCATTGATGTTTTCACTTACATGCAGCTGATAAGTTGCTTCCTGTTTTGCATCTCAAATGTCAAAGAGTAACAGGCTGGCTCTTCTGTTCCACTTTCAGTGGAAAAAATGTTATCTGTTAAAGTTATTACTAGAATTTAGCAATAGACCTTGATTTTATTTTTTTTTTTTTCCTTTGTACATCAGGGCAAGTGACATTGAGACAGCTCAACAGATATTCTGGAAACAAGCTGACTTTGGTTACATTCGAGAGAGGCTCAATGAAATGAAAACCCATTGTAAGCCTGCAGTAACAGTAGGTATTTCTGATAGATATGATACTTTCCACTTGTTCTTAAACATAATTTTTGTTATTGACAAAATCCTACTTGTTCTTTTCTTACCAGGGAGATTCATCTCTGTCCTGTTCTCAGTACCTTCAGCATTGCAGAGCAACGAACTTGTACATTGATTTACGAACTGTAAAGAGAAACCATGACAGGTCTCTGTTTTGCTTATGTTATAGTAAAACCAAGGGATGGCAGGGAAAAGGACTTCAGAATTTGTTTAACAAAGCTGATGTGCTTGTTGCCATGGGCTTTACTGTGATCAGAGGCTTGTTGCTGATATCCTGTTGAGATTGACACCTCTTGATTGCTGTCTGCTGCTGCTGTCAGCAGTACAGGTTTACTTGAAAAGCTAAACTCTCAGTTTTATGGAGTGATGATGGGTGATTGAAATCCTCCCTTCTGGAGGAAGAGAGGAATATTTTCCTGTGTTTTCAGTCATATCCTTTCTTGATCAGGTGTTGTGCAAAGTAGAATTATTTTTGTATGAGGTGCCAGGAAGACCCTTCCTGTGCTAGGTGCCTTTATACCAGAACCAGGAACTGCATTTTTAGATACAGTGAGACTGAAGAGAGATCTGAACCTGGATCTCCCACATCACAAGATGCTACGTATTGGAAAAATGGGTAAAAAAACCCCATACCACTAATGCTGGCATCACTCATTTTTCCTTCTGCCTTATCTTTGAAGTCAGTGTCTTGGGCACCTGACTTGAAAAGAGCTGCTTCATGACTGTGATGCTGATACTCTTCAGAATGGGTTTTGTCATCTTCTCAGCCTATCCTAAAAGCGAATTTAGATGGTGCTTTTAGTTGGCAATTTGTTTTCATGAAACTGGTTCTTGCATCTTACTCTTCATATGTTGTATAAAATTCTTGGGTTGTGAATTTCAGTGAGAAATTGTTATTAAACAAAGAAAAATCCTAACTAATGATGCTCCTGTAAGTAATCATGTAGCAAAATCTAATCAAATTACTCATTTGGGTATGTGAGAATGGTTCCTAATAACATTCTGGTTGGATTAGTGCTGTTTTCTAAATTGATGTGTGGAACTCCAAGGTCACCACCGTCTTTATTTGGGAATTGTGGTAAATACTTGATTTATGCTGAAGAAAATACTCAGGTTTTAAATATGTATGAAGTACCTTGCTGGGTGAGACTGACTAGCACTGGCTTGAGTATGTAATCAAGATTGCAGAGCACTTGTAGCACTGTTGCACAAAAGCTGATAGACTTTTACTAATTTGCATTAGATTCAAAGAAGACTTTTTACAGAAGGGAGAAATTGGAGGTCATTGCACCCTTGACGTTCAAGCGTTTTTGTCTGAAGGTCAACGCAAGAGCCCGTTGCAGTCTTGGTAAGAATCACTTGTCAAGGCTGCTTCCAAGTCCACTTACTAATTCTTTTATGTTTTTGTCATTGGCACTAGCAGCTGTGTGTAGGGAATTTCATACTGGGGGAGTAGTTGCTCCTTTCTAAGGTCAATTTGAGAGTTCGTGTAAGGTACCTCTGGTAATTACATCTATGCAGAATGTTCTGAACTATGCTATGTGTAATTGTGTACTGCCTGATTTACGGCAGCAAAAGATCTGAAAATGTCTTCTAACTTGAAGTTCTAACCTTCAGGTGTTTTCTGGACAAGATGCCAGTTGTATGCCTGATAGGAGGAGAGAATTGTTCTGTTGTGAAATGCCTTAAAGTTTGCACTTGTGTCTTAGTTCACAGAGTCCTTGGTGATCTTGGGGCTAATGCAACAACTGATCTGGATATATGGTTATCATATGGTGTTCCCAGGGAGCCTGTGTTTGGAATGTGAAATGGGCAACCGTCTACAGGCTGAGTAGGAGGTGCAGAAGGTGGTTTGTGGTAGCCAATTAAGTATCATGGGTTGCATGTTAGCACTTCAAAGCTTCATTGCCAGTTAATTGATGAAACGTGAAGGAATTGGAGCCATTAAGGTCCATATAAGAATTCAGTTTTCTCTTGTTTTCTTTTTTTTTTTTCCTCATTTTGCAGTGATGGTCAATTTCAGTTAAGAATAGCTGCAGAATAGGAAGAGACTTTTCTTCTCTACCTGCTCTTGTCATCTCAACTGCTCGTCCTTGTTTAGATCCATGAATAATAAATATTGTATCTGCACTCATTATTGTGACCAAAGCATGAAGATCTTGCTGAAATGTCTTTGGCAATGCAGATCAAGTTGGTTAGACCCACAGATCTAGGCTCTAAGGCTCTTTGTTACATCTCTGCTTCCTTGATTTGTAGATCAAAGATGCTGTTTGCTCCTGAGATCAAAGGTGGTGGTTAACCTCTTGAAGCTCATAACCTGAAGAACCTTCCATTACAATTTCAAATCATTTTAATTGTCAGACTCTTATCAGTTTTCAGCAGTCCTGTTAAATCAAATGGACTGGCTGAACAGTTACTAAATCTTAGATGTATGAAGTACGTTTGTTTAAGCGTGTTAATGACAAAGCATGTTCTGTGTGATTGAATCTTTGTAGGTTTGCAGAACTCCAGACATTTACTGCATTAAACTTCAGACCCCTGGAAGATGGGAAGTGTGACATTGTTATTGAAAAGCCAACATACTTCATGAAATTAGATGCAGGTAATTAGTATCTTTATTCATTTTTTTTTATCCTACAGTACTGCAGTAAAAAGACCTCATATCCAGCTTGCCCATCTACCTTATGCCTTTGTGATGGTCAAGTTCACTTGTAATATATTTTTATTATTGAAAAATGATGTGACTTTTCAATTCCTTTTTTCTGTAGTTCTCTTCATCAACTTGGAAACCTACATTTAAATCCTTACGTGTTGCCAGAGATAATAAGTAAATAAATTAGAAAAAAAATCCTGCAACTCGTTTAGCACAGTCATTGAGTCTTGACTGTGTTTTGACAGAGTCTTTGAGCTTGTTCCGAAGACTCTTCTGTACAGAATCTTTGATTTTGGCTGTTTCTGGATGAGTTTTCATTCCATGAAGCACAAAGTATAGTATACTGTCTTGTAGTATGTGTTCAGTAATTGAGGATTCTATGTGTATTGAATGATATGGAAGAGGAAGCGGGGTGTTCAAGGGAATAAATTCTGATAGTTGATTAAAATACTTCCCCTTACCCACCCCAGAAATGCCAAAACACACAAACCTAAAAGCAATCCTGTTTCAATCTTAAAGTTTCAAATTTAGGTGAAAGGCTAGAAAGAAAGAAATTAGCTATCTCACTACAGAGAGCTGTGGTGAATGCTGTGCAGCACTATACCAAAATTCACGAGAGGGGCAGCACCTAAGCATCTTCATGAATCAGCCAGTGGTATCGGACATTTTTTGAAGTTCACGAATCTTTTTGTTCATGCAGCTTATTTTGCAGACAAATGTTAATGGAAGGGGGTGTTCGGGTTGTAGCCACACAGACAAGCTGCTGTGGGGTGAGCTGTGGTTTAAACTGGATAGTTGTCTGCTGTGCTCTGACCGTGTGAGAGACTGCAACTGTAGACTGTGTTGCCCCTCTTCCCCTGCAGGCCAGTGTCTTATATTTTAAGCAAAGTCGTTGCAGACCCCATAACCGGTACCGTGGAAGAGTTGCTGTGCTGTCAGTCTGTACTGTTGAGCAGCGTGGTCTAGCTGTGGCTCATGAGGAGATTTTGTCCAGCTCCTTTGTTTTAGGGGAGGTGGGGAAAATTGCTGTTTGAGCAGTACAGAAAGCCTGGCAGCCAGTTCCTATCATGACGGCTTTTGCTGGTCAGAAGCTTAGAAACACGGGCTTGTGCACACATGGTTCCAAAACACGGATCCGGTCTTCACTAGCAAGGAAACTGGACTAAGTTACCTCCTTTGTTTCATGGTACTTCTTTATGCACCTTGGTCTTAAGGTATTAGCTTAAGAAACCAAGAATGAACAAGAACGCTCCGAGACAGAAAACCTGAGGGATTACTGAGGCTTTGGCTCATGTGCAAGTACAAGTTCTGTCTTGTAGTCCTGCAGACAGAGCTTCCCTTAACCCTACTAAAGCAGAACAAAGATCAGTGCCGAAGGCCTGTTTTTAATGTTTCCTTTATGTCTAACTAGCTATCGGTAAAGCAGTTGTTGCTTTTGTACACTTCAGAAAGCAGCTGCAGACTCTAATGAGAAATAGCACATGAAACTTACCTCTTTCTTATGCTGTCTTTTAGCTGCTCTTCTGATTTCTCTGAAATTCTTAAAAGCATGTTTTACTTCAGATTTCTTATCTTGATTCCTTCCCTTTAAAGGTTTGCTTTTTTAGGGTGTATAAGAAATGTTCAGTCAGAAGCAGGGGAAAACTAATATAAAATGCAGGACACTACTACGGAAAAAATGCATGAACCAATAAAAAGTGAAGTGAGTAATGTAGTATTTCGCTAACAATTCTTTCTTTCCCAGGTGTTAATATGTACCATCACTTCTGTGATTTCGTCAATCTTTATATTACCCAGCATATCAATAATTCCTTCAGTACTGATGTCAACATAGTCATGTGGGACACTGTAAGTCTGCTGTGCTTTTAACATGTTTCTAATGGGTTGTATTTCTGCTTTATAGAGACTCTGAAGCTTGCAGTAGCCAATCCTTAGCTTTCTTGTGGGCTTCGCCATGTGGAACTGATAAGTTTTTGGATCCTGTTAATACAGGTGCATGAGCAATAGTTAGGAAACAGATTTTCTACGATAAACCATATGCTGTTTGAACGCTATTCCCTAGCTCATCTTTTGCTAGTACATAATCATGCATTTTTTTGGTGTGATCTCAAAAATAACATGATCTGTATTTCTAATACGTAGCATTAGAACATTTAATGCTGTTTTCTGTAGACTTTTTTCTCTGATAATATTGAAGTAGATTTACTCAAAACTGTTTCTTCTAGATTTAAAAAGAAATGCAGCCTTATATCCTTCTAAATCAGTAATGTGCACCCTGTAATAAAGAAAACAACTAAATAAAATCCTTAGATATTGTAGAATCTGTTCTATCAGAGAATATGTCAAAACAGAGTGTAATACTTAATGCCCTTAAATTGCCTTCTTGCAGTTATTACTCGCAGTCACCTCTTAGAATGCCACAATGACATATAAAACAAGTTTTTAAGTGGGGCTGTTTCTGCTGTACTGCTGAGGTGAAACCATTACTGTGTTTAAGAGTAATATTAGTTTTACGGGCCAATGTTTATGTTGTGTTGGAAAGTGTTAAACTAAATAACGAAAAACGAGGCAATTTGTAATATGCCAGATAACATGTATAATCAGGTCCAGAAATAACACAGTTCTTGACTATGATACTGTCCCATGTCTTATTCTCATAAAATACTGCGTTTTCTTTCTGAGTATTTACTGCTAGGACAACTAATATTCAACAAAGAACTGCAAATATCCCTTGCTTGGTATTTAATGCAAAACCTCTTTGGCTAGAAGAGACTCTTTATTTCTAGTTCTCTTACACTTTGAAAGCTAAAATGCCTTCCAGATAAGCAAGATCTCTTAGATGTTATACAGGGGCCTGTTAATCTAGCTCTGATGGCTTTCTGGAAAGATCAGGTGTGTCAGTATTGTAAATTACTTTGAAAAGCGGCTCTTTGTCTTATATCGTGTTGTTGAACCACGTAACTCTCTCAACTGTACCATTCAAAGTAAGTACTGTCACAGTACTGTCATTTTAAATGGGTCTTAACCGCTCAGTCTGCTTGTGTTCGTTACCATATACAACCAGATGATGGCACCAACTAACTGCTGATGAACTGTCTGTGCTGATTGAAAGATGGACTTGAGCTTATTAGTCATTCTCTTTTTTTTTTTTTTTTTCCCCCCCTTGATGTAATTAGATTTGTCCATACTTTCTAGCTACTGTAGAATCAGTGCACAGGTCTTATTAAACAGTAATGCCCTTAGATGTAGGTTAAACAAAGCAGAAAATGAGTAGGAAATCCACTGGGTGTTGATTTGCAGACTGTCTCTGCAAATGCAGGAAAGCAATGTTTATAAAGCACTTTTAAGGAGAACAGATAGGGTTAGAAAGTAGTACTTCCAGCTTTGAAGATCAGCTCTCTCTTCTAATCTGGAAGAGCAGTTCTTGTAATATAGATGGCCAGAAAGCAGCATGGATCGTAAAATTCATTAAAACTTAATGGCAGAAGAAGGGGAAGGAAGCACCCCTTCAGCTGAAGGAAATCTGGTGCCCTGTAGATTCTTTTACATTTCACTAGATATCCGCTCTCTTCTGCAGTCACTTGTAGTCTTATTTTCAAAATTTCTTGTTGAGAATGTTTCCATATAACTGTCTGAGCAGCGTGAACCAGCTCCAGAGTCAAAAGGAAGCTTTAAGTGAGAATCTGCACCAGGGCTACTGAGGTCCCATTTAATTGCATTCAAAGAGCACGAGATGGTGACTTAGCCCTCACGTGTGTAGGAAATGTTACAAATTCGGAGGCAAGCGCCCCTGCTGCTAGGCCAATGTTTTAGGGGGTCCATGGTTTTTAAAAGGTTCCATAGAGCATTGCTGCAAAGGGGGAAGCTTTTTATACTGCCCTGTAGAGAAATGCCTTGGTAGCTTGTCAAAGTAATGCAAAACATAGTTTCCTGGCTGTTTCTTCTATCAAATCAGATCATTGCCTTCAATTTGTGATACACGTGCAACATGCAAGCGATGATCCCAAAAGAGGCAAATATGAAACAGGCTTGTTGTGACTTTTTACTTCAAACATTACTGCTGCGTTTGAACTCCCAGGTGGTTTTTTAGTCTCAGGAGTCGAGGTTCAAACCTTCTACCATCCCAATGTTTCTGTTACTTCAAATTTATGTTCTGTTGTCTCTGGGGAAAGTATTACGTACTCCTTGCTTCTAACTCAGAAATTCTAATCTACTGCTGAAGAACTTGTATAGATTGCTAATTTATAGAACTGCTTTATTAAAAATTAACTACTGACAGGCAATTTGAGTTAACTGCCATTGTAAACACAGGGTTTGGTGTTCTGTAATGTCTGTGTTCTGTGCTAGGCTGTCTTAGGTCCTGTGGAGGTCATCATCTCCACCGCATATGAACTGTGTATTAAAACTCATATACAGAACTTGTAAACCATGAAAAGAGTTTTTATATGCATTTCTGTAATCGTTATGCCCTTGTGTTTTTTTCCTTTCCTCCTAGAGCTCCTATGGCTATGGTGATCTGTTCAGTGAGACATGGAAGGTATTTACTGACTATGAAATAATACACTTGAAAACCTTTGACTCTAAAAGGGTATGGAATTTTATATTTTGATTTAATTTGTAGTCATTAGGTAGCAAATGTGACAGCTTCTCAAGCTGCTTGTGGATATGGGTGTTTCAGGGGAAAGCATTGATATTTTCCATGCATGTTTAATTTGTGTAATGTGAGTATTCTACCTTGCAAACAAGAGACAGAGCTGTAACCTAATTCTGTGGTGTGTCTATGCTTTATATAGATGGACCTAACTTTTGTGTCTTATGAGAGGTGGTATTTATGTATTGATTTCTCTTCTGCAGGACCTACTACTAAAGTTAAGGGTTTTTTAAATGTCACTGTCTTTCTAAGTCTTCTGGCTCCTACTGAGGTGTTTATCTTCCCCTGCAACTGTTAGGACACCTGCTGCTCATCATTTAAAAAAAAAAAAAAAAAGTTACTCCTACCAAAATATGTACCCATTCATTCAGAGCTCATTTTAGTCTCTTATATCCCTTAAAGCCTGTCTTAAACTCTCTACTCTCTGACTGGTTTTCTTCTATTTAGTTCTTGTTTGTTCCGTTTTGGGGGTGTTTTTTTTTTACCTCTTCCTGCACTTGCACTGTAGCATCCGAAGTGAGAGCTCTTTTGCGATCAGGATTGTCTTTGTTCTATTCATTTGCGCCGTCAAGGAAGTGAGGATGTTCTTGACAGGAGTGTGTAATTGCTAGCTCATTATAAGCAGTGATCTCACTGAATGAGCAGGGGATGTGCCAGCGGAAGGTAGCAGTGCAGTGTAACTTCTTGTGATCTTCCTTTGCAGGTATGCTTTAAAGAAGCAGTCTTCTCATTACTGCCTCGAATGCGATATGGCTTGTTCTATAACACACCATTGGTAAGTCCTTTTTATCCATCCACTGTGTTAAGTAGATGTGTGTGTGACAGTATAAAATCTGAGCTAAAGAATATCTCAACTATCTAGCTGAGTTATCGTGAAATGTACTGCGTTGAAGGTCTATGCAACTCCAAATGAAATGGTCTTCCCTAAAGATTAGGATTTTGAAGTTACTTTGGCTGGTTGATAGTAACGGGTTGTGTGCAATCTCCTGTGTCACAGCTCTTGAGACGCATATTATTCCTCTTTAATGGGTGGGCACTGTGAACTTCCTGGTATTTTTGCAGAGCACAAGAGCTTGTACATGACGGGCTTTCTCCAGGGTATTAGCTCATGCATTCAGGCTGTAATACTCTAGAGTGTTATATTTCTTTCTAAATGAAAGTGCCACTTGTGTTGCAGTGAATAGTGACATGTTTAGCACAGTGCATGATACTAGGCTTTTGTTCCACAAGAATGGCAAAAGACTGATCATAAAGAGAGGTTTTCTGAGCAAAATAACTTTTTGTATTAACAGCTACTTTTTAAATTTCAGATCTCTGGCTGTCACGGTACAGGGCTATTTAGAGCATTTTCTCAGCATGTGTTACACAGATTAAATATCACACAAGAAGGACCCAAGGTATGATAACTGAATAATAAAGTTGTAATATGGAGCTGACGGCTCTTACCAGAGAAACAGCATTAGCAAGCTGGACCCAGTACGGAATAAGGGCGTATCATGCGCTTTTTGTCCTTTGCTGTGATGCTTGGGATTTTTTTCCCCAATAAATCAGCCTGTTCTATAAAGGCCTTCAGCAAACATTTGTATATGTTTGTGAGAGTTGTCCTGTCTTATTTCCATGGGACAGCCTTTAGAACATCCTCCTTCCAATGCTAGGATTGCTTTCCCCATCTCCATTCTCTTTGCTCAAGGCCTTTGTGTGCTTCCTAGTTAAGCAAGATACATGGTGCATGGTCTCTTCTGGAGCATGCTGACAAGGTGCTGTCCTTGGGTGCAGCAGAGGGGATCCCACAGCACAATGCAGTGCTTGCTCTTTATCAGTCCTCATAGGTACCGCGGAGCTCAGATCAGAGGAGGAAATGATTGGATCTCGTCCTTCCGATCCTTGCCCGGTACCATCTGTCTGGCCCTGGGCTTCTCTGTTGTACACGCTGCAAATTGTTGCAATGGCTGCATTGATGGATACGGCAGTTCTGGGCTTCTTGAAGTATTTGCTAGAGAGTAGCCTACATATTATCGCTGAGGGGCACACGTTCAAAGCACTGCACAGGCATTTAGTTATGCCTCTCCCGCTGACACTAATGGGAGTCATGCAGTTAAATCTCTTTATGTCACTTGGAACACTTACCCCTGTGAGTCCAATTAATTTAAAGAGGTAAAAGGAGGAACTGTTGTAGAAGTAAAATATTTTTTTTCAAGGATCTTGTGCACAAGCCATCCTGAAAGCTGCTTTCCTGCTTTCAAAAACTGCCATATAATGTGTAACACAAAGGCTCTTTTGTACTGAATAAAATAGATATTTCAGAAAATGTTTTATTCTTTGTTATTGGACTTTCACAAAGTTTTTGACACTTTTAATCTGTTGGAAAATATGATGTGAATTTTAAGGTGGTTACATCATCTATTACACGGGGAAGGAACATATTTAGTTGCTCAAAAAAATGCCAAAAGTAAACATGGAAGGGTTTTGTTTTGGTTTTTATTTTGGTGAGGTCTGCCTCATAGCTAATACACTGCTGCTTCTTTCTTTTTAGGATGGGAAAATTCGAGTCACAATACTTGCACGCAGTACAGATTACCGGAAAATATTAAACCAGAATGAGGTGTGGTCCTTTTTATTTTTAAAACAAATTTAAATTTTGCTCATTTACTTGATTTTTTTTTTTTTCAGGTACAGCCGAGACATCTATCTGCTGGCAAATCTCGGACAAATATGTTCAGTGCTAATATTAATTTCTTCTAATATGTCTTCTAGCCGGTCTTTTTTTCTGTACGCCAGACACTGAACCTTGCTGCCCTTTTTAAAAAACCAGTGGAAGATTAGAGATGTAATACTAAAAGTATTTCCTCTTAACAAACAGACGCTGCAGAGCTTCTGATAAAATTAAATTATTTCGCTTTCTAATTATCTTTTATTTCTAGCATCCCCAGTGTTGAAGACTCTAACAAAAAGCTTTGTTATGCTTGCAGATTAAAATGCATAAGCTATTCTATCTGAGTGTGTGCATTCAAAACTTAATGAATTTTCATATTGATTCACGCTTTTGAGTCATGCAACTTAGTGGACTTATGGTGTAGCTTCTCTTGTGGTAAAATGATAATACCTAATGTTTTCATACCTGTCTTTATTCTTAGCTGTTAGTGCCTGACAAAAATGAATTGGCATTGTCACCTCCACCTTGTGTAGGGAGAAACTGAGGCTTGTTTGATGCAACAGTTTAGTGGCAGAATAGATGGAGTGCAGATGTCTGTATTTGTGCCTCATCTGCTAGGCTGTCCACAGCGCACGCCTAGTGCTGCTACGTGTGCTGTGTTTTCTGGTAATGAGCACATGACAGAAAGGGAGAAGTCAATCTTACCTTTACTATGCTTTCGTAAAAGAAAATACTTCACTCTTTCTCCCTCTACTGCTGGCTATGGATTGGAGACTTAGAAAAAGCCCTCTTAGGTTAGAAGCCCAGGCTCTAACCTGGTTTCACTTCTCATGTGAGTAGAAGTCTGGCCTAGTGAGGTATTTTTGAAAATCCTTCTAGCTACCAATTTGCTTCTTTAGGTATTGGAGTATCTCTTGGAAATCCAACCACATCTTCCCACTATTCCTGGCAAAACTCCTGCTAGTTTGAGTGGTTTAGAATTGTGTGCTGGAGCACGTAAAGTCAGCAGTAGCCTCTGTGAGAGTGCAGGAGATCCAGGTCTCCCCTCCAGGGGTTGCTCTGCTGGGAATAATGGATGTATCTTAGGTGGGAAGGCACAAAAGGAGGGGAACTGCTCCTTTATATGGCAGTGACACTTTGTTTTGTCTCACTCATTGTAATTCCCTGGTGGGGAGGAGGAGCATGTAAAATGATCAGGAGCGCAGGGGAGGAATTAGTTGAAGGAGAATACCTAATCATTGTGTTTTTATTTTTCTCCTTAGCTTGTGAATGCTTTGAAAACAGTATCAACGTTGGAGGTCAAAGTGGTAGACTACAAATACAAGTACGTAAGCTGGTAGAAGAAACTGGGGTGATCTCATGCTGCCTGTGGCTGTTGTCAGTCATTTCCCACTTTGAAAGCATGACCAAGTGCTACTTCCAGAATTCCCATGCTTGTTGAAACTGTTTGTAGTACCATTCAGCACTACAGACTTCCACGGTTATCCTGCAGCATCACCGTTGTCATAGTTAGAAGGTTTCTCTGATGTCTGCCCTTACAGCAGTTTAAGCAGTTTAAACTGCTTTGTTGCAGTTTAAGGCATTTTCTTTCTGCTCTCTTCCAAATGGTCAGAGAGGACGTTATTCTCTTCCTTCTTAACGTATGAATTGTTCGTACACAAATGAAACCTGTTGTAATTTCCTTTTCCAGTTGTCTGTCTTCTCTTACAATTAAGTATCTTTAGTCCATTCTTTCCTTGTGTGCTCAGGGAACGCCTGGTTATTTAAAAAGAATACTTTATTTGGAGCTTACAGTCAAAGGATGGGAGAGAGTAACAGTTCCAGGAGCTGAAACAAGCCTGGTCTCCTTATTTCTGCTTGATGCCCTATGCATAAGTTCAGCTTCGATATCCACATCTTAATTGCGGGAATTGTATACTTCTACATTACATTAAGAACAGTTTAGGTCTTTTATGTTGTTGTCTTGTTGTTTTTTGGTTTTTGGGGTTTTTTTTGAGGAGGTGATGCAATTGTTTTTAACAGCAAGTAAAAAAGCCTCAAACTTACAAAAACTTTAACTTGTTAAAAAAACCCAACCAACCAACAGACTCTTGTGAAGTTTTGAAAACTGTCTGCATTTCTTTTAATTCCATGCTGAGTTATTGCTGGCTGCAGCATTTGTGATTCTTAGCATTGTTGCCTGAAAAATCAATTCTCCCTTTCAGTATTCCCTTAAGTTAATTTTGCGCTTTCTTCATGTAACTAATTCTTGCTGAGATGGATAGGCATGCCACATCACCATTTTTGTTCTGTTGTCTGCAGGGAACTTGAATTTTCGGAGCAATTGAGAATTACCCACAATTCTGATATATTCATTGGGATGCATGGAGCTGGGCTTACCCATTTGCTCTTTCTACCGGACTGGGCTGTTGTTTTTGAACTGTAAGTCTGTTTCTCTCTCTTTCCCCTCTTATACCACAACTGCTGATGTCTGTTGATATGTGTTAATGAAGCACTTTCATAGTCAAACACTAGCAAGGGAATGTTTGTCTTGCATCCTCGTCTAGGCTTCATTTTTGACAGTCTCTTCTGGGAATCGAATGCGAGGAAGCTTTCATTATAAAATATAGTGTAACTGTATCATATAGGTTTAGCCTGTGATTTCTTAAGATGCTGTGGTATAAGTAAAAAGCAGCCTGGTCAGCAATTGCTTGGGGAAAATGGGAAAAAAAGAGAAAGCTTCGCTGGCCAGATTCTGGCTGCTGAGTCTGAGACTTAGTAGTATTTTGGTGATCCAGGTGAATTGATTACATATGATGTATGTCCAGGGTGTTAAAGATCCCCCTGAAGGTTAGTTACATACTCCTTTCTGCGCTCAGGATATGAGCACCAGCTTTGTTGGCCAAGCTTAGCTGTCCATTCTGTTTTACCTAAATTTCTCTGGTAGCTTTCTTTTAAACTTACTGTCTTAAAATCACAGAATACTTTGGGTTGAAAGGGACCTTTAAAGACCAGCTAGTCCAGTCTCCCATCTTCGTGGCTGGAGGGCGTTTTGTCCAGTCTCCGAGTAAGTTCAGAACCCCTTGCCCAAGAGCCGCTGCAGCTGGACGGGGCATGCCTGACGTGCTGATGTGCCTCAAACTGCCTCCTAGGCCACATCTTAGGAGCAGATGGTAGCCCTTGTTGTTGTTTTCGGTGGAGTAGAATTTGTCCATGGTTTTGGAGCCTTAGAACTGGACAACAAACACTTTGGCCTGAAGTTTTGGGGTTTTTTTTCCTGTTTCACCCTGGTAAACTTCAGCACAATCTCTGTAGGTAAATATGATTTTTCTGCCTGCCCACAGATACAATTGTGAAGATGAACGTTGTTACTTGGATTTGGCAAGGTTGAGAGGCATTCGCTACATCACTTGGCGAAAAAGGAATAAAGTATTCCCTCAAGATCAGGTAATGATGGTCACTGGGGGAAGGGTGGGGTGCTATAACTTGAAGCATTTAAAGGTTAGCTTGCTTTACCTATCTGTGTTCTGATAATTAAAATATGATTTTCATTCTTTAGACCAAATTAACTTCCCTGTTATGAGCAAGAAATCATTTGATATTAATGGCTGAGGGAAGAAGAGAAATTAAATTAATTGGCCATTAATCCATAACATTGCTATTGTGCAGTTCTTTTGCTGACTCTTTTGCCTCAGAGCGGATCAGTGGATCAGGAATAATAAATTAAAATGGCAGATGCTCAATTTTTTTCTTGCTTCTCGAATGGGAGAGGTGTTGTTTTTTTTTTTTTCTTCCGTCTTAAAAGGCCTTATTTCATTCTTCTAGGGACACCACCCAACACTGGGAGAACATCCAAAATTTACGAACTACTCCTTTGATGTGGAAGAATTTATGTACTTGGTGCTTCTGGCTGCAAATCATGTTTCACAGCATTCCAAGTGGCCATTTAGGGTAAAACATGATGAATTCTAAATTAGACTTCTGACTGAATTATTACTTTTAAATAATGCTCCATAAAAATATTGTAACAACATAAAGCAAAATGCTGGTGTGAAATGCGTAAACCTCTACGAGGGAAATAATCCATTATTAACTTGACAAACCACTTCTTAGCACCATACCTTATCTTTATAATCCCTCTCTTTAATTCTGGGAGTTTTTGATATGTAAAAACTATTTTTCAGAACTCTCACGGTTTTTTGCACTGTATTTTTGTATTCCAAGTTCTGAAATACTTGTCTAGACAAAGATATGTCCATCCATTTCACATAGGGTTTTCTGGGGTAGATACTAATCTTGTAATAATTTATGCCTACTATTATGTGAGGACGTGCTAGAGGATGGAGAGGGTTACAGCTTCAGTATAGTCTGGGATGACCTAGACCTGTCAGAGCTTCTCGGTTCCCCTTTTTTAAGAAGCTGGATGCTTTTATACTATAGTCCTGTACCTGTAAGTAAAAGTCTGAACAGGAATCGCCTTCTTATTGTAAGGCACTGCCCAGTGTGTCATTTGCAGTCGAGTTACATGATGCAGTGGTGCTGGGATGGCCGGTTATTTCCTTTCCATCACCACCCATGTCATTGCTGTGCTTGTCCCTCTGTTCTTCCTAGGTTTGAAAATCTTTCTTTGTAAAATAGTGGTCGTAAGAACGAAGTGGTTAAGCAAGCTTTAACTTCTGTTGTTTGATTCAACAGACACTGCAAACTTATATCTCGAGTTAAAAACATTTTCAAGTTGGAGAGCAGAGTCTCATGATTGTGCACGTAAACATAAACTTTGACTCTTCTTGTAGTTTTAAATGCTAAAATGTAACGGGTCTGCTCAGTAGGTTTAGTTCAGTCTTCTATCTCAAAGCAGGTAAATCTTTTCCTAAGTGAATACTTAAAACTTCAGGTAATTTGTGCATTTCCTACTTTTTCACATAAACCAGCATTCTGCAATGGAACAACTCAGCAAAATGGAATAAAACGAGTCTTTTTAAGGATGCTAAAGGGAATGGACTTTAGTTTTTCATGACAAATTAAAAAATACACATCTTATGATAAGATATACAGGGTGTCTTTCAGCTGGAGCCGAAAGGAAATGACGTCACGAGGAACCTTGGTTTTGGAGTCATTAAAAGCCTAGCCTGTTCATATTCTTGTTTTCTCAAAATGTGGAAGAATCAATCTAGAAAACTTCTGAAAATCCCTCCAAAGCCAGTAGTGTAATTCACTGTTTTCAGTGAAGGAAATACTAAGCCAAAGCAGAGTTCTTTATGAAATTTTCCCCAGAGCTGATACGTTGATGCTGGTGGGGGGGAAAAAAAAGGGAGTAGTTCTGTTGTCTTAACTGGAGCCAGAGGCCAGAGCGATGTGTGGAAGAATCACGTTCAGTGAGATAAAAACCAGAATTCTATGTTAAATTATGGATTTTTTTGAGAATGTATTCCCATGATAGACTTGCAGTACAATCATAAGGTCTCAGTGGCTTGGAGCAGAGCACGCAGTTGTATGCAAAAGTAAGACGGTTACAGTAAATGTAAACATTTCACTGGTGTAATTGTAGATATTATTGACTTCCATTCTCCAACAGTCATAGGCAATTTCACAGAGTGTAGGTACATTTACTGACCTGCCTATACTGGTAAAGATGAGTTACTGTAAGCATAATTTTCATATAGATCTCTCACGACCTTAACCAGTGCATAGGAGAAGCGAGATACAGCTGATACATGAGATATATTAAGGTATCTGGTGCAATTCTTGGTGTAGTGTATTGTTTTACTGATGGATGAAACTGTTTTACTTTAAAGAATCGTAGAAGCGAAATTGCACTTCTTGACATGGGGGAAAAAAAGAAAAAAAAAAGCGCCTTTGAAAAATACAGTTTCCTGTATATGTGGTGTATGTGTGGGTTTGTTTTTTTTTTACCTTGTGGGATTTTTAAAGAAAAAAAATGTATAAAACGTTGTCAGTAAAATGTCTGAGTTCAAATGCAACCAACTCAAAATAAAGAAGACATTTAACGATGAACTGTGCATAGATATCTGATAATTTTTTTTAATAAAAAGTTTTCTAATTGAAAAGGTGTAAAATTTTTGGTCATAGTTTGCCAGGTTTTAGAGGCAAATGTTTTAAATACTATTAATTGCATAGTCACATGTGTCTGCTTTTTCCTGCTATGGCAACCTGATGTTCTGAGGTTTCAAACCTGGTATTCAGATTTATTTATCTGGGAATTATTCCGAGAGAACGCCATTGCCTTGCACCAATGGCTTTTGTTGCCAGATATTTTAAGAGTGGATTGTGGAAAATATTTGTATGCGTTTAACGTTCTGGGCTGCGGATGATGCTGTTGAAGCCAGTGTGTGAATGCAGGCATGTGCTTGAATCTCTACAGAAGCAGCTGATGAGGAGCTTCTCTTTCAAGCGATGTTGGGAGTCGCTAAAACAAGTGGTCAAACATATGCCTGAGTGGGTGGAGGAGGGGTTGTGGGGACTTAATCCAAGGGCAAAACGTCCTGCCAACATTCACCAGTTTCAGCAAATTTGAGGGCAGTGTTGACAGTTGATGGCCAACATATTCTTCAGCCTTTATGGCTTAATATTACTGGGATGAAAACACTGTTTTGGTTGATTAGCTTTACAAAAAAAATGACAAAACTATCTTGGCAGCAGAAGAAGGTTCTGTTGGATTAATGGGGTTTTGCCGATAAATCCCGAGAGAGGATTTGGACAACAGCAAACATCTGGCTTGTGGCTTTCTCGAAGAGGGTCTGGGCCATCTCAGTCTGCCTTGGCTTGGGAACTGAGGGAATCCATGAGAGTTTTGGGCCACTTGTTCTTTAGGCAGGATATAGCTCTGGATTATATTTTCCTAACAGACTATAGGAATCTTGTTCCTTGTGACTTCTGTGGGTGGTTTTTTTTGTTTTGGTTTGGGGTTTTTTTTTGTGTCTCTCCAGTTTACTTCAGAGTCTGTCTTTAACCAACACATTCGCATCAGCGTGATGTATTTAGTTTTGGAACATAACGAGTGCTGCTGATCCTGAATGCCTGCAGGATTGCCTGTGTTTCAGGTACAATGTAAACCGAGAGCTGGATCAGAAATAAAAAATTTATGGATGCACATGGTATCTTTCCTTTTTACTTCACAAGTCTTCAAGAAGTATTTTCAGTTTTTTTCTGGAGAAGTTCTGTAGAAGTTGGGTAAGTGTGAGAAATGGTTTGTGATGGGGAGGTGGCAAATCAGGATTATTAATCTTAAGAGTACAATTATAAATATTAAGGCAATACATTTTTAAAAGCAATTAAATAATAATGAAATTGTTTAATTTTTGCTGTTAATCTTGCCAGTTGTACCATTAATAAGGTAACTCAGGGTTTAGAATGTCTCTTAATCTTTTATTTATTTTTTTTTTAAGCAGGAGAGAAACTGAAGGAAACGTTCTCCTTGAGAGCTTTTCATCTCCTCAGAAGGGTAAAATGTGAGGGGATAATTTTCTTTGATTTCAACGTTGAATAATTGTTTCAATTTGCAGTGTTTGCCTTGAAGTTGAGCTCTTACTTCCGCTCCTCTGAACACACATTTCTCATGGATTGGGCTTTTTGTCCAAAATTAAAGAACTGTTACTAAACCCTCTCCTGGCTTTGGCCCTGAAACAGCCATAGTAGCATGGCTCTTCACGATCCCTCCATCAATTCTCGTCATCCTTCTTGCATTTCAGTTCCTCATCTCACAGCACGGGTGCAAAGCCTGCAGCTACTGGAGCTACTGACCTAGTCTGAATGGGAGCCGCTCCTCCTGTCTACGGACTGTGTCGGTCAACTTCAGTGAGGGATCTCTGCCTTATTTCAGCCCGAGCCAGCTGGTTCATAGCACAAACCTGCAGCTTCAACTCTTGGCCAGACACTTTTTTCCTGCAGGTAAGGGCTGTGGTGTAAGGGCTGGCTGTGTGAGCTGCTCCTCTGGTGTGGCAGTGTCTTGGAGCAGGTAGACGGGTCTTGGTTGTGGTTGGGGTAACCTTTCTAAAGGTTCTAGAAGAACCATAGAATCATCTAGGTTGGAAGGGACCTTTTAAGATCGAGTCCAACCATCAACCCAACACTGCCAAAACCAGCACTAAACTGTGTCCCTCAGCACCACACCTACCCATCCTTTAAGTACTTCCAGGGATGGTGATTCTACAACTTCCCTGGGCAGAAGAAACTGGAGCTGTAAGAAAATGACTGAGCCAGTCTTGGTGAGCCCAGGTCTGAACTTTTAGTAGCTTCTGTGTTGGTGGAACTGAGCAATTTACAGTGGGCAACTGATAAAAGTGTTTTGTGGAGGTGGGGAGGGAGATGCACAGAGGGAATGAGAGGGGTGAGGAGGAAGGAATGAGGAAGTGTAGAGGCTGCAGAGGGGCAAAATGGACAGAGTCACTCCCAAGCCCGAGGCTCAGAAGACCTCTGTGAATGCAATTATAAATCCAGTGAAGTGTGTGGAAACCCCGTTGGGACAGAGCCAAGAATGAGGATAGCAAGAATGTTTCTGTCATAAACTGCACAGAGGGAGAAACCAAAGGACCTGAATCCCCTGAGTCTGAGCTGGGTGAGGACGGGGGCAGCATCCCCAGCCAGGTGGGGCTCGGGGAGAAGGGCCGGGGCTGGAAAACTGGGTGGTGACTTGGAAGTTGTGCTGCAGGGGGCAGGGGAGGTTGGCCGGGGGGATTTGCCACAGCTTGAGAGAGCTGACAGCACATTCTCCAATGTATTTTTTTATATGCTGCTGTCCTCTCTTAGAAAAGTGAAATACTTTTATAATATATAAATAGATATAATATATTATAATATATAAAAATAGATAAAATATAAAAATAATGTTAGTATATAAATAACATTTAAAAATATAATAAATAAAATAGATATAAATATATACAAAATATAGTATAACTTCAGCTATTTCTGTTATTACCATTGTCTTTTGGATAAGGGCATAAAAGTCAAATAAAGAGCAGACTGTATCTCTTACTTCCACTTAGGTTTTCTTGGTTTTCCTTCCCCTTCCTATCTTCCCATTGGCAAATCAAAAAGGAGGAGAAGTAGCAAAAAAAAGAAAAATGGCACTATTGCTTAGCAGAAAAATACTTGAATTTGTTTTGAATGTGTATAACCTCTAAAGTGCGTTTTGCCTTGGATTTGGCAGGATTTCCAGGGAAGGCAGAGCGGCGTTACCGGCTGTCTTAGCGGAGAGCGGTAGGTGGCACTGGAGCCCTTTCCCACCTGCTCTTGGCCGTGCGGAGGGAATCTCCTGCCAGAGGCGGAGGCTCAGCTCGCCGAGGGCTGCAATAACCCAGCTGCTCCCGCAGGTGAGGATTTTGTTTTTCCCTCGTCCTGTTTGTAGAAGGAAATGCCTGGGAAAACTTAATCAAGGGACATTTTAGTTTTTCAGCCTAGAGTTCTTCGGATGCTGTAATATCAGAATATTTTTCTTCGGTTTTCCTTCAAGCAATTTAGTTGGTGATTGAAAAGAATTTTCAGTTAATCTTTTTGTAGCAAAATGCTCTTTCTCTTTTTTCTTCGGTAAAAACATTTTGTGCCAAACCATCAATTTTTAGCAGTTAATGCAATTCCTGTTCTGCTGCAAAGTCTTGACTTTCATTTACGCAATGCATTACTCAGTTGTGCAATATATTGTGCACCTTCCAGTACCTAATTACTTCTCCCACTTAGTTCACTTGAGGGGTGCGTGTGCATCTGCTGCATCTGACGTCATTGAAAAGGTAGACCACTGACACTTAGAAAATAGTAAAAAAAAAAAGATGGAAAATGAATGGCAGTTTTTCTTTTGTTTAAAAAACCCAGTTACTGTGAGGTGATTTGTTTTTAAATAAAAATATTTGAGCTTTGCAGATTTTGCCCCTTTACCAAACTTATCCCACAGTTAGTCGTTAAAAACGGAATTGATTGACTTTTCTTTGCAGCTTTGAAAGCCTTCGAGCTGCCCTGGGGAGGGGTGCGGTGTCCCACACTGCCCCAGCGCCTCGGTAGAGCTGGTGGAGTTGATTTCGCTGCCTGACGTCTGACCTGCAGCTTTCAACATCTGAGCAAAATAAAAATAAGCTTTAAAAGTTAATCCAGGGTAGTAATTGTTTGAATTACTGAGGAAGAATGATGGAAAGCAGGTGAGTTTTGTAATACAATGGAAGTGTTGAAAGATGGCAGATGCTCTCCCTTTCCGTGACGCAGGAGCAACACATCCATCGTTAACGTTGGTGTTTGAATTGGGGCTCTTTGGAGTCCCTCTATGGGCACACGCGATGAAATCTGGAAACTCCCATTTTCCTTTCAGTGGTGCCAGGGTGGGCAGACCCTGTGGGAAGAGGGAGGCCGCCATGGACAATGAAGGTCAAGAACTGACTGCTATGAGTTGGCATCTCTCCGCCGTCACCCACGGGCCTGCATCAGGTGAGGAACATGGGCAGACCCTGAACGCGCAAGGTAGTTTGTGTGCAGCTCGGGTGGAGGCTGCAGCAGGGGTTATCCCTGCTTGGCATTTGATTCTCGCACCTTGCAGATAGTTAAAATCCTTGTTGGGGTCACATGTGAGGTGCAGGAACGTGCCCTTGGGATGTGCAGGAGGCCCTGAGGGGCCGTGTCCGTGGTGGGGAGGGATGGTCGTGCTGCTCAGGGCTTTATGAGGGCCGCAGGTAAGAGGGTGTGAGCACAGCGGTGACAGCCCTTGGACATCATTCATTACCCTGTCAAGGACTTGGCCCGTCAGTCAGTGAAAAGCCGTGTGTGTCGAGCTGACAGCTCGGAATTGTTTCTTCACCAATTACCACGCCAAAGCCTGGATAGCGTAATGAAATATGCCTCCTACCTATCGCTTCGTCTTCGTCAAACTGACTGGGTGTTCTTAGTTTGTTATGACTGGGAGAACTTCAGTAGCGTCAGAAAAACAAGCAAGCTCGTCTCTGGTGTAAAAGGATCGAAGGCTTAAAGACAGGACGGCTGCTGTTAAATGTAGATGCCTCAGTCCAGAAGAAAATGTGCATGGAAGAGCCCGCACGGACTGGCTGAGCCCCTAGCTCTGTCTTCATGTGGGACCCAGTGAGGGATGAGAAGTGTAGGAACTTTTCTTTTGCTAGACGTCTTTATACTTAGTAAAGTATTCAGCCTTTCTTATAATTTATTCATTGTGGTCTAGCATAGTCTAAAATATCAGACCTTCCCTCTCCGTCCTTTTACATATGCATTCTTTGATGCCTCTTAATTCATTATTTAAGCAGCCTGCATTCTGCTTTACAAAACGCCCTCCTCCCCGGTAACTTAATGTTATCGGTTATTCTTGTATCTGTGTCAGCAGCTTTCCGGCAGGCCAGGGGCAGGGTGGGATGCTCCGGTCCCTCTGCCCTCGCTCCCTGGCGAAAGGAGCTGGGCAGCCAGAACTGGAGCGCCACAACTCCAGCCTGTCTCAGAGGGGGAAAAGGGTTTTAGGGCAAGAGTTGGCGGGGCTCATTGACAGGGCTTTAAACTAGATTTGAAGGGGGATGGGGATAGATCCATGCTTGCTAGCAAAAAGCCTGGAGGTGGCATGCTGGCACTAGACTTGGAAAAGATAGGGGGCGTAACCAGGCTCCTTAGGAATAAGTCTGGGGGTGGCAGAATTTCGGCTCCCGCCAGTAAAAAGGAGAAAGGACCTATAGCCCAGCTGAAGTGCTTATACACTAATGCACGTAGCATGGGTAACAAACAGGAGGAGCTGGAAGCCATTGTGCAGCAGGATAATTATGATGTAGTCGCCATCACAGAAACGTGGTGGGATGACTCACATAGCTATAGTGCTGCCATGGATGCCTATAGGCTCTTCAGGAAGGATAGGCAAGCAAGGAGAGGCGGGGGTGTGGCCCTGTATGTTAAGGAGTGTTATGAATGCTTTGAACTTAATGATGGTGATAATGAGACTGAGTGTTTATGGGTAAGAATCAGGGGCAGGGCTAACAAGGCAGATATCGTAGTAGGAGTCTGTTATAGACCGCCCAATCAGGATGAGGAGGCAGATGAAATATTCTATAAACGGCTGGGAGAAGTCTCAAGATCGCGAGCTCTTGTCCTCGCGGGGGACTTCAATTTGCCGGACATCTGCTGGGAATACAATACAGCAGGGAGGGAACAGTCTAGAAGGTTCCTGGAATGTGCTGGGGATAACTTCCTGACACAGCTAGTGAGAGAGCCAACTAGGGAAGGTGCCCTGCTGGATCTGTTGTTTGTAAATAGGGAAGGTCTTGTGGGGAATGCGAAGGTTGGACGCTGTCTTGGGAACAGTGACCATGAAATGATAGTTTTCGATTCTGCGAGAAGCAAGGAGAGGGGTCAGCAGAACTGCTACCTTGGACTTCCGGAGGGCGGACTTTGGGCTTTTCAGGAGCCTGGTTGACAAAGTCCCCTGGGAGGCAGTCCTCCAGGGCAAAGGAGCCCAGGAAGCCTGGATGATTTTCAAGAAGGAAGTCTTAAAGGCGCAGGAGCAGGCTGTCCCCATGTGCCAGAAGACAAGCCGTCGGGGAAAAAGGCCGGCCTGGCTAAACAGGGAGCTAGTGTTGCAACTTAGGGAAAAAAAGAGGATCTATGGCCTCTGGAAGGAAGGGCAGGCCACTCAAGACGACTACAAAGAGGTAGTTAAGCTATGTAGGGAAAAAATCAGGAGGGCCAAAGCCCAGCTGGAGCTAAACCTGGCTTCTGTTGTCAAGGACAACAAAAAAAGCTTCTATAAATATATTAGCAATAGCAAGAGGACTAAGGATTATCTCTGTCCTCTAGTAGATAGGGCCGGCAACATAGTGACCAAGGATGAGAAAAAGGCTGAGGTACTTAATGAAGTCTTTGCCTCAGTCTTCAGCAGTAGGACCAGTTGTTCCCTGAGCACCCAGACCCCTGAACTAGAAGACAGGGATGGGGAGCAGAATGAAGCCCCCGTAATCCAAAGGGAAATGGTGAGGGACCTGCTTCAGCACCTGGAGGTGCACAAATCTATGGGGCCAGATGGGATCCACCCAAGGGTATTGAAAGAGCTGGCGGAGGTGCTCGCCAGGCCACTTGGTATCATTTATGAGCAGTCCTGGACAACCGGGGAGGTCCCAGCTGACTGGAGGTTAGCAAGTGTGACACCCATCCACAAGAAGGGCCGGAAGGAGGATCCGGGGAACTACAGGCCAGTCAGTCTGACCTCGGTGCCTGGGAAGGTCATGGAACAGATCCTCCTCAGTGCCATTACACGGCACATGCAGGAGAACAGGGTGATCAGGCCCAGTCAGCATGGGTTTGTGAAGGGCAGGTCATGCCTATCAAACCTAATATCCTTCTATGATAAGGTGACCCACTTAGTGGATGAGGGAAAAGCTGTGGATGTTATCTACTTGGATTTTTGCAAAGCTTTTGACACTGTTTCCCACAGCATTCTCCTGGAGAAACTGGCTGCTCATGGCCTGGACAGGTGTACTCTTCGCTGGGTAAAAAACTGGCTGGATGGCCGTGCCCAGAGAGTGGTGGTAAATGGAGTTAAATCCAGTTGGTGTCCGGTCACAAGTGGTGTCCCCCAGGGCTCGGTGCTGGGGCCGGTTCTCTTTAATATCTTTATCAATGATCTGGATGAAGGGATTGAATGCACCCTCAGTAAGTTCGCAGATGACACTAAACTGGGCGGGCGTGTTGATCTGCTTGAGGGTAGGTTGGCTTTGCAGAGGGATCTGGACAGGCTGGACCGATGGGCTGAGACCAGTGGTATGAGGTTCAACAAGGCCAAGTGCCGGGTCCTGCACTTGGGTCACAACAACCCCATGCAGCGCTACAGGATTGGGGCAGAGTGGCTTGAAAGCAGCCCAGCAGAAAAGGACTTGGGAGTGTTGGTTGACAGCCGGCTGAATATGAGCCAGCAGTGTGCCCAGGTGGCCAAGAAGGCCAACAGCATCCTAGCCTGTATCAGGAATAGTGTGGTGAGCCGGACTAGGGAAGTGATCATCCCCCTGTACTCGGCACTGGTGAGGCCCCACCTCGAGTACTGCGTTCAGTTTTGGGCCCCTCCCTACAAGAGGGACATTGAGGTGTTGGAGCGTGTCCAGAGAAGGGCTACAAAGCTGGTGAGGGGTCTGGAGGACAAACCTTATGAAGAACAACTGAGGGAGCTGGGGTTGTTTAGCCTGGAGAAGGGGAGGCTGAGGGGAGACCTTATCACCCTCTACAACTACCTGAAAGGAGGTTGTAGAGAGATGGGGGCTGACCTCTTCTCCCTGGTGACAAGTGATAGGACGAGGGGAAACGGGTTCAATTTACGTCAGGGGAGGTTTAGATTAGATATTAGGAGACATTTTTTCACTGAAAGGGTTATTAAACATTGGAATAGGCTGCCCAGGGAGGTGGTGGATTCACCCTCCCTGGAGGTGTTTAAAAAAAAAGGTAGATGGGGCACTGAGGGACATGGTTTAGAAGTGGCTCTTGTCAGGGTAGGCTAAAGGTTGGACTCGATGATCTTAAAGGTCCCTTCCAACCTCAACAATTCTATGATTCTATGATTCTAACTCCAGCAAAGCACTGGAGTGCTCAGGTGATGCTCAGCTGTGTGGTGCTCTGGAGCCCAGGAGCTCTTCTGAGTAGGAAGTGTCTTGGTGGCACTTTAGGGAACGGGGCACCGCGGCTCTCTGTACCCGGCCGGCCGGGGGAACCGCGCTCCTGCTGGGACCTCCAGTCCTGGCACATCGCGTCCTGCAGCAGCGGCTGCATTATCACCGCTGAAATGCGGGGGATTCCGCTTGGAGTACAAAGTATTCCTTGCCTTGTCATTAATTACAAAGTTGGATAACTGTCAACAGGAACCATTGCAGCTGAAAAATGCGTCTGTACATTTTGAAGTCTGAGCGATGCTTTGATTTGAATTCTTGCCAGCAATCCGTTTGCTCCCTGGGCGTCGTGTTTGAATTGATGCCAAATGTGCCATTTCTGCCCCCCCCCAGTTTTGTGTGTAATGTCTACATCTGGGAATGGTGAGTGAGGAAGGAGTCATGCTTATTTGTAGCACTACTTTTCCCTAACAAAGAAAACTGTGTACTTAGATCAATGCAGAATATTAAAACATTTCATTAAAAAAAAAAAAAAAAAGCAAAGTAAATCAAGAGGAGCACAGATACTCCAAACGTCCTTCTAGTGCCCTTGGTTGCAAAACTGCCCTGGATATTATCTATTCGATGTCTTTAACATTCCACCCAAAGAAAAACTTGGGAATATTTTACCTTATGCTTCAAAGAAAACATTTCCCAAAGGTATGTAATAAATCAATCATTACTTAATAACCATAATGTTTTCCTTTCAAGTCAGGAACTCATGAGAAAGTCTAGGATTAAAAAACAAAATTGACAGCTTTCTGGTCATTTAATGTAAATTGTATTTTATTGATGAGATTTGAAAGCATTTAATGTTAGCTAGGAGCAATGACATCAGCTGAGGATGCTGTTGTGACTTGGAGACAATAGTGGGAAGTACAAACCCCGTCTGCCTGGCAGCGGCTTGGGCTCAGCAGAAGGGACTTGGCTGAGGACACCTCAGACCCCACTGACTCGAGTCCTCAGCTACATTTTTTTGCCTTATGTTTTACGAACACTTAACAATTTTGCTTATTTTCAAGACTTTCTGGGATTTGTCTCCTCCTCATAAAACAATGTTTACTTGTTATCATATTTACTTTCTAACTACTCCAATATCGTATTTACACAATCGAAACTCTTCTGTTGGCAGATTACTTTTAACCGAGGAGTTTGTTAAAGTGTTTTTCACGAGGATGTGGGCATTGCAATGCTGTATCAGAGCGCTGCTGTACCAGAAAGGTTTCTCCTGAATGCAATAACACAGCGACTTGCTCATCAGACTTTGTGCGTGGGACGTTTAAATGAAGAAGGATAAATAGGAATGTGGCTGCGGACCCTGTGTAGATCCTTGTGCAAATCCTGCTGTGGGCGAAATCCTGCTGGACACCGATGTCTTGTAAAGTAAGTAGAGCACGTTCCGTGCGGTGTTGTTGTCCCCCAGTGTATCTTCCCGTTACTTTTTAAATTCCTGTCATTGAAGTTCTTTATTTAAGTCTTTTTTTCTTATTATTTTTTCCCTCTTTACTAAGAAGAGATGCTGAGTTTCTCTCCCTGGGGGCAGGTGTCAACTTACCCCCAGGATATTCTGTCACCTGTCTCCTCTTGGAGTTAACCAACCTGGACTGCTTTTTGGTAGGTGTGGTTTTTTTTTTTTTTTCTTTTTTTTGGAAGGGGGTACACTTTGGATTTTTGCCATCAGTCCGAGCTGGAGGGTGGGGGCTGGCACAGGCCACACTGAACTCTACAACTCGCCCCTCCTGGGACGTCAGCGGTGCTAAGATTGCGTGAAAGGAAGGGGCTGATGTCATTTTACATGGTAACATTTCTAGCAGCCACTCTCCCAGCCAGCACGTCACAGGAAAAAGTTTTGGCAGGGGTATTGAAGGAAGCTCAATTTCATTTTTTTTCTTTTTCTCTATTAAATATTATTGAAAGCAGCTTCCAATGAATTAAGAGACTAATGTCTACCGGGGAGCAGGGCTGCGTCGTGCTCTGAGTGTGTGTGTTTATTTTTCTGTATTTTCATGCAGATTTCCCGAACCCCTGGAGTTTTTCTAGCTTCTCTCTAGTATTTGACATTTGTTCTTTGTGTGCTTTTCTAGCTCATTAATTTATAAAACATCAATGGTGATGCAGGTATTTGATCCCCTTAAAAATTAACCAGCTATGCCTGTCTCTTAACCAGTTCTTGAGCCACGGCCGTACTCCCTCTCTCCTGGATACTTCAGCTCATCAACAGACCCTCGCCACTGCCTTTGCCCAAGACCTTTCCAAAGATCACACGATTTATATGTAAGTTGCCCTTATTTTGCAGATTAACTTGCGGAAAGGTGCGGTTTTCCTCTGCAGAAATATATTGCACACCTAGGTGTGTGTAACGACCTCTCAAAATAATCAACTACTTTGTGGAAGGTAAAAAAAAAAAAAAAATCGTGGCTGGGAAATGGATTTGTCTCGCGCATTTCTCACTCAAAAAAGGGCGACACCTGATGATAATGAGAAGGGGTCTCCGTGCTAGCGGCTCACTTGCTCTCTCCTTGCAGAGCTTTTGGGTGAAGCCATTTGGCCCTGGAAATCTGCACTTTCCTCTGCGCTGCTGGCACCTCTCCTCTGCCCGAAACGCCTGGGCATCCCCGATGCCCAATCCAAGACTTGAATATCCTCATTTACAGGACTGCTTGATTCCTGTCCACGTTCCCAATTTTTTTTTTTTTCTTTTTAGTGTGATCTCTTCCTATGGGAGGTAAATTATGTCAGTGTAATATACTGCAGCCCCTAAAGCCTAATGGTCCGGGCAGAGCTTATTGCTAAACTTTGGTCCCCAGGAGATGGGAACTTCCAAAAGCTGACTCCGAGTTGCTAAGAAACAGCTTGTCACTCTGGCAGGGCTGTCATCAGTTGCATACAAGTAATTAGGAGTTACTACTGCTTTATTATTAACTGTTTGTTGATTTTTCAAAAATGATTTTCCTCTCTGTCCCTGGAGCCCCCCGTACAACGCATCTGGTGCATCTGCATCAATTAGGTGTTGTCTGTGTGATTTTTTTTCTTCCCTTGGAAACTTGGTTTCCAGAGGCTCTTTCTGGTGCTCTAGCCATGACCTAACCCTCCTTTGCTGAATAATTCCTACCGAGACAACACAGTTTCCCTGCTGTGTTTTCCACGCTACCGTGTTTCAGCAAGGCAAATAAATCAGGCTGTCTCCCATCACCAGGCAGCCTTCTTTGCTCAATTTTGCCATTCCATTTCTTGCTTTATTGAATAAGCATGTATTTATGTACCTCGTGTCCTTTTTCTGCCTGCCCGTTTTTATTGAACTTCTCTGTCGGCCGCACGGTTGGGTCTTCCTGACAGGGGTTTGGATCTTAAAATGCTATTTCTTCTGACCAGCTGTCACTTCTGTCCTAACCTTGTCCCATGAGATCTCTGTGCATCACTTACGTGTCTAGCTCTGCCTGCCTGATCTAAGTGCCCCCTCACCTTCTCCTCAGCTTTTAGTTCTAACACCTAAATCTCGCTGGTCTTCCTCCCCCTTCTCTTTAGTTAAGGTGACCCTCTGCTTTTTTGGCACTCTCCAAAAACCAGCAGCGACGCAAAATGATACCTCCACAGCTTTGTGCTTGAACTGCTCTTTGTGCCGGTCTCTCATGCAGGCAGTGCCGAGCCTGTGTCCACAGGGTGGGGGGGGACCATCAGGGAGGACACTACTGCACCGCCCTGGGCTTAGATCTTTTCCCCAGTAACAGAAAGACAGTCTCCAGGCACAGACCTACGGGTTTGTTTTGACACGTGTCAGTCTGCAATAGAGCCGTAGAGTGAACTGCCAACGGTCCTTGGCTGGGCGGGTGGAGGGAGCCTCGTGCTCCGCTTTGCTGGAGCAAAAGCCCCTTTATAGCCCCTTCCAGTACCTAAAGGGGCTACAGGAAAGGTGGGGAGGGACTCTTCACTGGGGAGTGTAGTGATAGGGCGGGGGGTAATGGTTTTAAACAGGAGGAGGGTAATTTAGATTAGGTATTAGGAAGAAATTCTTTACTGTGAGGGTGGTGAGGCACTGGAACAGGTTGGCCAGGGAGGTTGTGGATGCCCCATCCTTGGAGGTGTTCAAGGCCAGGCTGGACGGGGCTTTGAGCAACTTCGTCTAGTGGGAGGTGTCACCCCCCATGGCAGGGTCTTGGAACTAGATGGTCTTTAAGGTCCCTTCCAACCCAAACCATTCTGTGATCCTATGATAAACACCCAGTGGCAGCGTGGGGGAAGATGTACGAGTGTTACCCCCGCAGTGGGGATCTGCTCTCGGCTGATGTTATCCCCCACCTAACGAGTTCAAATTTTAGGACTGGAGGGGAAGATTTTTCCGTGGATTCACGAGTTTGGGAAAATGCCACTTGGTGGGATTTCCCCCCTCCATCCCAACTCCCGATGTCTCTTGGGAGAGGACTATGGAGCTTTTGGGGATGTAGGAAAGCAGAAAACCTTTTCCCTAATGGCTCGTATTGCTGCTTAGTGGCCACCTGCCAAATTTGATGTCGGGAGATGCCGAGATCTGTAGGGCTGAAAGTTGGCGTATAATGAAGGAACGTCAGGATGCGAATGAGGTTTCTTGTCCTTGCACAGCTGAACGCGCGGATGTTATTTATAGCTGCTCACTTGCACCATAAGCACCTGTAGAGACTTTACTCTTCAGCCTCTCAGTGGAATCACAAATGACAGAAAGAGCTGAAGATGTAATGACCCTTGAGGTAGGAGAAATTATTTACCAAACCATAGATAAGGCAACTGTTATCTCCTGTACTGTGTTTAGGGCACCCAATCTATTGCAGATGTTACCATAGTCATGCTGTTTAATTTAAAATTGTCCGCATTCCTTATGTCTCAAATACTTTTCTTGGGAAACTAAATCCTTTCATAACCTAAATGCAGCAGAGGAGATGAAAACGGCTGGTTCGTGGATGGATATGGCCATTCCAAGGGAGCTTTATGTAATTGTTTTTTAAATAGAAATGCTTGCTCTGTTTTTTTGGGTCTGGTTCATCCTGGTTTTGTTGTTTGCCATATGTTTTCTGACATATGCTCCTTGTCTAGCAATAAAAAGCTACCAAGACTAAGAAGCCTTCGTTAATTTGTAGCAGGCATAGCAAGAGCTCTTCTCATTTTACTGACTTTGCAAACTCGGTGGCAAATATAATATAATAGAGGGATTATATAAAGGAGTTCTTACCAGTGGTTTCCTGGAATAATTTTCTTTGTGCATGGGTCAAAAGGATAAGGATTAACAATACTATTAGGTATTGGAGACAGTAGCCCCATCTGTTTATCTTTAGCTTTTAAAATTTGTCTCTTAAAAGAGCAGGTGATTCTGGAGTGGGGCGACCTGGCACTCTCTTGAATGGAACGTGGTCTCTACTCCCCAAAACCTCATTCACTGCAGACAAATCTCTCGCCACCAAACAGCCAAGAGGTCTGTCTCCTCAAATCGGACAAGGATCCCAGCTTCGTCTGAGGAAACTGATTTATACTTGCAAGACATTATACGATTGGTCACCTTTTTTATATTTGCATTCAACTGCAATGCCGGGCAGCGAGCTGTGTATGTCTGTCCAATGCGAGCTTTATTTATCCCTCACCAATCACATGTGAACCCTAATTTTAGTTTTCCTTCTTCTGAGACAAGGTTTTGGAAGCACTTAAAGGATGTTGGACACATACAGCCGCAGACAGCCCTGGGGATGAATTTCACCCACAGCTTTGTCAGTCCTCTGGCGAGACCCACGGTAAAGAAGAGGGACCATTTACCCGCAGATCCCGAGCTGTTCTTCCTGCGACTAGCACTGCTGCGCAAATCGGGGCGTTTTCTATAAAATGCTACTGTACAGTGGTAATCAGTCCCAGGCTAATGGAGTGGCAATCAAAGCTGTCAAGGAAAATGATCTACATGCAATGGCTTGATTATATTTGTCCTGAGATACTTCTATGCTAAAGGATTTTCAAGTTTTAATCAGTCTGCATTAACTGTGATGCTCTTCCAGTTGATCATGGAAAGAAAGCAACTGTTGATTGTACTAAAAGCATTAAGTGACCTTTGCTAATTAAAAGATAATGTCAGTGCAACTAAGTGGAGTGCCTGGGTCTTCAGCCTTTTAGATAGACATTAAATGAAAATCAAAGAGTTTGTAGGAAATAAATGTGGTAAAGGTAAGAGACTTGTTTGTGGAAATAGCAGGTCATGTTTCAGTAAAAGATGTTTAATCCATTAATGGTACCTAATATGCCATATAACCTGCAATTTGTTGAAAAAGAACAAGCTGCCTCCCCAGTTGTGAGACATCTTCACTTACTCTATCTTGACTGGAGCCTTTCGCTTGGGAAAGCCTATGATATAGTGAGTCCAGTGTGTCTCTGTTGTCCATAAATAAACTAAACGCGTTTTCTCACAAATGCGTGTCACCTTTTAAATGACCCAGACGTTCAGTGTTAAGTTCTGTGTTCAGGAATAATGTAGTCAGTGTCTACAAATGCAGTCTTACTTGCCTTTTTTCATTAATCTTCGTGTCTGGGAGAGAAAACAAAACAGGTGGAATAACTATGTGCAAGCACATCCCTTATTCCTTGGAGACTGTAAATGGTAAACAGCCTCTTCAGCTTTCTACATTAATATAGATGCAGAATGAAACCCCTTTGGACAGAGAAGCAACGGCACAAATTCTGTATGGAATTGCCTGAAGGTGCTGCCTACCATTGTCCTCCAAGGAGCCACGGTGGCCAGAGAGCTCTTGGAGGAAATGCCAAAGCAGTTGGTAAAAGTTTGGTATCATTCTTCAGGTTCGTGCCTCACTCTTTGACTCCTTTCTCTGTGAGAAGGAACAGAAGAACAGTTAAAATAATTTTTTTTCATGTGGAAGAAGTTAAATCACATATGGGAATAGAGAGAGGAATGTAATGGTTCAAACTCTAGTGCTCGAGAATGAGCTTGGCTCCATGCGTAAAGCAGAGGCTTCACAGGGAGGAGAGGGGAGGTCTCTGCTTCTCTTCAGATTAGAAGAAATGTTCTTGAAACCGAAGGTAATCTCTTCCCAGGCAGTTTGTAACTGAGCTTTACAGCTGCCAAACTGTATTTGGTCACATTCAGCATCTCCAGCTGAGGAGGCTGCAGGGTGAGGAGCAGCCATGTCACCAGGGTGTGAAGGCATCCAAGCCAGCCCTGGCCTCGGTCTCTGTCAGAGGCTTTATCCAAAGTGTCTTTCCAGGCAGAAAATGCTCGTTCAGCCACCGTCCTGAAAGCTACAGGGCGAGGTGGGCTGAGTCTGCCTGGTGCTGCTGATCTTTTGGCCAGGAAACCTGTGCTGGGATGAGCTGGTGAGCTACAGACCCAGCTATTACCACTCCGTGCCTTTCATGCCATCACACTGTGGGTAAGAGATCCCCTTTGCCGGCACGTGGCCCCTCCTGCCCTCGGTGACAGGCGCGCGGGGCCAGCTGGCTGTGGGAACAGCACCTCGTGCACGGCCATATGATACTCACCTCGGATGAGGCAGCTCGGTAATTGCCTCTGACAAACGCAGCCTGGGCCCATCGGTGCCGCCTACGTCAGGCTACCGAGAACAGGACCAACGTGCAGTTCTCCGCTCCGTCAGGCTGGAGAAAGTCGGAGGCACGGACTGGTTTTGGGGTGCAGGGGGGAGAGCAGCAGCACCGGCACCGTGCCTGGCACCCGGCCTGCGTGCACAGGGGGCTGGTGGCTTCCGAGCAGTGTTTCGGGGCCGGGGGTATCCTCTTGGTCAAAGAGACTAACATGATGAGGGGGAGGTTTTCCAAACAGAAAATAGGGATATTTCTCAATGCCACCTATCCTTCTTACAAAAAATATCATCCATCTGAAGGGAAATCTAAAAGGGGGGTTTTGACACAAATATTCCCTTTATAGAAGCCTTTTTTTACCCTCCCAGCCTTCTTGGCAGGTGAAATTTACATCTAGTTATGGGAAGCCCTGAGAATTTCACTTTGGGAAAAAAAATAAAAAAATACCCTTTCTGTTTACCCTGAGCACTGAATTTCATGGAATCCACCCCTTTGTTGTACTGTGGTCAGAGGCCACTGCCGATGGGCAGTTCTCTAGTCTCAGCAGTGCCTGATGCCTCACTTCTCTCTTTGATGTTTTACAATAAGCTCTTATTATCAGTGGTTTTTTTTTTTTTTAAGACCAACATGTATACCTGAAGATATTTTAAAGAAGCTATTTAAAAGGTTGTAAAAAATAAAATAAATACTTGGCATCAAGATTCTTGGAGTGCATGATGAATATTTTAATAGTTAAAAATGTAGCCAGAGAGAAATGAAATGATTTAGTGCTCTAAATAAATCTCTTTGTGGGTTTTAATGTGCAAAAATGGACAACAATGGCTTTAAAACCTCTCCACAAATACATCTGTGCCCTGATAGACTTTGTATATGTTATATCCGTAGCCAGTAATGGTCTGTTCTATCTTTTTAGATGCCAAGGGGAAGGTATTACACCAGTTTTTCTCCTCTAGGACTTTGCGTAATAACCTTTAGGTTCTGAGCAGAGAGTGTAGACCTTTGGGAAGATGGTCATGGTCGTAAAGCTCATCCTCAGCACCTTTGTTCTCAGAGGTTTTGTATCCTGTGTTGGAAAGTGGAAACCAGAGAGAGGAAAATTTTGGGGAGGCTGGAAGGGGAAGGGAGAGCTGGGAGAGGAACGTTCCCGTACAGAGTGGCTCAGGCAGCAAAACATTTTGGGTATCTCTGTGCTCGCACGACTTGTAATTGTCTTGTGACTGTAATAAGTTTCAGCCCAAAATAGAAAATATTTGGTTGTGTCGCTGCTTAACATTTCAAATTCTCTGTCTCATGCGCACGTCCCCCTGTAAGTGGAAAAAAGAAGCTTTTTGTAATATCAGCTATGACAGAGGTGGAGCACTGCTTGAGATGTCATTCGTGTGACTGATCAACGTGCTAGCTAAGAAAGCCTTTAATTTTTTATTTTTCTTAATTAACCAAATGTATTAGTGGCCATGAAACGTGCATCTCTGAGTTCCATTTCTGTAAAATACTCTTTCACCTGAGCACGAGTCCTTCAGTCCTGCTGCAAGGCTGCCTTTCTGGCAAATCTTCCTGCTAATTGAGTCTTCTATATTTTCTTCCTTGCTTCTATAGTAATTCCTGTTGCTAAATGTAGCGAATGCAGTTGCTAAAATGACGGTGCCAGTGTAACTTATTAAAATTACATAGAGTAATAAAAATGTGTTGTGTATAAAAGGATACGGAACAAAGCAGTAAGACACAATCTTTTAAGTTACTTCAGAAAATTCTCTAGTATCTATAACATGGGCAAGCTATACATTAAATAGAGTTGGGTTTTGTCTTTGCATGTTCTCTAAAGCAAAATGTTCTGATGCCATACTTTTTACGCTTCCAGCTTTCCTTGAAAAAAATGAGACGGTGAGAGATCTGCTCACAGGTTTTTGATAATTTTGGAAAGCATCTTGGGTTTTTGATAATTTTGGAAAGCATCTTGGGTTAGATGCTTAAAAACATAGTGTCCGCAATCATAAGTCACTTCTGAAAATGTATGTGGGATGTTTGTAACAAGGAGCACTGAAAAGATTAAATTGTATGAAGTCCACTCTGTATCTAATCTATAAATTCATTAATTTAGCTCATAATGTCCGTTTCCTTTTTTTGTTAAAACAGTAAAGTAATTGAGAATCAATGCAATAAATAGAGCTTTTGTCACCTGCTGGCCCCTCGAACTCATAGTAATAAAAATAAACAGTTTGAGTTTTTTCTTTCTTGTAGCAGGCACTCAGAGGCTGGATATGGGAAGTGTTATGGGAAGTTGGAAGAGGCACTAAACAGCACAGATGTAAGGTCAGTGTTACACAAAAAAAAGAGTTCAGTGCATAATCTGAGCCCTTGATGGAGAAGATATGGTGAAATGTTGACTTTAATTGCCATGGGACATAGATTAGCAGATGGTCCCATGGATAGACTGCTCTCCATGTCTATAAATAACATAAGTTAATTTATGCAAGATCTTTCTTTTCTTTTATAGCTATCTCCCAACGTGTCAATATCTTTCTGGCAAGGAAGTACCCAGCACTGGAGCTAGAATATAGGTCCTGTCTAAAGCCCTGGCATCATGTGATTATGTTACAGCAAAAAAGCATCTGATCAAGTAACTCATGATTGAAAAGACAGGCTGTGACAGCCTGAGCTGAATGCACCTTCATTTCAAAAATAACTATTGGGTATCTGTAAGTCAGCTGGAATAATAGCTCTGAGAAGTGGGGAAGGCAGCACGGCTCCAAACGGGGTCAGGGATCTTCCCGCGGTTTCCCATCTCGGACTGGCTGAACGGCGTTTCGCTTTGCAGATCTCATCTGCCTTCAGCTGCCACCTCCCCACCGCTGGATGAATTTCTCTGCTTGCAGATAAACCTCATTGCCACAACCTATTGCTTATAGCTGCTCTTTCCAGCTGGTCCTGCACAGCTTTGCTTGGTCGCATCCTTCCTCTCCCACTGCCAGTGTGCTCAGGTTTTGGGACTGGTCCCTGAAGCTGCTGTGCTGGGAGATGTTTGCCCAGTTTAGGGCAACCATGTTAACCTAACGCTGTTGGGGTCCTGCTGCTCCTGTCCAGCAGCTCGATGTTCAGTGGGACCAGCGCCTGCTTTCTGCCATCTCACGGGTCTGGACCTTGAGTTGCACTGTGGGACCAGCCACGACTGGAAGAGGTGAGTGGTCCTGCTGTAGCTGGTGGAAAAGCTCACGTCTCCGAGTACCCTCCATCGCTCTGGCCGAGCAGCAAAAGCACTCGCAGGTAAGTGGCCGAAGGGCTTTGGATTGGTAGCAGGTACAGGAGATGCTGCTCCCCTAAAAAGGCACCTGCCATCTCCCGCACGGGTTGGTGGTGCAGCCCCTGCTCCTGCCCGTGCAGCAGCCGCCAGCCTCCCGTCTCCAGCCCTCTGGATCCTGAGTTTTGCCTCCCTGTCACGTAAAGCCCAGGTGTTACACCTGCCTCTCAGCTCCTTATCACAGGAACTCATTTTCCTTGTTACTGGGCTTTCCCAGGCCTCCCATTCAGAATCTCTCTGACAATAGTTCCTGTAAGGGAAACCTCACTTTTTGGTTCGTAGCTTTGTCTTCTCTGTCATTCAGGAAACCTCACGTTGGCAGGCTTGGCTGCAACTGTTACCTAGCAATCGGGTACCAGATTCCCACCAATATTTATACCTTGTGTTTTTGTGCCTCGTCCAAAGAACTCTTAGAAAACCCCACTTTTAAGCACATACATCCATTTTTGTGCAACACTTAGCATTATAAATCAGCTGAGTCCAAGCAATCTTTATGTCCAGTTCTCCCTTGCTATTACCTCGAATTAAAGAAGTACTAATAAATAAGAAATAAGCAAAGAATTTGCTAAGCTGCATGTGTAAGTACAGGGAACATTTTAAGAAAGAGCAATTTCTTTCCCCAGCAGTAGCACAGGACTACGCAGCAGGAAGGCTGAGCCATCCCTTTGCTCACCCCCTGGACAGGTAAATGAAAATGTAACAGGGGACCTGCCGAGTGACTGGCTTTGTGCCATCTCAAGCCCGATGCCCATCAAAATCAGCCACCAGAAACAGGCATTGGAGGATCAAGGTCCAGATTCTGCTCCACGATAAATCTAACGCCGCTTTGGTTCAGTGGGGATATTCTAGATTTACCTACATGTAATTTAGAGCAGATTTTGGACCCCGCTCAAGAGCATTATGCCTTTCCCTACCGGAAGGAAGATTGTTTCTGACCTTACTTAAACTAAGCAGCTTTAATCGTTGAGTATGGAAACACCAAGACTGGGCTGGGGGCTGGGGACGCAGACATGGGAATCCTATAATCTTTGGTTAAGTTGTAATGAAATTGTCCAGGATGAGAGGGAAACAGATGGAATCTGATTAATTTCTCACAAGTGTAGACCTCAGCATCCGATGGAACATATGTGGCGAGCAAATGTCACTCATGCCTCCAAAGTGCAGAGAATATCACTATTGTCAGGATATATTCATTGGCATATTGGCTGCTGAACTCCCAGGGGTATAAGGATGCTGTGCATTACATTTAGTCCTGAATTAAATATTCAGAGGCAGAGATACCTAACCCTTTCCTGTACGCCTCACTGGTTATTGCAGTTGAACTTAATGAATTGAAAGAGGGAGGGGAAGGGAGATTTTCCTCCTCCTTTGTAAATCGTTATTTACTGTGGAAGGAATATCAAGACGGCTTGATATTTCTGCTTTACAGAGTTCAGTCGACTAGCAATACAGCCCGAGTTAGGGAAAATAATGCATCTTTGAGCTGTAAATGAGCAGCTACGCTACTTTGATCTCATACTGATAGAAATCAGAGCCCAGCTCTGTGTTTGCGGAGTTGTTCTGGGTTTTGTCACGTCTAAAATCTATTTCATGTAATTGCATATTTAAAAAAAATGAAGTTCATTCATTGATTGCCACTATATTGTTTAAGGCAGGTAAGATAAGAGGCCAGAGCCACTTGCTTTTGTCTCCTTGTAGTCTTAGGAAGGGGAAGAAGCTCTGCATGTGAGTAAAGTGAGGCCCCATCTGTGCCGAGGAAAGAGATTCATTACAGCTGACTTGTCCTGTTAGAATTACTGCCCCAGACTGTTTCTTGGGAAAGGATGTCACTAAGATATCTATTAGAGTATTTCATCACCAAACTTGGGAAATGAATTTTGAGCAGTGGGGGGTCCCGTGTAGCTCAGGCTCTGCCCCTAGATAACGCTCCCCCCTTTCAGTCAATCCCTTGGCAAAACCAAGCAACGTGTACATTAATGTCTTCTCTTTAAAAATTAATTCCTTGTTAGAAAAATGGGAAAAAATAGGTATTTGGCTCTCTGCTTCACTGTGTGTTGAAATTATATCTGTCTTAACTGGTGCATTCCCCTGTCCCCTTTGGCAAACACCTCTCTGGCTCACATTACGGGCTGGTTTGTTTGGCTTAATGATCTCCTTTTTAACAAGGGAATGTACATCTTTGGGGGAAGCTGAATCGCCTCAAAATTATTTCTGATTGAGGCAAATGGAGCTGATAGGGCTGGGCAAAGTTGGAGACATCCACGTTTGCCACTGTCATAGACTGTCTAAAGCGTGCCCGCTCGCTCTTTCTAACGCAGCGGTTTTTGTTCTAAATTGAAGCTGCAGCAAATCTCGGTAATAGCTGGGACTATACTAAACGGCACCCATCTTCTAAAGTCATGACCTTCATTTTAATTAAGACCCTTAGTGTTGGAAAACTTGACCTGAGATTCTTGTTTCCCTTTTCTACCGTTTAACATTGCGACCTGTGTTGGCCTACAGGCTCCTCTCGGCTTGTGAAGCACCGCAGTACTTGTTTGACTTCTGCGCTCATTAGAGACAACTAGTAGTCTCTATGCTTAAACCTTTAAAAATTCTAATAAGACAATCAGAGTCTCATTCCTCAGGAAGATGACCGAGTGTTGGTTTTGCTGAAATTCCTGAATTTTTGTTGACATTGGTTGTTTTCAATAGCTTTCACCTGTTGTTGCCTTAATTATGTGCCAGATGGGAGGGAACAACTTGTGCATCTGCAAAATTTTTGAAGAGCAGAGCTATCCCTTGTCGGTTGGAAACTTCTTTTCACTTTTTGTGCTTTCGACATGGTTCCTGACAATGCATGACTTGGAGTTTCCTCCATGAAGCTGTTATCAGTGCTAATGGGTCTAGGTTTGATCGTTGCTTGTGGCATCAAGACTGCACAAGGCAAAAATCACGTAAGTCCTCCACTGATCTCCAAAATCACTGGACAAGGTCAGATTGGCTCTTTTTTCCCTTGTTTTATGACCTGGCACTGGAATTTCCTTGAAATGTGCAGTCCCCCCTTTGGCATCCTGGACACTAGAAGCTGCGCTGGGACTCCTTGGCCCATAAAAGTGGTGACATTGCAAAGCTACAGCGGGACTTTTTTTGACCCAGTTCGTGTTGCGTGAAAACCTCAGAGGCTCATGATGCCATCCCAGCTAAACACATGGTTTGCTGAATGAACCTACCTGCTGCTTTGCTTGGCACAGGGTTTTGTGGATAACCAGGAAAGCCTGAAGCCGCAAGAAGAGGTGAAGTCAAGGAGAGAGGGGGAAGATGGATTTATAGGCAAGCTAAGATGGTGGGTGTGGAGATCTGTATTAATTAATTGTAAAGCTAGAGAGAAAACGAATATACAACCAATACAGAAATAGCTTGTGGCTAAAAATAGTTCCCTAAATCAGTTTAACTGAGATAAACTCAGTCAAGTGAAGCCATTTCCAAGGTGCGGCATGATGAGAGAGGGACCTGAGTGCGCGGTGCCTTTGTCTCTTCAGCCGAAGCATCGCACATGAAAGTCCCAGTTGCTGCTTCCTGTGTACAGAGGACCAGTACAGATATTAAATTGGGGCATAATGATGAATGAAACTGTGGGATGTGTCTTGATTATCCCAGGTTTCTAATGTATAATTGAATTATTTTGGTAAGTATATTTCAAGCCCTTTGATTTCTGGCCTCTGTTTTTAATTACTCAGCCCCCTCTTGCCCTTGCGCATTATTATGCTGTTCATTAGCATTCAGTGAGACTACAGAAGTTTGACTTCTGAATAAAGTAGCGTACAAAAGAGAAGGGATGCTTTTTATCTTACCACTTAATAATTTAAATGGAACTCTTTTCTTTAATCAATGTTTAATAGTACAATAGTTGTTTATTTAAACTGCGCATTGCCTAATTTTGCAAACAAAAAAGAGAGGAAGGATAAACACGTTTAGAAATGATGAGCTTTGTAACCATTGTAATCTTCAAAAGATTTAAAATATCTACAGCACTTATAATGTCAGTTCATCTCAACAAGACAGTAACACGGGCCTTGAATGTATCTGTATCTTTTAGGCAGCACTAAGTAGTACAAGCCTGTTTTTTATTTGAGGGAAGCAGAAAACCTTGCTAATTGCAAAACTGAAAGCTACTCAGCAGCGTTAATATTGTTGGCATGACCGCCAGCTGTGACGATTAGGATGTGTGACAGAGGGAGAGATAATTTGATCACAGGCCTCGGGACTAGAAGCTCCTGCGTCCTGTTCCTTCCCAGTACACCTACAAAGGCAAGGAAAATACAGAGAGGGATTTGGGTCAGCCCCACAACGCCCACACTTTGTGGGGGGGGTCCTGCAGGGTGCAGCGGATGCCAGAAGGACACATGTAACACCAGGTTGCGGGAGGGGCTGGGAGCTCAGACCCAGGCATTAACATGTCAAAGGAAACAGCTTTATGGGGGGTTAGTAATCAGGGGTGGATACACTGCAGGTGTGATGCTTGTTCTGCATCATCCGCAAAATGTGGCTTTGGACTGGGACTTGGTCACTGTGAGGCAGCAAGTCAGAGCCTGAGCCATGGCAAGGTCAGGGGGATCCGCAGGACCCAACATAAAAGAGATGGACTAAAGCATCTGTCCCTCTGCTTGGCTTCCTGTAAAACAGGAATCGATCAGGGATATCTTGAGGATTTAGAGATATCTGGAGACCGCTTTGGAGGCATTAAAACTAGCGAGCATAATATCTGCATTTCAAAGTACTCTTTGGACATTACTTAATTCATTTTGACAGCAACCCCGTGCAAGAAATGTGGCTGCCTCCATTGTCTGGATGGGAAAACTGAGTCTAAGAGACGGGCCTGAGACAGAGGTGGTTGGGGAGGGAAATGTGGGTGCGGGACAGCAGCAGGTCAGGGGGAGCAGTGAGCTCCTGTCTCCCACGGCTCAGCAGCCTGGTTGTAGGAGCACCCATGGCAGGTAAACTGCTCCGTCCGCACATACCAGGGGGGTGTTGAGCCTGCGTAATCCCTGTCTGATGTCCTGACCAGCCTGCTTTCAACAGATTGTTCCCCAGGCAGCAAGACCAGACCTTTTTCCTGCTGATCTATGTCTCCTGTCCTCTAAATCTTTCCCTTTCCCCAGTACATCCAGTTCTCTCCCTTTTCCCCAGATCTACTTCTCACAAGCCTTTGTGCAAGCTTGGAGCTCCTTCCCTTCTCTACCCATTCTCCGTCACCTTTTCTAGGCTCGCTAGAGGACTGGAGGGGTGTTAATTGTCAGGAGCACTGGGCAAGAAGGTGGTAGCTCCACATGTAAGAAATGAGATGGAGAAATGTGATCTGATACTTGTCCCCTCCTGTTTTGACTGTATTGTAGCTCCTGTTGATTAAAAGAGCACAGATGAGTCATGCTAACGTGAAATGAGGGAGAGCTGAGGCTGGGGGTTTGGATCCTTTCTTTCAGGGTAAATGAATTTATCCAAGATGTGAGAGTCTGTTACTGTATTATTAATTTACAATGAACTGTGATATAAAAGCTACAGAGATTTTTACTGGTTTTCACACGTACACTAGAAAAGTTGCACACGGACAACTTGAAAGGCAATATGCAGTTCCAAATCAGTAGCTGAAGAGTGATTTCCTGTGATAAAAGCAGCCTGCCCCATTCCACAAAGGTGTATTTTCAGTGGTTCTTCCAATTTAAGGAAGGTTTGTCTGTGATGGTGATGATTTGTTTCAGTACATCGTTTAGGGAATATAGCCAAGATCAGCCTCCCGTTGCACTGAGCTCCATGGTCACTTACGGTGAGACACTGCCCCCTCTCATGGAAATGGGACTAATATTTATAGGTATTTAAATGCCTAACTCCCACTGAAGCATATATTTGGACAGCACTACTTAAACAAGCACCAGAGCTATAGAAGAAACTGAGGGTATGAAGTGAGTTGATAAAGGTTGTACAGAAACTGTGTCAGAGTGAGAACCAGGATCCGTTTCCCAGTGGCTGCTCAAAAGCCTGTCGAAGTGACCCCGGCTTTGTAGTCTGTGAAACACCATCTTTCACTTTTTCCATTTAAACTGAATTTTTGAAGGGGGTAATTTATTGATAGCCCGTAGGACTGCGGTGTGCAGGGCAGCAGTGATCAGACACGCGATAAGAGGCTTGGGGAGGTCGTGGCCCTGACCCTCTGCACCCTTCTCGAGTTGCGGTTGTCTCCAAAAAGATGCTGCGAACTCTGTCCCGGCTGCGAGCTGAAGAAACATCTCCTTTCTCTTCCCTCGGCTGAGCAGCGACCGCTTGGATGCTAAAATAAGGTGAGGGCTCAGCTAAAAGCCCGGGCGGAGCAGGGCGTGCGGCTCTGCCTCCGGAAGGCAGCGCGATCGTCCCCTGCTGCATCCTGGCTGCCCGGAGCCGAGGGAGGAGAGGGCACTTTGCCCAAACAGTTTTAGCTCCTGCACTTAACGTGCGCGGTGGAGTCGTGTCCTGGGGGGGCGGGAGGAGGGAGGGTGAAGGGAGGAAGCAGGGAGCGGGAGAGAAAGAAAAGCCGTAACACTGTGCGTGTGCTTCCTCCCCCGTCTCTGAGGAGGAGGAGGAGGAGGAGGAGGAGGGGGAAGCTCCGAAGCCACTTCGGGCGATGCGCCGCTCCGTGCGGGAGGTTGTGCGGAGCATCCTCCTCGCAGCTTGAAAGCCGGGTGCGCTCCCCGCTCTGCCGTGGGTGATTTCCCCCCCTTCCCGACACGTCTGTTCCTGCCTCCCTCCCTCTTCAGCGCAGCATCTCCTCGGGCGCAGGCGGCGGCCAGGTAAGAGGTACCCGGGGAGCAGAGCTGGGGCCGGGCGGTGCGGGGTCGGGCTGCCGAGCTGGGGGGGAGGCTGCCGAGCCGGGGTCCCCTCCGGCTGCCCGGGCCGGTGCTGGGCTCTGCGCGTCCCGGGCGGGCTGGAGGGGGGCGATCCGCGCTGGGGCTGGCGGGGAAGCAGCTGCGCTGGGAGAAGGAGGGCTTAATCTGCGCTGTAACTCGTATTTAGGAGGGCAATTATCGGGAGCTCGGTGGATAATAGTGACTCATGTGTTCCCGAAGTGGCCATCTGGGTCTGGCAGGTTGCCCCAGCTGGGCAGCGGGCTTCTCTCGGCATCAGGCAGACCCCCTGACCGGCAAGGGGCTGGGGTATTTGGGCTTTTAAGTAGGTCTGTAGGGAATCCTGCGGGCTGGGCGAGCTCTGGCACTGTGAGGTGCCTGCCCGAGTGGCAGTCCCGAGCACTTCAAGTATTTGCGTTGTAGTTAAATATATCTGTGTACCACTCTCTGTGCATGCAACTCATTTACTGCTGTAGCTACTCTAGTGATAAGGATGTCACAAGCAAACGGACAAGCTTGCTTTGTAGCTATCTTTGTAGCTATCGCTCTTACCTTTTTTTTTTTTTTTTTCCTTTTTGAAAAGTATTTACTTTTGGCTACTGATTTTATAGCTGCTGAAATACTTTTATTTCCCAGATCAGTTGGTTTCTCACCCCTGGCACTTTTACCTCTTTGAGTGGGAGATCTTGAAGCTTTCCTTTTTTTAAAACAGAACTATAACAATACACATTCCTTTCAGTGAGGTATATTTGTCTTCTGACCCCGCCAACTTCACTTTGACAAAAATAAAAAGCTGGAAATAATCACTTAAGAGATCCGACTTTCCCTGTTTCAACAAGTTGCTTTATTCTCTGCTCCAGTAATTTCCTCTAAGACGCGCGTTCATTGTCGTTATGTAGGTGATGTGGTGATATGAGCGATGTTAAACCTGCAGTCACTGGGGATTAATGCATGGGCATGACATCACCGACAGCCAATGAGGTGATGGTTTTGGACATGTACTGACCCAAACTGGCTTCCAAACTGATGTGGCGATCCTGCCATACTCCTAAGGAATAACGCAAGTTTGGACAAACGGAGCGGTTTCCTAGCACGGTTTCATTGTGTTTCTCAGTCTTGTGCCCTCCTCTGGGACAGGTACGGTTCATTAAACAGCCACGTGCATGTGGTTAGTCTGGCTGATCAAAGGTTTCACTTCTTGGGAAGAGGTTATTGAAAATGGACATGTTAGTTCCCTGGTATAGAGAGAGACGATGTGACTGAGCTGGTTGCTGGCAGAATACAAACAGCCACAGAGTTCTCAGCCTCTGTGGCAGGAAAGCTGCCAGAACAAGGGGTTTGAGCACACAGTGGATTTACCTGTAGTAAATTGCTTAGTGCCTGGAGTAGAGCCGCTCACATGAAGGTAGGCACAGACTCCGCGGCAGGGGAGCGATGAGGGAACCCGTGCAGGTGGGTGGATGCTGGTGAGGCAGAAAAATGTGTGTTCCCAGCTGCGCTAATGGCTCCTGCTGCGCTCTCGCCTTCACCCCAGGACCTTGGTGCCTCCGTGTTGCCAAGGTCTAGCAGGTTTGAAGCCCTTGGCCTCAGTTCCTGTTACACTGCTGTAGGGTTACTCAGAAACTCAGCTGTCTTGGGTAGCTTTTGCAGACTCACACCAGATGTTGCCAAGCACGGTCTCTGAAATGTGCATTTCTGAGTTCAGGTTGCCTCCTCTCTCGAACGTTTCGTTAACCTCCCTCATTTTGCAGCAGACTCATTCAAGTCCCCCGCAGGTCAGTCAGGGGCTTCCCCGCAGGCTGTGTGCCCCCGCTTTGTGTCACCATCACAAATATTTGCACACAAATCACTTATATTAGCTTAAATATTTTCTGTTTGCCCGAGACCTTAGTGTTGAATGTAGATTTTTGGGTCCAGATTTCACCCCTGAAGCCTTTCAATATTTTTGTTTGTAATTTAAATATATGTTCAAATATGCCCTCCCTTATCAGTGCTGCTACACTGATAGCCATTTATATTGAGGGAACTACGTAGAATATTAGCGGTATGACTGATGTGCCTCAGAGGTGTGTATGATTCTTACGCCTTCAATGCCAATAAGACATGACAGAATACATCTAATGAATTACCTTTAAATTAGAAAGCAGTAAACAACCCATTATTGGATTAGAGGAATATTAAAATTAGAAGAACGTTACCGTCTTTTGATATCCTGTGGCATATTTTTACTAGCTAGGAAATGACACGGGTTACTGCAGAGAGAGAGAGGGTCTCTAGAGAACTGTAATGATTTTCATCTGTGTGAAATAGATTTATTTTTTTCTAATGCTATTACTATCTTATGTTTAGATGATGCTGTAGCAGATTTCTTTTTTTTGCCTTCTAGTTTCACATTGATGTTTACTATCATTTTTCTGAGTGACTTCAGTGCTTGTGGAAGGTACAGGTTTGATGTACTCTGATAGCTAAAAGCTTCTAATTATTGAAGAAAAACACAGACAAAATGATACAAGAGGCTTGGTGATAGATTTCAGTCCAATACTGAAGAGCCTTCTGCCTTGCCAGGGTGCAGAGATAGTCTGGGTCCATGCCACTTATTCCATGGCCCCTTTTCTTGGCTGCCTAGAAGGCTGCTCCAGCTCTGGTAATTCTGGGATATGATTTAAATTGCATAAAAAGATTTCTGTTGACTTCGCTGAGATTTCTATAATTTCCTAAAAACTAGATTAAATCCACCAGTTCTCCCGGTCGTACACCTCACTTTGCAGGCGTTACCTGGTGTCGCCTTCCAGATGTGACTGCCCTGGATTAGATCTGAATTGGCAACTGGATGGTGGTACTTGTGTGGCGCAGCTCCTAATCTCCCCACACCAATCTTTTATTAATCTAAGGCCAACACCTGCTGTCCTCTCAGGCAAGCTGCCCAATTAAGGACTGGGCTTTGACTGAAAAGGGCAGAATTTGGCCAGTACTCCTCAAGTGTTAGAAAAAATGTACATTTAAGAGATAAACACTAGTATATTTGATGGAAAGCAGTTAATTCTCAGGTTCATCTATAATGAAATTTCTTATAAAATCTGGTTCTTGCAATAACACTTAGCTCTGGCCAATGAAAAATTAAGCCCTTAATCTACAGCTAAACTTGAATTTGTTGGTGCAAGAAGTGGTTTTGTTGCAATATCAATCTTAAATAGCACTCTAAGTCAAATTTTTTATCCTTTTTAACTCACTATTGATATGAATACGGAGGAACAAGATTCCTTAGAGTGCTAAGCCTCATTCCAGTCTCCTGAGGAAAGTCTTGAGGATACGGTTTTGTCCTGGAGTTTGGAAGCATATTCAGAATAAAGAGCTCTCCTATATATATACATAAACTTTTTATCCAACGTATTGGATTTTGCTGGTCTCACTCTCACAGTTTATGGCCCTGGGACTCCTTGCCCCTTCTCAAGGTCTAGTAGAACTCCCTCAGCATCTCTTTATCCCTTTGAAAAATTTGATAACCGTGATGCAAGCGGTTGTTTTGAAGCCAGTGCCAACCCTGCAGATCAGAAGATCGCAGCACGCTCTCACCTGAGGTTAGGCAGTGCGATCTGAGCTGCTTTGCACGGGCAAAGCATCCTGAATACTTGCAAGCTATGGGGGTTTCTATTGGTCTGTGTCACTGAAGACTCTTTGCTATTCTAAAAAGGCTTATAAGGAGGAACGAAGGACTGAGGATTTCACCAATTTTGCTTTATTTTATACTTTCCAGCAATTATTTCGAAAAGGCTGTGAGCTGAATGCCCAATTTTCTTGGACTTGGTGCAAGTATGCCAGAGTAAAGCTCAAATGAAGGAGTATCAGGTATCTCAAATGGTAGCCTGTTGCTTTTATTGCCCCTTCTGTTGTGTTTCAATTTCAGTTACACTTTACAGGGAACATCTATGGAATAAAAACTCTAGTGGGGTCAGGCCTTTATCTTCAGAGAATATTCCCTTCTGCACAGCATTAGTACAAATTTTCTCCCTCCCTACTTTAAAATAATAGGTATGTTACTAGTCAGGAGAGATATAACAAGCAAGTATAAATATATTTAAGAGGCAGCACTCCCAGCCGTGATGGTAAAAGTCTGGGTAAAAAACTTATCCCCAACCCTTGAAGCAGAGCTCTTGCCCCTTTCTGTTCTCCAACCAGCCACTCCCAAAGCTCTACTTAGTCATGCCATACATCCTTGTGAACAGAAGGATGCGGTATAACTGGAGTCAGCCTGGCCTTGCTCGTTCTGGAAGCAACTAACCTCTTTAAAAGGAGAGAGCAGGACTGTTTTTGTAGCCTGCAAGAAACTACTAACTAAACTAGAAGCATTTGAGTAATGCCTGGATATGGATAAACTGGTTAATACAAGTTCTTTTAGCTTTTTAAAACAAATTGCAAGTCTCAGGTTCATATTTGCATAATTCAGGTTATTAATTCATGTGTTTACATTTCCTAAACCGTGTGCCAAATTCCCATTTGGCACAAGTTTCCGAGTGCTAATCTGAGTGTAAAGGGGAAAAGGAGAAAACTGAGTTGTTGTAGGCAGCACTGAATGGTTAGTGATTTTTCTTTTCAAAAAAATTAAACGAGCTTCTTTTCTTCTGAGTCATTCCAGTGTCACCTCAGGTATTCGGTGAAAAATTTGTAAATTCTTAATTGATAGGGTACCCAGCCTTTTGTATGTGCATCTCTGGGATTTATATATATTTCAAGTTAATAAAGCTTCCAGCATACATCCTGTGCATGTGTAATTAAGGAGTGGCTGTATTTGATGTCATTTGCTCTGTTATCTAGATTCCAGTTATGGGGGCGATGGTATTTTATGTTGTCATCTGCAAGCAGGGAACGTCCCTGCGTGAATGAATCTGTTTGAAGGACCAGGTTGTGGCTGTCTTAGTCTAGAGAACATAGTTACTCACAGATTTCTTTGCTGCTTCCATTATTCAATGAGAATTATGTGTGTTTATGATAGTCCAATCGGCAAATAGAAGTGCATTGCAGATGTAGATATATTGTGAAGTACAGCGGTTTACATTAATAGGGAGGATTTATCTTGTTGCAATATTGAATTTATGATGCTAAGCTGCGATATTTTCCTGTTTCAAGATGTTATATTGCAGTGAGCTGATATCAGGGTGATAAAATAAATGTTTCTTTTTTAATTTAAGCCACTGTAACATGCTAATAATGTTGGAGACAGGAAGAAAAATGCCTTACTTCAGAAATGAATATAATGATTATTATGATTTCCTACCAAAATTCATGTAACTTAGACTCCTAAATGAAACTTCTTGTTTTGTTTAATCTCAAAAACAGACGTGGTTGAGATCTTTAATGGAAGTATGCTTTGGTTACAAGCCATGGGGTTAATATGCCCTACTTAAATTAGTCTTTAAGACTCTCTCTTCCCTATTATTCCGAAAAGGAAATAGAGAATGCCATAGTTGGTGGTGATGGTCTGGGCACTCAGGCAGCCCACACTCCTTGCTGGTTTCCTTCCAGTTTCCCGGCAAATGCTCAGCAGACAGGGTTACTAGGAAGGAAGGAGGGGTCATCTCTTCCCCTTTGCTTTTATCTCCTCTTCTGGCCATTGCCAGGGACCGTGACAATGCCGGGGCCATGTTCAGGATACCTCATTGCCCTGTTCCTAGAAAATGCGATAGAATGTGAAGGACATCTTCGCAATGCCCCACACCTCTCTTCCACTGCCACCTGCGCACTATGAACATCAGGTCCCACGGGGAACCGGGTGAGCCTTCCCCCCACTGCACAGATACGCTCCTGGGTTGTGCCCCATCGAGCACGTAGGGAAGGGGATTCTTGTCAGCCACACTCCTACAGCTGAGCAGAGGGAAGGCTGTTGTGGCTGGTCCGCTCCGAAACCCACGCCACTGCTTTGTCCCCAAGGAAAATGGGGATGCAGCGAGCCAGTGAAGTTAATGTTGGTCAGCTGGTGTTGTTATTATGAGGCTAAACCTTTTCCTCTTTGTACATATGCAGCTGTGCCTCACTCCATGAGTGTTTTACTGATTTCACTGGAATTGGCCTAGTGTGAATACAGGTAGCTGTAAAAGACGGATCCTGACCGTGCGGTGGGCTCGTGTTGTCTGCATTGCCATTTGTACTGAGCGTTGTCAGTTTAATGACTTTGAAGCCCCACGGTTAGAAGTCAAGAGCTATAAAATTTTCCCCAAATACATGTCTGCAGCAGTGAGTGGACTTGCACATAAAACAGGCCATTGAATCTGAAAAAGGGATTAGTAATTCTGTGCAATATAGAAAGACAGTCATATGTGTGTATTCCTGTTACATTCTCAGTCAAACAGTGTCTCAGAACATTTGAACTAATATCTGTTATTTGAAAGAATATAAGAAAGTGTTTGACGTTGGCTTGTTTAGCTGAAAGGTGCTACTGGAGTAACAGTTGAACTGTGGAAATATTTAACAGTTATAGGGTGTATAGGCTTAACTGGGGCTGAAGAGGGAAAAGCAAAATATTTTAGTACTAAATTGTCCCCATATTTTTGGTGTGCTGCTAAAATGATGCATTCTGCTTTTCTTTAATTAGAGATGTGCTTCTGTTCAGGGCAGAAAAAAAAGAACAAAATTTTGTCAGAAAAAGTTACTTTTAAAAACCTGCATCAATTGTCTTAATTTAAGAGAGTATTGGATAAAAAGGATTCTCCCTCCTTTTCTACACCAAGTTGACACAGAGGGATGGATCTGAGGCGAAGCAGAGCAATTTCCGGCAGAATTAGTGTAACCTTCCGCCTGAGAAATGAATAGGTTCATTTGGTTCATTAACTGTTAGAAATTAATTGGTATTGAGCTTATCCACATACTTAATGGCATTTCCCTCCAGAACATTTCCTTCCTGTAGATGTTTCTAATGTATTTTTGTGAGATATATATCAGTTTAACAATAGAATAGACATAGAAGCCCTAAATCTTTAAGAATAATTACTGTTTATAACTCTGGAAAAGGTGCAGCAACTTTAAATACGGTTACTTACTTTGCCAGTGTGCATCATTTCCCTACGACATGCTTCTGGATGTGCTTGCGCTCTCCATGCACCCCAGACGGAGATGAGCTGTGCTCTTGGGTGGATGCACAGGTAGCTGTGTTTACCCGGTGTCTTCACAGCTGTCTATAGAAATGAGAAAGAAATCAGATATTTTCAGCAAACCTTTTGGTTTTCACATGTGTTACACATTCTTCTTGAACAGAATTTGCAGCCCTGAATAAACTATTGTTGTTAAATCTTGCTTAGAAATGTAGTGGATACAGGCAGCTATTTGTAATTAGCATATTTGGAATATATATAATTGTATTATACCTGAAAACTTCATACACCTTCTGTGTTTTCCTCATCTAAGAAGAAAAATAAAGACTGAATAAAGCCAAACTGGTCTTGTTTTAAACGCCTTTTTCTACAGAAGTAACATCTTCTGTTACAGTTAATGAGCATTGTTGTCTTTTGTTTAAATTCTTTGTTACAGAGGCTTAGAGCAAGAGGGCTTTAATAATAAAAAGGCCTTCTTCTCTGGAATGTCTGTCTGATAATAGCCTGTAAGATTTAAGAATAATACTGTAAAATAATTGGTTTTCAAATGAATAATTGTGTATAACTAATTGGAGGGCAAATGGAAAATCTGCATCCTCCAAACAAATGTAGTGTGTCTCTTTAAATATCCAAACAAATTCTCCTTCTATTTTTCCCACCCTCAAGATGAAAAATAATATCAAATCTCATTCAGGTTGTACTTAAATATGACCAAACTGATAATTAGATTATTATAGAGAAGGGCAGGATAGCTGGAGGATATGTACAAGGTGCATTAGTCCCGCAAATAGACGCTGATTTACTTATTGATAGTAGAGACACGTTTTAGTCACTTTATAGAATTAACAATTGATCAGCTTGTTAGGTTCTAGTCCTTCATAAGCACAGCATGTTTATTCATTATTGTCATTACATAGTGCAAGCGGCTGAGGTCATGTTCAGTAAGGCAAAATCTAAAAATATTTAAACTTGCTTAAATATAACTTTTGCAACAGGCAGTTTTTGAGCATGCACTGATTCTCACTTTTCAGAAATAAATATAACTTATACCTGTCTGGTTAATTGGCATTTCATTTACATTTTTCAGAACCGTCAGGGTATTTGTTTTCCAAATGCCAGTGATTCAGGCTTGTAAAAGTGTAATAAGATGGGCAACATAAAAGCATTACTTTCAAATTGCCTCGGTCACTGTAAATATATATCGATATACAGTACTGCAACTGATAAACTAAACGCGCTGCTGCAGGAGAATGGAAAGATGTTATTCCAATAAATATATTCATGATTGTTTGTTACTAAGCGTAAGTTATATTTTCTAAATCAGCATTGACTTAAGCTTGAGCAAGCTCGATAGCAAAAATTCCCACAGAGGCTTCTCCTGCTACATATGACTAATATATTAAAGAAGATAAATAGTCATTTTTAAAATTTATTACACAGTAGGATTGAACACAAGAGGAAACCATTTTACAAATCTGAAAGTTAAGGTCACCCTGAGAAGAAAAGGACACTTAAGATGACTAGAAAAAGTCTGCTTCCTCAAGAAATTGAGATTCAAAGTTTACTCTTTTCATGGTGTCTTTTATAAAGCTTTACAATCCCAAGTGTAAAACCAGAGTCTGTTTTGATGTGCAAATATTTCCAAACTGTGTAGTGGATAGCTGTTTAGACACTCGCATCTAACCAGTGCCGCAGATTAACTTCCAGTCTCATTCATTACAGACTGTGAAGTTTTTTGATAGTGTTTTTTATAACATAATTCAGTATTAGGAATGAACTCTCTAAAACATTTCATTGAACTTTTCTAATAGTTTTTAATAGTTTTCTCACTTTTCCTTTTCTATTTAAAAGCTTTTTTTTAAAAAAAATCCATTACGTATATTTTAGTCATACTGAACACCCTTAAGCTTTTGGTTCATAATTCAGACTTCTAGGAGTATGAAAATGTGCTCAATAGTATTTTCTTAGGGCTTGTTAATAAAGTTAATGAATTATTTTTCTATTAGACTGTCTTATCTTAGCTAATACTGCTCGCTTGTTTGAGCTGTAGCAAATCAGGACAACATTGATTTTCTTTAAGAGATGAATAATGAAAGATCTACATTTTTAAATATGTAGATAAAGATAAGTGGCTTAATTAAAAAATTATCAGTGGAAGGTAGTAAGATGAATTACCTGTTTTAATTTGTTGTATATGTCAATATGCTGTAACATAACCTGGACTATTACATAAAACCAACTTATGATATCCTTTTCTTTAATTTTTAGTGTGATTTCATAGCGTCTTCAGATGCTTATTCTTTTGAAAATTGCTTAAATTCTTGGAACTATCTACCCCAACTTCAGCTTAGGTAGGCCGTGACCCTGCGGATGTTTAATGCCCAGTGCAATGCAGCCTGATGAAAATAGTGCTGCTCTGATCAATAGCAATGTTTGCAGGTGTTGCCTTTGGTGGTGGAAGTCAGGTTATGGGCCTGATTGTTCTTCCACTGACTGGCAAATTCTGCTCTTTTATCACATGTGCTATGAATACCAGGGCTGGCAAAATTCCAGGCTAAATTGCTTGCTATTTTTTTTTACTAGCTTTACAAATTATACATGATGAAAAAGGGACATCTCGGGGCCTCTGTCTTTCATCCAGTGTTGCTTTTGGTATTGTGTAGCTCTCTCAGAGTACACGATGTAGAGGAGGAGCTGTTAGGAGGAGCTGCTCTATGAAGACATGGTAGTTGATCTTATCAAAGGAGGAGATAAACAGCCTTCTGCTGGAAGGGCTGCTCTCTGTCGCAAACTGGTTTGGGTTTTTTTTGGTCTCACGTAACAGAGAAAGCACCCACACAAGTTCCACTGGTGGATTCCCTGGTGGGAATAATTCTGTGTATAGTACTGTGCTTTCAATAAGAGTTTCACAATTCTCATGCTTAAATTTTAAGTGACTCCCAAGTCATGCTGGTTTTCAAGCTTCAAGATCCTGTTTTTCAGAATATATTTTCTCAGATCTCAGTGCAGCTACAAATACATCGTTTGACAAGCATGGCTGAGCTTCTGGTTCAGGTCTTTGGGTCACTGCCTTTCTGTTGCAAATGCATTGTCCAACGGTTGTTTTGAAGGTTTGTTATTCCTATCTTTTCTAGACATCTCTGTTAGCTTTCTAGGGTAAGACAACAGCTGGTTCATAAAGATTTTTGGAGTTTGCCTTCTCCTAATGCTAAATTCATGGCTGTCCTGTTTGAAGTAATTCAGGTGGGTGATGGGAAAGAGGGGTATGTTGTAAGTAGGCTATTCTTATAATGGGAAGGGACCGGAGAGACACTTTATAAAACCTCTGGGTAAAGTATTGGTTGGTAGATAGGACATGAGCCGAGAAGTCTGTTAGGGTGTCTCTGTAGAGCTTCCATGGGTCGGTTTGACAACTTGTGCAAGCAGATTTTACTCTTTGAGATTCTACCCAGCAACACCCAGACAAACTGCAAAGCATTGAGGGTAGACTGGTGCTTCAGGCTTTACTTTGTTTTATCTTTGTTTTATTCATTTTGTCTTGCTTCAGCTTTTGATTAAACATAATACTTGTGTCAATGAAATGAGTAGCAAACACCTGCCACATTATGGATTTTGCTACGTTACAAGTAATGAATGGGAGCCAGTGTTCCTCTTTCAGAAGAGGAAGACTGCCAGAATCAAAGATGTAAATAAGAGCCAAGGAAAATTAATTGCAAACTTGTCAAGTCTGGTCTGTCTGTATTTTTATTATATGCTGCTCAGCAGATCTTTCTTAGAGATGTTTAAAAAATAAAATCCTGCTCCTTGTGTGAATTCAGCTGAAACTTACTCAGTCACAGCAGAGATACCGTTACTGGTCTTCTGTGCCAGCGGAGCAACCTCTGGATTTTTGCTTTCACTCTGAAATAGTTTTGCTCGACACTGTACAACACACAGACAGGATATGGCTGTGGTTTTGTGCTTTGGGACATGAGTCTCAGGACACAGGGTGGCCAGATGTCTCTGGTGGAAGAAAACTTCAAGTGGTCTCAGAAAACCTAAAGCCGTGTCTAGACTGTTGCACTGGAGCTTAAGCCAAGCTTGAGCACCATATTCAGAGAGCTCTGCTAACTTCCAAGCAATGCTAAACCCAGCCTGGTGTGTCTTCTCAGTTCAACACTGCTGCTTCTAGCCCGAATGCTGACAAATAGCATGCGGGTCTTGGCTTTTAGTGCGATGGCCAGACTGCTCGTGATCTCTCCCCACACTTCTGGGTCTCTGCTGGAAGGGGATGCGCTGTCGTTGAATGATCTATTTGACCATACATCCTCCTGAGTGAAGAACAGGAAGCTTCAGAAAGTAATACTTTCCAGTTAGGGTGAGTATCATAGGAACATTCCATTATTAAATTAGAAATTTTTCATATTCTTGAAGACCAGATGTTGATTCCTTCAGGTTAAAAAGGCAATAGATTATTTATGCAATACTGCTATTCTCGGGTAATAAGTTGGATGGTGCTATTGCAAGCAGAGAAATAATTAGGAATCCTTGTACAATGGAGTAGTTAAGTTAAAAAGGACAAAATCATGGTTTAAGAAACCAACTGTCTTTGGCTGGAGTGCAAAAGTAACTTAAAATAATAAACCACACCCTCCAATGGCCATTTATTCTGTTTTACGCAGTAGTGTCAGTATACCGAACAAGTTATGCCGTCTTCCTGACGTATAGATGCTATAAAGCACTTCATACTCACAAATACCTCCTCAAAATCGTACAATTTGAATGAAGCTGAACAGATAAATGCCCAAATCCTATTTGCTTAAAGCCATCGGCTTAGAAAAAGAAAAAAAAGGACCAAGAGGGTAAAATAAGGGTGGTTGCATGTTCTGAAAAATGTCCTTTGGGTGCTTACCGAACTGTATCTGTGAGCACAGAAAGGAATTTTGACCATGCCCGCGGATTTTAGGGGAGCATAGAGGTGGGCAGGACTTCATCCCTGGTTTAAAAACATGCGTTAGACTAAACTGTCAGGAAATAGCTGTGTGAAAAAAAGTGAGGCTTGCCTGAAAATAGTGCAAGGCACAGCTCTAAATTAAAAGTCTGTATCTGTATTTTTGGATGCAGTGGTACCCTCAGGTGAGTTCAGTTACCTGCAGCCTCTCTTGCTAATCTTGGCCAAAACACTTGTCATTTGCGAGGAAAGGATTTCACTTGGAGAGGGGAAAATATAAATCTAGTAAGTGATTTTCCATTTCCTTTTTTTTTTTTTTAATTAGTGTTGCTGTTTTGCATTTAATTAGTGGCCAGTATTAAAGTAAAAGGCCTAACAAATTCCTGCTACAGTCCTTGAGATGTAGTACATTTTTAATAACAGCAGTTTTTAATCTAAAACAGACCTGTGACTGTCTTTGCTAACGGCCTTTCTGTTTGTGTGGCTGTCTTGCCTATTGCCAGGCTATGAAAACGCTTTGTGTGATAACCCTAGAATTTGAATCAATGATGCAACCACTCCATAGGCCTCTTTAAAAATGTATCTCACAGTGCAGGAAACTCAGATGGGAACAGTTAAAGTGAGAGAGTTTCACTTTTGTGTTCCAGTTCATCAATCTTTAAAGAGACACTAGTAGGTCAAATGGGTCTAACACTGATCGATTTACAAGAAGAATCCCTTTTTAAAGTGAATCACAATTCATCTCCAATGGGCAGTTGAAAAAATAAAATAAAAAGATACAGCCACTGGGGTCCTGGTGGGGGAGTACTTAATTAGCTCAGCCCCTCACACACTCTTTAGTTAGTCGCCCCTTAGAATCCATAATCCAGTCTGATCTGGTTTTTACAGTCCTTTACATTTTTGTTCAGTTAGCTCTTACTGGATCTGAGTACGTGTATTTGACTAATGCCTACCATCGAGAGGGGCATCCCTTCTTGGCTTTGAGGACAGCTTCCCTGCAATGTGATAGAACAAAGCACGTCTGTCCCCGAGTCTTCTTACCAAAGGCTGCTTGCTAATTAACTGCACCTTAGGAGTACACATAGGACATTGCCCGGTCACCACCCCGAAAGGCAAGTATCTGTTGAACAGCAGTTCAACAACAGCACAAACCAGCAGTTGTCTCAGGATCTAGCGAAGTGCTCGTGATTGATCTTGTTTTCCTGTAAGGATGACCGCATTTGAGCTACAAGCAGCGTGCTGGTAAAGGTGTACGTGGCAACAGGATGGAAGGAAATGAGGCACATTGAGGGAATATTTTCATGGGATTGTTGGTGGGGAAAGCTACTGGAAAGTTGTATGTGAGATGGAGGGACTCTGTTTAGTTATGTTGCCTATCTGAAATCACAGAAAGGTAGTATCTGCTGAGACATTTCATACCTGTTGCTAACTCTAATAGGATTGAAATTTGGAGGTTGCTTTTTTTATTGCAGTGAAGTTTGAGTACCGTTTCCCTCAGGACAGTATTCAGAGTTCATCTACTCAAAAATGGAAGAAAGGTGTATTGTGGGGATCTGAAAGACAAGATTCCACGAATAGTCAGAGATCAGAGAAATGGAAGACTCCTGCAATATATTTCCTTTTAAAAAAAAAAAAAAAATCAGCAGAAATAACTGAGTGTCTGCCCAAGGTGGCTGAAAATATTGGTTCTTATTCAGATGCCAATATCCACAACATCATACAAGCTCAGGAAGTGCAATCCACAGAAAGAGCAATTGCAGCTACTTGCTTTAGCTCTGCCATTGTGAACATGACTGCAGACAACTTTTTTTGGGGGGAGGTGAGGGGAAGCCAACTGCCAGTATGGGACTAAACCTGGAGGTGGGAAAATCTTCAGAGGGAGATTTGGAAGGGGGAGAGCAGGGCAGTGCTGGCTGTGACAAGGTGGGCTCAAGGAAGGCTTTGGGTGACTATCTGTGGGAGCCTTTGTGGAAAAATATTAAGTATGGTTCAGTATTTTCTATTTTGTTTCCCTACCTCTCTGGCAAACAGTATCTCATTGTTTAAACGAATGAATGGAATGTGCCACCAAGTTAACTTTTTTTTCTGTGAATCTTGAGATTTTTTTTCATAAAGTCCCAGTTTTCTGAATGAAAATAATTGAAGGAGATTTTTCTTTTCTGTTTTCTAATTATTTTAAAGAGAGTTAATAGCTCTCTAGTGGTGATGAGAAGCTGATTAAAAGCTGATTGTTGTCTACCCTGAAAATAAACAAACAATCAACAATTTATTACTTTCAACAGATCTCGCATCTTTCAGGCAGTTGTAATTGTCTTCAAGTGAGGTAGGAAAAGTGGGGGGATCTCATACTTCATTTCCAACCCTGAGCATTTCAAAACATAATCAAAATTATGCTGCTTACCCTCCCCTCAGCTCCTCCCATCAATCATGCACATGGTTATGTGATCATGAAGCAGCTTGTGCAGGAATGAAGGGGCAACAGAAAAACAAAAATCCATCCCAGGCAGATTGGGAACTGAAAGGCTAAAGCACAGCCTTCTCTGAACTTTGTGAAAAAGACTTTTTTTTTTTTAAATGAATGAAGAAGATGGTTCCTAGCTTTAGCCATGAAAAGCACATGCTGTTACTTATTCAAAGCAGTGGTCTTACTTCAGACACACCAACTGACTGAGCCTCCTGTATGGAAACGTGCTGTTACTTCAGCTGCGAAGGAGGATCCTCTGGCAATTCAGGTGCTTAGGGGGAAATACCATGCTAACACCTTCTTCACTGTTTCTGAGGAGCAGTTATCAGCTTGTTGGGGCTGCTGCTGTGCTGTCTTGGTAGTGCAGTGACAGGAAGGCATCTAGGACTGTTCTTACCAATCCCTCAGCACTTTTTGGTGTTTGCTCCATTTTCGTTGCAACAGTAGCTCTATCTGGCTTCCTCATGCCTGTGAAATGATGAAACCAGCAGCCAGCAGATGATTAACCTGCTCTAAACAGGGACACCTTTTTTCACTGTTGATCAATATATAACTCAAGTGAGGTGTCTTTCCCAGAGGAGGCAGGGAGAGATGCTGGGCAAGCAAGAAACAGAAAGTGCTGAGAAGGGACAGCGAAGGCGGCCTGAAGGATCGGGCTGGAAGAGGAAAGGGTGAAAGGAAGAAGGAAATTCCTTCTGGAGGTGAGAAGGCAAAACGTAATTTATGGGACTTACGAAATTCTCTTGTATCAGGGCATGCAGTAGCTGGTACTGCTGGAAATTAAAATACCTGAGAATGAGTGTTACCTTATGCATTCATATTGGAATTTGGAATTTTTCTGGTTAGAAGGAGAAAGATATAGGCCTTCAGGAGAGAGACAGAGTCACTCCATGTACATGTCAGTGGTCTGCCGGGGCAACCAAACCAGCTGGGGCATGCTGCTTACACATCACAAATGATAGATCTTTCTGAAGTCCGTCCGCTTTTTAAATTTGCTTTTTCTTCTGGCAACATAATATTGATTCCAGGGCCACAGGACCAATGGCTCAGGAGATAATTAACAGATATATCTATCTGCTAATTTTTCTTCTTGACTCAGTAGTAGGCTGCTGTCAGGAATTAGAAAACATTATAAGACTCCTGGTATCTGAAGAGCACAATATCAAACAGTGTATAGTTACAGGCTCACCCAAGTCTCAAACTCAATGAGCTAAACCCAGCTGTGCTGTGCCCACACTGTGACTGTGGTGCTCCAGTTAGATCCAAACAGGCAGATACTTCTCCATGGTACAACGTTGAGCAGAGGTCAGAGTTCAGGACTCAAGACCAATGCCGTCAGTGTTGGAATAGGAATTCAGTTATCCGTAGCTCAGACAGTGCTGTGTACAGTGTGCACTCCGTGTGATGGTCAGTACTTCCATTCGGCGTGATGTTGCCAAACCACAGAAAAGCAAATACAACTTTGAGATTGCTTCTGAATATGCTTTTTCTTTTTTTTTTCCTTTAACTAAGAGCAAGACTGAACAAGGTTGGGCGCTTGTTTGAAGTGAAATTTTTTATTGACCCAACTCCAAGTCTTCATGCCATACAAATGCTTTGCTAGCTTATTAGCAGTATTTTACCTCTGTCATTCAATTACAGAAAATGAGGAATGATATTACCCTCCCCCCCCTTTTTTTTTTTATAAAATTTTTTAGTAACAGTTCCTGAACTGATGGGTCAGGAACCCGCTTCTGGAATTTTCCTATTCAGCAGAGCAATGATTTTTTTTTTAAATAACTTGAGGAGCAGGCTCCAATAAGCAAACAATGTTTTCTAACACTGAATAAAAAGCTTGTCCCATGGCATGAAAGTCAAGCGACAAAACAAGATCACGAATTTGGGTTACAGCTTTTTGGTCTGTGCCTCTCCTGCAAAGAAGTTTTGTTCTTTGCGACAAGAGATTCTGTATGCTAGGGGCAGAATTTTCAGCCAATTCCAAGCCGACTGTTCTATCTTTGTACAAAAATGGGAATATCTAAAATGTTACCTTTCACTTTGCTAGTAGTTGTCCTACGTACTACCCCGGGACTGGCAGAGAGAACAGAGACAGCACACCACAAGATATTTTGCTATTGGCATATGTAGTTGATAAGACAGGTGCTAAAAATGTGCGTTCAGCCCATAATTACACTTCTGGTAATTTAATGCTGTATTTATGAAATGCTTTTCATTAGGATCTTTTAACAATTAGTTAATGAGTCCCAAGTGGAACAATTATCCCATATACCCAGACAGTTGGGATTCTTCATCAGCCAATGTGCATCCACTGCTCATAAAGCATGTTTGTGTTCTAAAAGCAAACCCAGCTATTCTGGGCTTTCCTCTTGGCGCGTTTCATAAATTGAAACAGAAGCAAAGACCAGACTACATTGGTGACAGAAATGGACAGACCCTGTTGAAATTAGAGCCTAATACAGTTTAAGGAAGCAAGAGTGGACGTGCTGTAACCATTTACTGTAAATGAGGTGTTTTGGGGAATAACAAGAGAATACAGTATCCTAACGCAGCAGAATCAGAAAGAAGAAAATTTGGTTGCATAAGGATGCTCAGAAGCACCAGAAAGATATCTAAATATAACACAAGCTGACCCTGTCTGCATGAAAAAAAAAAGTGTAGGAGGTATTTTCAGTTTCTTTCTGCCACAGTTTTCTCCACTAACCTCTGACTTGATGACTGTCTGTGCTCAGGGTATTGAGGATGACACTGTGAACAGTGACTATTTACCTTGCATTTATATTCCAGTGCTTTTGTTACTCCAAGGCATAATGGAGATGTAGTCCTGCTACAGACCTCAAGCAAATATGTAATCCAACCCTATGGATGGAGAAGGGAGCCTTGACCATCCCGTGGTGTTCAGCCAATTTAAAAAACCCTCCATCGAAGCAGGTTCCATCAGTTTTTTGAGCAGCTTGTGCCATTAGTTTCCCACACTTAGACACAGAGAATTTCTCCTTGTACACACACCAGATTACCTCTGCGGGACACTTAATTTATTTTTATGCTATTTGTAGTAGCTTCAGAGAACTGCTTCTTTAAATGGTGCCCTTTTTTTAAAGCAAACCTCTTCAAGGAGACAGTTTGCATCTCCAATAAACTCTCTTTTCTTGACTAAACAAACACAGCTACTTCAACCTTTCTTTACTGCTTGCACTTGCTGAATCTCTTAATTTTCATGTAAATTCTTTGGGATTGCCTCTTGTTCTTAATTTGAATTGTCACCCATAGTCAGTGATCATCCGCTTCTTGCAAGTGAGCCCTGGGCTGGCTACCTGGCACCCAGAACAGATCTGGGACCCCCAGTGCATTATGCAGAGGCACAAACTGCCGTGAGGCTCCCTCCATCCTTTCCCTCCCTTCCCCAGGCGATCTCTGCAAAATAACCTAGCAGCTCACCTGGGTCCCTGGTGAGTGGGAAGAAAGGTGAGTGACCTGCTCTTTAGCAGCTCAGTTATCTTTTCCTTCCATGGGAGGAGTTAAATTCCTCCATCAATTCAGGGTATAGAAAACAGTGTCTTACTGCTCGAGAGAATCTGTGCAACAACTTCAATGCTTTGCAGGTAAACTTTACAGTAGGGGAAAGTGTGCATTTGCCTTGTTTGAAACATGCTACTGAAGAGAATTCCTTCAAAGATGGTTCTCTCCATGTTTTATGGCGTGCTGCCCGCTTTACGTGAGTACTACTCTGCTTCTGGGAGGTCAGTTGGTGCTGGAGCGGGGCACTGTCTCCGCTCTGCCTCCTCTTTGAACAGGGTTGAAGCAATTCCTGTGCTTCGTTGAACACAGCGCCTGCAAGTCTGCCCATCTCTTAAGTAGGCCATACACCAGGGGGTGGGGAAGACTTTGAGCTGTAGTGAGGGACTGAAAGAACCTGGATAATCACAATGAAAAATTCTCTCTGATAAATGTAGTTGAAAGAGTTGAAATGCTGGGCTGTAATGAGGAGATACCCTGTGTTGGCTGTCCAAGTTGGGAAGTCTGTGCAACCTTAAAAATGAAACCTTGATGACAATTCTTACCTCTTCAGGCATTTACTTTGGCAGAAGGGTTCTTTGTGGGATGATGATGAATAATAAATAATGCTGTACGGAAGAAAGCGTCTATTCTGACTCTACTGCTAGAATAGCTGTACTTTACTCTCTGGGCAGTCCTATTGGTCTGGGTGGAATTCTTCCTGGAGGGAAGATGTGGACTTGGTTTGAGTTGAGCGAGCAGGTTCTAAAACATTTTCCTAAAAATTAATTTTTCTAAATGAGATTCTATTTAATTTAGGTGATCCTCTCATACACAGCGACTATACTTTTGAACTGCAAGTGATCAGTTATTTATGCCAGCATAATTCATATGCTTCATTAGCAAGACTACTTCTTCTTGCCACGTAAATACCCTTTAAAGCTGTGGGTTCTGGTGACCACAGGTCCCCAGAATATACACTGGAGTTAGTGTATACGAAGAAGGTACTGTCCCCTTGCCTGGAGGGGACCTGAACTAGCCCCTGTAGTTTGCATTGCATCAGGTTCTGAGTGGACACCTTACTTGTTCTGCCCCAGGAGAGGAGGCAACAGCTTTGATTTCAAACTCCTCCTTACACTGTGCGAAATTGAGATCTTCTGGCAGTCTTTTACTTCTCACTTTCAGTCCCTTGCTTGAATTTGTTTTCTGATTCTGTGCGCTGCGGTTAGTGCTTCTGTGTGACCCGAGCTCCACTGGATTGGACTTAGAGACCACAAAATCTTACTTAAAATGATTCCAACTGAAAAAGCCTTTCCAACAGAGCGTCCACCCAACTCAGGATTCTCACTCTGGTAGAATTAACTGAGGAAGGCTAAGGTTACTAGGGCAGAAAATTAGGGTGGCTTAGCCATGTTTTTGCAGTCCTACCAGCACATCCTCTTAACGTAATCATAACGGGTAGAACGTTTGTTCTCATCTCTAAAGGAGACAGTGAAGACAGCTGTAGCCTAGGGAACTCCAAATGCTGGTGAAGGCAGAAATGTTTCCCTCAAAACACATGGCACGCAGGATATCTGTCTGTGTGTGGATGGTCCAGCTGCTGGTGTGGTTGATAACTCATGCTATACGGATATAATAGCAGTTGAGTACTCCCTTCTTAGGAAGCTGTAGGTTGTATTTCCTTTACTCTCATTGGCATTGATATCTTTTCCACCTCACCTCCCCCAGTTGTTGTTAAGTGAGATTTTGAAATATCCCCGTGGAAGGGGCTGATTAGTGGTGATAGACTGAGTTGCTCCCAGCCAAGATTGATGTCATAAATGCAATGTGATGTCATAAAAAAACACTTCAAAAATTGCAGGTGATGAGTGTTGGGAGTCTGCTGGGGTTTGAGAGGTGCTGGGAACTGCTACGGTTCCCCGGTGATTTTTTTTTTTTGCTACATGTCTGGCTTTCTTAAAAGTGCTGAAGCACACTTGCAGTTTGCTGCCACCTCGTTTAGCTAACTTTCATGCTGTTTGAAGAGCCTTCTCAATTCACTTTGCCTTATGGAGCTTGATGGCAGGGGGGTTTAGAATTAGATGATCTTCAGGGTCCCTTCCAACTCCAACCATTCTGTGATTCTGTATTATCTGGCCTCCCTCAGTGATACCTGTAGGGAAGCAGATGCAGTAGAAAGATTGGTTTTTATCCTGGGAGCAAAGGGTAGAGGAATTTGGCTCAATAAAAGTTTACGTCACTACGTGCATAACTTTGTGTCCTTCCTCAGTTTGCATAGTGCCTTCCTAGCTGGTGTAACTGTTACTCGATGTAATGACAGGCAGAACCGAGACCTTTAAGTACTTTATTTGTCCCCGTGTGATGTGCCAGCCAGGTGGACATGCAGGACATGTCAGGAGGGAACATGAAGTACAAGATGGAAGGTTTGTTACCTCCGTTTCTGGTGTTGATAATCTGTGATTATTGTCTCTTCTGAGGTTCACTTCAAAATACCTGATGTTGAGAAATTGGCAGTGATGCAGAGAAGAGCTGCATGGTGGATTTAATAGCGCAAAGGCTTCCAAGGAGAGGCTTCCTCCATCTCACTTACGTGGACGTCGGGGACGTGATGGCGGGCTGGGAGTGTGGGCAGCGATATTGGAGAGTGGTGGGTGCTTTCATCTGCCAGCAAGAGGCCTAATGAGATCAGATGCCTAGAAGGAGAAGCCGGACAAATTCAGATTAGAAGCCAGGCGCAGTGTTTAAAGTGAGGTTAATTAACTGTTGGAATAACTTAGCTGTGGTGAATTTACTGCAGCTTGAAGTCTTCAGATCAAGCTGAAGTTACCTAACCTGATGCAGAGGTTTCTGGGAGAGGGTTAAAGGGTGAAATTCGGAATCTAGACGGCATTATTTCCCTCTGTCTGGCCCGTTCCTGTGGGCTCAGGAGGGGCCCTGGGGAAAGGTGAGGGACCCTGAGGAGCCATGAGGGACCCACCAGGCCTGACTCCCCCTGGCAGTGCCCGCAGCCCGGCTCCCTGAGAGCAGAGCGAGCGGAGGAATCCTGTGACAGTGGTGTGTTAATATGATTAATGACAAAACTTAATTTGCACAGACAGTTCGTTCTCGCACAAAGGAGCGCTTGCAAATTAGAGGCTTTGTGGCCAGCGGAGGGGATCTCTCTGAGGGCCAGGATGGCTCCGGCGGGGAACAATGCGCCGGGCTCGGTGGAACAATCGGTGCGCGGTGTACGGATGAGATTTAATAAGATTTCCGAGCAGTGACAAAAGTTGGAAGTGTTTAATAGCTGGCCGCTGAATTATGCATGCGGCCTGGGTCGGGGACAGCGCCGTTGTGGGGCGGCGGGAGGCCGCCAGGGGGCAGCAGCGCCACGCCGCGGGGCCGCCCGCCGCCCTCAGGGAGGGGAGAGCCCCCTCCACCCTCCCTCCCTCTCCGCCGCCCCTCAAACGCGGTTTAGTTCCCGCAAAAATAAAGCTATCCCACACGGACAAAACGAATTCCCCCCTTCTGGCCCTGAAAGTGCCGTGGCCTGCCAGGCCGGGCCGAGGAGTGTCGGTTCTTCAGGCGTGGGCCCGGCCCTGAGGGGCAGCGCCAGCCTGTGGGCCTGTGGTAAGCAGCTTCAGTGGAATACAGGGCTTCTTGCAGGGATGTTGCTAAATATCTGTCCAGTCGTTTATCCCTGAAATGGGCACTCTGCGTTAGTTAGATGGTGTGTAACAGGTAGAACTGGCCAGGCAGGTGTTTGCTTTTGCTCTTTTCTTGATTTTTGTCTCTATTTCCCCTCAAACGCGAATAGCAGCCCTTTGCAAATAACATGGAGTGACCAAGCTAGATCTCTTTTTTTCCCCTCTTTTAAGAAATTGCAGATGTTTTCTCTCAGTTCTTTATTCAGTGGGATGTAAGAGTTTAATAGGGCTGACAGTGGCGTTAAACTCTCCGTCTGGCAAATTGCCCTGTGAAGTATGTGGTGCCCGTGGTAGCTCCCTTCTTACCAATTGCTGTACGGCATCACGGAATTTCAGAGTTGGAAGGGACCTCTAGAGATCATCTAATCCAACTCCCCTGCTAAAGCAGGATTGCCTAGAGCACATTACTCAGGACTGCATCCAGACGGGTCTTGAAAGTCTCCAGAAAGGGACTCCACAACCTCCCTGGGCAGCCTGTTCCAGTGCTCTGTCACCCTCACCATAAAGAAGTTTTTTCTCGTATTTGATCGGAACTTCCTATGTTCCAGCTTGTGCCTGTTACCCCTTGTCCTGTCACTGTGAACCACTGAAAAGAGTCTGGCTCCATCCTCCTTAAACACATCCTTTAGATACTTGTAAGCATTAATAAGGTCTCCCCTCAGCCTTCTCCAGGCTAAAGAGTCCCAGCTCTCTCAGCCTTTCCTCATAAGGGAGATACTCCAATCCCTCAATCATCTTTGTTGCCCTTCACTGGACTCGCTCCATCAGTTCCCTGTCCCTCTTGAACTGGGGAGCCCAGAACTGGACACAGTATTCCAGTTGTGGCCTCACCAGTGCAGAGCAGAGGGGGAGAATGACCTCCCTTGACCTGCTGGCCATGCTCTTCCCTATGCAGCCCAGAATTCCATTGGCCTTCTTGACGACAAGGGCACATTGACTGCTCATGGATCATTTACTGTCTACCAAGACCCCCAGATCCTTTTCTTCAGAGCTGCTTTCCAGCAGGTCCACCCCTAACCTATACTGATGCCTGACATTCTTACTCCTCAGATGCAGGACCCTACACTTGTCCTTGTTGAACCTCATTAGGTTCTTCTCTGCCCAGCTCTCCAGCTTGTCTAGGTCATGCTGGATGGCAGCACGGCCCTCTGGGGTGTCAGCCGCCCCACCTAGTTTGGTATCACCAGCGAACTTGCTGATGGTACACTCTGTCCCCTCGTCCAGGTCGTTGATGAATATGTTAAACAATGCTGGTCCAAGTATTGACCCCTGGGGGACACCACTGGTTACAGGCCTCCAACTCAACCCTGCTCCATTAATCACACCCCTCTGAGTCCTGTCACACAGCCAGCTCTCACTCCACCTCACTGTCCCCTCATCTAGTCCGCACTTCCTCAGTTTCCTAAGGAGGATGTTATGAGAGACAGTGTCAAAAGCCTTGCTGAAGTCAAGGTAGATGACATCTGCTGCTCTGCCCTCATCCAGCCAACCAGTTATAACATCATAGAAGGCTATGAGATTGGTCAAGCATGATTTACCCTTGGTAAATCCATGTTGACCATTTCCAATAACTTCCTGCTCCTGAACGTGCTTGGATATGACATCCAGAATGAGTTGCTCTGTTACCTTCCCAGGGATGGAGGTGAGACTAACCGGTCTGTAGTTCCCTGGGTCCTCCTTCTTGCCCTTTTTGAAGACTGGAGTGATATTGGCCTTCCTCCAGTCCTCAGGCACTTCTCCTGTTCTCCATGACCTTTCAAAGATGATGGAGATGGAGAGTGGCCAAGCAATAACATCTGCCAGCTCTCTCAGCACTTGCGGGTGCATCTCATCAGGGCCCATGGACTTATGTATGTCCAGTTTGGCCAAGTGGTCTCTAACCTGATCTTCCTCTACTGGGGAAAACTCTTCCTCTCTCCAGATCTGGAGGGCCTGGGATTCATGAGGGACAGCTTTAGCAGTGAAGACTAAGAAGAGGAGTCTTTTAAGGGATGCACTGTCTTTATTTTAAGGGAGAAGTTATTAAGAATGGAGAAATTAAGGCCTTTTAAATAAGTAATGGACAGAGGTTTTCTAAATTATTTAATAGCTTATTATGAAAGATGGCATAAAATGGTTTAGTAATTTATTCTTTACAGAAAGTAGCCGTAAGAAGTATTTTACAACATGTAAATATTGGTAGGAAAAGTACCTAATTTAAAATGCTATCTTATTCCATCTGTCAAAGGAATTATACAGTGCCCATACAATTTTCCAATAACTTTAGACTTTTATTGTTTCTGTTCTTGAAACACTTTCCTGGTGTAGGGAAATGCTATTTATTTCCATTACCCAAGTTCATAGGCACAGAGACAGTCTGTGCTGGGTCTGAGGTGCAGCAGATATGACCATTGCCAACTCCCTTTACCTATCAGAACCCACAGCCCTAGCTGGGGCTTGTGGCTTCCCTAAATATTGATGTGGGAGAGTTTTGTGCCCTGAAGTGCAAAGAAGTTGTTGTTCATGGCCAGCCCATGCATAAATATTGGGAGCAGAGCCCTTTGCCGTCTCCCCGTTCATTCTTCCCTCTTTTCTCTTTTTTAGCTTTGCAAGAGATGGAAGTGGGGGTTCAGTTGCCTCCTGGCTAGAGCTTGTTGTATAAAAACGACCCCTTTCTTCATAAGATTGCTTTCCATGGGTAACTTCTGTTCAAATCCCTCTTGTGTAAATTAACCCTGCTGCGTTCAAGTCAAGGACTTCAACCACAGAATTCCAGCTGTTGTCAGATGTACTGGGGCCTCTTGGGAGGTGATGCTCGTTTGTATTTTGTTTAAAGTGGCGCTGGGTTTGCTCACAGGTGGTCAGTGGGAGGACTGGTGCCTGCTGGTGGGAGCAGCTGCCCTCGCAGGCCACGCTGCCCCGGTGCAGCTCCTGGTGCAGGAGGTCAGGAGCAATTTGCTCGTTTGTGCAGCCCCCAAATAAGCAGCTCTGCTTTTCCAAAGTAGTGCTGCGCCCTGAGGCAAGGCAGGGACCAGCACCGCTCACAAAATCCATGCAAAACATGGTTTTGCCATGAGAAGCTTGGAATATCTTTTACCATTATTAACCAGGTGAGCCTCTTGCTTCTCTTCTGATCTCCCTCCTTTATTAAAATAAAGCAGCTGAATCTCAGACTTAAGATTGCTCTTTAGGAGTTTGCCTTACGCTCGCCTCAAACAGCCCTATTTTCTTAAGAAATATCACTGCCTGGAAAGCATCAGAAAGCCCCAAGATATGCTGGTGGCTGTATCATCTGCTTCTTTTGCTGTATCCATTTAGTTAGAATGAGTTAGAATAATCAATACTTCCTTGTCTTTTACCAGTGTTTAACATATGTTTACAGAACAGGTTACACCTGTAGATGCATCTACACAGTTGGGTTTTTTTCCTCTCTAATAAAAATTATGGAACAGATAAGCACTAAAACCTGTGTTAGTATATTGCAATATTGATTTCTGCAAGAGCAGTGTAAGAATATATTTATCTATCTGTCCTATTATGAAATGGGTAAAAATGTACGACGCAACCATTTCAGTCATTCAATACTATATTGAATAGCCTGTTTGTTTGCTTTTTCTCAATAGGCCTTTTAAGGCACACTGATTTTTTTTATTTATTTTATGTGTATTTGTGGAAGAAAGGCTTAATAGAGAATGGCAGCACTTTGTCTTAAAACATCTCTTTGCCCACATTTTGTTTTGATTAGAACTGTTGCATTGTGATTTTTGGCTTACTCTGAAACTTTCCACATTGGAAAGCAAAGACAGAGTAAAATGTGATTAATTATAGATTTCTAGGCTGGTGCCTCTTTAATTCCAGCAATTACTCTATTTTCTCATGGTGTTCTGAACAGAAACGAGTGGAGTGTATTCAGCCAGGGCCTTTCCTGTCCTAAGCTTCTGAAAGGTATCTGCCTATGTGCTTTTATGACCCCAGAGCTGCTTTGCCTCTCTAATGTGATAGTGTAATTTTGTGTTTCTTAAAAGCAAATTTCTAATTGATCCAAGGAAGAGTGAAATGAAGAGAGTGGTGGAAGAAGATGAGAAAAGGTTATTGTAATCACTCCGTAGGTGAAGACCACATTATTATTACTCTCACAAATTGTGCTGTGTTGTGTTTTCAATAGCAGAAGGTCAAGTTGAGCCCAGGGATAGAAGTGAGAGAACAAACATAAACAATAAAAGTGAAGAGACTCGCATGTCTATGAAATGGAGTGTGTGAGCTCATTATTCTGTGGAACATGTGTCAGTACTGCTGCAAAAGTGTCTCCATATAGTGATTTCAAAGTGTAACTTCTGGGTATAGGTGGGCTGGGTGTGAGATGTGATGCTTGAAAGAAGTAGAGACAAAAGTGTCAGAGGGTGCTGTAATACATTTATCACACAAACGCAATCCTATGGATGTGACCTTACGGACCCTCTGCTCCTGGGGCAACGACACTCCAAAGGCCTTGGCCGAATCTTTCTGACGGTAATGAAAGCTTTCCCTGCTGTCTTTAATAATCTCTGGTTCAAATTGTTGGAGGCTTCCTGTAATCGGGTGGAAATCTGTTTGCACCATGGTGGTGTCTTAGATCTAAGAGCTTTCACAGCAGTTTGGTGGTGAGAGGGCACGTGGTTATACAGACACAGTGAGCTGTACACATTATGTTTGTAATTTCCAGTATGCAAACTCTGCCTTTAGTTAATGTAGTGATATTTCAGAGCTGCCTCATCACAGTTTCTCTGTGTTTTTGGAAACAAACAAATGAAAAGAGCAATATGACTGCTGCCTTTTGCCTTGGATTGTACTGTAGATGGCACTGTGAAACAATGATTTTTGGTAACGAAGATCTATTTCACAGTACCATTCCAGACGTTAATTGCAGTGTAATATGGCTTTCTTTCTAGGTCCCCAAAGCGAAGGAAAAATTCTGAAATGCAGAAAGGCTTATTTGCTGCCGCAAATGGGAATCTGGAATAACTATGAAAAACACACTGAAATAATTGTGTTTGACTGGAACAAAATTCTTGCAAAGTCCCCAAGGTAAGAATACTTTTTATCTTTCAAATGACACTGAAGATTTGCTGTTCTGGTTAGCAACAATATCCACTTGAATCCAACAGAGAGCGAAGGCTTGACATTTCTGAAAGTGGCAGCCCACTGATGCTGAAGGGCTCAGCACCCCTTGCTGCATCTGTCTGCCAAATTTCATTTTTTTCCCTGCATTTTTAAAGATCCCTTTGTATTTCTTTATGTTAGCGGGCTGAAGACTCATGTCTTGTCTACCTGCAAGGCAGCCTAAAGTCTGCAAATACCATATAATTTTAATGGCACTGGATGCTTTTAGCAGCCTTTCAGTTTGGGTATAACTAAATTGATGCTTTGTAGTGATACGCTTATTCCTGAACTTGAATACACTTACAAAGGGGTTGGGTTACCCTGTTAGCTGATGAAACCTGGTTTCGCATTCCCTGTCTAACATGAGGTCCATGGCTTCAAAAGAGTCAAACTCACAATCTGCAAAAGGCTTTGAAATGAGATCAGCATACAACTATTTCCACCAAGAGCAGCTTTGCTCCTGCACTGGGAATGGTGGGAACACCTGGCTTCACTTACATGCTGAAATCACAGCTGTTGAGCATGTGGCGCATGATTTGGGACTAAATACCTGTCCCTTCTATCAACTCACAGCAGAAAGGGCATGCTCAAAATGTCTCATCTGTGGTATTTAATTCCAAGGGTTAAATCCTGTTTTCAGTTGCACCTCAGGAAACCAGAAGGAAAGCCCCTGTCTTCATTATGGTACTACAAAGTGACACCAAAGCTGGGGTCTCCACTGATACATAGATCAGTTTCCTGTGTTTGCACTTAGAGCAACAGAGGGATGGTATTGCAAGACAAACAGATGATGACTTCCTACTTAGTGGTAACTGGTGCATGAGGTGTAAGCACTGTGTTTCTTAGGGAGAGAGCAAGGAAACTAAGGTTAAATTCAGCTCTCTGCTCAGGAAAATGAGATTCAGTTACCTGGGGAAGATTTGGGTGACTAAAATCTGAAACAGTAGGTTGATTTCAGAGTTTACTGGCATTTCAGAGCTTATTAGTCCTTAGACTAATATTGGATCAACAGCAATAATAACAACATTATGAGTTTCACAGTGACTCAATCCCATTAGCTGCAGTAGCATTATGTGGTTCAGCTGGGTGCAAGAGGTGAATTAGGTCCATGCTTATTAGCTGAAGTGTAGCTGCTCTGAATTAGCCTGGGAGTGCTCCTTAACAGGATACTTGTAGGGTAGGCAAGGGCCAGTGATGTCTTTATCTTCTGGGCTTGACTTGTGGTTGCAGAAGTTTCCTGTATACTGTTGCAAAAAAGCCTCTGTGTGTTTCTTCATGTACTACTTCATTTGTGTTCAAGCTGGCAACTTACCGGGCTCAAAACAGGACCTTCTTAATGCAAGAAAAGGTATCTTTTTGCCAAATCAGTCCTTAAAATGCAGCTTCTTTACATGTAATTTTTTTATTTCTTAAATCTGTAGACATGTTGAGTTATTTTTTAGCAGTATCTGTGTAACTTTTTAAAGAAGTTTGTAGGCTGGAGTAAAGTTTACAAGGACAGCTGAAGTTTTCAGCTGGGTTTTTCACCAATGTATTTTTTTCTCAAGTGTAAAGTAGTATTTGTTGCTAAAATATATTTACACACAACAGGCTTTTGGTTTCTTAACTTTTGATATTAATAACTGCATTTCTGATTTGTTTGGACTTTATCAAACGTTTGCATTCATACACAATGAGAGAAAAAAATTGTTTTGTGATGTGCGAAAGGAAAAATTACGCAAGCACTTTTAAATGAGAAAATATGGGATCTGTTTTGGTTTCATTTGTAGATTGTTATCAAAGTTAAAACAGGATCAAAGTGCTTCACCTGGCTTTATTTTTATTTTTATTTTTTAAACTATCAGTCTATTCGGCACTTGAATATCGTATTAGCTGAATAGTCTGAGGTATTTTAAAGATACACAGATAAACAAATTATTTAGAAAATACTTGGAAGAATCAGAACTGGCATCTGCAGGGGAAAGAAGTTCCCAAAGGACTTTTTGGCGCAAGTAAGCATGCGTATGATAGGCTTGCCCAAATCCCAGCGTGCTGATTAACTGCAGACTAACATCACTGCTATGAAAGCAGTATTTAGTTCAATTTATGCAAATCTATAAATTGCCTTTAATTAATTTGATGTATTCCTGCTTACAGCATTTGCTGAAAGTGTGGAACATTGTATCTAAAGGTTCAATTGCATAATGCCCATTTATGTATTGCATGAGTAATAAATCATTGTAACTGATTTTAAGAAAATGATTAGATTACCTTTCTAGGTGATGAATGGCATAACATAAACTATTGAGAGATTTAATTGTAGATATTTGCAACAAAATTACTGAGGATTTGTGGTCTTAGTTCTAACACTAACACGAATATGACTAACAACATACCTTCTCTAGAACAACTGTTTTCTGTAATGCAGTTTCTAACACCCTGGCAGAGCAGTTAGTCCTTGCATATTTGACTGAGGTGCTGGTTTGGTGCGTGTTTAACCCCCAGCAAACTTACTGATCTCCAGGAAAGCTAGCAGATGATGTGGGCTTGGGAGATACATCCAGTTCACGTGCATGGCTACATGGGAGTTGGGAGCTTTAGCAAATATATTCTGAGAAGCATTAAGTAAAAATGATATTTTTCTCTGATGTTTCTATGATTTTGAGGCAGGTGCAGAGTAAAAATAGTAGCACAACTTATAAATATGTATATTTAGATTTGAGTGGGGGTGGATCTTAATCAACAAAAACCCAAACCCAACCCCTTATCTGAGACTTATAGAAATGTGTTGTACTCATAATGTGTTATTATAAATACACGTTGGTGGGTAATATGATGTGTGATAGCCATTGCCTTGCTTCTAATTACAAAACATGCTTAAAAAAGAATTGATCCCAACCAAACCACGAATATGATTTTGTCAGTGTTGCCTTGGAATAAGCCATATTATTTATTCTTCGGCATCTTTTCAGCTTTTCCTTCCCCGCATAATTTTTACGTTATTCCCTACTCACATTGTTTCACTCAACTGTTCCTTTTCTGCCTCCAGGATGAGATTCTGTGCCAAATCAATGTTTCTATCTGACTGGCTCTTTCTGGTCTATGTGTTAATGGTCTGCTGTAAATTGTTGTCCGCCTCTAGCCACCATCCCCGGGGGCACACAGGTAGGAGCTTTTAAACTCATTATATGCTACTGAGACCAATTAATGCTGCTTGCAGAATGTTAGAACCCAATTTTTAGCAATGGATAATTGATGAGGCTGTTGACAGCATGTTGTGATCAGTGCAATGGGTTAAAAAAACCAAAACAACAAGAAAAAATGAGTTGTTGTAAGTTTTCATGGTTTTTATCTAATAATTTTATGTACTGAATCTCACCAGGGAGTTTTTGGAGTGACTTCATGACTGCTAGGGCCTTAGGATTTGTTTGTGTCCTTTTGCTTTATCCTTATCCAAAGATATTCTGAAATGTATCTTTATCTTCTCCCTCCTAATCCAGTTGTTATCAAGAGACTTTACAATGGTATCATTGTCTTTGGTGGGCAATAGATCAAAGCACTCAGACTTATGTTAGCCAGTTCTTTCACTAAGTAACACAAATAATGAACTGTGGTTTAATTCAGCTTGTGGTATGTTCCTTCTTTTCCTAACCTGAGGCAAACAGAAAGATACTGCATTTAAGAGGATGCACTATTGTAGCAGGGTATATCTACCAGACAAAATGTAGTATCTTGTTATAAATGACAGAAATAGCTCAGAAGAAGCTGGGTTGGCTTCATGAAGAGATACCAGACTGGATTTTCGAAGCAACATCTCTGTGCTAGGATCATGCAGAAACATCAGCAGAAAGAAATATAGATGTACTAGTGCTAATGCAAAGATATCGGTGCAAGTCCTAAAAATGGATAGCTGCGTTAGCCCTACGTCACTTTTGATCACAGAAGAGAGAGGTAAGTTAACAAAATACTACCTGCGTTTACAGAGAGGTCAAAAGTCTGGCTGCAACACCGTGATGAGATGACTGCATTCGCAGTACCATAGTTAGCTTCATGCTGGTCTGGGGATTTCTGCAAGTGTTGCTATTTGTGTTGTAGTCTCATTCTTAAATTAGGTGTAATGTCTTAAATCCATATGTAATGTTCTTAGCTCTGAGCCAGACTCTTGTGGGTCCAGGTCTAATGTTAGCATCCACTTCAGCTCAGTGCTAGGAAGTGGGGATGCATTTGTTAGAGGCTCCGTCCTCCAGATGAGACAATCTATTGATCTCTTACCTGGCTGCTTCTGGTGATTGTCTAGGTAGGAGCTGAAGGCTCCTCATGTGCTTGCCAAAATCTCTTCAGTCCTGGCAAGCAGGACTGACTCTGACCTGCATGTAGCTGCTGTGTCTGTCTACACGCTCGCAGCACATCAGCAGTGTGTGTGTCTGAGAGCTACACAAAACACATCCTTGCCTTACCCCATCACTAGCTCTGTGTTCCCTGGTGCCGCAGAGCACTCATATGTGTTTGCCATAAAATGCAGTCACAGGTTATGGAGAATAACTGACGTTGCAGCAAAAGCCCATAAAGTGATTCCAGTGAATACAGTGTCAGAGCATGATCCATATTACCATTTTGCAGGTAGCTGTTATGGAAACTAGTTGCACCACTTCACTGAGGAAGGGGCTCTATGCACAACGACAAGTTAATTAGGCCCTCTTGACCTTTCCTGTAAACAACTGCTGCTTAGCAGAGTATTTCAGAGCTGACTACACAGCAGAACCTGGAGAACAGCCTTCTGCAGCTTTTGTCATTCAGGGAAGAGCCTTGTAAAAAGAAATGTTATTTTTGTCTTTTAAAGATACACTTTGCATGTGGGGAAATACCTGTAATAAGGCAGTGGTGATCCTGTGTTGTGGGCTTGTATGATGAACACTCATGATGTGTTATGTAAATTATGACAATCTTTTCAACATAACACTTCAGAATGCTTGACTACATACTTTTAATTGACAGCAAGAATTCTTTACCCTGTATCAAAGAGTCACCGTAAAACACCGTCAAGCTGCTTGACTGTTAAGCAGGTTTGCATACTGTGCTTTTTCTGGTAGGCTAAAGAAAGGTTCTGCTCTTCATGAATAGTTTGATCAGATTACGGAGCTCTTTTTCAAATAGATACCCTGAAGCTGGAGCCTTCATGCACCTTTGTAGACTATAGTGTCATATTCTTCCCCAGACATGAGTTTCTCTTATGTGTATGTTGAAGTGACCCCTATCCCACTTCATGATTCCATTTAGCAGGTGAAGCAGTCACCCATTTTTGATTCTCCATCTTTCTGTGTCTAATGTATGGCACCGTAGAGCATTTAGAGCATTTGGGGGGCTCTCCTCAAGGGGCCTGCATTTCCCAGACTCATCTTTGCTGTTTGATACAACACCTAGATTGACCTTCTAATGTGTGATCAGGTCTGTGACAGAATCTGATATGTGAGCAAGACAACATCTTGTTCGTCAGGAAAGCAAATAATTTAGAGCTTTTAGTGTAGCCTGTTTTGTTTAATACAAATTAGCATGTTCTTGGATATCAATTGAGATAAAATTTTTGCAGTCAATAAACATCTTTAACATTTTTCAAAGTAAAAAGTCCTGCAGCACATTAGAGGGATGAATTCAAGCTTTGGGTTTGGCAAAGGCTTTGTCCTGTGTTGCTTAGGTCACGCAGCTGCAACCTGACAGGTAGGTACTGAGGTGGGAAATACACGCATGAGGTGCCTAGCCTGGGAAACTTTAGGAGGAGCTGGTTTTAAAGAACATGCTATGTCTGCTCCTGAAAATCAGTATGTTTCAAGCTGCGTACTTGACATCACTAGTCACTTTTGACAAAATGCTTACTCATTAAAGCTAAGAAAGTTTATTAACCAAGAGCAGACAATAGAATTTAAGATGAAAAAAAAGTGGGGATTGACTGTTTTCTTTTCAAAATACAGTCATTTTTAAGGAGCCTAATCTGGGAAAAGACAATTATTGACTTTGGTCATGTTAGATGGTGCCTGAAAGGATGACATTCGACAGCTGTCTCTGCAATATTCAGACAGGAACAGAGACTAGATCTTTAAAGACCAAATAACCATTCTGTTTCTGAAAAGTTGGAGAGAATGCCATTGAGCAATCCCTTTGACAAAAAAGGGCTCTTCCCTGTAATAAAGTGTAGGACAGACCTGGTTCTTTCTTTTGTTCTGCAAAATATTCACCACCATCAAATAACTTTTAGTGGAGAAAGAGACTCTTCAGTCTAGCAAGCTAGTCCTGCCATTGCTTTGAAGCACTGTGGTTCTTGAGCCCAGCTTGGAGGCTGCAGCCTATTTTTCATTCGAACACCGTAATTCCTTTGACTGGCAGAGTTAACTAGGCAAAAGGTAGAGGAGAAATGTTCCTTCTCATTACTGTTAGATCACTGAAGATGCTGCTTATGCAGATTGTTTCAGCAGGCTCCCCGTATATCTATGTAGAGTCAGAATATTCATCTGACTTGTTGCTCTGAATTACCCTTTTGAAGAGTTTGTCTTTTGCACTGACAATAGCTGAGGGAAGCATAAGCACCAACCTTACTATAGCTATTTAAAATTGGGCAGTATTTCAGGCTCCCAGAGTACCTAACTGATACCGATATAACTATCAATTCCATGCTGTGCTGAATGAAGCAACATACATTTAGTACCAGAAAAGATTTGTTTTCACCTCACTGCTGTAAGTCAGGATCCAAAAATGATGAAGCATTGAAAAGATGCTTTCGCAGGTCACCTCACGGGGAGGCTGGACTTATAGACCATTAATTGGTATAGCCAGCTGAGCAGTTTCTGTCATGAATTACCAGTGCAGCTTGGCTTTTTTGAGGCTGCTGTGTTTTATTTTTATGTGATGATGCTCACCTGAAATGCTTACAGCCGCCTCCTGCTTGCTTGAAGGGTCTAGATTTTTGGGAAGTCCTTTATTATTAACGTGCCTAGAACCCATGTATTTAATAAACATCTATAGCTTAAGGCAGGGCCAAATTTGTCTCTGAATTGTCTTACACAATTCACATTTTCTCTTTTCTTTGTGATTTCAAGTGAAGGCTTCAGTGGTAACCCAAACAAGTGGTTTGCTCACTTACTATACCTGCAGGATCACAGGGTTAAATCACTGTATTTGAGTGCACTGGGACAGCATGGTCTTTTAGCCAACTGAAGGAATAAGTAGCAACTTCTTTTCGTGGAGTTTATTCCTTGTTGCACTGCAGACAGTTTAATTTGCAGGGTTATAAGAGGTTAAATGGGAGAAGTCTTGTTAAAAAAGGCAGTGGCAAGCAAATATGCGTGACTGTAGAAACTGGGAAGTGGGTTCAGGAGGGAATTATCACCAGCCTGAGCTGTTGTAAACTCTACATCTTTACTTAGTGAAATCCATCTGGAAATTTGTAATTTGCTGCCTTACATCTTAGAAGTGATCTCCAGCAACTGGATGCTGTCCTAGCTGGTTTTCAGAGGACTGGTGATTTCCATCACGTGTGAAAGACGAGCTGCTTTGCTGAGCAGGGCCTGAACTTGGACCTGAGATAATTTTCTGGGATTCCACAAGTGTTCTCCTTTGTTTCCTTCTGAATGATGCTTGAACAGGGAGAGATAGATGTGTGGGAAAGCTCAGCTTGTGTAGGAGTAATCTGAGTGAATAATGCAGCAGTGTGCTTGACACTGAAGACAAAGGCTCTCCTCGCTCCTGCTCCCTTTCTCCCTTGCTCTGTCTCAGGGAAAGCAGTCTTTTCATAATGCCTCTGTCTCTTCTTTTTTGTCCTTTTTTTGGTTGCTGTCTGAAGAGGCGCTGGTCTAACCTAGCGGTGGGATGGTCAAAGTCATAGAAACAAATCTCCTGTCATTTGGTAGTGGCAGCTATTGTATGTACATGGACCTGATACAAAGATCTACCCTCGATAGATGGCGAGCCAGACCTGCAGAAGGCAGTACAGAGGGTATGTGTTGAACTAGGTGTTTAATAATTCTTTTCTGTGTCCCAAACGGCAAAGAGAAGTCAATACCCTTCTGGAGGAGTGGAAGAATCCCACCCCCAAACCTAGTGACCGCTCTAACACACTGGGAAAGTACATACTTCATTGCTCTCTGTTAGGTAGCGAGAGAGGAATAGCAGCCCAGAACAGGTAAAAACTTGATGAGTTTTCAGCATGGGGTGCGTTATCATAAAGAGGGCATCAGGTGAAGAAGGGAATGAATACTGCATTTCATCTGAAGGATGACGAAGGGATTCAGTGATGCTTTTGGACAGGACTTGGGGGCTGAGTGGCAGGTGGGCCTAAATGATACTGGGAAAGTTCCAGCAGAAAGTTGCTCCTTTATGCACAAAATAGCAATTCACATACCAAGGCATGTATCAGACATTGCTTTGGTCTGCAGGACACTCTGAGTCTGCTTTTTTTTTTAAACTTCGAACATGAAATGTCATTGTCATCTGGAATTCAGACCTGTTAATACCTCTTGATCATACTTTTGGTTTCAGGCAGTCTGGAAGCAGACTGGATTGTTCCATATCAATTGCAGGTTTTCACAACTTTAAGGGCTTTATGGCCAGAATCCTGTCCCCATTGGAGTTAGAGGAAAAAAGTCCTCCCTTACCTAGGCTCCAGGACTTCATCTACTTAAGTGAAGGCTGTGTGTCTGAAAAATGCATTAGAAATATTGCTACTTTAAAGGAAAAATGGAAAAAACAGGATTCTGGTTCTCCCCTTGTTTTTGGGTTGGAGCATCATTCTTCCTAGCAGTGGTGTTGGATTGTCACAGGCATGGTTCCCAGTTCCACCAGAGGGCCCTGCAAGGCCACCAAAGGGGCTCCAGTGCACAGCCGCAGACAGGAACCGCGCTTGCTTCCTCGTGATTTAAATCATAGCTGTACACTTTACTAATTAGAATTGTGAGTACTTTTGTATTTCAATGGGTCAGACATGGTTAGTGCACAATAAGCTTTAGCCCTTTGTTCTATTTAACTCCTTTTATGTCTTAATGTTTTATTCAGTGTGTTATTTATGTGTTTTATTATCCAGCTTCTAAATATAGGGTAGCTACAATATACAGCCCTGGCTGTAATCTCTGCAAGTAATATAAGGTAGGGAAAGCAATATCTGTTGACCAATAGGTTCCCTTTAAGACAAAAAGGAGCAGAGGTTGCTGTGTGGAGTTTGCTGGTGTATTTATTTTTGAGAAGAAAAAAGAGGAAGAAATACTTATTTTCCTTTTATTTTTTTTTTCTTAAATAACAATGTGACTTTTAATACATATGACAGATTTTGACAATGACTATGATTTGGATGCATAGCTATTTTACCAGTAAGGAGCAATTCAGTGTTAATTTAGTCTTTTATAGGGAAAAACATAACTTCTGTTATTGTTTTCCCTGAATGTGCACTTTAACTGTGTGGCATGTGATTGTATATGAAAAGGTGCATTCCAGGGAGTCAGGGGGAGAAAAATTACAGAGAAACCAGTGAATGTGTAGGTTTTGTGTATCATATTTTATCGTGTTTTAAAAGAGGGGGGAAGTTCTGTAACAAAAAGAAGATTGAGTCTCATCTAACACGCAAATGGCCAAGTCCAGAGTATCAGTCTATATTGATTGGGGAGGCTGAAACCAAGCTCTTTCCTGCAATATCAGTGACCTTATTTTAAAACCATTGGGGAAAGCTTGTGAAAATACTGTCTTTATCTTATTCATTTCACTGCAGTAAATGATAATTTACATTCTGTTGACCAAAATTCTAACTAGGAAAGCTTTCTTTGCTCTTTGTCTTTTTTAATCTACTTCTCCTAAACTAAGAACTTACATTATAAAAATTTTTTATATTGCAAATGGGTAGGCTTGTGCTAACGTGGGGAGAAAGAAATGGTTGGATTAGTGAAAATCCACAAACAGGATGGAAAGCATCTTGTCCTCAGTGTTCATCTGGGTGAAGCAACGCAACAGAAAGCGGAACGCGTTCTACTCAGGAACTCTGCTCTGGGTTTACATGGAGGTCAATATGCTGAGTCCTTCAAAGGATGGATGCTTGAGTGATGAAGGCAATAGATTGAAATGTAAAGGGCTTGCATTGAGTTTCTTGCTCTGAAATGATTAAAAGACCTGCCTAAGATGAAGTCCTGACCCCACTGAAGTGAGAGTTTGTGATTCTTCTGTGATTTAGTTTCCAGCCTGCTCCGGATATGTCATATGGTTTTTGGTCCCAGCAGAAAAGTTAGACTTCATAGTTATGATTTTATTAACACTTAAGCCAGTCATTCTTACAGAATTCATCATTCAGTGTTTTGCAAATCACTGCCATTTTGAGGGATGGAAATTGCTTTAGGGCCTGTTCTGCTATTGATCAACATGTCTGTGCTTACTGCATGGGCTGCACTGCCACAGCCTTACAATTTCATTAATTGTAATAGCAGCACAGAGCCTGTCCCAAACTTAAAGTCCAATTTTAATGTAATTGTAAGGCCTTGTGCTACTGGAGAGTTTCATCCCAAACGAGTGGCTGCTTGAATAAAAGACCATGGAAATGGGCAGCAGTTCCTGTTGACTTGGTTTTTAGACTTGGTCTCTGTTTTTGACTGTGCTACCAGATGAAGGGTGATTGAGAAGCAGGCTAGGACACGCTGACCCTCTATGCTGGCCCATGGTTTTGGCTGTAGGTGGGTGCAAAATATTCACCCTGTATTTAAAAGCAGAAAATTAATTGTCATACTTGGCTGTAGCATCAAATGTGCCCCATCTGTGCCTAGTCCACTCAGACTGCATGTAGAAGTGCTCAGCTCTGTTCTCATGCCAGGCATGGTATTTTTCCCCTGCCAGAGAGCTGCCCCTCAATGTTAGTTTGAAAGTTTACAGTGTTTCAAGGACATGTTTGAGCAAGCATTTCTTCTTGGAAACCAGAAAATGTTTAATTAATACTGGAAGAACCTGGAGGTGGAATTTGTTTGTGGGTTTTTTTTTTTTTTTTTTTACTAACACTTAAGTGTTTTGTTGGAGGAGCCACCTCCAGATTGCTGCTGATAGCCCTTTGCTGCAGCTGTCTGTTTTTCAGTGTTTGTCAGCGTTCTTACATTACTTCAGGAGAGTGACAACTGGTAGAGGACAATGGATTCTAAATCAGGAGATTAAAGATGTCTTGCAGGGTTCAGCAGGGTAATCTCTCCTCATCAGACTGGAGATGCTATCCATCAGCACAGGAGTGGAGGCTACACCTGACATTCATTATCTTCCAGAGCAGCAATCTTTAACGATACCCTGTAAATGACAGAAGTTATGAGTGGAAAATTCTAGGATCAACAGTTCTATTGCTTGGTGTTTGGTCTGCCTTTATTTATTTTTTTTTCTTTGTTTTAATTTCTACTTTTGTTTCCCTAATGGACAGCATACATATGCCTTGCAGTCCAGTGATGGTCACTATTCTTTTGATTTATGTTATTGTTTAAAGCAATAATGACCAGATAAGTGTGAGGCAGGATTTCTCTTAGCATTATTTACTGCTTGCATCTTCCTGATACCAGTTCTTCCATTAGTTTTACACCTGTGTTTCCTTAAAGTAGCATCCTAAAATGCAGTGAATATTTTGGAATAAACAAATTTCTCTTACTGTCTTTTTGCACAGAGACAAATTGTTGCAAGTTAGCTTGGTGTGTTATACTTCTGGGGTGGAATGGCAGGATCTGTGTGTAACAGATCATGATTGTGTTAACAGGTATTTGTAGGGTGTTGCCTGTAGCTGATTTAGTTTCCTGTTGATGCCTGATAGCAAAAATGACATTGTAAGCAATTGTAAAGCATGAATTTAAATGTATCAAGGTAGTTTTTCCACGCATCTTATTATCAGGTTGTGTGTAAAAGCTTAGAGTATCTCTTGTGCTCTGTATATCTTTTCTTCTATAGCGCCCTTATTCCTTGGGAGATTTCCTTCTACATAGCAGGAAATAAAAGTTGATAGAGAGCAGGCTGACCTTTCTTCTTCGTGCTGCCCCTAGATTGTCACTAGACAGGACGTGAGTTGAGGGGGTTCAAGGGCTCTAAGTTGGCATTAGCCTACTTGGTTAGAGCACTAGTGTCTTTCAGCAACAAACAGTGCAAAAGGGGAGAGAACAGCATGACAGTCCCTGATTCGGAGCTATGCCTTTTGTAAGGTACCAGATTGGATCCAGTGCTCTTCCTAATCCAGTGCACAGCTGAGACAAACTCTCTTGAAAAAGAGCATGGAAATACCTGTTTTCTCTATAAATACGTATTTACATCTCTCTTAAACTATCCTATGCTTTATACAGTTTGAAAGTATCGAGTCTTTGTGACACATTCCCTCCCCCTGTCCCCCTGTCATTTGCACTGTCGAGTCATATAATAAAAAGTGTGTTGAAGCTCTGGAAGTTATGGAACTAGGTTATTGCATTTCATGAATACACAGTAAGCGTGGAAACACTCTGCACCCCCCTTTTTTTTTTTTTTTCTTTTTAAATGAGATACAATAAATAATTGGTCACCAACAGGAATGGTGACTGGCCTCTTATGACTCTACCATTTTGAGGAGATGAAACGGGAAGATCTTAGGCTTTATATCATCAGTGATGTTTGTTGCTACTGCTAAGTATTCGTAGATTGTCTTTAGAAAATATAATTTACTGAAAGTATGAAAATCAAGTCAGAGTATAATTTGAAAAAAGTGCAAATTATGTCAGTTGGCATAAATCACTCTGGCAATATGAGCGTCTGGCCCAAATTGTGGATATGCTAATGATTTCTGTCTATTGAGTCCTTTCAGCAGATGCTGGTATTCCTCCAACTTGAAAAAAACAAACCAAAGCAACAAGAACAAAACCCCCTAAATCAATTGAAATTCCTCATCTAAAACAGTTTGAATATGGAAAGAGGTCCCCACTGTTCTCTAGGTGCTCTCTGTTGGAGTTAGTGCTGTTGGAGCGCGGAGGAATTAAAATATAACTGATATTTTCTGTGTTTCTAAATGCATCTTGCTTAAAAAGAAAAAAAAGAAGCCTGATTGCACTGGAAGTTGCCTTTTAGGACTGACACTTACTTGACTGTGTGTTCAAAAGAGTTGTCTGGTTTTGGAAGTGCCCACTCATAATAGAGTTTAATAATTTACTTGCATTGAGTTAATTTTTCAGGTTTTGTTCTACTTGCAAGGTTTAGAAATGGGGAGGGAACAATATAGTGGATTTTACTCTCAGATCTATGCTCAATTTTTTTGTTGTTGTCGTTTGAACTACATAGGAAAAAGCACTAGTTTGACATTTCAATTGGAAATATTGTGGCAGGTGTGGTATTTTTCTCCCCCCACCATACATTAATTTTACTGGAAATGCAAAAAACCCACAACTTTGTGTTGACATTCTTTAGAAATGGAGTAAAAATGCTGCCCTCAGCAAAATGCAATTTACTGCAAGGGATGCCATAGTCCCCAAACAAGGAACCAAGATAATTAGTCTACAACTGACAAATAAGTCTGCTATGATAATGTAAAGAAACATCCTTTTATCAGACTGTATCACATGGTAGTTTGTGCCAAGCTAGAGAGAAAAGAGAGTTTACTCTGAAAACATGTCCTCTTCTGGGGGAACAAACCTAATCCAGCAGTGACTATGGAAAGCATTTTCCTGACCCTTCCCCAGTATCAGGGGATTTGGATTAACTGAGTTCTGGATCAGAACCGAGCCCCAAGTGAGGTTTTATTCAAATAATTTCCATTTTTCTTTCAGCTGTAGCAAGAACTGCATCAAAACAGCATGAAAAAGAACTATGGCTACAACATGACCAGTTTACCAAAGGGATAAAGGTGATCCAGCATTCTCTATGTATTGCCTCTCAACAAAAGAGAGGGGTCTTTGCCCCAAGCGCTTCAGTCTAAACAAACAGCTATATGCTGGAGTAACTATCCTGGCAGCCAGACTCACTGAAATCAAAGCAATACAAGGTGTTTGTCAGTAGAACATGAAGTGCTTTACAAATGAAGTGAGATTATTCTTGTTCAACAGATGGGCTGAAACACATGTGTGCATGGTGAATGTTTCCAGGTCTTGGGAACAAATTGGACTCAGTTGCAGAACAGTGCCAGACCTTATATTTAGATTGCCTTGCCTGGGACTTAGTGGCTGGGCTACTATTTATGCAAACAACACAGAGCAGTACTTAAATACCACCACTGCACTGTGCTGGCCAGCTAAGTGAAGATACACACCTGCCAAAGCTGACAAGTGACCAGCAAGCTCCTTCCCAAACTTATTTCCAGTATTTCCTAATTCAGAGTCCATTAGACGAGTTGGTCAAAAGTCCATGCAAAGAAATGGCATTTTTAAATTATTATTAAGATTTAGCATTGAATGCTAAATCATTTACTCTTACAGTTATTAAGTTTTGCTCACTGTATTTTATTAGGGAGTATGACATAGGCTTTCAACCTGAGATCTGTTAGATAATAAACGGTATTACCAAGGTCATTCCTTGACCAAGGAAAAACTGCATATTGTGAAATGATAAATTCAGTCAGGGGACAAGCAATGGAAGGATGTCTGGTTTGTTGCAGCCTCAGCAGATGGTTGTAATGAGACAAAGGATATTGCTAATTGCCACTGCTCTTATATTAGCATGTTCACTAAGAACTGGTTTGCCACTTGGCTGTGGGGATGGGGGAGAGAAGTGAGGTCCTTCTGTCTCAGGTGAATGAGGTGATAAGACAGTCACTGCATACCGATAGGCTGATACTCATTTCATGCAGAAGTCAGTGCGAAGCACAGGTAACACTAAGGTAACTAGAGTGGAGAGGCAGTATGTACTGACCTCCAGCAGGGAAGGGTATGACCACCCTTTCAGTAATGTCATGAAGGCTCCCTGCTAAATCACAAACAATGCTAGCTGACTGAGGAGGAGGAGCGGGAGGAGGAAGCATTGTTGCATCCTGCTCAAATCCCCTGTGAGAGATGCAGTGACTGTGACACTTAGGTGACAAAACTGTCTCTCCATTCACTACATAGAAAGCCAGAATGCCAGGGCCCCATTCAGACTATGGCCCTCCAGCTCAGGTGGTGCCCATCTTAGGAGGTGCCAACAGCACTCTGGCACTGCCCCATTGAAATGACTTGTTGATAGCATCACTCTTCAGGGCATGCAGACCTCTGAGCTTCTCCAGGGACAAGGGCAGTATCATTCCTCACCACCATTTGGCCAACCTCAGTGGTAGAAACTTTAAAAATAGAATCAAGTCCTAAGACAGAACCAAGATGTGTAACGTTCTGGTTGCTGCAAAACAATAAGCTGTTTTTAGTGAGACACCATTCTTTCCCGGTAAAGTTGGAGTGACTGCTTAGTTGAAGAATGAGATTACAGTTTTAAATGAATGCAAAGGTACTTTTTATACATATATTGGAGATACCACATAGGGCGAGCAGCGTGAAAGGACGATGCTGATCACTGGAGTTGTCTGGGTGCTCTGATGTGTTTAGAGGCCTGTGTTTTAACCGATGAGTTACGTTAGCATATGAGTATGTATTTCAGATCTTAATTTCATTTTGTGTTAATGGATTTCTTAAATACCCCTGTCTTGCCGTTTCCTCTTTACCTTTTTTCTGTATCTGTTTGAAAATCAATAAGTAGTATTTTTTTTTTTTAAAAAAAAGGTCATTGATGTTATAACATGCTGTAAATAAAGCATTAAGCAAAGAATTGATGACTATAAAAAAAAGACAGTATGAAATACACAAGGATAAACACTGTGCTTCAATGAGAGTGTATAAAGAACAACATCGAATTGCAAAGTGCTCTCTGGGGCAATGAGAGCTACTAGTTATTTTTTGCATAAATCTGATGACTTAGGCTATCTGCTCTGTGAAAGGAAGATAATGTCAGGCTGATTGATAGAGTGAACAGGACATGACAGTCTTTAAGGAAGAAGAAAGGCAGAAATCACTTTCAGTGGAGACAGGATCTCATGATGTCATTGAGCACTTGATAAGCCAATTGAAATTCAAAAATCGCATTTAAACTACTGGATGATGAAATGAGAGGGAGATAAATAGGTCTGCACTAATGATTACATACCCTCTTGACTAGAATCAGAGATTAAATAATATATTGTACATTTTCAGTTAATTCTGCTGTCCTGTATCCAAACAAGCATTAAAGTTTAAAACACGGTTAAGCAGTAACCTGGTAGAAATCTGTAAAGGCTGAGCTTATTCTTTGTTATGTGCTGTGCAAGTCTTGTCTATGCAATGCTTGTATGGGAGTCCAAATTACCAGGGCGTTAATGCTACAGTTAATTTTTTTAAAAGGTAAAAGAGCTTTTTGTGTTTTGGTATAGAGGCAAATCAAGGATATCTTTTTACTGACAAAACGTAACTATCTTAAATTAATCCTTCTGAAATTAAGCACTGAGAGGATCATTGGTTTCGTGTCTTGTTCAGACAGAGCTGAACTGAACATATGGCAGAAAATAAGGGCAGATATACTGGCAGATTCTCTGTAGAAAGCTGACTTGGTGCCTGGTGCAAATGCATAGCAAGTAACCACAGAGCAGCTCTAAGTTTTGCCTGTGACTCCAGTGGAATTTTTTTTATTGCACCTGGGACTTGCTGGAGAGTATAGGTGTTCTCTTTGTATCCCTGCTTTTCAGGAAGATTAACTGTACAAGGAGCACAACGTGTATCAGTCTTTCCAATTGCTATACAAATCCCAAGATAATCAAAGAGTTAAGCTGGTGTGGATGAGTCCTCAGTAGTCAAAACAGATGAAATGTGAATCATGATTCATCCATTCTGCTGATGCTGAATGTCAGTAATGGTAGATAGTGTCTACTGGGCCACAGATCACGCACCTCCTCCCATGCACCAAAAAGAAGGCATCATCCCCTTCTTTGTTGACTGCTACACCACTGCTGCTGTTTGGGAGAGCTCTGTGTAGTGGGATTTGATGCTGCAGATTAAATGATAATTTTATGTTGCTTGTAGTAATTTTACAGGAAATATACGAAGGTATGAAAAATATGGCCATGGAGAAACGAGAGTCAGTCTCAGTAGCATCTCAGTCCCACAAGCAGAGAGCTGATTGTGCAGCTACACTGCTGAAGAAAGCTTTGTCTTTTCCTCTTTCCTAGTCCCAAGTCAGTCTGTTTCCCCCTGCTTGCCCCCCGTTCTCCTTGATTTGCTGGAGAAGTTCTTGCCTATTGATGTCTTGCCGTAGAGTCCTATTAGCATTAGAAATTTATCTTCTTCATAAATTGCCCTGTAGACTGTACCCTGACAATTTGAGTTGGCTTTAAATTGTTGTCACTGCCTCTGCTTCATCATCCACAAGTAATGATGATGATAATGAAAATGTTATGCTATCATTTACCAATTCTGAGGCCCTCTGTTATCTATGAGGAGATGCTAAGTAGATATCAGAGTCTCATTTTGCTCTACACATCTATATTCTGAGCTCCCAAGTACTGAAACAAGGCAGATGCAGGTTTTTAAAGCCAGATTTAACAAGATATTTAGATACCTATCACTGCAGATTAGCAGCCAAATGTGTGTATGCGAGGTAGTTGCTGAACTTCCATTTTTAACTGCAATGAAATTTGTAGATTTGAAGACTTGCAATTTGTGATAGTGTAAGCTGAGATCCTTCATGTTACAAAGCTCTGTGTAACCATCCCTCTGTCAGCTCCAGCATCTTAAAACAGCTAAACAGCTGCAGGATGGAAGCGGATCAAGTCCACAGAGTGATTTCGCAGGCAGCGCCAGGATGAGCCGGAGTAGCAGAGTGCCTCTTTTGTCCTTGCGCAGAAGGTGCAGACTGTTACAACGGTTTCTTATTCAGCACCTGCTTTATTTTACTTTCTCTGAAAACTTTCGTCTTCGAAGGCATTGGCAGCAAGGTGCAGAATAAGCATCAATCTGATAATGACTCAGACTCAGCCCTTGTTTAGCCATCGATCTTTACTCAAGTGTTTTGTACTCAGCCTCCCCACTGGATGGCAGCAGCAGAACACATCCATATATTCCTTTTCTGAATAAGGAGTGGGACTGTCCAAGTTAGAACGTATTCTCCCAGCTTTCACCTGACCTTCTCCCTACTTAATCTTCTGTTATTTGCCTCTGTGTATCCAGGAGAGGATCAGCTTGATCTTCAGTTTTTCTCTTCTCACGGTGTCCAAGAGTGTGCATTGCTGTACTAGATCTCCAAAGAGCCGGGGGGATGAGTCAGGCAGTGGGTAGGTGATGTGCCCCTCTACCTGGTGTGGGTCACACTTGCAGCAGTGACCAGCTCGGCTCGCTGAACGTCGGGCAGAACCTTACCTGGAAAGGGAACTGAAACTGAGCATGAGCGTTTCCCTTCCAATTTTTATTAGGCTATATCAACAGCAATTAAAACAGGCAGGTATTTACTGCCAGATAGCGTGGACAAATAATTTAATTTCCCACTACTTAAAAAAAGATCCTCATCTTAGCAGCTTTTGTAATTAGATTTGACCTTGAGCAATCCCACATTCCTCATGTTACTTGAAGCAGTATCTGAATTTTTGAGTCTCTTTAAAATGTAAATTATGCTACTTAAAATATGTAACAACATCTTGTGTCTTTATAATATAACACATTTCTTAACTAAATGTCATGATTTTATGCTGAGTGCTCAGACCTACAATACTTTATATGTGTGCCAGCATTTAAATGGGATCCAGCTCACCTCCGAGGCTAACAATCCATTGGGATGAAAGTGTGGGCAGTTCACCTTGGTGTCAGTGCTGTATTTTTCAGCGGTTTGTGTGCCCAGTCTGTACAGTAAGAGAAAATAGATTTGTACAGCTAAGGCACTTTCTGCAGTATGAGAAACTCCCACAAATATTAAAATTCTAAAGATAGTGACATTTTTGGCTATCTAAAGAGAGACTGAACTTCAGTCAACAGAACAAGAGCTTTTTTATTTTTTTGACTTTTGGTTTCTTGCAACTGTATATTGAGAGTTGATATTTTTTTGATTGTTCTTGACTAATTAGTAAATACTGTAGCTGAAATGATACACTTTTTAAAATATCACACCTGCTTTCTTTGGTGATGGTTCTAAGTTTAAGAGGAAATACTTGTATTTACGATGGGGTGAATATGGTATTAAGTGGGTAGAATAAAGATGGTGCTGTTTGTTGCAAGCAGGAAATAAGAGATCAAAACACAGACTATTTCCCCAGAGCATCAGGGCCTATAAATGCCACAGCAGTGGCACCCAGTGACTGGATTGTTAACAGTAATTCCACAGCAGTTCCTTTTGGATACGTAGAAGACACGTAATCCCAGCCACGGGTCCTGGTGGTGGTGCTAGACAAGAATGAGGAGATAATAAAGTAAGGAAAATTATTTTGTGGGGAAAAACGCAAGCTTGGAGCTGGTACAGGCTTGACCTCTATTATGGCCCTCAATCTTGGAATGAAACAAGATTTTGGCAACTTGTTCACCTTCTTCTGAACTTGCTTGCAGATATAGCGACACAAACCTGTTTGAAACTTATCAACACAAGCCATGTGTGCTGGCTGAATGTATTATCTGATGCTGCACTATGGAAATTAGGCTGTTTGACTTATGGGACTGTCCCAGCTGTTGAATTTACCTGGTTAGCTTAAAAGGCTGAAGGAAAAATCACTTTGAAGAAGGATTTTTTAGAAATAAAGGAATCTCTTAATTAGGGTTAATTGTATCATTCAGAGAAGGTAACTGGTTAGCATTATTAATCTAGCTCTGTGATTGACCCGTTGGGAGCGGTGCTGTGTATGCCCCAGGTGACAAATGATGGAACATCCATGGAGAGAACAGAACATCTTTAGCTGGCAGACACATGAAATAATGCATATGAAATTGGGGAGTCTAAGGGGAATTTGGGAGTTTTAAGAGCACAGTATAGATGTGTACTGGGATTATCTCCTGTACATTCATTAGGAAATGATACAGTATAATAAAGGGACGATTTATTTAGTTGTAGTAGTTGTGTAAAAAGGCTGCTGTTAAGTAGATCCCTATGTTGGTGTCTTGTTCCAAGTATTGGGATTAGCTACCGGTGGCAAGAACAATGCTTTGGGTTTTGTCCTGAGCAAGTTGTTTCTTCCTTCTCTTTAGTTAGTCTGTTCCATTTTGGTTTGCTCTTGTGTATTGTCATACTTGTCAATCTAATAGTCCAGCACATTCTGAATTAATTATGAAATGCTTCATGGAACTGGGAACTGTTGCAGAGAACAAGAGATGGCTGAGTCTTACTGTGTCTAGTGAGATGGTTTAATTCACTGTGCTTTCCAAAATGAGAGCCATGTGTACATCTTGCATTTCAAACATCTCTTAACCCTGAATGACTAAAAGTTCCTAAAGGAGCAAGACATGCATAATTTTACAGTCCTTCTGCCTGTCACTGACTCCCTGGTAATTTTGTGAAACTGCTGGTCCAAATCCAACCAAATGAAAATCTTAAACGTGGTAGGGTTTCTAGGAATCTGAAGAAAACCAGCAATGAGTTACATTATGGTCCCCACTAAGAAAAAGCTACAGTGTGTAGTTGTGAGGGTTACTTGTCCTGTGTGTCCTGGCACCTTGCTGATTAGTACATCTCTACGCTGGAACCAGTGCTTGTGTTATTGTAGTCAGGGGGCAGAGAAGATGCCTGAGCACTGTGAAGTGGATGAGAATGGAAATCATGGCAGTGATGTGGGGTAGGGACACAAAACAGACATGTTGTCATGGATGCCGCTTAGTGGAACAGCACAGTCAATGAGGGATTATTTCATACAGTTGCCTCAAGAAGTGAGGGTTGCCTCTGAAATGGGATTTGGCTTGTTTATTGTCAGCAAATTTGGTTTTTTCTGATGGGACAAGATGGTGATGATTTGAATGCTGGTTTTCATGGCATTGCCACTGTGAAATGGGCCAGATATAAGATTGTGGGGCAATTCCACCTGGCCTGTGGTGATAGCGGAGAAGGAAGCAGATATTGCACTAGCTTGAAAAATCCAGTAAATGCATACATGGGCAGCTGCTTATGGCTGCGAGCTATAGCTGTTGTGTCATTGTGGACCATGATACCAACACTGGGGTCCATCCTGCCCCCCCCAGCACAACCATTGCCAGTCTCATATGTAAGTGTCCAACTCACACTCGATTTCTGTTCCATTAGATTTTGATTATTAGATATGATCCATTTGAGTTAGTAGCAACAAATGCTGAGCGGGAAAGGTCATTGTTTTAAATGGTCCTGGGTCACATTTTAGACACTTCTGAAAATCCTATCTGCAAAGTCTGACTCTTATTAGCCACTTTTATTGTATGAGCAATGTCACTCTTCATCCTGAAATGACAGGGAAACACCAATGGCAGCTTGCCTATTGCATCTCGTTAATGTTGTTTCATGTTCACTGCCAAAGTTATAAAAAGTATTTAGCAGGATCCCATAAATAATTGCAAGCTGAGAACGGAATAATGATGGAAAATAACTGTTTAGTTAGCCAGATCATTTAACTGCAATGCTATGCATTGCCAGGAAGGACGTATTCCAGGTTGCTTGCAGAGCCTCTGTTTTGAACCTCCTTGAAATCTGGAGGAAGTCTAATTTGAGAAATTTTATGGATTTCTTTATGTAATAGTTCTAAGAAGCCTTGCCCCCAGTGACCTAATTATGTCACCTGCATGCCGCACAACTTTGTACTCGAGCAAGACTGCCCCAAGGCATGTGAGCTTTGTAGTGAAATTTTTTTGTAAATTGGATTTCATCTTTTCTTCCCCCCCGCCTTCCAGTACAAGCTGCTGACTTCAATATTTTACCTGAGGTTGGAAGCTCCACTGATTTTTGTTTTGTTTTGTTTTTTCCTTTCCAAAAGGCCAAAGATGCAATGATAAGACTCATTTGTCTTTTTAATCTTTACCTTGTAATTAGAGCTAAGAGAAGCTGGAAAGAGATGCCAGGCAAGTAAGCTCTTCTCCTTTAAAATCTCTCCGGGCACATAACTGAATCTTGGGAGAGCTTTAAAGGAAAGCAGTAATGAAAATCCTGCAGAAAAAGACAAATAAGCCAACAAAATTAAGACTTAAGTGTGCTATTTTTATTCAGGACTGGGGGTAAAAAAGACTCTGGTACCTCCTAGGTTCATTCTCAGATAAAATGTTTGAATCGCTAATTATTTTTAAACGTTCTTTTTGAACAGATGAGCTTCCCGCTTTGTTTCTGCCCCACCAATTTTCCCAGTACTAAGATTTTGGGTGATTCAAGATGATGTTGATCTTACTTGGAGGTTTTGGAAACATTTTACCTCAGCTTTGTTTGAAAACCAGGTTGTTTTTTTTTTGTTTACTGTGAGATATGTAATTTTCCTGAAGTTTTGTTTTTCTAGAAGGCAAAGCCCCAAAACACAAAACCCAATTTACTGAAATGCTAGAAATTGAACAGCTGTGGAATTTAGGCACCTGGATCCCAGAAAGTGTTTGAAAAGGCCACTCTTTTTGCTCAGGCAGAGCAGTCACCATCATCCTTGTGCATCAACTGCAAAGGAGGTGATGGTGGTGAGAGAGACTGAATGGCAAAGGGTCAACGCCCCAGTACTGGTCTCTTAGGAAGCTGAAATAACAGTATTAATCATGCCTTTGGGCAGGATTCTGCAGTCTTATGTCTGTAGATTTCCAGTGGTAGGGCAGCACAAAGCTGCCTGCATGTACAGATCTGCTGCTAGGATTGCTCTAGCACAACAGATGCTTTGTCTCTAGGAGATGCATATGCAAAATCTGCATTATTTGTTCCCTTCTGAATACATCTAATGCAGTGAACTCCAAAGACTTTCTTTTGCCAACTGATCCTCTAAGAGTCCCGTGACTTCTGCTCTCAGTGTCTTTTTCCTTAGTCTTTAACTACCTTTGTTGTATAGATACTAGTTCGTAGCATCAAAATGATGACTCTGAACATTGCCCTGAAATAGACAAAGATGTTGTAGAACTAAACCACGTTTTTTGTTGGCACATCATGCCGCGCATGAGACTTACTGTTTTGCATTCCTTATATGAGAAGGAACATAAACCTCATCTTGTGCTTTCATTCCTGAGGAAAAATGAAAACACGTGTTTCTGAACAAGATTTCTTTTGATCAGTCAGGTACCCAGTTAAAAATGAAACTCAGGCCCTTCTCTGCTTATGTAAGACTAGCTTTTAGTCTTTTTAAGGAAGAGATGTCCAGGTGAATACACAAGGCCCTAGCTGGTATTGCCTAAAACTGGATTATTCCCCCCCTCCCGTGGTGGGGCCATGAATGGTTACCTTTCCCTCATTTCTCTCTCTTTTGATTGGATGTGGAAGATTGCAAAAGTGGTTTTCTTCTTTTCCCCTAATAACTGTCCTCTGGTTTTTTTGAAGTGAAAGGGTTTGGGTTCTTTCGTTGTTTCCGGTGGCTTAGTGAAGGCTGCTCTCTCCATTATCTTAGCTGGAAGACGAGGCTGAAGATCAAAGTGACGTCATCCATGGTCTGAAGAGAGAGAAGGACAAATAGCAGTTATGATTTGTGAGCTAATGGTAAATGATGGCGATTTTTATATTTCTAAAACTAAATTTTGGAAATTAGCAAAATCCTCCGTGATCAAGGGTGTTCTTAACTATGCGCCTAACTTAAATGTATTATTTTTTTCAGTAACGGCAACAAAGTCAATGGACCTGACTTTTTTTTATTACCTGTGCCTTCATGCAGTCACTGCCCTGGTATAAATGCTATCATTTGGACGTTAGCAAGCAGCTGTAAACCTCTATTCCTTATTGCTCCCTTGTAACTCTGTGCTATGATGCAGCTCAGCATGCAGATTTTTGAGTAAGGAGAGGCAATAGTTTTCAACATAAACAAGTCCGCTGGGTCACATTAACCTCCTTCAGTCTCTGTGTTAAATAATTAAAATAAACTAGGTAGTGTTTAACTATACGTATTTAGAGGCTTACTGGAGGAGCTTATTAGTTCAATATCCTAACACAGTGTCTTAAACCTTTCTGAGCTCCAGGATCCCTTATTAAATATTTAGTGCGTATTGCTGAAAAAGTCAAGATTTGCTTTATTTTTTAGAGGCAATTGCTGTTCTCAAAATTCTTTTAGCCTGTAAAATACTGGCCATCTATAAATAGCACTGTTCTCAAGTTGTCATTTCTTGCCACCAAGAAGTATTTTTCATTTGTACTGATCTTAATAGCACCCCAGGAATTAATATTTGCAGAAGACTCTGCAATGCATCCTTGCTGTATTCTATAGAACCACCTCAAATACCTTTTTAAGCAATTCGACAGCAGCTCCGTCAGTTAGAAAGAAAATGCATGTCAGCTGCTGACTGTGGTTTGGAGATATCAATATTTCTCCTCTTCTGTTTCCAAAACTGTCAAAATGAAATTAGTTAATTGGTGAGTATTTTTGTGTAGTTGCTGTGGGATAGTAATTATTGGTGACAAGGGCTGCTGGATGTGCGCTAATACAGTACAGCAAAAGCTAAAATTTGAAAATATAAGGCATTATCCTGCAATACTGTTATGACTAGTCATTTTGCCATAGTCTGACTTGCTATAGTTTCAAACCTTCAAGGTCTTCGTGCCAGGAGAGAGAAGTTTTTGCTTTGTACACAGCAGAGTTTTGTAAGACTTGCCATAGAGATGAGCAAAGGCAGCTCAGTGGATTAAAATAGCATCAGTGATATCTCTTGTCTCTAGGGTAATGAGTTATGAGCAAAGCAAAGACCTCCAGGAAGAGTTTTGTTTCTGTGGAGTCTCTATTAGATGATGCTGTATAGTAAACAAACAACAAATTGTTTCACTGAGTCCGTTCTTATTTTGCCTAATTGCCTGTCTTGGTTCAGAACTGGTGAAGATAAGACATAAGGCACGTCGTATTTACTTTTACACCAAAGGACTGATTGCTTACTAAAAGAAGCTAGACAATGTGTTTTCTCTCTGCATGTAGCTGGAAACTGGTCATTCCTTGCTACAGGCTTTTATTTAAAGATGTTAATTCAGCACTTTCGGTGGTGTTCTATGGTCTGGGGTGTCAGGTGAGAGAAAGAGTCCCTGTGCAGTGTCAGTGAAAGCATCAGCTTGTAGTGTGAAGGTATCTGGACAAGCCATTTACAGAATCCTGCAAACAAAGATGTTTCCCTCTTCTAACAGTAAACCTCCATATATTGTCTGCGTGCCTTGAAACATAAACTATCTAATAATCCACCTCTATACAAATGCTTAAAATAACTTAAAAGCTGACAAAGGATAATGTGATGGACCGGCAGCATGTTGAATCTCTAATATAGGATCTATTCATCCCAGTAATTGCCATCCACCTCTCATCTGAGACTTACCTCTTCTTTAAGCAGTGAATCGTGATCAGCCATAACACTGTTCTCACTAATATTAGGAAGGATATGTGAGAAATTATTTTAAAGAAGGTAGTCCCAAGTTTAACAAGACACTTCATGCACAAATATGTCTGATTTTTCACTGTAGTATATGTCTCACTGTAGTATATGTCTCACTGTAGTATATGTCTCACTGTAGCTTTATGGGGTCTAGATCAACAGAATTTTCCTCTTCTTTACTGCAATTTTTACTGAAATTTGATGGACATGTAAAAAGTTAATTTAAAAAAATAATATCTTTGGTTTAAACTGACAGGAACATTAAAAGAAACAGAAATCTATTCTCTCTTACCCAATTCCAGTTTTTTAAATAACAATATATTACCAAAGTTCTTGATACAATGTCAATAGTTTTAAATAAACAAAAAAGGAAAAATGAATTATGATGTTCAAGAGACTGCACCTTTTAATTTCGCAGTGCAAAATACATTCCTGCAGGAGATAAACGAGGCTGTTTTTTCTAGTCCATTGAAAGTAGCTGTCAAGTTTGTTGCCAAATAACATGTCTGATTTCATGTCTAATAGTTAGCAAAATTTAATGAGTACAAACTGAACAATGGAATGGTTCTCAGTAGGAGGGTAACTGAGTTCTTCTTTTGACACACCCCGTTGTTCATTTTATTGTAAAAGATACCTATAGGTGGCCATTCAGTGCTCTCAATGCCTCGCCTGTGTTAAAGAATGAATGTGAAGCCAGGGCACCTTGGAAACGAATCCACCCCAGCTCACAGTCTGAATAGATTTCAAGAGGAGGAAAAAAGGGTGGCCTTTGTAGCTAACAAGAGGGCGTTGGTGGTCTGAGGTTTTTACTATTGATACTTAAGGTACTTGTACCTAAAGTTCTGGAAGGGAGTAAAATTTATACTAAATACTGTGATTCAGTCCTTCAGGTGCCTAACTGTTGCAGTCAGTTTGGAAGCCACGCTTGAAACTTCTCCAAGTTTTTCTCCTGGGAATCATTTGCCAGCTGGGATCATCAAAACACAACCTGCTGTGGTCTGAGTGGGCTTGATGGAGAGAAGTCCTATCACACTTTGAGTGTCCCATCCGCAAGCAATGCAGAACATGTGGCTCAGGGACTCTCTTGTGGATGTCATCTTTCTTGGAGTTGTCACGGTACTTGGTGAATTGCATTTGCCTACATCATTGTGATGGTTCCGTTGTTCAGGTCTTGTCGATAAGATGCGTTAGAGTTAAAACAGTCCGTGAGGAAAAGGTGACTGAAATTTGTCATTTAGCCACCCCATGTGGAACTGTAAGTGCTAGGAATCGATGTATGTTCTGGTGCTTCCCTGCTTTTTTAGTGAACTTGGATGGCAAATTTCCTTTGGTAAAAGTAGGATATTTTAAGTGAAGTGTCAGATGTTTTTAAAGGTCATACCTGAACGCCCAAGTCTTCAGACTTGGTGCTGAGCCTTGTAAACCAACACTTAGCGTAACTTGGCATTAGGGATACTTTATACATGGACAGATCAAATTCTGAATGTGGTGACTGTCAGCTCATTGGTCTAGCTTACTACGTAGTGTTGAGTTATTGTGATTAAAGATAGATCATTATTTTTCAGCTTCTCGGAGCACGGGATGCTTGGAACTTGATATTGGAAAACCTGTTTTCTTGTTTATAAGTGAACTCTTTTGGGGTTTATGATAACCTCAGGCTATCTGCCACCAATTTCAGAATGAATAAAAAATATTCATGCTAGATGCATCCGTTCTTATCATACCCAGTGATTCACAGCAAAATCTAACTTTTGCTGTATTTTATTGTTTTAAACCCAATAACTATTTTATACTCATTCTAGAATCTTTTAAATCTTCCTTCTCTTTTGCCTATCCCTTAACCTTTGCCCAAAAATAAAAGGAAATTTTGCCTTAACTTCTGTACTGACATTTTTACATCCTCAGAAGCAACTTGTTGGAGAGCTCAATTAAAATTTTCTTTTATTTCATATGTAATACATGAGTAAAAAGTAAATGACTTGGGTAGAAGTATTTAAACAGGAAGATTGCAGGCAATAAATCATATATAACATGACAAAAAGATTTTTCAAAAGCCATTTCTTTGTCAGCATTTTCATGCTGAATAATGCCATGCCTTTTGCCTAACAATAAATTTTTTTTGTAATATTTTTAAAGCAAAACTCAAGTTTCTTATTAATGCAGAAATGTAGGTATTCTTACATTACAAAATTCAGACTATTTCATTAAAGAAGTTATGGCATGGCAGTCCAGGTCTGTGAATAATTGTCCTTAAATGTTCTGTTTGCCAAGGTAGAATTAAACTGAACTAGCCAGGACTGTCTGTGTGCTGACAATTAAGTTCTTTTCACATGGAAGTGGTAGCACAGAAACCAATACATTAATTATATTGCTTAATCTCAAATAGTCAGGTTTGCATGCTCCGAAGGTGTATAGTCACTGTAAAGAAAGTCTTGTAATTTCTTGTGCTCGAAAGAGGCACTTGTAAATAATTACAAGATGCAATCACATGAAAACAGGAAGCCTCAATGGAGTAGTAATGAGATACAGAGCCTTTCACCTCAAGGTCATTGTTTCTCATCCAGATTTGCTTGGTAGTGTTTGGAAGTGCCATTAGACAGGTGGTTAGTGTGAAATTAGTTGGAAATCTCAGGGCTGTTAGTAAGTACATATCCATCTAAGAAAAATTGCTGTGGCTGCGGTTTTCTTTCTGGCTGTCTCCTTCCCTCTTATCTAGATAGGAGACAGAATTTCTGATGTTTTCTTGTATTGAGCCAACTGTGTAAGATTAATGTGATTCTGGCCAGTTTCACTGCTGCTGAGAGCTACCTGCTGGGCAGTGATGATGTTATCGGACATGAGTCCTCTGGTGTGGGCACCGTAGGGAAGTCGGCAGAGGGATGTAGTAGAGTAGTTCATGTTTAAAGGGAAAGCTAGATGAAGAACAGGGAGGCAAGTGTGTGGTATAGACGATGAAGGACTTCACAGCTCATTAATGACAGCAGCAGTGATGCAGTTGTTGCTGACTTCCGTTGTGATTTACCACAGATTAAACTGACCTTTCTTGGGTTCCCAGGCACTTCCAGCCAAGGGGTCTTGCAGAGGACTCTGCCTTTATGAAGCTGATACTGGTCTGTAGGACAGCTATCACAAGCAATGCCTGTTGGTCCTTCCCTCTTGTGGGGCACTGAGTTAGAGGAAGTACCAGAAGGACACTCTCTGATGATGTCCACAGACTTTCAAAATTAGTTACCATTTTGACAATTTACCTTGCCAGTGAGGCAACGCATCTTTTAAGATCAAGAAAAGCCAACCACGCGAGCAGAAACTGTTTTCTAATGAGTTTAAGTCAACACAGTTTTTAAAGGTAGGAAAAATAAGCAGCGTAACTGTTGATTTGGCTTTTTTTGTTTTTTTTTTTAAATATGATCAGAAGAAACATTTTAAAAGTTTCCCCTTTGTAATGTGCACACTGCAAGAGGAAAAACCCAACGATTTTAATTAGAGTACCATCTTTGTGGAGACATACTGGAACTAATGACAACTGTACCAGGTCACCTTTAATCTTAGTCAGAGAGGGGAGATGGTGGAGCATTGCTGTTAAAGTCAATGGCTCTTGGGGGAGGCTAACCAGCCTTGTGTAAGTTAATGGCATGCCCGCTCCTGCCACCTATGGCTGCTCCATTATCCTTGAAAGCAACCGTCAAATTTGCACAGCTTTAACAGGAACATCTGCTTCTCTCCCCTAGTTGTTTCCTTCACATCTGCAGTGGCTGTGACAGGGCACGTGCTCTTCTTCATTCACCCTGGTTGCTCTGACCTTTCCTGTGGCTCATTTTTTATGCTCTGCCTCCTTAATGACTATTCTAATTCATCTCTGCGTTTGCTGATAGTCTCATTAGGGCCAAGGGAAAATTCACCAGGTGAGGAAGCCTGTTGTTTTCTGGTAAGAATAAAAGTTTGTCAAATCTGACAAGCTAGCTGGGATACTTTAGAAGGAAAATTTCACTACATTGTTTCTGCAACTTGCCCAGTTGTGACAAGTGTTCCTGCTAAAAAGGGCAATCCCTCTCTTCTGTAGCGAAAGAAGTATGTCCCTTTTTCCGGATGACCTGTGTGTTTTTTTTTTTTTTGGCCAGGTTCTAGAAAGATGTTCGGGTGTCTTCCTGCTATTTAAACATCTCTTTTCCATTGATTTCAAATAGATTTCATTGATAATATAAGAACTGGATATCTAATGGCCTTTGGGAATTTGAGACTTCCCCTTCAATTCTACCTCCTTTGAGCCTCCCATCCGAATATGCTTTGCCAAGTGTCCTTGGGACTAAGCCAGTGACTGTATTCCCACATACAGGTGTAGGAAAGTCCTGTTATTGCTGCTGCTACATCACAAAACAAATGTGTTCAGTTATCAGGGAGCAAACTTCCATCTCATGGTAGAAAAACCCCTTCCAAATACAATAATCTGCATGAGTCAAGAAGCTTCTTAGTCCTTTAAGTGGTGACACTGAGGCTTGAATATCATTCAAGGATTGACCTGTCAGACTTTCTCCCAGAGTTGTAGTCTTTTTCTGTCAAAGCTAAGACATGGTGTGGAGGGAGACTTTTGATACTTTCCAGTTTGTTTCTGTTGTACAGGTTACATGATACAGTAGCTTCTATACCACTTTAAAGTCATATTTTAATTTTTCACTTTGAGCTGAATGGCTTAATTAAAATGGATAATCTACCTAATCATTGTCAAGGACTGTCCATTTTAATAAGAATGGAAGAAGGGTTGTGTTCTCTGGTGCTTGGAAGGGGATCTGTGGAACAGGAAAAGAATGTCTTAATTTCAGACTTTAGTCAGTTAGAAGAGGCCCAGCTAAAAAGTAAAATTACAAATCAGAAAATTGGTTCTGTTTTACCTCAAACCAGGACACCTCCAGTTCTTCCATTTTTGAGAAGGGTCTGTTAATGCTCTATTTTTACCGTTTCATATAGCTTTTTCATAGCAACTCACATTGTAAGCCTGGGTGAAATTTCTTTACTGTTGCTAGTTGTCAAGTGAAAAAAAAACAAATTTGGGTAGAACAAACAGTATACTGAGTGCAAAAAGGCATAAGATCATAGTTTAATAATGTAAATAACATGGAGGAAATAAGGTGAAATATCAGCATGGGATGTGTATTGTGGCAGTGTCCATTTGTGCGTGCACCTAGTTATTGAGCACAGATCTCCAGATACGGCTCTTCGAACTGCACTTTTCTGGGATTTTCTTGCACCACAGCCTGCAGCTGACATGTCAAAATTTTAGATTTGCACCTTTATTCTTAGGTAAAGAAGATTAAAGAGTGAAAGTTGAGAGGCTCAAGAGATCTACAGAACCTTGAAAAGAAAAAAAAAAAGTATTAACAGTGAAGCTTTGAAAAAGAGCCATCAGTATGAAATAGGAAATGTACAGACCCTCACAACTTCTGAATTCTGACCTTCTTTTTAATTACTATTTTATCGTTAGCTGTATAAGTCAGGGACATGAGTTATAATGTGGGCCTATGGGAAATTGTTATCAGGTTCTGATTCTCATTTTATTTGATTGTGACTGTATTTTATTGTTGTGTCTTTCACTGTTACAGTGTAGCATAAAATGATGGGCACTCTGCAGGGTTATTTTTTTTTCATATAAGATAAAAAACATCATTCAATAATACTGACTACAAAATAGTCTGTTGGCATTCTGGAAACCTCACTTACGCTTTGCACTTATGGATATAATAGTTAAAATATCTTAAGTTCAATTAGCTGTTCAGCCAGGTTGGCTACAGTCTGCACATGCTGAAACCATTTAAAAGTCCTCATGCCACTCAGAATTAAAAATGCATTTGTGCAATTTAGTTTTATGACCTGTTATTGCTTAACTGGCAGCTGGATCTTATACTTGGACTGCCGCAATGCTTTCCTTGTCCATTCCATTAGAATAAACCCAAGATAACCATTACAGCTATATAAAACCTGATATAAAATGAGGCAAACTGAAAATAATTAATCAGTGGTGATCAAGACATAGGGGCTTTTCCAGGGATTAAAGACCAGCTGAGGAGCTGATGGCCTGGTGCCCGGTGCATTAACTGATCTGATTGCTTGTAACGTTTCTCAAAATTCCATTTGCCTGATTTGCCTATCGCATGAAAATTTCATCTCACTTCACCAATGAAATGTATCATTCAAATTTGCAATCTTATCCACTGGTCCTGTTTTTTTTGCAAAAGACAATTCTTCTAGTAGCAACAAATACTGTTGCATGATTTTAATAAATACAGAGCAATTAAGTGAACGAGAGATTCACTGCCAAAGTCAGTCTTTTAAATTAAGACTGTCAGACAGGACAACCAGAAAAACTTTTGTGAAGTACGCCATTTGATGACAACAGTTATGTCTGGATCTTTCTTTAGCAGATTCTCAAATGAGGGTTAACTAATGAATAATTATTCACTTGTCTACCTCTAACTGCCAAATTCAGGCACAGTCCTATTACTGTACAGTCCCATAAAAGTAATTTCATTAAAGGAGGGAAACGCTCCTTTGCATTTAAAAAATAAAACTCAGAAAAGCAGAAGTTCTTTGTACTTTGTAAATTTGAGCTGTTTTGAGCACTGAAATGGAACAGAGTACAAGTTCCCGTGGTTGCCATCCTCAGTTTTACCCATTATACTTGGACATGAGAATAAAGATTTAATTTTCGCTTGAAGTGAAGAAGATGCTTCTTTCCCAAACATCTACATTGTTTTCTGGCAACTGCCCTTTGCTTAATCTGCAGAGCCTAATGACTTAGCTGACAATTGCTGTTTCATATTCTCTAAACAAATATCATTCTTGTCTGATGAATGACCTTGAACTGGGTTAAAAATACCTCTGGTATTTAGTAGATTACAAACTTTCGTTTTACACAGCCAAGTCCAAAATGGTCATTTGATGTTTCAGGTGATAGAGGAATGCTTGGAAGGTCACAAGTTTTTCTTGATTTTTTTAATTTCTTAAACTTTAGGATAATATTAAAGGCACTTCTGTCATGCCAGGCACGTGAAGGAATAAATTGTGCAAGTCCAGCACTGAGTTTGGGTATGGTGAGCAGCTGCAAATGGCAGCAGGCCGCTGGGGACAGCGAGCTTACCGGGGCCCTGATGCCTGCTTGGGCTGCAGTGATGCTGTCTTCGTCAGGATGGCTTCTGCCGTCGATGAAGAGCTAGTTACGGATGTGGATGGGATAATACTTCCCAGTTTGCAGTCCCACGTATGCTACTTTTGCTTTCCAGTGGCAAGGGTGAGTCTGTTTTTAGAAGCTCTCACAATTGTGACAGAAAACTTAATTTTTTTCTCGCAAACTGGTGAATAACCGTAAGCCTGGCCTATACAGATGTGTGTGTACCTGTGTCATGGTTTCAGCTGGGATGGAGTTAACTTTTTTGCTAGCAGCTCATACAGTGCTATGTTTTGGATTTGGGATGGGAATATTGTGATAGCACACTAATGGTTTTGGTTGTTTCTAGGCAGTCAATGCCTTTTCTGCTCCTCACACTGCCCTGCCAACAAGCAGGCTGGGAGGGCACAAGAAGTTGGGATGGGATACAGCCAGGACAGCTGCCCCCAGTTGATCAAAGAAATATTCCATGCCATATGACGTTATGCTCAGTATAGAAAGCTGGGGGAAGAAAAGAAGGAGGGGGAGACATTCAGAGTAATGGCATTTGTCTTCCCAAGTAACTGTTATGCGTGATGGAGCCCTGCTTTCCTGGAGATGGCTGAACACCTGCCTGACGATGGGAAGCAGTGGATGAATTTGTTGCTTTGCTTTGCTTGTGTGCACGGCTTTTACTCTACCTTTTAAACTGTCTTTATCTCAACCCACGGGTTTTTCTCACTTTTACTCTTCTGATTCTCACCCCACATCGCAGCTGGGGGGAGTGAGTGAGCGGCTGCGTGGTTCTAGCTGCTGGCTGGGGTTAAACCATGAGAAACTGCTTTCTTGAGGCAAGCAGAAATCTCTCTGGGGAACCAGTTTCATTCTTTTTCCCTTTCTCTCATGATAAATTTGTGAAGGAAGGAACAAATGAGAGAAAAAGAGTGGTCCGCATGTAATAGTGAGAGGGAATGTTAATAGGACATGTGGGAAATACTTCTGTATTAGAGAGCACAATGTTGCTCATTTGCTACAAGATATGATGGAAAACCAAATCTTTCCCTGGTATTTTCTTCTCTGCCTCACCTAAAATAGTCACACAGTAGAAAGATTCCCACAGGAAATGAATAGCACCACTTTACTCCAAGGTACTTTATGAAGTTTTATGCTTTTAGATTTCATTTGTACAAATGATATGTGTGCTTGAACCAGGATGAATATTACTGCCTGGCTGAAAGGCAGTCCTTATTGATTGACTTCAGCATAGCACTCCAGCAGGTAGAGAGGCTCATGTTTTAATTTGTTTTTGCTTCCAGGTCACTCTTCATCCACCTTTCTTTTCATTTGCAGCAACTTTCCTCTCCTTCCTCCCCTATTTACGGCACCTACTTCGGTCTCAGCTGTTTTGATTTATTGACCACTCAGATTTAATGCTTCGTTCCTTGGAGAAGTCTCAGTGCTTGTGTCTGATCTAAGGTCACCTATGCTACTTATTCCAGGGGACTTTAATCTCCATATGGATGTGACCTCTGACACTCGCCAAAGAATTCACTGTATTACATGATTCTCTCCAGCTGTGTCAGCATGTTCCTCCACCTGCACTAAAAGGTTATGCTTTTGATTTCATTAACTTTTTGTGTCTCATTATCGGGGTTTGAGGTCACTCACCTTGTTTTCAAATACACATCTAGATCTCCTATACCCCTAGGGTTCCTTTCAAATTGGTTGCTTGTTTTGAGAGTTTTTGTTTCCTCGGGTGTCACTTCTTGCCCAAAACAAGCTAAAGTGGTTCAGTGCTGGTTCCGTCATTATCCAGTTAAAATGCTGATTGTGATTTTGCACACACTATACTACTAACTTCCACAAGTCACAACTACTGACTTGTTGATTGGAACAAAGGCTGTAACTTTATAGGCTGTGAGAAACTCTTTGGTTGGAAACCTGCACATTGGGTGAGCATCAACCTCAATTCCTTCATCTGAGAGATCCCTGTGTCTTTGCTTACTTGCTTCGTTAGAGATTCTAGCTCTAGTAATCACAAATACTGCTATGTATTTGAGGAGGAATGTGAGAGTAATGGATAGCAAACTGGATGCCTTGCTCCCTTTTTTGTGTTTGTGTGCTACCTCTTACTTTGCCTATTAGCATGGGCGGGTTATTATGGGAAGCTATTTCTTGTTGAACTGGCCTTTGGTGGCACTTCTGGAGTATCTCTGAATATCCCCTTAATGCTAGCAAGTGAAAAGATAAAACTTTACAAGTGAAACTGGAATGAATTGTATATGCAGAGACAATTTATGAGAAAGTACATATATAAATATTGTATATCCTTGAGGAAGGAGAGCACCTAAGTCAGGACCTTGTGACATGAATGTGAAATTATTATGAAAAAAATCCAGTGGCTGATGGAATGGTAGTAGAGCAAAACTCTACTGAAATTCTCAGCCTAGAAGATGGTGTGTTAATTTTACCTTCCAAGTGACTTTTAGCTTCTTCTCTTGAGAATAGGTGTCATCTTTAGAAATACCTCTTCCCCCCTTTCCCTCCTGCAAAAACACCCCATGAGGTAGAGAGATTCTCATAAATATGTCTGGTAAAAAAAAATGTGAAAAATAGCAAATGTTATTTCCTTATATGTGTTTTTCTAAGAATATTTGCCTCTTGGTGTGTGCTTCTGTGCGTTCATATATTTGTAAGCAAAAGCCAGCATGAGATGAAGGTGGAACAGATGATGAGCTGGCACCAAGCTTCTTGGTGTGCTTTCCTCTTCCAAACAGCATGAGTGCTGACTTCTAAACTCGCTTGTTTCTCTTACTGTTGTCTGCAACATTAGGTTCCATAGCCATTCATCTCCCTATTGACAGGCATCCTCTTCCCCTTTAAATAAATAATGCAGTTGATTTTGTGCAGACCAAGCTTGCTGGTTTTGAGGCTTACTGAAGAATGTGCTGAGATAAGGTCATATTGTCCTACTGTCCAGATGTGCTGTTCTCCACAGTATTAGTTGCTTTCTTCATCAGAGAGGGCAGCTTACGAAACAGAGATAAAACCTCCCTTTAAATATGTATTTTCCATATGTTTCTTGGCTAAGAAATTAGAAAAAGAGGAGGTTATTTGGGATTTTTGATAAAGGCATGCTGCCTGTATGTATATGGCATTGAAAGAGTACTCCTTGGGAGTGATTAGAATTAGTCACAAAGATGAAATGGATGTGGATGGAATTGGCTAGCAACCTTCTGAAAGCCTTCCTCTTTCTTTGATATTTTCCTTGTAATTTTGAAGTACATAACTGTGATGTTTGATATTTTATTAACAATAATTGTATTTTCCTCTTTTCATTTGAAGGTTTCAAAGAGTTTTAGAAGCATTAATTGCATATTTGCCCCCTGAGTTCTGTGAAGAAAGTGAAAATAAGGTCTTGTCAAATAAGTTAGTTGAAAAAATGTATTAAACTGAGAATAAACAGTTCAGTGGTAATTATTCAGTCAACTCTACTCACAACACTCATGCTGGCTTGTAATGTGCAAGTCTAATAACTTCCTAGTTTATACTTTCTTGTTCTTCAGAGATGGTTGCCTTCTCTGAAAACTGTGAAGGCTGCCTAGCAGCTCTACACAATCTACCATCTTCTGGGCTGGAAAGCCCACGGATAAGAAAGAAATGGTCACAGAGCCTTTTTGTGGCTAGTCTACGAGGTCATTAGGAGGCATTCTGGATGTGGGCACCTGAAGGCTGTTAATATTTGTAGGTCTTTTACAAAAGGCAACACAATTCATAGCAGGGAGTGTCCTGGAGGTTGCTTCCATTAGAGACCCCTATCCTAGTATATCTGTGCCCTCTACAGAGAGACAGGGAAAGTGTCCTTAGTGAGCTTGAATAGCGTTGGTATTTCTAAGGAACTAAGCTGTAAAGAAATTGGGATGTGGAGAGAAACACATGTGCTAAACTCCTTATCAGAGGTAACCCAGAGCTCCATAGTTTTCGACATTCAACCTCTGTCCTCCACAGTGCCTGGCTGGTACACACCCCCTCTTTGGTATGCAGAAGGTGTTCTAGGACAGGAACCTTTCTCTGGTACTGTTGCTGATAAAACGTATCTCTCCTTGGAGAGTTTTCTTATTTAAATGTGAAGATGTAACTGAATTTCAACTGCAAATATTGACAGCCCTTAGGTTGCAGATCTGAATAGGCTTACAGGTGAAGAGCTCTGAATTTATGGGCTTTTTATAAGTGAGCCCAAAGGGGCTTTGCTCTCCAGAGCCTGGCTTTCTCCCTATCTCTCATTGCAGTTCTCCCTGAAATGGCTTTCCTGATGTGTCTGGCATAGAATTCACTTACTGCAGTCTTCACACTTTAAAAATTCTTCGGTCCTCTAATGCCTTGGTTCCTGAGAATCCATTGATTATAAAATATTTTAAGACTGTTAGTGAGTTTTTCTGTCATTATGCTTTCAGCTGTACCTCAAATGTACTTTAAACTGAGATGAAGGTATATCCAGTGCAAGATGGAGATTAAAATATAAAGGACAGTATTCTTATATTCTTTCTGTTTGCCACCTTTGGGCACCTGAATGTAGATACAACAGGTTTCAGTAGATCTAGGCAGAGAATGGACTGAGTTGATGGTTAATTTTTGAGATATTCTATGAGTTTTCTTAAGTCTGAAAGGCACTCTGTAAATTGAGTGCTTGCCCTCTAGGTTGCTGAACGCTGCCAAAACCAGGACAGAAAGCTAACGTGGTAACACTTAGCATTTGTTCAGCACCTGTTCACAGATGTGTTTGAATATTAAGAAGAAATGCGTATGGTGTTCAACAGAATAAAAAGTGTTAAGATGTGCGTGAACAAGGAGGAGGAAATATAGATGTGACTATATAGGAGGGGGAAGACTATTACAGGGGCAATCCAATTAATGCAAATGATGCATGCAGATGTCTTTGGCTTTTTAGTGCCTTTCACTGTTATACTGCATAAGAGCTGCGCACTAGGGACAAGGAGAAGAGCGCTGTCTTCTTTGCATGGCAGCAGTATTTTCAAACCTTAGCATCCTACCCCTGCCAGCAGATGGAGAGGGGACACCTTCTCTTACCTGCTTGTATAGTTGCAAAGTGTGAATAAGCATATAGTAAAGCGCTACTAAGCCGAAGGATGCATTTATGAGGTAACTTAATTTTGCCTTCTGCAAACATCTGTGTGCCTGTTGACTCCTGGCACTTCAGGGGAGCAGTGTCACTGCTTTAAAATTCAAACAAGATAATTGAAAGCGAGCCCCAGGTTTTTTTGTCTGTATGCTCAGGGCCAAACTGTTTGATTTATTTTGGTATTGACTTAAAAGCACTGTTCACCTAAAGGAAGCAGGATTTGAGCTTGAAAATAGACATTCTTTCAGCTACATATTGATCATTGGAGCTGAATCTAGTCCATCCTTATGATATACCTTCTGAAAAAATAGCTTCTACTCTTATCTTGACATCTGATGTCTGGTGAATAATGACTTTAATTAGAAAGAAGAGCAGGCTACTTGGTCTTTTAGACGAGATACACGGCAAACTCATGTATGTGGCCTGAGCAGTTCCAAATTTTTGCTTTTTCTTCCCTCCTTTATAATTCCTTCTCAAGAGACAGTCCAGACTGTGATCTTGCTCTCCTGAAGTCAAAAGAAATTTTGTTGTTGACTCCAGTGAATGCCGCTGTAAGCACTGTAGGAAACCAATGGAAATTTTCCCTGTTTAGTTCAAAGGGATTTGACTCAGGCTGTAGATCTAATAAATAAATAAATAAACTCTCTTAGATGAACAACCTCATTTTACAAAATCTTTTCTGTCAGAAACCCTGGCCATCTGATTATTATGTCCAGACAGTGTCATGTGAGGTGTTTTGTAGAGCAATTTTTTGGAATGAAGAGGCATGGCCAAGTTAATTTTCCTATTTGTGTATTTGTTTTCCATACTGACTTACAGAGAAGCTACTGTCCTACAAGCTGGTAGCTTTTTTCAATTTTTTTCATGTTTATTATGATATGGGTATTAGGTACTTGCATGAAAATTCGCAATCTGCCAATAAGCTTATTACAGTAGCTATGTAAGACACTTTTATGCTGTCTTCAACATTTTTCCAACTTTTTGTAAAATACATATTATACATTTTTCTGCTGTAGCATGTTTTTGCTTAGAAGAACAGTGTAGCTTTATTCCTCAGAAAAAAGAAACCCAAAACCACCTCTGCATATTTAATTTCTTTTTACATGTTGAGTGCACAAAAGACGACTAAATTTTCTTTCCAGGATTGCATATACACAGTTTCTTGTCCATTGAGGTTGTGCATACAAATTTGGCAACAAAAGCCAGGCAGCCCTTTAGCTGAGCTTGAAATACTTGTGAAACCAAAACACATACAGCAAAGGAACATTGCTAGGCCAAACTTTTAAAAAGTTAGATATATATATTTGAATACTCTCATTATTTTGGACTTCCTACACCCAGAAGCCTAAACTGCATTGCTAACTCTTCAAAAGAGTCACTTAACCCATAAAAATTTGTGTCCCCAAAGTAGTGATCTTAATTACAGAATCACATAATGGTAGGGTTGGAAGGGTCCTCTGGAGATCATCTAGTCCAACCCCGCTGACAGAGCAGGTTCACCTAGAGCAGGTTACACAGGAACGTGTCCAGGCGGGTTTTGAACGTCTCCAGAGTTGGAGACTCCACCACCTCTCTGGGCACCTGGTTCCAGTGTCCTGCCACCCTCAGGGTAAAGAAGTTCCTCCTCATGTTTAGGTGGAACTTCCTATGCTCGAGTTTGTGCCCATTCCCTCTTGTCCTGTCACTGGGCACCATTGAAAAGAGCCTGGCCCCATCCTCTTGACACCCACCCTTTAAGTATTTATAAGTGTTGATAAGGTCCCCCCTCAGTCATGTTTTTTCCAGACTGAAGAGACCCAAATCCCTCAGCCTTTCTTCATACGAGAGGTGTTCCAATCCCCTAATCATCTTTGTAGCCCTTTGCTGCACCCTCTCCAGCAGTTCCCTGTCCTTGAACCGGGGAGCCCAGAACTGGACACTGTACTCCAGGTGCGGCCTCACCAAGGCAGAGTAGAGGGGGAGGATGACCTCCCTCCACCTGCTGGCCACACTCTTCTTGATGTACCCCAGGATGCCATTGGCCTTCTTGTCCACAAGGGCACATTGCTGGCTCATGGTCATCCTGTTGTCCACCAGGACTCCCAGGTTATTCAATAAAATTTCATCTATATGGATGTAAGCCTTGCCATATTGCATCAGACCAAGGTGTTCTCTATTTCAAAATCCTCTATCTGGTATTAGATAGTAACAGACAGTGTAAAAAAAAAAAACAAACACAAAAACAAAAAAACAAACAAAAAAACCAAAAAAACAACCAACAACAAAAAAAACCCAAACAAACAAACGAAAACCCAACCAACCAACCAACCAAAAAATCCCTAACAAACCAAAGCATGGAATGAGTAGGAAACAGGACAATCCTCCAGGCTTGCCACTTGAAGGATTTGTCTGTTTCTGGAGTGCTCTCCCTTTCACCTTCCTTTCTTTAGTCTGCTGTACACCTACACCAATATCTGTACCATAGCCTCTTCTCGTATAAGGAGCCCGTACTGCTTTGATGATGAATATTTTTATTATTCTCAGCGTTGTCTCTCTGTCTAGCTCCCTTATTAAAAAACCCACCCTGTTCTGTAGTGCTGCTAATTTACAAGGTGCTTTACAAACACAGATAAGAGCCATCTAAGGCCCTACTCTAAATAAGATGAGACAAATGCAAGATGAAGCACTTGAAGGCTGTTCAGGAAATTGAGGACATGGAAATGACTTATGCAAAGAGGAGAGGGGTTTTGTGAGAAAGGGTTTTAGGCAGGGTAGAGAGTAATTTTGGCAGTGGACGAAAGTGGTTGGGTGCAAGGAGCAGTGGAGCTAAGATGCAAAAGCGGGAGTGAGGAAGGGAGAGGATGGGAAAATAAACTCAGAGAAATAGGGGACAGTGAGTTGTGAGGAAGGACCTTTGAGAGGAAAGCAATAGAATAGAATATTTATCATAGGTTTCTTCAAAATGGGCTGGGAGGGAACTTGGGAAATCTATATAGGTTTCTGTGTGGGGTTTTTTGGTTGTTTTTTTGTTGTTGTTTTTGTTTTGGTTTTTTTTGACAAAATTTGGCTATCTATGACAGCTTTTCAGCCTACCTTGTTCTTAGCCTACCTGCAATGATAGCCATAGCAAGTACTGCTTACATGTTTTTATGTAGAAAGTTTCCCTACTATTTAAGATAAGTTCCATTAAATATTATCCTGTTCATTGTATCCATTTATGAACAGAAATAATTAAATATAAAACCTAATGCAAGACAGGAAGCCAAAGGAAAGGAGGAGTGTGCTCTGTCTGTGGATGTCTTCTTGTCTAATCCATCTAATTGACTATTCCAATCTCCTTTTCTCCCTATGGCTTTGTAAGGGCCAGGGAAGACAGATTGAAAAATTGACTTGTTATGATGACCTAATCTTTATTAATAAGAATAGGATGAACTTGGGAATAAGCCAGATCCTACAAGATGCTTTGCCCCTTTGTCTTCTTGGGATTTAAACTGGCCTTTGAGAGATTTGGTATCTTGTAGGACTCTACAAAGTGGCTTTTTCTTTACGCGCTGGTGTTTTGTTTTGCTCTCCATCGCTTATCTCTGCAATTATTAGGCCAGCACCAAGTCAAGCAAGGGACATGCGAAGTTGTGGCAGTGCATCGTTGCTGCAATAAGAACCGGATTGAAGAACGATCGCAAACAGTCAAGTGCTCCTGCTTCCCGGGGCAGGTGGCTGGTACAACAAGGGCTCAGCCCTCGTGCGTGGAAGGTAAGGAGTCTCCTGCTCACTCATGATTCATTAAGATTGTTTGAAAGTTTAGTCTCCTTGATTGTTTGACTTCCCACTGCCTCAAAAGCATAATCCTTCCTTTTGTTAATTTTGGAAACATCGCTGTGCATTGATGATAATGAGCCTGTGCATAAATCTGTGTGTAATTAATCCTCTTAATATATGTACTCGTCCATTTCATGTCTGTGCCAATAAAACTTAATTTTTTCACACAAGAATTCTCCTTTAAAACTAGTCTGAAAACAGCATAAGCCAAGAAATTCAAGCTTATGATATTAACCCTTCCAGTTGTCTTTAGACTTAGCAGCTTGGCTAAAAACTCACTGGATAGTAAATGCAGCCCTAAGACTGGGCATGCAGATAGTGCTGGGACACCTGATTTTTAGAGCTGTTCTCTAGATGATTGTTTCACCATTATATGTGCCTAATGGTCTCACGCCAAACATCAGTGCTATAATGATGCCCCATGTCTATTCAGTTTCATGTGTTGTAACGCTAAATACATTAGAGTTTGGAGAGCAGAGCAAGCATACTGCTGCACAGGATGCAGCGTCTGAACTAGGACACCTATCTGATGAAGGAAAAAATGTGGTACAGTTGCCTTAGTCCATCGCCTTCCTGGGTAGATGTTGAAATCCTCACAGAGCTCAACATTGCCATCCTTACACTTTTAGCAGTCTAACGCATTTGAAATTAAATTGATTGTATACACTAAAGCTGAAATCTTACTTTGACTGTAGTGTTAACCAGGCATTCTGAAGCTATATAAAACTTGCTTCCTGGAGGTTCACTCTGCACCTCGCCCCCACCACTTTCCTGTCTGGTTTACCAGCAGTTCAGAAACTGTGGGTTACACAAAGTGTATTCCCTGGAGAGGCTGCTGCTCTTGTTGTAAACAGTTATTCCAAGAAAGATTTTTTTTTTTTTTAAGAAAAAGTCTAACAGCTATTAGATGCAACATTTCACTAATTCATAAGCAAGATCCTTCTATTTTAATTCTTTCTCACACAAAATTGCAACCATTACAAGTTAAATATAAAACAAAAGCTTCAACATCCAGTTTTTAATCTAATATTCAGAGATATTTAGTTTTAAACAGAAAACTCTATATTTATGCGATGTGTCTGATTTTTTTTAAAATTACCGTTTTGAGAACCTCTTATTTAAGAAAGTTTTTTTTTTTTAGGTGCTTATTCTTCTCATGCCTTGTAAAAATAATTTCACATACAACAGATAAATACAAGTCAGGCGTTGTTTTAAACTTGCTTAAGGATTGCAAGGGTGACACTGTCATTCTGTGATAGAAAGATATAAATGCACGATACCGTAGACGCTTAGTTCAGACAATGCAAATAGTTGCTGAAAGAATTTAGTAGCTGTTTTTTCTTCAAGTATAGTTGAAATTAAATATGACAAAATATTATAAATTTAAGATTTTGGTTTCTAAAGTTGAAGCCTTTGATTCCCCCTCGCCCCTTAGAGTAATGCATTCACATGCTTCGCTTATTTTTGCAAGCATCTGGGACTGCAGTCAGTGTTACTCAGTTGCTGTTGCACAGAAACTGTAACTATCTTTCCTTAGCCTCAGGATTAGATGTGTTTTTTCCCACTCTCTACATATCCTTCAGTAGGCTTCTACACTGTGGAAGCCAGCAACAGTTTAGGTCTTGAATTTGCATATTTCAGTCTGATACAGACATTTCATTTTCTTTTCCAGCACCTTTTTACTGAATGCAGGGCTGCTTAATTTGCCTGTATTTTGCCCTGAGCTTAAAGGGAAGGATATGCCCAAGGCACAGACTTACTTTTCTAACCAAAAGAAAAGATTTTATAGAGCAATTGGCTTGTAGTAGTCTTTTAAAGTATTTTCTTTGAACTTCAGACCTTACCCAGTATTAGTTATCGTTTACGTTAGGGCAGCAATTATCTCATGCATGGCATGCACATGGTGGTTGGTAGCTGTAGTTCCTACCTCAAATGACAGAATCATAAAATATCTCAAGTTGGAAGGGACCCATAAAGATCATCGACTCCCTGCTCCTTGCAGGACTATTTATCAAACGTATATAATATTATATGTGTTCCTTTTCCAAGTTAAGTAAACGTGGCCTGTCCACCTCCATAAAGACCAGTGATTAATGTCTTTAGCAGGATAGATAACGTGTCATGACTCTTAAAACTAAATCATATGACTAGGAGTGTCATTGAGATGCTCCTTTAACTCTGAGAGGCTTGGTGCCATGACCACTTCCCTGGGGAGGCTGTTCCAGTGACCCTCCACCCTCAAATTATTTATGTGCTACACTGTGTTTGGACAAAATAAGAAAACAAGGTAGTTCACATTCATAAGTATGTCTCCAGAAAGTACCACCACCCACCTCTTGTGTCAGACTACGCAATTTTTAGTTATACACATAGAGATGTTCTTACCTATTGGAATTTTTGGAAAAAAGTAGCTTAGTGCTTATTAGTTTTTATAGCAAATATGATTAAGTATGTTCTATTTGGATTTAGAAAATATGTTCTATTTGGATTTCAGCTTCTTCTACGTGCACTCAAAAGGAAAATAACTCTGCAAGTAATGCTGGAAAACAACAGTAAATAGGATGAAATCAGTCTCTCTTATGTCGACATTGCCTGTGAACTTTCCGGGGTTTGCGCGTTTCAGCTCTTCTTGGGCAGTACCAAAAAGACCATTAAAGCAGAGTAAATGGGATCATATTTCATGTTCTATGTAGAGTAGCGGCCTTTATAGAGCTATTGGAATGGAATTATGTTTTCCTTTCTTGACCAAACAAATCAACGGTTATATAATTAAATAATTACAATTAATTTTGTTGAGATCTGCATGGTGATTTTGCAGAAGTCTGCTGCTTCTTGCTGTTTTTAAATGAAAGTCTGATTCCAGGAAACAGAGTTGATTCTAGCTTTCCTTTAGGCCAGGCAAGCATATCACTGGTCATAGATTATAGATGCTCCATGAGAAATTAAGAATACCACAAGAAATAGATTCTCACAGTATATGGAAGACTGCAAAGGTCTGGGACTTTAGCAAAATCTAGACAAACTGTACTTACATTCTGTTCTGAACTCAAACGTGACGTTTGAGCAGCTTTCTGCTATAACCTATTTGGATTTTTTCCCCCAGTAAATTGTAACCAAATTAATATAAGCCTTTCTCATTTGAAATTTATACATCTGGTTTTAGCATTTTGCAGATTTTTAATTTAGTTGGGTATTTTACCTTAGTTTTCTCAGTCTTGCAACATACGGGTTTCCTGACCCAGATCCCAGTGGTTTCAGTGACAGCTTGTTTGTTAATCTGGGTGAGGGTAGAGCCTAGTTCATCAGACAGAGCTGCTTGTTGATGAGTATTGGGCGTTGTGCCCTTTTGTGTATATAGGCCATGAAATAGTCTTATAGAGCCCATTATCATGTTTTTTAGGATACAGTCATAGGCCAGCTGGATATTTACGTTTTGAAATAGGTTGATAGATGCTAAAGAATTTTACACAAGGTCAGATTTAAAGCAGCAGTTTATTGGAGCAGCATTATATGTTAAGGCTAAGCCCTGCTCAAGGAGATGGAGAATTCATGTGCCAATATTCACAGCTACCAAAATTTCAGGAAGGCCCCCTATTTGAGTCAAGGCAGAATGGTTGTTTGCATAATTACATTCAGGCATACACCTACATGTAGAAGTGACTTTTTTTTCTTGTGAAATGTGCTAAGGAGGAAAATAAGTACTTTAGTGGTACAGAAGAAATGATAGACATCCAGGTGAGTTCCAAGGAAAAGATGTTGAAGTGGTGCAGAAGGGAAAGTAAAAGCTAGTTAAAACTTGCAAATACAGAAAGTGAAAGTCTTAAGTGCCTTGATTGCTACAAATGAGTCCTTTTCCGTGTGGTGCAGTAATATTATGTTGTGGGGCCTAACTGACATTTATGGAGTGCTTTGCATTTCTATAGTGTCTTTCATTTCGGAAACTTTAAATATAGGTAGTAGGAGAAGCAAAAGTACTTCATTTAAAAAGAAGGATATGAAGGTGAAAAATCAATGTTTGTTGTAGACTGAGATCTTCCCAGCATTTTTACAAGGACTGTAAAATCACTTGTCATAGCCTAGATGAGAATACAGGGCAAGAACTCTTTGGGTCAGGATATTTTTTGTCCTTTGTCCATGATAACAGTTACATAGATAATTGCATTTTGATTGCATCCAACAAGAAACTGTCATTTGTGTCTTTGAACTTAGTTGTGAAAGCTATTGACAAGCATTGGCAAGCAAAAAAAGCAAGGCTAGTTCTTCTGTACACGTGCACACCTCATTTTCCTGGGCGTTATTTGAGCTTCCAAGCACAGGCCCATTGATACTTTGAGAAATGTTGCTGTAGATAAATTGAGATGCTAAACTCAGAAAAAAAAGCAGAGCATATGAAAGAAAGTTTTTAAATATGTAGAGAGGACATACCACGCAGCCTGTAAACCCTGCCTTGAGTTGTAGCTATACTACTTGATTACAGCTATAGAAATTTTTTTCTTAGTGGAGGTCAAACTGTTCTTCTGTCAATGACTAAATTGCATTTAAAGTAGTCATGAAATTTTGTTTATCTCCATTTTCTTTATGGAAATAAACATCCTCGAGTAAGTACTTCCAGCTTGTCTAACAGCTAGTGCCAAGAAGATAAAACATTAATAACTTTTGTCTGTAGAGTAGCTATCTCCACTAAGTGCATTAAATGCTTCTAAGTAAATCATCACTAGCCAAATCATCTTGCATCCAGGCAATTCTATTAGCCCTAGAATTCATGAGGAGTAAACGCTCAGATTGGAAAAAATGTGAATGGGACTAAAGAATTGTTTAAAAATTTTCTGTAGGGCCAAAGAGCCACAATGAAGAAAAAGGACAAGTTTGGCTGAAAGCCCATATGGGTTCCAGACTGAAGGGAAGCGAGCATATAGAAACAAGAAAACAAAAAATCAGTACATAAGAAACAGATAAAAGAAGAAATAGCTGAGAAGATTTCCCTCCCACTGTTTTTGAATGGATTTCAGAATACTTGAGAATTCAAAAGGATGCTAATGCTGTGTCAGTATTCAAAGAAAAAAAGGAAATATACAGTAGAATGAATAGTGTACTGGAAATTTATATGGAAGAAAGCTTAATCCATTGCACTAGGAAAGACATCCGTATTTGTCCAGACTAAAGACAATATGAATTTGCTTGTTCAAATAGAACACACAGAAATCCTTAACAAGAAATATTGGCCCATAATGCCTGAAATATTGACATTGTTAAAGCTGAGGTGGATCAGTGTCACAGTTCTCCTTTTGGTAAGTAACAGGATGAGGAGGTACTTAACTTGTTGTTAACTAAAGAAGGTGCTAACCAACACCTACTGGGATAAACTTTGTTTTGTTTTTTAATTCTGATCCTGGGTAGTTTAGAGTCCTAACAAGCTGGCTAATAGATCTCTGGTCAGTTGTTGTAATTCAAAATGTATTTCAGAATACTTGAGATATTCTAGAAGTGCACTAGTATTGTGCCACTTTGGCGAGGGTAGGCAGCATGGTCTAGATACTTAGGGACAATTGAGGCTGATCTCAATCCTGTGTGAATAACTGAGAAGCTGATATGATATCCCATTAGCAAGGAATTCCTGGAGTAGAGATCACAAGAGTTTATGTGGCTTTCTGAAAAGAGATTTGACAGACGCTACTGATTCCATTTCAAGAGGAGTTTTCAAAACTAATACAGATAGTTTCTGGGTTTAATTCATGTAAACCCGGGTTTTTGAAGTTACCTTGGAAGATAATGTATAGTTTATTCAAGTAAAGACTTGGTTACTAAATAGTCTAATTAGAAGATTTAAGTCTCATGTTTTTGTAAGCTATTTAATTTTGAACCACATGCCATTGTGTGCACCGCTCGGGGTCAGCTACCTAGCCTACCTCAAAAACACATCTCTCCACAGACCCATCAGTAGGAAGCAGTAGTCAAATAGCACACACCTACTGGGATTTCACAGTGCTTAGCTCTACACCTCACACTCTACAACATTTTTAGTAATGACCTGAAAGCAAATATAGAATCTCTCCTGACAAAAAAATGTATGGGTTTCATCCAGTGGGGCAAAGGAGTAATTAATGACAAGCCCAAGGCAGTCATATGGCATAGACCTACTCAGAGGAAGTTGAACCTCTTTGAAATAACTGTCTTAATAAAGACAAACGTGTTGTGGTGCGAAACTGAAGCTCAATCATCTCAGCTTATCAGGCAGAAGATTGAAAAGTTACTTGATTGCAGCACGTTCCATACCTTCACAGGGAGAAAATGATGATTACTAACAAGTGCTGTAATGCAGGAGAAGAACGCATAATGGAAGAGGAAGAAAAGTAAGGCTGTGTGTTTCATGCTGAGATTGTTTAACTGTCAGAAAAAATGATAATGGGAGAAGTTTTTCTTCCCTGTTCTAGATTGGCTGGGAAGACACTATGTAGCCAAACACAAGTGGGGACACAGTGAATTGCATGAGACAAGATGAGATGATGTATTGACACCTTTTGGCTTTATTCTCTATGAACCTTTTGTTTCCATGGAGTCACGTTATCTAGAGAGCGATGTCAGCAGAAGAGTTATTTCTGGCAGAGTTTCTGGCTGATTTCCAGCAAGTCAGCTGGCTAATGTCAAACTAAAGCAGTCTCCCTTCATGTGGGTGGTTGTGTATGAGGATGACATAGCTGCTCTCATTTCTTAGAGAAGTCATCTGTTGAAACCTCTCCAAGAGTGCCTCAATCTGAAGAGGAAACCTTTATGTCCTCCAGTTAGTCGCAAAGTTAAAGGGACAATAATGGTTAAAGAACTTAAGCTATGAAGATGAGCCTAAGGCTCTGATGGAGAATTTTAATGGAATAATCTCAGGGGTGTGTTTGACACAAACAGCTACAGCCAGTTAGGACGTATAGATCAGCAGAGTGGACACTACAACTACAATGAAATTGAACATAATATGGATGTAAGAATTAGTGGATTGCTACAGCAAAGAATTGGGGATTTGCTGGAAGCTAATGGAATGAGATCTGTATTAAGTATTTCAAAGTGTTGCCATTACTCTGAGGAGAGGTATCTGCACAGAATAGAAATCAGTCAACAGAAGGGTAGGAGTCACTCTCTATGAAGGTGTCTAAACAAGAGATGAATAGAAGGTGAACTATGTAGTCTATTGAAGAGCTTGTGGTTCTTGTTTGAGTTATTTACGGAGCAGTGCTTCCCATTTTCATATGTGCTTGTTTTAATAGCAGATGGTGCTGCTGGAGACGATGGGCCAGTTTCACTGTTTTCAGTTCCACAGGGTCCATGTGGACCAGGAATTTGCATGGGCTCAATTGGTCAATAATGCTGTGTGAACTCGCTCCTGTGCTGCGCTTTTGGCCAGTCAACTAATGCCTTTTTTTCTTTAATCGGGTGTTAGGAGCAGGTTGATGCACTTTGTATAGATAAATAAAATCTGCTGTGTTTGGTGCATTTTCTGTGGTCTCAAAATGTATTGCACCCAAACCAATATGCAGGAGACAGGTGAGTGAGAGGTGGTTTTCAAGGTCTGAAGTTGAACAAATGAGCTAAGGTCCAAATGACTGGTGAAAGGAACCATGCGTTTATTTTATAATTTTATGAGATTGAAAGAATAGTTTATAAAAGCCAAACTGGTGTTCCAGAAGTATATTTTTTATAGTGCTTTTCACATAGGCTTAGAGTGAAAGTGCAAAAGTAATTGAATAAACATTTCAGCAATATCCCGATGTCAGCTTGCCTGCTTGTCACCCTAATTTGAATGTTGCAGAAGTACGAATCTACCTTGAAATTAAAAGGAAAAAAAGTGCTTTAAAAGAAGTAGATTAAATTATTTTTGTTCATTTCTTTTGGATGTGGTATCTTTTAAAGCATGCAGTTCAATGTTTTGTGCATGTAGTAGCATAATGCAGGCTAACTAAATCAACATTTTAAGCTATATTTTGTTTTGAAATCCAATTTAGATTATGTAAGGTTATGAACTGATATATTTCATAATAATTTTCTGGGATTTGATGAATCCCATGAACAATGCAAAACAGAAATACATGCAGAGGTTTGCAGCTGTTTGTGGGAAAATATATCTGTTGTTAACAGCAGTATTATAAAGTCATGACTACATTGTAAAAATAACAAGCATGATCTTATTAATGAAAATTAGCTTAAGGCTAGAAAATCAATAAATTTGCAGAATTAAGGTGTACTACTGTAATCTTCCAAAACGTACTGCAAAACTGGCAGTGTAAGTGCAAGTAGATTCTTAGTTAATAATCTAATGTTTGCCAGTGGTTTCCACGTTCTTATCTGCATTAGTTGCTGACAGACCTCACATGCTTACATCTCTGTGCAATTCTATTTTCTCACCCAGTGAAGGGAGAAACTGGCATTTCTTCATCCAGTCTCACATATGCATATCTGGGTTAAACAAGAAGCCTTAGTTTCATTCCACCTTATAGCAGGTACTTGACTGAAGCAAGTAAATGAAGGAGGCAAGTCGTCTCTGTAGTCAGTGGAGATGGAAAGGCACTTCCAGAGGCCAGTTCAAATGTTGGAGTCAGTCTCTGGCAGTGCTTGCCTATCTTCATGCATATGGCATCTACCATTCTGTGTGCTGGTGAAGGTTTTTAGCCACATTTTTAGCCACATTTTTAGCCACATTTTTAGCCACATTTTTAGCCACATTTTTAGCCACATTTTTAGCTCAAACACAATCAATGTGATTAGGTATTAAAGCAGTAACTGTTGGTTCTACTTTTGAAATCGAACAATTGAACGTTTCAGAGACAACCTCCCTAATAAAACTGACAGTAATAAAAAAAAGACTGTTTCTCTTTCCTATTTCTTTTTCTAGCTTCCATTGTCCTACAGAAGTGGTGGTGTCATATGAACCCCTGTTTGGATGGAGAGGACTGTAAAGTACTACCAGACTATTCAGGTTGGTCTTGCAGCAGTGGAAATAAAGTCAAAACCACAAAGGCAAGTACAGAGATCGCCTATATTTAAAGGTGGCAGCAGTCTGCTGATAGCACTTGCTTATTGCATTGCACCTGCAGGTGTGAGCAGCAGTTCTGGACTCCTTAATGTTTTGGAAAGTGACGATTAATGCAGTTCTCAGAGAGGGAAATGTTGGATCAGAACTGCCCTTTCACTGCCAGCCTAGTTAAGTTACTGGGTGCTGGAGTCAAACTGAAGAAGGCCCTGCTTCAGTCTTCAGTGAGCAAAGAAACTGTTCAGCTGTGACTAGTGCTAGAGTGATAATTGTGTTCCGGGATCAATTCTTCTGATTGCAGACTGACTATATGGATCCAAGGTCTTTACCGCTATCACCTAAAGTTAGATTCCCGTGCTACTGGAAAGCCCTTTTAGCTTTTGAAAGAAGTAGCCTGTCTTGAGAGTTGAGAATCTGCACTGACACCGGTGGGAACTGTGCGACACTGAGCATCACTGGAAATCAGGCTTGTTCAGATCATTTCTAATTACAGGTCATCCTGTAGGCTGCTTGTTTTTTAAAAAATATACCATCCTATTTCTTAATTAATGGCCAGCAGAGAGAAAATATCATGTCTTCTGTCTGCTTAGCAATCGAAAATGAGTTCAGTGCATTGAAGTTCAACAAGTCATAGCGAACTGCACATCTAAATATATCATAAAACAGGAGTCTTTAGCAGGCAATAGGAAGGAAAGACACATGCTTAGCTTTTCCCTTTACAGCCTCTTTTAGCTGGGAATGAATATTGTTCATTAGGTTACAGTTTGAGTTAATAAGCAAATACTGACACCAAATGTTGTTTAATAATGGCTGTTCTAACGAGTGAAAACTGTGCTAATTTCTGGATGAAAGAGAAAAGTTGATGGTTTGGGCAGCTGTGGTGTGATATCAGTGGTCTAAAGCCCAGCTACAGACATTACACAGTGGCAAGCTCGCTGGAAACATCTGACCAAACCAACCAGTCTGGAAAACCCTATTCCTTTTTTCAAGATCAGAGGAATTGTTGGAAATCAATGTTATTTACCAAATGCCAAAGATGTAGTCTATGGTGTGCCTATGTCCAGCTGTTCTCCTGTGATGGATACAACACCCACATATTGACCTGCACTCTCTAGAATCACTATGGGTACTGGCAGTCAATTACCAAAAGGTATAGATCACCCTCAGCCTTTAATTTTTTTCACAGGCACTGACTTTTAATATATGTAGGTAAATAATTGTTGTAACATTACACTGAAAGGTGAGACTGTCAAAGTAGGAGTTTTAGATATTGAATAAGACAACTTCATCTCTGGCCATAGCAGAAGAGAGCTGGCACTTAATACCAAAAGGACCTTGTTGGAAAAAAATAAGCCAGGGTTAAAGACACCTGATATTTTCAATAAATACTAGAGGGATGAGGGGTAGAAGAAAGAACTTTATGTTGGCATTGATGACTATAGGCCTGAGGCATTCATTCATGCAGCTGTCTCTTCCTTCCTATGAACATTTGCCTTTTAGTTCATTGAGGTCAACTGACCACATGAGTCATGTAGCCTGTGTTCATGGCTCTTGCTCTTAAGCAGTGAAAAGAGGCAGCCTGAGTCAGTGGGAGTTTACTAATAGAAGGGCAAATTTGGCATGGATCATTTATTTTATTATCCATGACAAATATTGCAATGAGCAAACTACAGAATATGGTAATGCATTCTGATGAGTTTAGGGATGTCTTTATAAAGCTAGAGTCGGACAAATCATCCTGCCTGCAATTAGACCTGTGCAAATTCATCAACTGCAGTGAGTTTGTGTGGGTCTAACAGAGGGCAGAGTGTAGCAATATGAGTCCAAATGTTGTTTCATTAAACTCTTCCTCTACTTTGCTGGGATGTGGAGTAATGCATTTTGCATTGATTTTTATCACCATAGGAGATGCCTTTGAGGGGCATTTAATTGAATTGATAAGCAAATGACTGGCACCTGTGTGTAGTTGTGAAACAGTCGACTGTATTACTGACATGAGAACTGTTAATTTTCCTTGCATGGTTTTGTTTTCCTTTCACTGGCCTGTGTTGTTTTAGGTTTGAGCATGTTAAGATAGGCCTGTATTTTCTTGTGCATGCGGTTAGCAACAGCATAAGGGAGATCCTGATTCTGATTGGGGTCTTGGAGTACTGCAACAATATAAATGTAGATAAGAATAACGAAGTTAGTGGTTAAACATTACACTGAAATGACACAAGAGAGTCCTAACCTTTCACTAGTGATTGGCCATGCTTGAAAAGGGAATGGGCAGACATCCTTAAAGGGCAGATCCCTTAAAAAGGTATTCCAGTCTCTCCCTTTATGATTACTCTTTGCTAGAAATTCTTCCATCATTTGCTGTATGTGATTTACGTGTGGAAATAATTACTTTCATGCTTTTAAATAATTTGGGATTGACCCATAAAAGTTTTTTTTCCATGCATTTACCTGTGTTGTTACTAAGTGAACCCTGAAGAATTACTTTTGGGGGCTGAGACTTAACATAGCTGTATCCTCAGTAGTAGTGACATTCGTAAAATCAGAGGACTTGTCATAATATCACCAAGCTGTTTTAATCCTGTAGTTAGTTTTTAGTATTGTACCTTTTGAGAATCCGTCTGAAATCGTGAAGTTTGTCTTTCATTGGTCTAAGTAAGAAAGGACATGCTTTGTCCAAGATTTTGTGGGTGGGATTCATTGTGCCCAGCTGGAGGCATGTTTCCATCCAAGCCAAGTTGTTTAGGATTCTTCAAAGTCATGTGGGGAGAAATGGGTGATCTCACAGCATGACTGTGCCCATCCACAAGAGTGTTCCCACGAGTACTTCTTTCTCTCTGCTGTGCCTTAAGGAAGCCCTGGATGACAATCTTGCATGTAGATGTCTGCTTGCTAGACAGCAGAAGCTGTGCCACAGAATCTGTCCTGGCATCCGTATTTCCTCTGTAGGTATTTTCCCTGTCTTGTGGGTGGTTTTCTCTCTATCTACCAAGATGTAGTTGTTGCACAAATATAATGAGTAATAGTAATCCCAGATTCTGAACAAAAGCTTGTGGCACAGGCAATATTCAACTGGAAGGAAAATACAACGGAAAGAAAATTTTCCTTGTTATAAGGAAGAAGAAAGTATGATGTAACTTATTTTTTTATTTTAAAAATGAACCAAAGATTTTTCCAAACTCATCTCAATCAACAAAATTGGTATGAAGTGCATTATTAGAACTTTACACAGAGGACTGGATGAACTGTCAGACCAGTAGTCCAAACCACACAGCAACCTGTGTGTCTCAGTGCTGCGATACTTAAATCAGAAAGACACAGCAAAACCCTTGTGGACAATTACAGAAAATGCACACATACATGAAATTCTTCCAATTTAATAGTTGGCTTATGTCTAAAACACGAGAGTTGAGATCCATTCTGTATTAATTTTTTTTTCTATGTTAGGTAGCAAAGATGATCTCATTACCATTTAAATTTCTAATCAATTTTCAAAGCTTTTTAAGACCCTTGGATCAGTGCTAGTTGGGACAATGATTTACACAGATTAATTATATGCTGAAAGAGGAAATGCCATTTAATCAGTTTTAAGTCCTCTATCTTTTCATTTTGTGAAAATATTAGAGTAACTGAAGTCTATGAAGCACAGGAGACTCCTGATGCTACTCGGTATTTAGATGAATAGTTAGTAGCTGAGTGGGACAGTTAAAACGTGAAAAGCTGAAGAGCTCGTATCGTACATCAGTTACCTCAGGGAAGGAAATAAAAACTTCTCTATGCTGTGTGTCTGTTTAGTTTTGTAACACGTCTCGACACTACAGAGCAGAGCTGACAAAGCTTTCTTCCTTGCAGGCTGCCTATTCGCATCCATTTCCAGGGTGGGAAATCTGACAGGACCCCTTCTTGCCGGGAAGCCAAACCCACCGGGTCTGCACAGTGCTGTGTGTGCGCATTCAGGCTCACACATACATCCCTGCAGCACCCGAGGGAGTGCGCGTATGGTTGTAAGGGGAAGAGACCCCAGGGTCCCACGGGAGAAGTGCTATCTGGGAGTAGCTTCTCCTGCAAGAACAATTGATCCCCTCTGCAGACCATGCTCTGTCTGATCCCTAGTTCCCCCCCATAAGATGGAGTGCTAGGAATTGGGTAGGAGTTTGTGTGAATGGTCCTTTGGGATTTCAGTTGTACACGTGCTGTAGGCATTGGTGTTGAATGCTAAGCAAAATAAAACAGAATAAGATTTCTGTGAAATGTTGGTGGCAAATTTAATAGTAAATGGCCGTTTTTTTAACCTGCAAATCTCCCTTATACTATTGAATAATGGTGTAATTAACATTTGCGTATAGGTTCTGTTTCTCTGCAAGGTATGTAGGTATGGCTGGGGCAAGTTCATTCATGATGTATTCATGTGTACAGTTACTTTGCAAAAACAAAGCACATACTATCATCCTTGTTTGATCAATTCTGTGTAGGTAACTCTTTCCTCTTCTTTTATAGGTAACACGGTAGCAAAGAATAAACCTGTGGGTCATTACCAGAACAATGGCATGTGCAACTGTTGCTTGGCTGTTACACAGAGACCCTTTTTGTGGTGATGCTATTGACTTAATTCTTTGAACTTGCAAAATTAGTCAGCAAAAAGGACAATACTTCTCCTTTCAACTGTGGCTGCAGTTCCTGAACCTGGATTTTGCTGTACAGAATGGTACATTTTAATTTCACAAGAAAACGCAAGGAGATTTGGTTCTACCTGAAATGCATCTTGGATTCCGAAGGACCTGACACCTGGCAGAAATTCGTGGAAGAACACACCTGAACTTCTGCGGTGCATCAAGGATAAGACTTTCTTAATGACACTAAGATATGTAAAGTTGTTTTAAATGAGTTTAGATCATGAATGTAACCTAAGGAGTCAAAGAAAGAAAATGCTTATGTTAGAACTGATACGGATGATCTTAAAGGTCTTTTCCAACCTAAATGATTCTGATTTTTATGGATTGGTCTGAGGTACTTCTCACATACAGTACAATACAAAAATACAAAGCTGATCCCAATGCTAAATGAGTTGACGCGACAGTGTTAGTAAATGATGTCTTAGTGTATTTTCAGCTGTGACGTAGTAACTATCAAGGTTGTATGAAGGTGAAAAGGTGGAACTTACAAATCAGTAGCAGTTGTTATAGGGCATACTTTGGTTATATCTGTGCAATTAGATTTATTTCCTTAGATAGTTCTAGGTGGTTTAACTTTTACATTCATAAGTGATGGCAGGAAAGCATGAGGAAGAGACAAAATTTGAAAGTAGACATAGTTTTTCTTGTCCTAAAATAAATCCATTCTCTAGGGGAATAGCAAAGTATACATATTCTTGCCTCTTTGAATCTAGATATGGAAAAGAATTTAGCCATTAGCTAGAAATATTAATTCAATCCCTCAAAAAAAGGAGAGCATGCTTGTACTGCTTAAGGAAGGCTTACTGGAAGGAGGGTAATTTGTTTGGATTTTCATAGCTTTGGTTATAACCTAATAGGTAACATACTTAAAATTCATAAGCAAAATTCTAGATAAAAGCGAATCTTCACTTTCAATTAGTTCTTGTTCAGAATTATTATAATAATTAAATGTCCAGTTCCTTGACAGACTGAATTTCCAAGTGGTTACATTTTGTGACACGTAATTGTTCCATATTATTGTAGATGCATTTCATACTGTTTTTCTTATTTGCCTGTTACAGTTTTTTGTCATTGGTCTTCACAAATAGAACAGCAAGTAGAGGTGAAGCTGTAGCCAGTCTGTTCCCCATTACATCATTTTGTGACGTAAGATGCATTGAAACAGACTAAAATGCAAGGATGCAGATGGCTATCATGCAGACGAACTGCTGCTGACCCAGCTACTGAATTCATTGTTATGCTTTATGTAAATATTAAGGTAACAATGTATATCTAATTTTTATATAGACAGAAAAGCCAAAAAAATAAAACAAGTGTGTTCTACTGATTTAGGTCATTGTGCATAAGCTTTCTAGTTTATTGGAAAGATAGCATCAGCAGTGTGAAGCTGTTCAGAGTAATAGTTGTTAGCTTTTGATTTGCTGGAGTGAGTGGGAGTATTCAGCCCAGGTAATTCCACTGAAGTCAGTGGTGGGAAGATCTGGCCCTGCGTTATTTGGTTTTGATTTCTCTGGTTTGGTTCACTATCAATTATGTATTTGATTACAGCTGGGATCATGGTGGTCATTGTACTCGGTGAAAAGTAACAAGAGATTTTCTGCTCTGTGCTTGGACAGCTGAACAGTTAATAGACTCCGCTTGCTCTAATGAGCTCTATATTCCTAATATTTTTCCATTGTTTTGGTTTTCTGATTAAATTTTAAAATTTCCTTTATTATTTCTACTGTTTCTGTGTGTATGTATTGGACAATATAATCAGCGAAGATCATTTTCATTTACTATTTGTACAATGTTGACCTATAGCTGGTATTTATTTATTTACTTATTTATTTTGCTAACTACTCTACAAAGGCATAGTAAAAATCATTGCTGGGATGTTCTAAATGGGCAAACAAGAGTTTTAGAGAAAAGTTGGTGGTTTTTTTCTCATTTTTGAACACAAATACAGAGAAAATAAGTTACTTGCCAGTGATTATACACTGGATTTGTGGGGGAATTGAGAACATAACCAAAATTTCTTATGTCTATTTTAGTCTTTCCCATCCAAGGCATGTTACATGCCTTGCCATAGCCACCTGGAAGGTGCTTTCGCTGCCCCTGAGGAAGGGGGAAATTACAACATAAGTTTGATAGCTGAGATTATGAAATACAGCCCAAATGAATGACTTGCCTTCCTAAATCCTCAGCCCATGACAGAGATTATATATTCCTAAAGCAGCTTCGTTCCAGAGGATCTTGGGTTGATTTACAGCTTTTTCTGACTCATTGCACAAATGCTGTAATATATGCCTCTCTCTTTTTGGAGGATTGCTGCTTCTTCTAATGCCGTTGTCTGGCATCTGACACCAGCATTGCCCTTCTGCTGAGCGATAGCAAAATTGAAGTCTTCGCCAGCAGCTCTGTTAGTAGAAGAGATCAGCATCCCAGATTCTTGGTGTGTTCTCTGTGTAAATGGTTTAGTTCATGTTTATCTACTTGTTCTAGAAGAGCAGTTTTTGTAAGCAGCGTACTTGCAATCTCTTAGAAACCTCAGTTTGCATCCCACTGCTAAGTTTCTATGAGGCTAAAATCCATGTGTCATCATGTCCAGCTTTTGTTTGGGCAGGCATTGTCTCCTACAGTCTGGTTCAGAAAGTAATCCTCTTTGTCTTAAAGTGGCAATGTTTTGCCACGCAGTTACTAATAAAGATTGTCGCAGACACTCCTCTGATGAGATACTATTCTAATATCCAAGCTGAACTGACTCATGTCCTGATTATACCTGTATCTTATTTCTTAACTGTGCTCTTTTCTCCCCTCATTAGGATGACCCCGATGTATTTTTCTTCACCCGGGTGGCATTTCAGTAGGCATAAAATAACCACAGCCTCTTCGTCTCCTTTTTTTTCTCTGCCTATCTTTGTAGCCTTCTTTGCATCCCTTGCAATTTAGGTGAATCTTTTTTTGAATGAGGATTGCCAGAATGATGCACTTTATTTGACATCTGCCATTGCCAGTTTTCTAGAGTGTCATTAGCACTTCCCCATCTCTGCTGCAAACGCTTCACTTTCAACCGCCTATGTTACTTTTGCCTTTTTCGTAGTTACGTCACGCTAGCAATTCAGTCAGCAAGTATTTGACTAATATTCTAGGCTTGCTTTTTTCAGCTCATGCCTCCTTGCTGATAGCGTATATTCTTCCTGATTCTACTTTGGAGAATGGCCTTGAAGTTTGTGAATGTCACCCACCATTACTCTCCCATGCTGCAGTGATGAGGTGCTGCCTGTTCCCTGTGCTGAGGTTTTCTGTGTGCCTCTTTGCAAGGCCATGGTCGAACACTACCCAGACTGACGTAAGGAACTCTGTCCTGTCTCATTTTGAACAAGAAGTACCGTTGTTCACTCTTTAGCCAGTTCCTTACCATTGTCCTTATCTTCTCCAATTAGATAAAGAAATATCTGTGGTATCAAAATAAATGCTTTGATATATAAAACTGGATTAATGGAATTTTCTTTATCTAGAAAATAAATTATCTTAATAGAAATCCCTGCAAGGATTCTCTTGTATCCTACAACTCTGTTAAATCCATGATAGATTTTATTCCGTTTTCCATTTACCTCTAAGTCTGTTATCTTCAAGGATTTGTGTTAGAATTTGTACCTAAAGAGAGTGAATAAAATTTTTCCATTTGCTGTAAATTTTCTCGAGAGTTAGTTCATAACAAACCTACAATAATAGAAAATGTCTTTGAAGACTAACAATTTGCTTGCAGACTCAACATACCCTGAGGTAAGAGAACAGTTAAGACTTCTGTCATAACAATAGACGCTTCTGTATCTATTGAAAATATAGATGATCCTGTAACAAACTTGTAACTGTTTAGGATAAATAAGTGCCTCTAAACTGTGGTAATGTCATTTAAAGGACTGCTTTTCACAGCACAGCGTCACCACGCACTGCATTGTGGTAGTAATTCTGGGCAGTCTCAGAATGGATCTGCTCACCTTGGAATTTTGAATATGCTGCTTATGTCGAGCTCATGAGGATTTTTTTTTGAAGGTATGGCTGCAGGGATTCTCACTGCATGGAAATGAGACTCCTACACCTTAAAATGTGGAGTATGCACTATTTTCCACTTCAGTAACCGTAGTGTTTAGTTGGAAATGAGATTCCTACACCTTAAGATGAGGAGTATGTACTATTTTCCACTTCAGTTACTGTAGTGTTTAGTTGAGCAACTAGATCCCCTTTGCAAAAGCAGGATTATCTAGACAATGATAAAAGGCAGAGGTTTTTTCCAAATTATGACTTTTCCTTGATAAACAAGCAGCATTTCTCCCATTGATTTTCATTGTCTCTTTTGCTTGTTAAACAGTTACTCTTTTAAAAAAAAAAAAAAGCACCTATGCAATGTTTTAAGCTTGGACTTTAGAGTCTAGAACCTTGTTATGGGTATGTCTCAGTTACCAGATTTTTCCCATTTGGATGAAAATTCACAAAGGTAATTGATTAGGATAACAGCCTGTATCAACCTTCAAGAGACCTATAGCACTTTATAAAGTACTGTAGCTTTATTATTGTTATGAGGACAAAGTCACCTGCCAGGAAAAATTAATATTGCTGTTAGAACACTTCAGGGGCCATTCCACCCTGCTGTGTGTGTGTGTGACGTTCCCATTAATACTAATAGAAATTACGTGCACTTGAAGAGCAGTTTTGGTAGCATAGATAAAAAGTTTGTTCGTTACAGTCATTTATACAAAATGATAGTCAATGAAATTTTGCCAGAAAAATCACTACAGGCTACACTGAGTGTGAAGGCTCTAAGCCTGTGAAAGGCCACTGTTGCATGTTACCAGCCCAAGATTGGTCCTGGAAATGAATGTGTCTCTCTGGTCCTTTGAGATGTAATGCCTTGCGAAAGGTGCAAACATGAGGGAGACTGAATGGAAAGTCAACTCTGGCTTCATTCTTCTTGCCCATGTCATACAATGAAGAACGAAGATTGTGTATTTAGTCTTTGTATGCCTTTCTGGGGCTGAAGTTCAGAGACTTATAAATCCCTTCTGGCCAGTGTAAGCTTTTAATTTTGGAAGGTATCTAAGGGCATGGTCAGATCACAAGTGATTAAGCAGTGCATCTTAACAAGATACTGGTCTTTAGCTGAAATGCGGGTATTACACATACTTGTGGTCTGTGGAGATACTTCAACTGCTATGAAGGTTGCAGCTGGGGGGCAGTAACTTTAAAAAAATATATTAAGTCTCTGATTTACAGTTGTCTGCCTCAGCTATAATCTGCATTGTACCTGCCAAGTAGTGGTTATTTAGGGACACTGGATGATCCAGCACTAGCAGTGACTTCTTCATTTAGGGTATAAAAGGGTTTTATCTTTGTAAGTGAAATTTTGCAGAACTGACTCTTTCCATTTAGATCTTGGTATTTAGCCATTGAAGACTTCTCAGCAGAGGAATAGGAACACAATGTTTTGTCCACTCACTGGAGTTATGTTTCACTTCATGACAATCTGCACTGACACAATATTGCACAGATTGGTAAGGGCATTTACACAAAAATGTATAAATCGTAGGAATCCAGTATGCCTTCTGCTCTTTAATGTATGCACTGGGGGAAGGTTTAGTAATCCCGCTCTTGGCTATAGAGTCCTTATTTGTGTTCTCTGAAATTCAAGTTTGTGGGTGGATGCACTTTCTTCACATACTTTTTTTTTTTTTTGTTAAATTTGAATCATCAGGGAGTTGTTTCACAAAAATGCCTTCCAGTCAGGAAACTTCTTGCTGAGTCTTCTGAGTAGAGGGAATGTTTGGTTCAGACATCAAAAGAAAGCTAAGAGGGACAAGGTTCATCCAATCCCACAAATGATCTCTACAGGGAGCCCGAATAGTAACAAGGTAACATTGGCAAGATACTCCTTAAGATACCTTGAGATATTCCATATTATTTATATAAAGGGTTATTCAATAGACTTTTCAAGGACAGTTGGCCTGTAGCCTTCATATGCCTGAGACCTGAGAGCCATAATAAATGGAAAAGTAATTTTCATACATCTTAAAGGCACATCTACAATGCCATCCATCAGCCACCACAAGAAAGAGATGAGGAACACTGCAAAAGTGGAAAAGTAGCCTAAAAGAAAACAAAAAAAATAAGTACATAATCTATTTGTCTGCTGCATAGGAGTATGCAGATACACCTAAGCTTATGCATTGAAAGATTTTTCAGTTTACAAAAACACAATAATTTTTTCTTTACCACATTTTTCGACAAATATGCCCATTGCTTAAAATTCACTAGAACAAGTGATTTGCAAGCAAAACTGTCAGCTGTTTGCTTACCCTTTAAATTAAGTGGCTCACAAGTAATCTACTACAGTGGTAAAATCAATGTAAAATGCATTACTCTAAGTCCCAACAAAATAAAATAAGTGCTTTGTAAAACAGCACTGGTATTCACAGGACTAAACTCTGCTGCCACTTGGATTCATATGAAACTCCCGGAGCTGATGAGTTCACGCAGGTCCAGACGAATGCACAATGATGTTCTCTAGTCTGTCTTTTGAAGATGTGCCTGCAGACAGCAGGAGGTATTAGCGAATCCGCGAGGAATATTGCAGGAAGAGTACAGAAATGGTACTGCTACTTTCAAAAACTTTTACACAGTCTTTGGAAAGTGATTGGAAAACTACTTCATTCTACTTTAGACCATGGCTTTCACAGCCTATGGATGCGACCCTACCCCTGTAGAGAACATACCTGTCTAACAGTGGTTCTCGGCGAGCTGATGGCTTGCTGGCAGTGGTTAATGAACATTGATTTGACCGAGACTGTGCAAGTCGTAATGTGACTGTGCTGAGGGTCTAAGTATGTATTTCAGGTCCTATAAAGAAGAGGTTATGGGGGTACTGTGCACCCTTAGCAGCCCAGATTGGTTGGGGGATGTGTGAAGGAATTGCAATGTCTCTCCACATGGTGCTCTGTCCCGAGACATTTTCTCTGTATGTGTGCTGCAAATGCGTTCCAATCTTCTGTCAGGAGGAAAATACAAACAGTTGCAAAGGGGATGTGAATTCTTGTAGCAAGGGCTAAAAAGAACATTTTTTGTCACTTTAAGTAAAGCAGACAAGGTAGTATATCCCACAGGACACTAATGAGCCACCTGATAACACCAAGTGCTCACCTGACCTCTTGACACGTGAAGCGAAGATGACAGATGTACTGTCAAAATACAAATCTATCAACTTCATCATGTAAATCTACCCACAGATGCTTTACAGTAGAGATCTGAGGGGAAACAAACATTTTAACTTACAGAGTAACCTTGTAAACAGGAACTTTTTACAAAAGACTCCAGTTAATAATTTATGAATAGTAACAGCGTCATGAGAAAAGGATACCAAGCATTGATTTTTGGCATTGAATGACAACAAAGCTAATCCCCCAGTTTCCACAGTAATGATGCACTCACAGTTCTAGTGTTGGGGTGTATTGATATTCATAATGCATTTGCATAAAATCCTGTGTCTCGTCTTTTATATTATTCATTTTGTGCTTTCCATCTCTTTCCCAAATGTGTTGAGTTTGCTGCCTTAAACACACAGACTTCTATTCTGCAAATGGGAAGCATCTCAGAGTCACTTCAGGATGCTGATTTTTGCTCTTTAATTAGGTTTGTAAAGAGTTTGGTTCTTAGAGCAGGAATTAATTTTTTTGTTGTTGTTTATAAGTAATTTATTGTGACCTCTCCAAATGATAGCACTTGCCCAGTGTGAAGACAGTTAATTTTCCAAGATGCGACGAGCATAGTTTTTAATTAGATTGGGGTAATCATGTCAAAAAAGGAACTTTTATGAAGCACACAGATATTTGAATTCTTTTAGCAAAAGCTCTTTTTTTTTTTTTTTTTTCTTTTTCATGATTGAAAATTAAGCCTAGCAACAAACCAGATCTGGGCTGCTGGAGTTTAGGCAAGAGGAAAATTTTTGAGCTGTTTATAATATTTTTCAGGACTCTGCTCACAGAGCTGCATTTGTGGTACAATATGTTTATCTATGATGAATGTATCAATATTTTAGCTTTAATTTTAGAAAGGTTCTATCCAAATATCTGTAAATACTTTTACAGAGAAACCCTCAAAATGTGGGCTGGGTATAGCTCTGATTGTCGTCGTTGCGTCTTTGCTCCCTTGTGCCCTTGCTCTTTCTCCATTTACTCACCCATCAGGTTATCTCGCTTAACACAACAGGTTGTCTTCCATGAAGGTCATAAAGACCTTCATAAAATTCTTCATCCTGGGTTCCTTTCCTGACAAGCAATGATGAGGAATGGAGATCTGGGAATCAGCAGGGCGCAAGTAACTGAATGCTGAGGCAGATGTCTTTGTAGTGCAACTTCTGTGGCCCCCAGCACACCAAGATGAGTTCAGCACATTGACTGCTCACTGGTCAGGGTCCAGTCACTTCGCCTTTCCCAAGGTTGTACCTCCCAAGCTTTGCCCCTCTGCTCCACTGCTGGGAACATCACACATGGGCAAGGGCAGAGGAGAGAAGAGAAGAAATGTTTGGAAGAGCGGGGGGAACAGGAGAAGCTGCACAAATGGATGGGCTTGTACTGGGTGAAAAAGGAAAACTGTAGCTGTTGGTCTCTTCTCATGGCTCAGGACAGAGGCTTGGCCACATCAAAAACCAGCTGTCCACCACATCAAAGCAAGGCTCTGGCATTGAGCAATGACGGGACAAGTTCAGTCCCTTTTGGACATCCTCTCTTTGGGAAAAGGTCATGAAATGGGAAGGCTGGCTGGGCTGTGTGGGGAGGTTGTGCTGTGTTGTTTTGACATGATTTCATGAATGAAATCTTTGTTTATTCATTCAAGCATCCCTTTGGAGTTCTGTAGTCACAGCATGTAAAAGGGGTGGGGTTTTCAACACGATCTAAAGGGCCCATAAGCACCTTGAAGATATTTTAGTTAATAGTTCTGATGAGGCTATTTCAGTCTGTCAAATCAAATTAGACTTTGCTCCTCCTTTAGAGAGATGCACATTTGTAGACCTATGGTTTAATGGACCGATGGCAATTTTAGAGATGCTACAGTCTGCTGAATTGCTGGAGGTGCATTGATGGGTTAGACCCTATAGGCCTATTTCAAGCCATTAATGTTCACCGTGTCAAGAATATTTCAATAGAGTTATGTTCCTGGGTCATTGATCTGGTGATCCATAGATATATAGAATTACGTTCTGTCAGACAAACTCTGCAACTGAGGCAGGAACATTTTCTCTATTCTCCAACAATATTTTTTTACCTTAGGAGAGTCTCGATTCAAGGATTGCTTTGGAGATTCCAGAGGTTTTTGAAATGAAGGAATGACATTATTGAGCCTGCTGAGGGTGTTCTCTCTGCTCGATCAGTGGCTATATAAATGAATAAGTAGCCTCTGAAATTATAAACTACATTATTTCCTTTCTTAACTTTTTCTACCACAGCACAGTACTTCCTGGGGTATGATTCGTTATGTTCTCAAATCTAGGAAAAATCAATAATTGATGAATAACAAAGTCAATATTTTTTTCTTTTTTTTGTCAAGTTCCATAAGTGTCCTGATCTGTATCATGAGGATCAGGTCTGAGCTGATTTCAGGGAGTGGCCAAGCAGGAGGCTAGGAGAGAGGGCTTGAGAGAAATGCTGGATTTGGTTCTGCTCTTAATCAGAGTCCTGCAACGGAGGTTGTGTTTGAGATCCAGTTGCAGACTGTGTTACATACGAAGAATGACAAGATGGTTGAATAAATGCACATAGTGTTAAATGCAGTGGACATCCTAGTGTGCATGTTTATCAATAGAAATTCTGCATGAATGGTGGAGCCCAAAGGTTTTCAATCAATGTCTGAAAGCCATTACATCCCTCTCTGCTTTATCGCTTGTAACAGTGAGGGCTAAGAAGCCTAGGCTGTACCCATTCTGTCCCCGAGGCATGGGTCCAAGGGAGAAACCAGACAACAATGTCTGCCTAGTGTGGATTCCTGTAGCCCACCTGCCTACAACTCTCTGTCTGCTGGGTAGTGAGTAGGTAATGTAAGATGTAAGAAGCTTTGCCAACTTGTCTGTCAAATATTGACTGTGTGCAGCTACCGTGAGGCATTACAGGGAAAACTTGGCTGGATGATAAAAGCTACGTCTATACCATTCCACCCACGATCTAGATCCAAATTTTCCTCACTCCTGTTCTCCTTTGCCTTCCCTTTCTTATATCCAAACTGTGTACAAATGCACATTCAAAAGGCAATGGAGAGGTACTCATTAAAGCTTCCTGCACTGCTGTTGCATGGACAGGATTTGATGAGAGCTGTTTTTCCTTTCAAAATAGCATATTATGCTCTTCAAGGACATTTACAGTATTGTGCAACAGGGAAAGTTCTTCATAACAGCATTTAGTTCTCACAAACAGGTGCTGCACCATGGTTTCCCATAAAGGACAGGCTTAAGATTTGCCAACGACTCCACAGCTGCAACCAGATGCCGTAGTGACCCAACACAGCCATCCTGAGAGCTTATGGGAAGCTGTTCTCGTTTACCTGTGACTGTAGAGATCACATCAAGCCACTGTGGAAATCCATAAAAGGATTTCCTTTTATGAAGCTGGAAATGCTTTTACATTCTAATGCTGCAGTGTGCGTGGCACAGCATAACTTGCATTATCACTTTTGCTGTTTGCCCTGTTTATAGTCCCTGTTGGGACTGATTTGGATCAGTGGTGAATGTGTGCTGAAGGCAGGCAGACTAGCATTTAATGCTGAGCCCAGTGTCAGTGGGGAGACAGAGGTGGAGATTTTCCAATGGCAGGTGATAAGCTGCTGGCTTTAATCAGCCTCTAGCACTGGCTTAGCCAGTTGGATGCTGCAAAGGAACAAGGAGTATCCCATATTTACCAGTACTTTGCTTATTTGCATGGCAGGGAAGTACTGAACGCACAACGTTGTGCTGCCATCGTGTTGCAGTAAGGAAGAGACAGACAGTGCTAGAAGAGAAGCTGTGAATCTAAATGCTCCTGATTTCTTTTATTCCTCTCCCCTATGTTTCTAAATTAGCTTGATCTTCTATGGTAGATTGATGTTGTGTTAACTGAAGGCAAAATGTCATATTTTATTACATATTATGAGCAGAAGCGCCCTTTTACTTTCCTTTCTTTAGAAAGGAAAATTTTAGATTTGCAGAGGTGTTACTTTAAGACATATTACTGAAAAATCTGAAATTCATTTATTTAGCTTTATAGGCCAATACAAACTCTTCTGACTTTGTTTTTTGTTTCTGCAGCCCAAGGAGACTGTCTTCTGTGGCCCTGGAAATGTCTCTGCAAATCTTAATAAATCCTCAAACTTCAGTTAATGTCTTATGTATATTAGTCACATGTGAATTTAATCACCATTATGAGAGCCTACCATGGGTCATGGTCGCAAAAACCATTTCCCTTGGAAATAATTACCCTCAGCTGCAGTATAATGTGTTAATAGAATTGCTTTAAAGCAGGATAGCAGCCCTATTAACACTTGTCAGTGCTCTGTGTATTTTCAGTATGTCTTTCTCTTCTATTGTGTACCATTAGAATGGAAATGGCTTGGATGCAGTAAATAGTCTGGTACAGGCTGGCAGCTGTGAGCAATGAACTGACAAGTGATTTATCCAAAAGGAGACATCTAACGCTCCAAAGACGGTTGTTTCCTAGACATACTTGGACTGATGCAAGGTCCAGCTCGGCTGCTGAGGATGCTCAGGTGAAGCGGTCTGTTTAACTGCTCTTTCGCTGGCTGCTGCTTGGTGTTCGTAAGAGCTGCTGAACCAGGCTGTACAGCTGCACATGCCAGTAATAGCCAATGGTGAGCTGTTCTTTGTTAAAATGACCTCAAAACCAGAAAAAAACCACAGGAAGTTGTAGAGAGTTGGGGGTTGGTCTCTTCTCCCAAGTAACAAGCAATAGGACAAGAGGAAATGGCCTCAAGTTATGCCACGGGAGGTTTAGATTGGATATTATGAAAAACTTCACTGAAGGGGTTATAAAACATTGGAACGGGCTGACCAGGGAAGCGGTGGAGTTACCATCCTTGGAGGTATTTAAAAGATGGGTAGACGTGGTGCTGAGGAACATGGTTTAGTGGTGGTTTTGGCACTGTTAGGTTGATGGTTGGACTCGATGATCTGAAAGGTCCCTTCCAACCTAGACAATTTTATGATTCTATAAAAATGGAACAGAAGTGTGAGCAGGAGACTTCTCAAACCTGTTAAGAGAGTGTGCAGGTGCTCCTCTGTCTCCATCTGTCCCAGTAATCCTGGATCCTCCTGCACAATATGGAGCTGCTTCAGCTGGTTGGAGTGAGAGTGTCCTTTCCATGCCTACACCAAATGGCAATGGTGTGTGCTGGGGGGCTTTGGGGTGAACTCCTTCAGATGGAGAAAGCAATTGACTCCCATGTCCCACATCCTGTGAAAGAAGTAAGCAATGAGCAGTATGAGAGGTGTGGGCAAAGGGGAGAATTTGCAAATCATCTGGATGGATGATGGTTGCGCTCAGAAACAGCATTTATTTTCCATGGCATCAGCAATCGTCCTTCAGAAAACACTCTGTTCATTACATTAAATTTGAAGCAATTGTAGAAAATGCATCGCTGTAGTTCAGTATATTTTTGCATTGCTTTGCTTTTGCAATTAACTTGTTGGCATAAAAGTCATTATCCAATGACATCTGGGAACAAAAAAATGTGTTGTCTGGGGCAAAGGAATTCTGCCCATCTTTGAACCAGCCATTAAGACAAACACTTATCTGCTTTCGTGCAAACAACCTGATCACTTTTTTGGCAATTTAAATCAGCTGGCATCATCACCCTGCTTCCGACTCCATCCCAACGCCAAAGGTTGATAAGTAATAAAGGTTGCAGTCAAACCTGACCTAATGCAGGCCTCCCAGAGCTTAGAAAAAGCTCACAATATTTCAGCCACAGCAGGTGCATTCTGTAATCCTTTATTAAAAACTCCTGCCACACACCCCCCAACATGTGATGGGGTCTCATGCAGATTAAATCTGACATGCTATGAAGTCACTACAACCTTTTCCTTACTCCTAATTAAAGGAAAGCAAGCCAAAAAAAAAAAAAAGGAAGGATGAAGTACTTCTAAACAGAAATGTGAGGCAGGTGGGCAGAAATGATTGTGTCGTGTTTGGCAATGACTAGGCCTGAAGTTCACAAGATGGGGAAGGTGCTTGACCTACTGTTCTTCCTGTGTGTGCGTTTAAATTAAATCGTAGGCTTTCTGTGAAAGGTAACTGACATTGTTTAATTAAAAGCCTCTCCTCTGTTCTACCTGGACTTCTAATTCCAGTGCAATGTGTGGGCACACGGTGCTTTGTCTTCTCAGGGTATAATTAGACTCGGTAATGCAGCTGTCCTGTTTACAGTGTAAATCCCCCTAATGATAAATGGAGTAGACTTATGGAGAAACCCTGACGGTACTTCAGACAGGGAGAGTGGATGATCTTTGCAAATAGCTGGTGGGTAGAAAGTAAATCATTATCTGCTAATAAGCCTCTGATTGCTGGGTGTTTTATACTGTGGAAGATTAGAAAACTTGACTTTGCTTTATATTAGTCCCAGCTGCAAAGATGGAGCACGAACAGGGAGTAACTAGTTTGTTTATGGGCAAGATTCTGACCTTGCATCTTGAGAATCTCTTTGAGAGTTCTTGTTATGCTGGAAGCTTTTAGCGACAAAAAGACTTTAGAAATGGCTAGTCACAAGTAATGGGGAGCACCTTTAGCTACCTGTGCTCTGAAAGCACCCAGCAACCTCAGTCAGATGCAAGGCACTGCCTAAGTGCTCCATAGCCAAATAACGGGAGACCTCTGTGTCCCCAGAAGCCCGCAGAATGAGGAGATGGAGTAGCTCAAGGCTGGGAATGAGGACACGCTTTTACCCTCATTCATAGGTGTGGATCTGGTTCCCAAGGAGAGTAGAGCACGCCAACCGCAGTCACCGACTTCTGCTGAGACAGAACTGGGGGCCAAGGAGGGGGAGGTCACTTCAGCTGTCAGATCTCAGAGACCAGAGACTGCTCAGCGGGAAAGAGATGAGGAACATATGGTGTGGTGGGAGGAGGTGACAGTGGTACTGAAGAGCAAGAAATATAATGAGAAGTAAACTTTTGGTAGGGTGCCGACTTTAGGAGATGCTGTGGCAGAGGGCAGGGACCGGTGAGAGCATGGCTGTGTGTGCAAAGGAGAAACAAAGTGTGTAAGGATGGGAACCATGAACAGGGATGAGTCTTGGGAGAGAAATCAGCTTCTCTCATGCTTGTACTTTTCCTGGCATATGTCAGCCTGGAGGCCACTGGAGTTCTGATGTGAATTAGAAGAGCATTTTGAAAGATGGACTATCTATGCCCATATGTTGCTCTCCAGAGGAATAAAACCGGGGGCCTGTGCTGATTACTCTCTAGCTTTGATTTTGATTCAGGAGGAGACAGGAGCTATTCGTCTGGCACACGTGATTGTGAACATACAGTCCTGGAAGGAGGGACAGGCCATGGGAGGAGATGTGCCACCAGCCCTCATGCCTGGGGGGCCTCAGTGGGCCGCAGGAGTGAGACAGGAGTGGCTCCAGGAGAAGTGAATGGGGAGGAAGCAACTGGTGAGGAGTTCCTTCAAAAGGACTGAATTCCATTTCTCCTTGCTCCATGCGTTCAGCTACGTGGAATCTGTTGGACTGTATTACTTTTGTTATGTAGTTACACCAAATTGTCTTTGTCGCTGGTACAGCTGGTGCACAAAAGAATTTTTTCTGCAATGGCTGATGCTGATCCCAGGTGTGCTTAGCTCACCAAGGAGACAACCGTTTATCAGCATGTTCCCTGACCACAGCCAACGACTTCTGGATGCCCAAAGCTCTGCTAAAGGAATTGCTCCAAGTGGTTTACGGTTTCTCATAGAGTTTGTGTGTCTGTTACAGGTCAATGGAAATTGTTTTCCTAATCTATGAGAAACTCAAGATTTGGAAAATATCTTTGTCTCAAATTAAGACAGAAAGCCAAAATCTCAACAATTTTCATTCATTAGCTGGGGGAATTTCAGAGGAGGAAACTGGTTCAGTTAAAAAAAAGACACTTCAGTAAAATTGCGATTACTGCAGTTTGAGTTCAGACTTTTTTGAATTTAAAAGAAGTATTTGCTGATCGTCATAAATTTCAAAGGAAGAAAGCTATTATATATGAAATGCAGTCTGTTTCAAGTAAAAACATGTATAAAAAAGTAAATTAGAATCTTTTTTCCTAAGTAACAAATTTTTGAACTATCCTTTATATACAGAATGTTTTGATTAAGGTAAAATGTCATCTTCTAATGTGTTTCCTCAAAAAATTCCATCCTGTTGTCCTCATGATCTAACAACACTCTTCAGTGGCTTTTTGCCAATATGTTCTTTTATGTATAATTATACTGAAATTATGTTAAAAGAAAAAAGTTTTTTCATAATGAAAATAACCCCAAGAGAGATAAAAATGGATATAGAGTTGTAAATGAAATGCTCTGCAAAAAAGTGAAAGTTGTACTGCAAGTAAATCCATGCTCCACTTTCAGGTCTGAGATGGTAATAAATTGAACACAGAGTGTTACACAGCCAGTGTCAGATATAAAATATATTAATCTTGTCAGAGAGTGTACTAACTCTCCCAGATTTATGATCAGGTGCACTTAAGTGCTGTTCTTCTCATTAATCTTGATTTACAAACAGTAGCCTTCAGAACAAGGGGTCAGAAGAGACAAGAGAATCATAGATGTGTCACTTAGATAACTCACCTTCCCCAGCTACCCTCTACCTTTCAATGACATCCTTCCATCTTTAATTACTGAAAGGTCTTTAATCTTGTCTGCTTAAGGGCAGAATATGATGAATGTGAGGGGATGCCTGTGCTACTCCGAGTGTGTTTTTAACATCTGATGCCATGGACGTTGGTGGGAACAGCAAGATAATTGCATCTACCACTAGCAGGACTCGATGCTGAGAAAGTTCAGCGGGAGAGGGAAGTTCTGGCAAGAGGAACAAAATAGGAGGAGAATGGTTGAGGCTAGTGAAAGCAGCATTCTGAAAAAATGCAGTTCCTGAAGAAACGGCGTTTTTGAAGTTGGCTTAGCAACGCATAAGATCACATCCATCTGCAAAAGACTGTCCCTTTGTAATTCTTAAAAGTACGGGGAGCTGGAAAACCAAACTTCTTTCAATGCAAATAAACCTGGTACTTCCACTAGTCAATACTGGAGACAAATCAGTCTTCCTGCACGCTGGTATACTAGGTAGGATAACATCACCCTGGACGCTTGTCAAGGTGGTTGAGCTGGAGGAGTAAATAGCAAGCTTCCCAAATCTGTTTTTAATTCATAAGAGGAATGAACCAAAGAATACACATAAGGAAGCTGCAAAACTGCCAGATGCGAGAAGGTAGGTGTATACCAAATGAAAATTATTTTTAACTTCCTCTTTGATAATGGTGTGTCATAAAAGAAAATTGTCAAGGATGGATTGAAGCACAACTAAATTGTGCTTGGCTCTTGTTTTTCTGTACTTTCTCTAAGGGTATTAAACTGCTGGAGCATCTGTCCATTGTGCGCCAGTTCAGTGTCAGTGTTAAGTGTCTAATGGACTTTGTAGAGCCTCTTCCAGTTCTTCACAAAGGGAGTAGAAACTCATGACAGTTGCTAAGGTGAGGAAGTTGGGAAGAGTTTTGGAATGAAAACAGTTACCTGAGTCATGCATTAAAGTTAAGAAGTAAATCCACCTTAAAGAAATTATACCTGAAGCATAACAGAATCTGGATTTGCCTGATCTCCACTAGAAAAATATTCCTTAGCTATTGATAAAAAGGGCCTGTTTTCTCCACAGCTCTCCTAGATGCTTTGTTCTGAGCTTTAAGACCTCTCAAAGGAGCACGGTTGCCATGGGGGTTCATGGATGAAAATTCAGACTTTGATGTGGTTGGGTCTTGAGACACTAATTACTTTGAAAAATAGGACTGGGGCCTTAAATTGGGATCAGATGCTGACTGGGAGCTATGGCAAAGACTTGAGCAGAAACCCAATACGCCCTTGGCAAAATAAGCCATAGAAAAAGCAGTTGTTCCCCATTCCCAGCTGGCTGGAGCTGGTGTACAGTTCCCACATTGAGCTTCAAAACACGTTGAGTTATTATAATCCAGCCCAGAGGTGACAAATTCATGGATTACTGATGCCACCTAGGCAGTCAGACTTTGCAAGGTGTCAGACCCAAGGCACAGCTTTGACAAATGTGGGCAGCATGCTTTCCCACAGAGGGGGAGACGATGTTTCCAGGAGTTGTTTAAAGAAATCGTTCTTCTCATCCTGTATTTTGGCTGTGCTTGGATTCATTCACTTCAGCCTTGCTTGGATTCGGTTCAAGCCATCTGTTCCTCTCCAAGAGCTATTTTCCTGGAGGTGTTCTGGTGTGCTGTTGGCGTCAATGGTTGTATCCGTGGAGAACGAGGACACTGACTGTCATCCCCAGACTGTTGGTAACCAAGCCTGCAGCACCTCTCCCAGTCATCTTGTATAATTAATGGAGAGAAGGAAGGACTATGTGGACGCCTATGGGCTGTTCAAGGAAGGGAGAACAGAACCTGTCTCCGCTTTTCGGTTTGCTGGACACGAGTGACAGCAACTATGTTGAGGATGAACTGTCTACTTCTGGTACATACTGATATTAATAGTTTCTTCAATCTTTGTATGAAAGGCTGCAGACTGATTCAGGAGGATGGTGGTGTCCACCGGGATATCTTTGGGTGTCAGCAGAGCTGCCTGTGTTGTTACACAGGCTATATCCCTCTGTGCTGTATACAGGATGTTGGCCAACGTGATACTGTTGGCAGGTAGCAGGGAGGTGGTAAGAGAAGAATGCATGTAAGAATCTTCAAGGTCAAGGATCAGCTTTTTAAAAGCTCGAAGAAACTATTTATTTTTGAAAGAAGTGCTTTGAAGACTTTTTTATTATTATTATTTACCTCGAATCCTGGCTTTCTTGAAAAAGATATTGTTTACTTCTGTTTAAAATATGGCATTTTTATTCTTCACTGACTTTTATCAGGCAGGAAAGTCATCGATCTCTTTCACATATAATGACTCTAATTTTTATTTTATTTTTTTCAGAACTCGTAATGATCTGGCATGTGTGATGGGCTGAACTTAGCTGGAGCAGAGAGACATAAACAGTTTGCTTGTAGGTGAAGGTTTCTTTTCCAGGAAGAGCCGTATGTAGATGATTAATAAGCTCACAGTTCTCCACAAGTATTTGTTTTGCTGGTTTACAGATTCATAGAGTGATCTTCTTGGTAGGTATAAGGGGGAATAGATGGGGTGAGGCTACCTAAACAGTAGCAGATGATATGTAATGAATTTCTCTCTGGCAGGTTTGCTTGTCTATGACAAGTTGAGCGTTTCCAAGGCAAACCAGTTTCAGTTGTTCTCAGCTGTGCTGGTGTATAGTTTAACCTCTGATCTCTGTTCGCATTAGTTGGTAATTATTCCAATGGTGTGCTACATTTGTAGTGCTTCCAGAATACAAGATTTCTGATTTCGTATAGAAAATATGATGCAAAATATGTCTGCCTCATAAGAAAATCCAGATAATAACGCAGTTTTCAAAATAGGAATGAGTTTATGAATTTTCCTATAGCTGAATGTCTCTATATGAAGTTTCTACATGATGGTAAGCAATTGATCAATTATTTGTTTGAGAGAGTCAGAAGGCTTTCCATTTGCAGGGGAATATGCTGTTGATCATCTGATTTTCCAGATCGTTGTCTGTTTGGGGGTTTTTTTTGGTGGTGGTTTTTCTTTTTTTTTCGTTTGTTTATTTTTTAATTCTGCTTATTTAATACAGGAATGCTTTCCGCACCTGAAACTGAAAAACAGCTAACCTCTTCTCTTCATTTGTCTGGTACATACTAAAATACTTCTTGAAGTGTGAATTAAGACCTTTTAATGAGGAGCAAAGGTGAAAGATCTATCTTTTCAAGAGTCAAAAGCATCATTGAATCCTGTCTCAATGATGCAATCACGACTAAATTCAACAACCAAACTGAAACCCTGTCTAGTCTAACCGGTTTTACTGGCATCTGATCTTGCAGTCAGCTGCTTGAGCATTAGGCCTTTTTCCTCCCCCTTCCTTTTTGTTTAATGGTGTTGCAGAATGAGCAACTGGCTTCAGACTGATTCAACATATGGTGCAGTTGGAAGAAATATTTTCTGTGGATTGAGAAAGTTTAGGGCAATGTTATTCCAGAAACTTCATCCTGATGGTTTCCAGTTCTTGAGCCCTGGAGGGGCTGGCTTGTCTCTGCTCTACTGGACCCTGTATAAGGAGATTTGCATTTGTTCCTTAGTTGGATGCAACTGGTTTAACGAGCAAAAGTATACTTCAAAGGGTGGATGTTCTTGTAAGATGACAGAGCCAAATGCCTTAAGACTTTCCTCCCACTGATGTCACTGAGGCCAGAGCTGTGCTTGGGAAGGAGATGGCCATCTATGGTTAGGAAAAAAAATTATTCAGCGGAGTGCCATCCCACGCTAAACTAGCAAGTGTTGGTAGTGACTGCAAATGCAGCATCCTTGCTGCTTAGATCTACGAGTGCTTCTCTGCGTATTGCATGAGTGACGCTCATAGTGAGATGTAATAGCAGGTTTTCAAGTCACAAATTTACTGTTTTTTAAAATATGTAAAGAATAAATTAACACATATAATGAAAAGCTGAATGATTTTTATCCCTGAGAACTGTTTCTTTGTTTTGTCAGATTAGAAAGGCATCAAATTGTTTTATGCGTTATTTCTCCCCATAGGATACTTTCCAACTTTGCGCGTGTTTTGCATTGTATAGTTTGGAATCTTTTCAGACTGGGAAGTGCAGACAAAGAGACTCCCAATTTGTTTTGACGTTGCCTTGTGTATTTTACACACTGGCTTAATGCAAACACCACCCCCCGATGGCCCCCCAGTAATAATGATCTTTAATTTGATTCACTCCATGGAGCTAGAATTTGTATAAAAACCTGTGCAAGGACCAAACTGTGCAAATAATAAAAAAAAACATGTCTAAATACAAGTGCAGCAGGTTTCACTCCTGGAAATTCTCAGAATAGCTTAAACAAGACTTTTCATGAATAGTTATGGTCCTCTGTTGGGACTGGGGGAATAGGCTGGATAACCTTTTTCAGTCCCCCTGTGGGTCTGTCTTCTGTAATTCACTGCTTTAATTTTATTCCAAGTAAGGAAGGAATGTTTTTTATAAGAAGATCTTAGTAACACTACAGCTTACTTGGTCAGAGAAGGATGGAGACAGGATAAATAGAAATACATCTAGGACCCGAGGTTTCCCATGAGTTTCAGCAGGACCTGGGATAGGCTCGGTATGGAGAAGGATCAATGGGACACAAAGACTGAGCTGGATTTATGGCATATAGTTATCTAACAGTAGCTTCTGCCTCTCAAGGTCAGCCCGCATGAAGTGCATGTACATAGTGATGGTGTAGAGGAATAAGCTATAAAACCATAAATGAACAGCAGACTGAGGGGATGTCAGGTGGATTATTACTTTGACAGACTCATGAGACCAAAGCACAGGTGCAGCCTAACAGCAGCCGATAAAAGAAGTGCTGACTGCCAATGAGGGCTCCCAAAGTGCAGAACTGCTCATACTCCAAGGAGAACATTCTTTGGGTAGGAGCCATCCCTTCTTGCTACCATCCAAGGCTAAGAATAGGCTAAGACACTCCTAAATGGTGGATAACCCTGCTAATCCAAAAGCTGTGTGCTCTCTCTATCCTTGCGAAGCTGTGCGATTTTCACCAGAGCTACATAATCCCTAGTGTGAGTAAGCGTACGTTATGAAATCTTGGAAAGGCTGAGGATAACATCCTGTACGGCATCACTCTTGGTGAGCTGTAACCATCGGTGCTGGGAAATCCTGTGCTTCTGTGGAAAGAGGGTGGACTGGGGAGAGGAGAAGGTGCAGTGGGGTTTTAGTTTGTTTCTTGCTATTGGTAGGGAAAAAGGAGTGGGTCTGTTGAATGCTCACCACCATCCTTTGCACCTGGAGGTGGATGGGAGGAAGCCAAGTGATTCGTGTGCCAAATGAAGGGGTGGTGTATGCTGAGCATTTTCCTGCACATTTTCTTCCTTCCCCCTTGGAGGAAATGGTTGAGTTTGTCAAATAGAAAATATCACATTGAGAGATGGCTTTACTGTCTTCAGCAGTTTCTAGGTAGAGGTTTTACTGGCAGTGAAAGTGCTGTGTACCTCGCTGACTAATTTGATGGAATGAGCTTTGCACAATCAGATTAAACTATTTTCCGTTCACCTAAGGAAGGGATAATTAGCTGGGAACAAACAGGAACAAGTCGCAAATGCTGTGTTATCAGACGCTGCCTTTGATTGTGTTACTCCAAGGTCTGCAGTCACAAATTAGGGTGTTCTATTTGCAGTGGATGGTTTTTCACGCACGTTATGCTCAGAACTGCATTTTTCCTTGTTTTCCTCTTCAAATACCCTGGTGCAGAGATTTCTAGGCTACTCCGGACTCAGAGGAACGCTGCTATCTCCAAAAGGAATTCATAGAGGAAAAGGCAGCTTTCCTAGTCTCCAGGAACACAAGATTTGGCTTCACTGAGTTTGAAATAAAAAGCAGGCTCTGATTTGTGCCTCTTGGAGCTGCTTACTCAGAACCAAAATTAATTATTTAATCCTGTTTGTTGTGGCCTGTCTCTGTTCCACATATATCCCTTCTACGTGGCTATGACAGGCCCGGTGGCTAGCAAATGTCTAATAAAAACAGAAAATGTAATCACACTTAGCAAATACACTTGGTTACCATAGCTGTGAATGGTGGGCTACAGCCGGGAGTCCTGGTGGATCTCTGAACCAGACAGAACTACTGATCAATCTTGTGTGTTTTGGTCCATCCTCCCTCCAAGTCCTCAATCAGTGGGGTTTGGAAAACCTCAGTTTCTGTCCCTTCTCCTCCTCCTGCTCTGTCTGGGGTGGTCTCTGCTCTTCATGGCAACGCTGATCTCCAAAGGCTATTGCTGAAGTGAGTTTTGTGTTTCTGCCCAGGGGGGCTGGATGGTGCCCCCTTCTCTTGCTCAGTAAATACCGGTGTTTGCTCTTCAGATTTGCTGTGGGTGGTGATGGGGAACTGTTTTCAGAAAAAAGGTGTGTCTGTAGGTGCGTCCTCAGAGAAAGGTCCTAATGACAAATGCAATGAGTCCAAAACAGGAGCAAAAAACAGCCAAATTCCTTTTACGTTATGAGACATAGAAAGGAAAAAAGTGAAGGAGAGACTGGCTGCTTTATCCTATTGCTTTTGAAACTGTGAAGGAAACCCCTTTACATGCCAGGATGGAGGAGCAACTCCTCCGTTAAGTCTGAGTCTGCCAGGTCTGGAAGACAGCTTCTGTGTTGTCAAGTCTCTTGCAACTAAATCTGATGTCTCAGTTGCCTGGTGAGGGCCCTGGAGGGAGACGAAGCCGCTGGAAGGCTCTCTGCAAAATCTCGAGGAAAACATGGTGAGGCTGTCACAGGGTGGAAGTCCCCACTGCCCTTGTGAGAATGCTCAAATAAATGATGGAAAAGGAAATTTCAAAGGAAATCAAAGGCAGGCCTTCAGATATCCGGAGATGATGGAGGGGAATGCTTGTAATGCTTCATCAGCCTAGCGTATGGAAAATTTCCCTCTGGGACCAGTGTTGGAGAGGCTTGTGTTTGAAGTACGCCCCTCTATAGGGCTTAGCTCAAGCTGTGGGTATTTCCCTTTCAGGGCTGGATGTCTTGTAGGTCTTGTTTCCTCCAGAAAAATATTGATGCCTGCATAGTAACTGTGCCCCAAGCACAGGTCATTTCTACAGCCAGGTTACACCTAGCTGTAAAGACTGCCCCAAAATGTTTATGTGGTTTGAAATAGGGGACACTTTCTGTCCAAAAACCTGGGATCTGCTTTTATAAAAATTAAATCCAGGCATTTATGTCTCCGGCACGTAAAAATATTCCCTATAGGTAGAGGTGGGAGAGAGTTCTTCATGGAATTTGTCATTTCGCATTATTGATGGAAAACAGAGACAGATTGCATTGAAACCGTGGGGAGATGCTGATGAAAGCGGTTTGTGCTGCAGAAAAGTGGGCTACGTCAGATGGAAACGGAGAGATGTAGGTTGGAGCAGCGGGTACGAGGTGTAGAGAAGCTGCAGGTTTTTTTCTTGATTAGTTGTACTCACGAGATGCTGGAAGGAGCTGGAAGGGGCAGCTGTTAGTTTGTGCTGTCTTCCGTGTATGAACCCCAGCCCCCGTGTCTCAGCTCTGCTGGATAACGCAGAAAGCTCCAGGTGCCCTCCATATACAGGATTTTTCACGAGTACCCAGACCTCTCCATGCTATGCCTTCCTTGTCCATCTTCAAGACAGCATTTCTCTAGTGGCCAAACCCCTGAAGAGCAATGGGGTTTATGGCAGTAGGTTGACTTTGTATCATTTTCCATTCTTTTTTGCCTCATTACAATGACAAAGATTGTATTAGAAGCTGAGCAGCTCATAAAGTCTTAGAGTTATAGCTGTAGGCAGTTCATGAAGGGGAAATTGGGATGGAGTAGGGTTTGAAATTTGCATATACACCACACCCACCGCTATTTAATTTGCATTTTATTTGCATACATCATGGTTAAATAATACCCATGCAGTACTTTTAAGGGGTAAGGATTGTATCAGTTGGTCTATGATTTATACCATTTTTGCTTTAAGTGTAATTTTATAGAGTAGTTTGGAGAGCCTGCAGTATGAACTTAAATTTAATTTAGTGAAAATGATCAAATAACACTTATAAGCCATAAATATCAAGGTCTTTTTGAAAATAATGTTGTTTTCATAAAGATGCTAGATTAACAGTGCTGCAGGCTGAAGTCTGCTGTTTATCAACTGAAAACTCGTGACACAATACAATCACAAACTTCTCCACACATTGCAGTTGTAATGGCATCTGCCCTGAACTGAGTGGGCATTCAGGACACATGTCTGTGCCGTGGTATGTGACTTCTCCTCCTTTAGGGACTGTGAGTTTGAACAGTGTTTTAAAGTATGTTCCCTCCTTGTTTGCTTTACATTAACGACCTGTCCAGGCTGAATCCCGGAGCAGAGTAACTGTGTCTGTCCATCCTAGCATGGCAAATGACTATAATGTAATTACTAGATAATTGTGGCTAGTGTCCCATGTAGGAAGAGAGAGAGCAAAGTTATTTCAAGATGCTTTTCACATTTTTTGGGTTTTTTTTGTTTTTTTTTTTTTTTAATTTCAACTTGTCACGAATTCCAACGCAGGAAGTAAAACCACCTGCTACGTTTTGTTTTGTGCCTGTCCTGATGGCTCAGAAATTGCAACACCTTATTTATTTTTTTTTTCCCCCTTTTAGTTTTGTAACTGTTCTTTAGCACAAAGGCCAATTCTACAGAGGCATTTTGGCATCTTTAAAATGCAGAGAGCACCAAAGCAGAGAGGTGCTGCAGTCCTAGTATTGTATTTCCCTTGACTGGAAGGACTTGGAAATTCCACTAAGCCCTACCCAGGAAAAGCTTTCGGTGCCTAAGCATCTTTCAGCAGTGAGTACATCTTTGGTCATACATTAAAAGCCTTGGAGCACCATGTAATGCCGTCTCCTCCTCCTCCATGCGCACTCAGAAGTCTCACACTGTAACCACCCTCTCTCTAACGAAAAAGGAGCAAAGGCAGCTCTTCCCTGGCAGCCCCATGATAAATCTGCTCTGAGAGAGAGAGAACATTTCTATACGGCAAAACAGAGATCTTTACGTGTCTCTTTGGTGACAGTGGCCTACAACCGTGCAGTGCTCTCAGCTCCTGCTGCCCGCAAACACAGGTCCCTGCCCATGGCTGCACGCTGTGCTACCCACGGGCTGCCTGCAAGGTTGAAGTTTGCCTTGAGTGATCTCTCAGCTAACAAATAACAACCTGTCACTCGGGAAATCTGAGCTGAAATTGGTTTGAGTCAGTAAGAAATGCTCTTGGTTTCTCTCCACCCTCCCTGCACCAACAATAACTCAGTTCTGAACGTGCAGCCTGTTATTACCGTAAGCCTTTGATACGCGGATGTGAAACCTCTTCTTAACCTGGCTGAGCCTTTGCCTGCGTGATGGACATCGAGAACGTCTGCTCTGTTTTGATCAGCATCAGTGTTTTTGGGAGCATATCCATAATTGGTCACTTTTGTCAGTGTCTGAGTGCTTGAGCAAGGCTTCAGGAACCGGTGGGGGATGTCTCACCTGACCTTGCGTTTTGACTCTCTGGAGGGGAGGCTGGAGAATTGCTGTTACACAGGTTGCAGATACGGTAATTAGCAAAACAGGCCAAGTTTGGTTTTGTGTAGTGGAGACACAGGAGCATTTCTGAGAACTTTATATACTTCTTGTTGCTTTATAGGATTCAAAAGGCATTTCTTCCAAAGTCCCGAGTGTTAATTTATCCTGGTGTATATTGCCTTCTGATCCTTATGAGAGCCTTCCAGCTTTGCTGCTTTGTTTATGAGCTCATGTGTATTATCAAAACCAGTGCACTTGCTGCTTCTCTTTGTCCAAGTTGCTCAGATGGCCTCCAGCTCCTCTTTGCAAATTACAAATGGGTGTCAGTCTTCTCTCAGCTTGCATTTTATTGATGGAGAAATAGGGGTGTTCATGTAAGCTCAGAACAAACCCTTTAAGTCTATCTCCTAATGATCCGGGTTTGCACTTGAATGGCTTTTATTAAATTCAAGACATGAGTGATCAAAGATGTGGGAGAATACAAGTGTGGGTTTGCCTGGCAGACTGCTGAGCAGGATTTCTGAATAAAACCTCAGTGACTTAGGAGCCCAAGAGCACCTTTGAAGATCCGAGCCCTCGGAAACAACTGTATGGAATGCACTGGAAACAGTGTCACAGCACTGAAGGCATCTCCCTGTGCTTTTCTGCCCTTCTGCTAACAGCCGTGCTGAGACGTTACACTGTGAGAGGACTGGAACAGCAGGATGGGCTGGCTTGTCCTCTCTCATAGCCCTGGTCTGGCAGCTCTTGAAAGTCTAAAGTGTCACTTGTTGTCTGTGGCATTTCTGAGCTTACTCAGGTGTTGCTACGACCTTAAAATCCCCTTGTTTACCTGCAAGTGTCCTTGGTGTCATCAGCTGCTGTCTAGTACCCTGATGTGCTTGTGAGCCCACGGCGACGGAGTTAAGTTGCTTTCTGCCTCCATCTGTCTTTTCACACGGCTGAGGCTGCGGCTGCGTATGCACGGGAGCGTGCGAAAGGCTCAGGAAGCAATCGGAAAGCAAGCCAGTCACTTGGTGTTTGCAAAGCAACAGGGACGTGCCATAAACATGTACCCTTCCAAAGTCTGAGTAAGATAGAGCAAGACACCGGGTCAAGCAGGAGACATGTGCGGCAGAAGGGGAAGCGAGAAAGAAATCTATAAATATTCAATGAAGGAAGTGGGAAAACACATTCTGATTACAACTCTGGCTCTAATGTATGCAAATGTAATAGTTTCCTCCCCTACTAAGGAATCATGTATTACATACATTACATGATGTACTACTGTGTAGCAACATAGTTTATGACTCCTAGGAGAGGAAAATCATAATTCACAGCCATTAACAAAAATAATAGTGCTTTCACCCAGAGGAGCTTTCCTTAGAAAGCCTGTGCAGATTCTATCTAACCTAATTTAAGCAATGTCATGAGTTGGAACAGATCGCTATCAAGTCTGTCATGCTTGTCATAACATGGCACTTGAATAGAAGACATCCCTTCCCAGGAGAAATTCCTGTGAAGGAACTGTATTATTTAATGGAGTTTAAGATTCCTTTTAAGTTTCAGAGCTTGTTTATTTGAAAATTGTTCCAGCAAAAAGCAACCGTTAGCCAGGTTTCATTTGAAGAGAAATGAGTTTCCATGTACGTGATTATAGGCTGCTATTCCTCAAAGTTATAATTAACCGGGGGCTGCAAAGTGGAAGCCGCTATGGAGGAGCAGAGCACGTATCACGTGCTTTGCATCTGGCGTATATTTTCTCGGGGACAAGGTTTTCTGGAGCCTGCGAATGGATACCAGCATTTACACAAAGAGACGTCCCCCCGTGACAGCCACCTGGCTCTGTCACACTTTCCTTCATCCCTCCTCCATTTTGTGCAAGCAGCTAATTAGCTTCCAGCTTTTAGTGTGTAACGAGGCAGAAAGCCAAAAAAGGAAATGGGAGACTGTGGCCTCACCCCCCCCAAAATATACGGTATCAGACGGCATCTTAATGAGTATGTTTGTTTAAACCCTTGGATGGTCACAGGCTCAGGCCCACAACTGCTCATTTAATTGCTGATTTAAAGCAGCAACAATGGCTGTTAGGAGATGTAGAAGTTCACCTTCGTTACCGTCGCGGGAGCCCGAGTGCTGCTGCCTTTGCCAGGCGTTTCCACATGCCATTTGTTCATTTATTTCGGGAGTTCCCGGCAGGGGTGCGAAGGGCGGCAGGAGGCGGGCACTCGGTGTCGCACCACGCTCGCTTCCTCAGGAGCACGTGTGGGCTGCGCGCATTTATTGGGGCTGCTCAGGAACCTCCTGTTTGTGGAAACTTTGGCAGCTTGTCACAGCATGTCAGGATCTGCTCCGTTCCCCAGATAGCAGAGTTTATGCATAATGCAATAAATGGAGACAGGGAGAATTGTGTTACTTACGTTTAGCTCATCTCAGACTATGTGGAGGAGGAGTTAAACGAATGCCTTTCTGTCAGCCTCTCAAAACATGTAATCATCTTTTTGTGTTTACTTTCTTCTCTCCCCTCATTTTTATTTATTTGTACAAGCTCTTTTGGTTTTACCTCTCTGTTAAAAATGAGTCGATACGTCTTTCTTTTTGGATCCTTTAGGAGATGTTAGGGAATACTTGAAAAAGAAATATCATGGGAGGGCCGGTGAGAAAGGTGTTTAAGGAAGTGGACGTGTGGTAAAAAAAAATAGTCTTCCTTTCTTCTCCCTTGTCCACCTGCCCGTTTGCAGAATTCTGTGACCGGATCACATGCTGGCCTTTGGAAACTTTGGTGTCTACCTCTGAAGACATGTTCAAAGCAAAGCCTGCCCAGTCCCATGGCAGTGCGTAGGGCTGGTCAAACCCCACTGAAGTCAATGGAAAGGCTTTCAGTAAAGGCAGTGGGCTTTGGTTCAGATGCTAAAAGCATTATCATCACTCTCTGGCTGATCCTCTTGATACCAGTTCTCTCATCAAACCCTCTGACAGAAAAAGAGAGAAAATCCAGTCCCTGCTGGTTAAAACAGCAACTAAACACAGAGTTTTGACAGATCTAAACCACTGCTATGGAGAAATCAGAGTTTTACGGTGTGGAGGTACGTAAACACAACTGCTCGAAACTCCCCTGATCTTCAAAGCGTCCTGTGCACCCTGAATTTCCCAAAGTGCCGATTTTTCGTGATAAGGAATGGTGGTAAGAGCTGAAGGGGGTTACCTTGGCTCTTGCCCGAGCCATGGGCACGGGGCTCTCCTTGGGGACCAGGGTGTGTGGGGACATGCCGTGGTTGGGAACAGGGCTCTGGTGGGGCGATGCTGAAAGATAGGCCATCAGAGAGAGGTGCTGGGGTATCAGCTTGAGTCTTAGGATGGGAGCGGGGAAGATGAGAGGTGGCGAGCCATAACTAGAGGAGGGACAGGGAGGCTGAGTTCATAGCCTGAGAGGAAGAGAAATTTCATTAATATTCAAGACAAAAAAATGCCATGAATAATCAGAGTTGGTCTTATTTCTAGTCCTGGCATCTTCATACTAAAGGAAAATGTAGAAGAAAGAACACGAATCCTGACTTTTTTTCCTATTTTTACTGCGAAGTCTCAGTTCACAGGTTCAGTCGCTGTTAATGAAGAGCCAACAGTCCGGTGGTAGATGCAGGGGCACAAACCCCAGCTGCAAATTTTAAGCAGCTTCTAACTTAAACAAGAAGAGAGAGCTAGACAAATCCCTCTTGATTCAATCAAATACCTCCTTCCAGCCAGCAAGAGTAACAGGCTTTGGGTGTTAGATGGCTGGCCTGAGTGGATTAATAACTTGCTTTATATTATCAGCCAAGTTTCATTTAGAAATAAATCCTGTCTGATCTCTGTGAACATGACAGAAGATTATTCCAGCAAGTGTGGAGGTTGAGATTTTCCTGTTGCAAGCGGGCAGCGAGCAGGGATGTGGAGACAGGCTGGGAGAGGGGCTGTGGCAAGGGGGCTCTGCACTGTTTCGGGGACAAGGAGAGGGCTACAAAGGTGTCCTCTGCTCCAGACCAGGGCTGCAGAAGCAAAGCTGCAGAAACCAAGCACACGATACACCCCTGGGACAAATCGCCCTGCAGCCTGCAGGCACTTAATTGTAGCCCAGTTGGTTACCTTGCTACATCCAAGGTGAGTCTACCATGGAACGGAGTAAGTCACCCACAGCTGGCCCATCATGTGTCCCCAGATTGCCTTACCCTCAATTAACAGACTTCATGTGAAGCCTAGGGGTACGGGGGCACTCCTCTGCTCAGCTTCTTTGATTTTCGGCTCCGGGATGGGCAGCAGCGTGGTGAGGGGATGTGGGGAGCTGCGGTGAGATGGGACAGCAGAAAGAAGTGTGGGAGAGAATTCCATCTCAGAGGGAAGTGGTTACATCCTGCCCTCTCTCAGACTCACGCCGCAAAGCTCGATTTCCATGATTCCTCCCATGGGAAATTCTGCACGGTGTTTTAATTAGCAGTAGAAAGACATGTAAAGAAGCTTGAGGCTTCTTCTTCCTTACCCGTGCTTTACTCTTCCACTACATGCACCTCACTTAGCCTTTTGTTCTTGGTCTACATGTGCAGTTTCTGTTGTGGGTGGGGTTATTTTTATTTTTTTTTCCCCCTCCTGCTTTGAAATAAAGAAATGTAGAGCAAAATTGTAAATTGCTTGGTTAAAAAAATGCATTTGGGTTTTCAGCTAATTTTTATATTAACTTTTCCTCTATGTTTGTATGGCACCGGCACCTACTTCCAGGTGTTAAGCCTCATGTGATCCCCAGGCAGAGCTCATTTAGAGCCTGCAGCAACAGCAGACTGAGTCCATGCTGATGCTGTGACTTTCCTTGGGATTTTGCAGGGCAGGCTTGGCCATCGCTGAGCAGCGGCAGCAGGACTTGATGTGCTGAACCTGTACTGGACTCCTATGAAAAGGTTTGTTTTCCAGTACTGACAGGAACGCCGAGGTGAGAGACAGCCCTTATCCTGCAAAACAGGTATTTTATTTTATTTTTAACCCCTATGCCCAAATCAATATGAGAAAAATAATGGAAGAATACCTTCCTTTTTCCTGAATCAAAAAAAAAAAAATGGATTTTCCCTTACCAAAGCACTTTCCCCTCCTTCAGCAGCAAGCTGCTCTCTGATTTGGAAGTGCTTTCTCAGCCATCGGTTAAGTTAAAATGTCAGAGGCTTTTCATCTGATCTGTGTCCTCCGAAGGATACCTGTGTTTTTAACCCGTCTCTCGCCTAGTTTCCCTTTGTCTTCTTGGAGCTGCTCTGTCAAGCCCTCCAGCAGAAATGGGTTGAAAACTCTGTCTTTTGGTCTCTTATCTTGCTTGACAGTGTTTTTGACTGTTAGAGAACTGTTGCTGCTGTTACCTCCGAACCCACCCGTTCAAAGCTATGGCTGATGCCGGGGATGCACTGAGCTGGGGTCATCCCTTGGCATCCCTCGGCCCCTTGCAGCAGGAGCTGAGAAAAGGCAGAAGGAGGAACATTGCTCAAGATGGAAGAGGAGGGGACTCTGGTAACGGGATACTCTGAGAAAGGAGCTGGAAAGGGAGCAAGATGAGCAAGGTAAAAATGAGAATGAAAAACTAATGGGTGACCCAGCCCAGCCTCAGTGGCACTGGCAGCGGTGAGGATGCTGGTGGACCTGTGCAGGTCACCATAAGCATCCAACTGGCCTTGGTCTGGGTATGCTTCTGCACCAAGGGAAAAAAAACAGTTTTGGGAAAATTAGTGCAACGGTGCAAGCAAATAAAGCTCAGTAAGCTTTTCCCATAATTGTGATCCTCAGGTTGGCAAAACCTCAAGCTTTCCTTGATTTGTCCAGCAAACCCGATCAGGATTACACAGCAGGATTTACTACTACTTTTTTTTTTTTTTTTTTTTTCTTTCCAGCTGGAAAAATATCATTTTCTCTCTGTCCAAATAGAACGGGTGATTTTCTTGTCAGTCTTTAAATTGGCCTCCTTGGGAACGTGCTCTGAGACGGTGATGTCTACATTACCGAATAGAGACAAGTCTCGCCTTGCCAAAAAAGAGAAGGAAAGAAAAATGGTGGTTAATGGAATAAAAACTCTGTTCAAAAGACATTATAGCAAAACCCTACAGACGGAGAGCTTTCAGACTGTACCTTTCCTTAGAGTCTCAGCTATGAGTTCTTCAGATTAAACCCCTAGGGAGATTTATATATATATTTATACGTGTGTGTATATATATATATAAAAAACACATGAGCCTATAAAAATCCATAAGAATCTCTCTATTGACTTCAAAGGCATTTAAATCCATGGTAGTAATGCAACTATATATTTGTAGCTGATTTGAGGATTTAGGGAATCTCTCTCTGAACAACTTATGAAGGCTGTTTGAGATTATAGCATCACTCCAGGTAGCTCTATTAAATTACAAACCCTGCTCTGATTGCAGTCCTAGTCTGCCTGTGCTGCAGTCTTTTTATTTCTGTCTTGGACTGAAAGTCCCAGACATCGTGATGCAGGATTAATAATGGATCGCACTGCTCCTGGAGCAAGGCTTGTTTACTGCCCCGAGGAACCAGGGGGTTGGGAAGTGACAGGTCATTTTGAGGGGAGGGAGTTAAAAGGCTATGAAGTGTGGCTCGTCACTTGCCCAAGGGAGCTGGAAGGTAACCCAGAGTCCTGAGGACCATTTCTAACAGTGGAGAAGTGATGAGTCAGTGTTGCGGTGGAGGGGGAAGAGCCAGGAGATTCAACAAGCAATATATTTTTAATGGTTCAACATATGGAAAGTATTTGCATTGCTTCCTGCTAACACATCGGTTTTGAAGCATTGACAGGTAAACTCACACGTGCAATGCTAGTTAGGCAAAAGGTGAGGATGATTTCTGGAAAAAAAACGTGCCTTCTGTTAGTAATCTGCTTACCAAAAAGGCCAAGCAGAAATACTAGCTATTCTCCTTGTTTGAAAGATCTTTTTGACTTTGATCAAGTCAGATGGCAAAAGAATCTCCCATAGTCATAGTTTGTTGTTATAAATGCACCTGAGATTAAAGTATTGTAAGAAAACAGCCAAATGAGCAATAGGTGCATTTTCAGTATTTGCAGTTCAATTAATATAGGTGTAGGAACATTTATGAATAATAGGAAAGAGGGCACTATTTGGGCTCTTATCTTGTATTATTCAGGCCAATGTGACTTTTGTCACTGTCACCGCTGGGCAGGGACAGCTACACTCTATTCAAGACATCTAAAATCTGTGCCTTATTTGAAATGAAATGCAGCTTATGAAGCTGAAGCATCCCATAAGCATCTGACCCCCATCAAACTAGCTGGAATACATAATAAATTTTCAAGCTGGGGAGAAGGTAATGAAAAAAGATGCATTAACTCATATTTTAAGTCTGCTCTAAATTATACGGTAGAAGGCAGAAAGAATGGAGAAGATTAGTGAAGTACTGTACTTGATGGTATGTGTGGGCAGATCTGTGGATGAAGTGTCTGTTCCTGAGACATGAATATTTAATAATCACTTTTCTGAGTACAGGATGGACATTATTAGTGGGTAGGAAAGTGTATGATGGTGCAATGGAAGGAGAGAGAGGATGAATTGTATATAATGTCTTCTGATGCAGTTGAACTCCTTGCCTGTACGGCAGTGACTGTAAGAGTAGCAATGAGACCCTTCTCAGAGAAGAAGAAAGGCTCTGAGTGTCACAAAGAGCATCTTTGGAGCAGATGGTGTTGGCCACTGACATAACCTTGAGGATCAGAGTCAGAATAGGTAACAGACGTGAAGACTGACTCCGACTGAAAACAAGCTTGAAGGCAAAGTGTGCATTTGTAGTATTATACTCACTTTGTGGTATAACACTGGTACAATGCCTTGACATTCAAGGAACATTGAAGTGTGATGAAGCAGAAACCAGGAATTTGAATAGAATAGTCGCAGTCAGTCGATATCTTTAAAAAAATGTTTTTCCTCACTTATTTTCCCCAAGTTCAATTAAACCTTACAGCTATTTAGCTGTGTAGCAGCGTGGTGGAGATAACAGGTAATTGAACAGCGTCTGAAAAAATTCTGCGCTGGCACAAGTCCATGAAAGGTGGTGGTATCTCTCACGGTCCCATTGCTAGGCTGGGGCAGGGAGCTGGTGCCGGAGCAGCAGCACAGAATCGGACCCTCCCTGTGTTTGCATAAGACTGAAGTTGCATGCGTTTTCCTCCTGCAAACCACCATTTTTCCCATTAGTGAACATATTCATAAGAGCTCTCTGATATTAACGGTTTTGCCTGAGCATCTGTAAAATGAGCTCCACGGGATGAAAACCTTGTAAGTCAACACAGGGAATCACTAGACTCACAGGGCTGCAGAGTATGGTGTGCAGCATCGTTGCCCTGGTACGCTGTTTGGCAGGAAGAAGGTTTCCTTGTCTATCTTTCTGAGCTTAGTTTTAAATAGATTTTATAAAACAGAGCAGGCTCCTGAGCCTTTTGTAATCTCACTATATTAGATATTGAAGTATTGCTGAAGCCCGTTATGCAATTGCAGGCAAAATAAAAGAAAACAAAAAATACCCCTAAACCAAAAAGAAAAATAAATCCCTTCAGGGATTTCACCTCTTTCTTCTGCTTATAGCGAGTGGTCCTGTGAGACAAGGCTGTTTTTCTGGGGGACAGCCTAGTCCCTGAATGGCTAACCTATGTGCTAATCCTAGCCATATAAGCTACACATTGCACCCAAATCACTAGATCAGGTCTTGTTTTCTGTGGCGGATTTTTCCATTCTATTGCACTCATAAATTTTTTTTCTATTAGTTGATTTATGCCTTTCAAACTGAGCTATATCAAAGTCAGCATTTAGCATTGCATATTTACTTTGGTTTGCATGCAATTTGCAAATGATATACTCTACTTTTATATAGTTGATTTGTCCATTCCAGTGTATAATGCATCTATGAACTTTCTGAATTTGGAGCTGAAAATATGATAAGTGGGTTATATTATGCAGTGAAAGAGTTGTTATGTGAAAACACTTCCATGTCATCAATTATGTACTAGCTTAATATAAAATGATATTAACACATGAATCAATGAAGGAAGTTGTATAATAGGATTCTCATGAGAACACGAAGCTGATGTTTATTAAAGAAGTAAGTTCCACGTTAAGAAGGCATACTTTGTTTTATTTATTTATTTGATAAGCAGCTCAGCTGCCCTGAATGGAAGAATTTCATCGTATATTCACAAGGAATTCTCACATGTGTTTCTCATATTTCTCACAGAGTTCAGAAATTTGATAAGCAATGCAGATACCATAAAACACAAATACTGGTTTACTGTCCACAGTATCGCTTCCTTTGAGCAAAGAGAATCATGGTGGCTCTGGAAATGACCCCTCAGGCTGCAGCACACTCGTGTGGAAGCTGGGCTGCCCCCGGGGTGCAGGCTGGTAGAGCTGGGGGGGATTCCACCCTGGTGGAGCTGGGTTCTCCTTTGAAAAGGCTCCCCGTTAAAAAAAGACCACTTGATAGGTAGGCATTAAAGTCTCAGCTTCTCTAAGTATGATCAGTAGTCAAGAGTTAACTCTGCCAGTAGTGCCCCTAGGTCCTATTCATCTCAGTTTTACCAATATTAGGAACCAGAATTAACATTCCTTTGAGACGAATGGGAGCCATTGAATACTGCACTTGTTCTCATTTGATTCAAATCCAATAGCGTTTTGAGTAATACGTTTGATGACAGAGTGCTTATTATTGTGTTTTTTTAAGGAATATTTAGATGCTCTGGTGATTTACAGACTGCCACAATCACCTTGTCCTGGGTCCCCGTCTGCAGCTGACAACTGGCTTTGCTTCCTTTGTCATTGCAAGGGGCTACAGGCACCTGAATACCAAGAAGAACCGTGGATATTTTAGAAGAAAACCCTACACTGCTGGAGAAGCTAAGAAAAGAAATCCTGTAAGGGAACAGCGTGAAATCCTGCACAGACAGCCGTAGCAAGAAAGCAAAGCTTTGGAAAGCACGACACTGGAAGAATTAGAGGGAGCTTCAGGTAAACAGCACAGTGAAAGATTTTGTAGCACAGATTCAATAGAGAAGTGTCATTTACTGAACAGCAGTGGGATAATACAAAGAAAACCTTGTACAATACCTAAAATGGGGTAAGAGAAAAGATTGAAGACTGTATGATGACAGAAAGAGGGAGAGAAGTGTTTAAGCGTGTCTGTGTGTGAGAGAAAGAAGAATGGCCATCAATATTGGAACTGCACCCAGTTTGTTGAGAAAAGTAATGGATATACAGGAAAAACATAAGCCAGGTGATGGAAACATGGAAGAGCTGATGAAAGAGCCCATGGGAGTCAGAGGGAATCTCTTTTCTCCCTTGCCAGGCGTTTGGTAAGAGGGACCCTGCAGAGAGTTCCTGGGCTAGCAGCCTGGCAGTTTGTTTGCTTAAAAGACACAGAAATTAAATGGTAATTCAATTTAAAAAAAAATCCCTGCTCCTCCCAGGCAGCTTAGATGTAGTTGCTGTGGGGCACTCTGAAGTCACTCTGAAGTTGTTTTGCAGAGGTACAAATCAAGAAAGATTGTTGCTTAATTATTTCTTTCCCTTGCCTTGCCAGCTTCCAGTCCCCAAAATTAAGGACCACTGAAGGGCCGGAGTGGGCATGACGGCTCAGGAGAATATGTCCTGCTCCTCCACTGATGGCCTAGAGGATATCAGTTGGCAGCTGGGGATGCTGGAGTGTGTCCAGCACCAGCACTGAGCTACCCAACCCCAGTTCTGGGTTGCATCAACAAGGGCATCACCAGCAGATAAAGTCCTTATCCCACTCTACCCAGCGCTTGTCAGGCCACACCTGGAATACTGTGTTCAGTTTTGGTCCCTGCTATACAAAAAAGCTGTGGACAGGCTGGAGAGGGTCCAGAGAAGGGCCACCGAGATGATCAAAGGACTGGGAAGGCTGATGTATGAGGAAAGGCTGACAGAACTGGGATTGTTCAGCCTTGAGAAAAGAGGCTTAGGGGAGACCTTATCACCATGTTCCAGTATTTAAAGGGTGGCTACAAAAAAGATGGAGACTCCCTCTTTACAAGGAGTCACATGGAAAAGATGAGGGGTAATGGGTACAAGTTGCTCCTGGGCAGATTCCGATGGGACACAAGAGGAAAATGTTTCACAATGAGAACAATCAGCCATTGGAATAATCTCCCCAGGGAAGTGGTGGATTCCCCGAGATTGGACACTTTTAAGATTCAGCTGGACAGGGTGCTGGGCCATCTTGTCTGGGCCATGCTTTTGTCAGGAAAGGTTGGGCCAGATGATCCTTGATATTCCCTTCCAACCTGGTATTCTATGATTCTGTGACGATCGTGCAACGATTTCCAAGATGTCCTGAAGCTGAAGGCAGGGATTGGTCCCAACAGTGCCACCAGAGCAAAAGTTACCAAAAATACCATCGTCCAGGCAGCCCTTGAAGCAGGCATAAGGAGTGGCCGAGTTGGTAGGAAATCTCAGTTCTTTGTGCAAGCTTATGTCCAATTTCTTGTCCCCAGCATGCCACCGTGTGATGGATAAGCATTCAAACCACAGAAAAACCTGAACCAAGGGAGCACTCCTATCACTAATGAAGATACATCGTCACTGGGGTCGGTTCAAAGACCATTAAAGTTTCTGAGAGGTTCCAACGGGAACTAGAACAACCCTTTTCCTGAAGAAACAGAGGCATATATTAAACCTTAATTGGGAACAGTCTCCACAAGGATTTTCCCTCTGAGGAAAAGGAGCTTTTTGCAGATATAATTGTTTTGGAGGGAGTAATTATTCCATGGATGCTTCCTGAGGTGAATGATGGCTCTTTTTATTTTTTTTCCTCTGAAAGTGGATGAGCTGTAACAGTCTTATCAAGGCCTGGTGGCACCACCTGGCAAGCAGGGCCCAGGCTGCTGCTTCAACATATATACACAGTGGTAGGAAGAATTTTTGTACAGTTTGGCTGAATATTTCTCTATTATTCTTCACCCTGCAGCACAACACAGTTTGCAGCAATTGATTGACTTAGCTGGACAGTGAGATAAAAAACTACAAATAAGACCGGTTGGAAGCTGTTCTTCTGCTGTGATTAGATGTAAAACAGCCACAGCCAGAGCCATGTTTTGCCTGGGGTCAGATCAACAGCCCACAGATTCTGAGGTTTTTACATGTTAATTTTGACTCAATTTCAGGAGGGCTGGAAATCATCACCCTGAAAAACCCTTCAAGTGATGGAGCTCGAGCGTCAGTGTGAGCATCAGTGAGAGCTACAGAATAATCACTTTTTCCTCACAATCGGGAAGACGTTGCAGGGAGATGATATGCAGGAGGGAGAGGCTGAGTAAGATAGGAAAGAAAAAGGGACATAAATCTGGGACGGAACAGAAAGAATGAGGCGAAACATAGGGAGGCGGAAGATAGATCCCTGGAAAGAGAGCTATCAGCTGCAAATTGCTCGGTGGCCAGGTCCCGCTTGCTGTTTCATGTGGCGTGTGTGAAATCCTTAAGGTCCCTCCCCATCTCTTGCTGGGGAACGCTGCCGTTGAGAGATTGCCTGAATAAGGAATGAGTCAAGGCTGATCATTTGTTAGCATAATCCAGACCTCCTGGAAGAGTTACTGTAAGATGTGGCGGAGGCAAAAGACACTTTGAAACGAGATAGCTTAAAACCATTTTGTAACTAATTTGCAGCAAAGTTTTCTTTCATCATTTCCCTCTTTTCCACCCTGGCCTCCCTATTTGTCTTATCAAATCTTGGCAGAGATATTTGCATTGAATAGGGACCTGCTGTTGAGAAACTGTGGTTTCAGTGCTGCAATAAAGCAGTCATACCACAATGAATTTTAAAGGCTATTTTGGCTGCCTTGAGAAATGCTGATTTATAACTTGAATGCCTCATGTTTTTTGCAATTAGCTTCTAGACAGGACACTGTCTAGAAGTTACAGAGCGTCTTAGGCAGAAATAGACAATTGCCTTTTTTGCAAGTTATTTTCCTAAAACATTTCCTTTTATTCAACCAGCAAGTTAAATACTCTCCATTAATAAAGTGGCTTCTGCATTCGGGCTGAGAAAATTTTGCTAGATGTTTCTTCAGAGTTGATAGTCTTATCAAGTATTGCTCACTGCAAGAAGTTAAACCGATGGGCAGGTTAGTTGATTTGTTTGTATCATCTGTACTGCCCCCTTGGGCAAATCCATAATCCTCATCCCGAGACCGAGGGAAATGCAGTTGCGTTACTTGCTAATATAGCGATTGCAAAAATAATGGTGTCAAATGTTACGTTGCTATAGATGTGAGTAGCTATCTATACCACGCAGCATTATTAGATACAGTGGCAGACGACGAGATTGGCTTGAATGCCACACAATTCATTAAGCAAAATAGTTTTCATCTCAAGGCATTCAGACTTGTCACGTTTCTTTTAATGAAACCCTGGAATTTTTTAATAAAAATGCTTAGCAAAAATAGAATTTCAATAATGAATCTGATAACATATTCAAGCAGATATCAATTAAAATTTTCATTATAAGGGACAGTTTTTCTTGAATTTTTCACAAGATGTTCAATTTTTAATCAGTTATTTCTGGAAAAAAAACGGTTTTCTGGGAAAATAACTTTCAAAAGTTTAGACAACAGCTGTTTATAAAGCCTGAATCATGATAAAGAAAACATGCTTATGAGATCTTTATGATCTAAAGGACATCCACAAGGTTACACGTCTTTGTGCTAGCATTCTTCACGGAGTGTAAAGAACATTTCTATCTCTATTTTTTTTTCTTGAAGGGTAAAGAGTTGATGGTTTAATATAAACGGCTAATTTAATATTTTGATGCTTGTTTCATCTCTAGGTACATGTGGTTTCCAGAGAACCATTTACTGAAAGAGAAAACATGCATCCAAACCCAGGTGATTTCTTAAGGGGATGGAGAACTCTGGGCGCAATGGCTGGTTTTGTGGCAGATCGGCCTGGAGGACCTGCTGGGTGAGTTATGGGGAAATACAATGTGGGTGTCACAGAGATCCCCAATGAAACTGAGACGATTTCCCATGAAACACTGCAGCCTGTGTGTTGTGAGACCACATGTCCTCCGTGCAACACAGAAAAACATAACCTGGCTAGGCACGCTGGCCTTTGCAGGAAACGTGAAATTACACCTCCCGTGAGGCAGCGAGGGTAGCTGTTGCACCAACCTACGATACTTTGCTCTTGAAAAAAGGTTGAAACTTTACGCTCAAAAGTTCAGTTTTTTGAGATCTTTTCCTTCCCATTTTGGGATGGGAAAGAGGGAAAAAGCCTGTTATTTTCCCCAGGACAGAAATTCTGAATTAAAATAACTGCGTTTTATTGAATGTCATAATAAAAGAAAATCGAGGCTACAGCAACCACTTGATACATTGTGAGCAAGCTGCACATTTACCATAAATCCATCAGCATCATCCAGCTTTGAATAATGCTCTTGTTACAGGCAAGTTTTCCTGCATTTGCTATTAAAACACTTCTATTAATGCTTGGTGCTTGCGTTACTAGGAGATACTACTGGAAGTGGAGAACGATGTAGAGTGAAAGAGTAAGCAATGAAGAGGACGTTTGCCTCAAGTTGTAACATTTAGAAATGGTGAGTATGGAGGAAGCAGGTCAGCGGTGCAAGGCTAACTCGAGCACTAAGTCATTTCCTTGTGCTCCGTCCTAGTGTCAATTATTGCATATAGATAAAAAAAGAATATGCTTTCTGGCCCCTTAAAGTTATGGAATGGAAATACTGCCCATTTTGGTGTTTGAAATAAACACATTACCCTTTGCTTTCCTATATGGAGTCGTGGCTATTTATAATAGCAATTGTTCATAGTTATTACAACATTTCTCCTTGCAATGTCCTGGTTGGCTAAGATACCTTTTGGTTTACTGTTAATGCACATTGCCTCAATGAATAACTTCATAAGGTAGGAATAAATGAAAGCCCAGCGTTAAAGTAGTAGCTGCATTCAAAAGCATTTGGTTTATCAGACACCTGCTGTGTCTGTTATGTGCAGATTTTGATGTAGGCAAGTGTAGTAATGTAAAATGTGGAACATGCAAGCCTTAATGATGGCTCCGGCTCAGCATTCACCGTATTTACAGCAGCAAAAAATCCCATTTTAAAAGCAAAATATGACCTCGGGAAATATAAGGTTTATATTCCTGCCAATTCCTATTGCACTTTCCTAGGGAGGTGTTAAACCCATTATCAGTCATCATGGACAAAATCAGCACTTCCACCTTTCAATGCCGTTTGATTGAATGTACGTAGTGAATGACAGGCTTGAAGTAAAAAAATAGGTACTTGGCACTTCTGTCCACATGTACATGGAGCCCATTGGGATGAAAGACTCAGCCTAAGCTCCACATATTATTAATCATGCAGGATTGCTCCATAAAGCTGATTTTCCTTTGCTTCTTTGAAAGCCTCCTGTAATTGCGGCTTCTACTCTTTTCTTCCTAGGCCTATGGTGCATATAGAGAAAGACAAATTATGATGTTGAAAAATGACGACTTTCTAAATTTTCCAACAATTTTGTGACAGAAATAAAGCAAGGAAATGTCAGAATCATTTAGCGATAGATCAGCTAGCTATGGAGTATGGTCTTTCAGCATTTCTTGTATATATGGATTTTATCATTTGGCTATTTTATAATTGCATTGGTTAGAAAACTTGGTACAGGGTGCATTGTCTTTCTGTTGCTTTCGTAGAAATAGGACATCACACAGCAGACTGTGGTCTACTCGCCTCTGCCAGAGACATCCCATAGCTACGTTTTCTTTCTAAACTCTCTGCTGCCTGGGGCACGTGCAGCTTCAGGACAGGTAAATAAGTTTTGGGACTAAAGAAGTTGGAGAGCAGCTGGCACAAAAGTCTGGCAGGGACACAATGCTGTGAAGCTCACGTGTGGGATTTGCAGCTGACTTCAAGGAGACTGAGCGATGAGTGTCAATGTTAAAGTGCTTTTTTGAGAGAAATCAAAGCCCGGTGGAAGTGTTGGTTGATAGCACCTCTCCGTCGCTCTTTGAGGTAGGCAAGAAACATCCTGTTACCACCTGACACGTAGATACATCGAAGTGCACTTACACTTGTACTTTAAAGCCTCTGTAAGCCAGAGTGGTACAAAGAAGTCCTAGCATCAGAGAATTAAGCCCCGAGGCACAAAGGCCAGATCTGTACTTGAAAAGGCTCCTTTGTGTTGCTGTGCTGGCAACCCCTCCTAGAAGGGATGAGGCGTGTGCAATGCCACACAGAGTAGGGAGAGAGGTTTTATGTAGGGATACCCAGCTTTGTATGCCGGGACTTGTCTGGATGATACAGAGGGTTCACAAAAGCTGTTAGGGTCACTGAGTGACCTTGCTGTGCAGGCAAAAAATTTCAGCGTGGCCTAGCAGAGGCAGGTATGAGCAGAGTGATCTTCTGACAGCAGTGCTGAGACCTCCTTGCTGTTTGTGGAGATGAATCGAAGGACCCTCTCAACAGCAGCCAAGGGCACAACACCATGTGCTCTGATGAGGCACTTGTTCTTATTCCTATGCTGCTTTTTATATTCTACCCAGGGATGTGAATCTTCTGGGTCCTTTGTTGGATCAAAAATTTTCTTGCCTCTTTCTCTGCTTTGTTCTTTCCTGTCTGTATTCCAAATGGCTGTGCTTTAATCCTTTCCTCCTAGGTAAGAGTCAAAGTCATTCTGCTGACTAAGAACCAGCAATCTTGTCGGGCATCAGTCTGCGTAACCATGTGCTCCTGCCTCCTTTTTCTCCTTACACAGCTGGAGTGCCAGACGGTTCTTCAGAGCAGAAGCTGTCTCAAAGGGTAGGTTTCTTGAGGAAAAGGAGGTGACTAAGGATATTTCCTTACAAGTATCTGTGCGAGTTCCTGTCTGCTTTTCAAAACCACAATTCAGCAGAAACAAAGGAGAAACCAAACTGGTGACAAACAAGCCGGAGTGTACGGCTGCTCATTTTATGCAGAGCTCAGAGCTTTTGGGTTTGTGCCTGCAGAGTCACCATATTTTAAAAATGGTATTTTCTGAGACCAATCTAAAAGGCTAATTGTTGCTGTTACTGATCTGCTTTAAAAGCCACAATTAAAACCAAAGAGAACAGTCACAATTCCTGCCAGCTGTGGGAAGCTTTGCGGCTGCCTTGTCCCAATTACAGGGTTTTTTGTAGTGAGCACGCTGTATTAGCATAGCTGCAGCTCCCTGCTAACAACAAGTAATCATGAGAAACATTTAATGGCAGGCTTTGGACCATATCTTTCTTTTTTTCTCTGTATAGTGCTAGGATTGAGGGTTTCTGGTGCCCCCAAAACATTTTTTTCCCCCAGTTTAATAACAGGTTTGGAAAAGGAGAGTCAAAGTTCAAGTTTATGTATTCACTATATTTATCTTTTTTTCCAAAAAGAAGTAGCTGTCCCAAGGTTTAGGTGGCAGATTCCATTGGTGCATCTCAAGTGGCACCATTCTGTGCTTTTACAGGGAGGGCAGAAGGAGCAGAGAGGAGAACTTGCCTTGGAAGTGCCCAGAAAAACCCTCCAGCCCCACCAAGAGACTTTAAGAGGGGGAAGCACCTGTGAGCAAATGTGGTTAATAACACCCAGAGTTGATTAGATCACAGCAAAAGGAAGATTGGACTAGACCAGATTTTCAGTTCCCTGTCTGACACTTGTCTTCAACAGCCAGCGACTCCAGAAACTGCCTTCAAAAACCAGCCAACCAATCCTCCCAGTAGCCCAGGCTCTCCGTTAGAAAGCTGTTCACTAACAACATCGCTGTCATGGGCAAAGGGCTCTTCGAGGAACAATACATTGCAGTAACACCATCTAGTTCAGTCCTGCTCTTCCTGGGATTTGATCCAAAGCACACTGAGGTCAATCAGAACCTCCCACTGACTTTATAATGGCTTAAGCTCTGTTTAGTTGGAGCTACTAACCCAATTTCCACAGCCAGTGCTACTATCTGTGAAGTCCCAGTGCTGATACAAAAAATCTAGCTTGCTGCCAGCCGTAGCATCGTTACGGTTCCTGCTGGTCTCAGCTCTCTCTGAAGCAAATATGTTCATGTATCTGCAGCCACAGAAACTTGGACAGAAGTCTTGCAAGGTAAGCTAATTTGGGCCTTGTCCACTGTGAATGGAAGACCTCCAAGAACAGTCTGGGATATGGGTAAAATCGACCATAATAATTCAATAAAGTGGCACTCTTCTGCTCAGTGCTGGTCCAATGGCTCAAGACAGGTTCCTCTGCTTTGAGAGATGTCATCTCTAGGAAGATATATGAAAATAAATCAGTAGAGATCATTGAACACCTTTTCCAAAACAAGGGCCATTCCTAACCAGGTTTTTTATCAATTTCCTCAGTTCTTTGAACAGAGAGAACTGCAATGTCTTTTAGCAGTTGATGGTGTGGTGCTTAACAGCCTGGTAGGGATATTGTACCAACCATGGGCAGATGCTGCCTTTTCCCCAGAGACCTTACAAGACTACACTTACCTGTGCTGGAGTCCAAGACCATATGACATGTTGATGAGTTTCTCAAATTAATTCCTGGTTGAGACATAGTTTTATCTTCTGCTCTGACCGAAAGTATTTGAAATTTGCTCTCCCTTCTTTTGACTATGATTACCCCCAGGAACTACTCTGCCACCCAGCTGGAGGCACAACTCTATGGCTCAATAGCTAGTGCTTACTCACTTAAAATTCCCTTCCTGCAAGCATTTTAGGTGTGAGCTTGATCTTTTCAGTGTTCACAGAGAGTGAAAACACACGGGGACTCACCAGAACTGGAAATAAATTCATTTAGAGACCCAGGCTAATGTTGAAGAATTGTTTAATTCAGGTCCAGTGTCCAGCTAGATGTGAGATGGAGTACACCGGTGTTTATTTCTTGCTTCCCAGACCAGCTGTGCGGAACCACAGTGATGGGGTTTCCCGTAGGTAGCACTTAGTGTACTTTAGGGATGCTTGGAAATGAAAAGGTCTTTATGACTGTAAATCAATATAATTCACAAAAAAGGGTATCACTTCCATAGCAAAATTGCCATTGAGCTGTGTAGTGTCCTTTTAAGCTATTGGTTAAGTTACCTGCATTTCAAGATTTCCCAAGTTTCTTTTACTTTCCAAGAAACTGGAGATGAAACAGCCACTATAAATCCTGTAAATCCAAAAGTGCCAGGTGTATAACAGCAAGTAGTTTATCAACTCCTGTTTATCTGGAATTTCCTAAAACTTGTCAGATACAATGATGATCAGCACTGACTTCCTACCAAACAGGTCAATAGAGGCTTCAGTCTCTGATTCAGATGCCAGATGAGTCATCCATGCAACCTCCATTAGGACACAGACCTCAGGTGCGAAAAAAGACAACAAACAATTACAGAGACTTTCTCGAGTAAAAGTAATTTAAGCCATGATCACCTGCTTGCTTAGAAATAACTGATAAAATCGATGATATGATTTCTTGTGATGGCCTGCCTGTTTTGTGTCAGGAAGATGCAGCCTTGCAATGTCTGATTAAATGTTTTCAGCCCTGTAGCATCGCGCTAACAGAACTGTTTTAGCAAGAGTGTTGTGCCACCGTTTTCAGGGTAGGGGTGAAACGCTGACCCCTGAACACCGCTGGGAAGGATGCTGTGCATGACAAGGAAAGGAAATTCTTCTCCGGAGGAAATCTGCATCTCGTGCTACTGGGCCATGCAGAAGGTAATGGGTGGTCCTCAAGAGTAGTTGTACTACCTGCTGCAGACCCAGGGGGTTCAGAGTAGCAGTGGGATAAGCTAATACCATAGTCTGAAAGCACATTTGTCTATCGAGTCATCTATTATGTTGTTAAAATGTGGTAATTAGAATCCATGCATTACCAAGGAAAAAAGACAATAATTAAAGTCCAGACACAAAGGGGAGTTAATTCTCCAGAACCATTTTGTGCAGAGGTATTTGAGGGTTTCAGCAAAGTAACTTGTTCTGTTTCCTTATGAAAACCCCTGCTCTACAATGAATCTTTCGAACTCTCTTGAAAATAATCTAATTACAGTTAACACTATTATGTTCTTTGGTGCTTTGAATAGAGCTGTGGGTAATATTATGATTACTCCAAAGCAAATAGTTATGTGGTTCAATCTGACATTTCATATTGATAAAAACACAAACATTTTATTAAAAACAATGGGTAAGGGAAATGATTCATTTTCTACATAATATAACAAAAGAGGGAAAACCACCATTGTTTTCTCAACAACAGGAGAAATATGCTTTGCCAGACACTGTTCTATAAATACATTTAATTAAAACATTGTATTCCTCTTCTCATACACTCTAGAGAAAGCAGGTGAAAACTAACTTTCTCTTTCCTGAAATCTTCCCATGTACCTTCCAAAAAAAATGAGTATCTTAAGAATAAGACATTCTGATCACTTGAAAGCTTATAACCACACCTGAAAAAGAAAGATTAAATAAGAAAGAATGATATAAATACTGAAAATGTGCATTTAAATCATCTAGTTCAATCTCAAACAGACAGACCTCTTTTTTTTTTTTTTTTGTTTAATAAAGCCCTAACTGGAAGCCAATGAAGTTAGAAATGTATTGACTTTATTTCATTTCTGGTATAATTAGTCACATAGTGTTGAATACTGACGTTAGATGGCACAATACCCACCATCAGCCTCTCTACAGAAATGAAAATGCAATTGAAATTTGCTGCTGTCCCTGAAGCTGGTTTTGTTGAGTCTGTTTTATTTTCACAGCAATCCTGTTGCTAAATGTGCTTAGACCAGGGAGGTTAAGTAACCTGATGTAAGCGTAACCCACGTTTCCTGTGGGCACAGCTGCATAGATAGCTCTTCTGGTACTTTGAGTCACAAACCAGTATCTTTTGGTAGTTATGATATGAGATATGTGTCAGGGAACAGGGCTAGGGGTGCTTCAAGGGCTGGTGGTATGGAAGGCTTGTAGCAATCCCCTTTCTTCCTTGTGGGACAGCATGGAGATGGCATCAAGGTGGAGGGGAAAACCTGTCGAGGGCATCCTCTGCAGCCCTTGCTGGTCCACGGCTCCGTGGGCACCACAGCCACAACTCAGCAGCCTCATGCTTCGCAAACTCGCTCATCGTGGCTGTGCTCTTCCCTGGCCACCTCTGCTACCACAGCCCCTTTTTTAATTGCAATCCTGCCTACCCTCCCCTGGCCAACCGATTCCACTGGCAGCAGGAGCATCTGCAAAGGGGCTTCTTAGAGGTGTTTGCACACAGCCTGGGCTCACGTGCTGTGGAACGTGTAATAGAGTAAAACCAGACTTCCCCGAAACCGCGTTTGAGTGGAAGCAGGCCTGCCTGCTATTTGACTAGATGACAGATTATATCTCCCCCCGAGAAAGCAAATATTTTTTCTGTCAAAATGTCTGTAATACAATCCATTTTCACTCTTTCCTTGTTGTAGAAGCAAAAGCTTCTATGATTTTAATCAGTGCTGGATTTTGTGCTCCCACTAGTTTTAGAAATCCAAGAACATACAAGGCCGTACTCTGGAGACAACTGGAGCTATTCTTTTTTAAGGTGACAGCAAATGTAACAATGCCAGCAACTCATCGTGCTCTTCATTAGGCTGTGTAACTTTTCAAAGCATCAGTCACTCAGTGGAGGGTGTTTACTTACTCTCTTTAATGGAGTGACTTTTTTTTTTTATTGGTAACCTGTTTAAATTCTCCTTTATGTGACAGACGCGTCTGACCCCGTTGCTGTTGGGAATTCGGTGATACAGAGCAAAGAGGCAGCGGTAGGATTTCGCTGCCCTAGGGAGGTAGAGCCAGCCAGGTACCCAGAGCACCGAGCATCCCCCTGTCCCTCCCTTCCATCGCAGCACTCAGCACTGGGGTCGGTGATAATGGAATAAGTGGAATTTGCACTTGAAAATGTCTTCTCTTCTCTGTGCAGGTCAGCCCTATACTGAGCCTCAGCTGCACCCCAGAAGTCCCTGAAACTTTGGAAAGAAGGTTTTGGTCTGTTGTAAACCCTGCTATGGTATTGGGGTTAACTAGATACCCGACACTCTAACAGTGGAGTAAAGTAGCCTAAATTGCTACTTACTTGGTCCTATCTTACAACAAAAAAATCTTTGGAACTAAAAATGCCAGGCTGCATCTGCCATTGGCTCTGAAGGACGTAGGTCAGGCCCCAGGTTTAGCTCCCCATGGCTGTCTCATGCTCGGTGGACAGAGGCTCAGGCTCTCCCCGTGGGCTGGGCAAAACTTCTGGGGGGAGTTAGCAGAAAGTCGGTCAAACAGATGAGCAGGAGCCCATTAGCTGCTGGTGAGGATGAGCATTGGGTATCGTTGCTCCAGGCTCTGCCTCCTTCTGAGTTGTTCTGTGTTTGGTTGTCTTCTCTGGCCCTAAATAGCCGTTCCTCCAGGAGCTCCTCTTCTCGTCTCCTGGACGAAAGCAGAGGATGCTCTCAGAGCCATTGTCCAGCTGGGGTTTCCCAGCATAGACACTCTGCTCTCCTTCCAGGTGCCTTTGCATGCAGCAGTTTACATTAGGCACTTTAGTGTTATTTAATTAGAAATTTGGGCTCAGGGGTTTGTTTTGGGTTTCTTTGCCCTTGTTTTCTTAGTATTTGCAGTTAGCTCCTGGGAGCTCGCTGCAGACAGCCACTCTGACAGCTCTGGGCTTTGGTGTGGTGCTGGTGCTCGCCGAGGCTCCCTGCATACTCTTTCCTTAATTGAAGGTTGGGGTGAGGATAAGGCTTGGCTCACACCCCTCGTGAGACCTCATGCAGAGCGCCGTGCATGTTAAGAAGGCAAAAAGAGCAGACCCCTGCCTGAGGGTTTGGCTTTTTATCCCCAACCCCTCCTTGGGAAGCGGGGAAGATGTAAAGGTGCTCTATGAGCAGCGGGAGGGGAGACCTGCTGCTTCCCAGTGTAGGGATTATATATTAATACATCAAGCTTCAGCAGCTTCTGGTTACACAAAAACACACACACACAGAGCAACAGAGGGGCTGGGAAAAACATCGGGTCTCAACACCTTTGTGATCCTCTGGCAGCACTCGCACACATCCCGGCTCGCACGTGTGGCACACTCAAAGAAGCAGCCATGGGACCAGGGAGAAAGAAGAAAGGAACCCAAAACACTCAGCTGCACGTCATGGCGATGAGAGCCTGCATGTTGCTGCAAGCCGAGCAGCATCCCTTCCTACTGCGAAGCGTGGTGTGGTATACATGGAGGACAGGTAGGAGCAGTGCAAGGGGAAGTGGCTGTAGGAACAGGGTGGGAGATGCTCCATGGCAGATCTGTCCCACCAGTTTTTATGGATAAGCAGTCAAAGCACTGCGGTTGTGCTGGATAGTCTCCCCGAGAAACACCACTAAGCCAGAAAGCATTCTAACCTGCTCTGTAACCATTCACAGGCTGTTCTCATCTATTATCAAATGCGTCGAGTCTCAGTAGATGTGTTAAACTGAATTAGGGCCCAGTGTGAATGCGCTCAGGATACGGGTTTTCTTAATTTGGTTCGGTTTGGTCACGTTGGAAGTGAGATAAGTTACTGCAGGCTAACAGACAGGTGACAATTATGTTGAATGCTCTCAAGCAGAGGCAAAGAAGACATCATTTGATTTTTATTTAGCCTGCACTGGCCAGGTTAAGTTTATTTACAGGCTAAGAGCATGCACACAGATGCTTACACTATTAGGCAAATTTTAGTGCTTACATAGAGATTTTAATGCAGCTTCACTAGCCCGCTTTTCTCCTAACTTTTGGTATTTTGGGAAAATTTCTGGTGGTGGACATGGCATGTGGCCTCACCACCCGCAGCCTCCTGTTGGCTGCAGCCCCTGTGAGCCGCAACCTGGTGTGTGCCCCATGCTCTGGGATCCGCGCCCCCCACCCCCCCAGCGTATCCGCTATCTGAGAGAGAGAAACAAAATGCAGATGGGAAGTGTTTACATACTCATCAGAGGGAAAGAGGAGACTAAAAAGACTGTTAATGTTAAAAAGAAGTGATGTGCTGGAGGAAATCTCTAGTAACGATTGGTAACACTTAGCCCTGTTCCTGGCTTACAAGACCTCTTCTCTTTCAGAGGTGCCTTGTGATGCTCACACAACTGCCCACACACGTTTCTGTGAAAGCTCTGGGTAGACCCTGCTGCCAAGAACGCTGGAACGACTGACCAAAGGTTTGATGCTCTTTGGTGGTGCTGGTGTTTTTTTAAGTTGCCACTTCCCTATTACGGGATTTGTTTTACACACCCTGGTGTCAGCTCTCCAGTCTGTCAGTTCTACAAATGCTTATGAAGCTGACAGACTTTCCAGTTTAATGAAGAAAACAGCTGCAATACTGTTTCCCCCTCCTCTTTCAGTTTCCCTAGTATGAAAGGTACTGGAAAATGCAGAGGGAGGGAGCAGCATTTGGGGCTGAGGCTGCAAGGGGCTGAGTGGCATCAGTTGATCAGCCATGGCAGTCTGGCAGGTGCTGGGCTCCTACAAGTGAGCACATTCCTCCAGAAATCAGTGTAGGAAAAAAATGTACATGTTTTATTTCAGCAAAAGTGGGCTCAGAATGTACCGAGTTGTCTGAACCTGGTGGAGAACAAAGCAAAGTAGAGGGAGGAGTCCTCAAACCACGACAAGGGGTAAGGCACGTGGATGATGAAATGGTTGTCATGCTTCAAAGTGCATGGCCTTGTGCTTCTGAATGGCACACGGTCATGCTCAGTGACAGCGGGCTCTTCACATTGTCCCAGCTCGCAAGAGAACAGCATGTGCTTCTTGGGGAACAAACAGATGGGAAAAGGTTTCCTGAGGAGCATGGGCCACGTCTCTTCCTGGGACAGCAGAAGATGCTCATTTGTGCAGGCTGGTAACAAAAGGAGACGCATGTTGTGTAGATCCACTCTGCAGAGCTCTGCTTAATACAATAGCACTTGTGGGGATGAGGCCAGGATGGTGGACCGCTCCCATACCGCATCTATTGTCTCACAAGTGTGGCAGGCATCCATACAGCAGCTGGGCAAGCAAAGAGAAGAGCAATTTTCTGAATGCCTTCTGCTGAGTGGTTGCAGGGCTACAATACAGCACAAGCACTCCATCTACCTGAAGTGTAGACCCACTGCTGCCAATAGATTAGCCTTAATGCCCTTGAAGTTTTAATTCAGATAAGAAACCATGTTTCTGGCTGTATATGTGAAGCATCTCTTTGTGGTGGAAATCTTCTTTTTTGGGAGATTATGTCTGTGGATGCCAGAAGGTTCTTGGCAATAAGTGCCTTCTGCATTTGGCTCCCTGCACAGACTCCATAATCCACTCAGTGCCTGAAGACGGTCTTTAGCTGCGAAATTCAGATCCCCATCTTAAAAACATTTTGCTGTCCTCGTGCTCTCAATTCCAGAAGTTTAGGTTTATCTGTTCAGTATTTCTCCACCTTGGGAATGTGGTTTGGGACTAGCTGTTAATAAATTAAAGAGTTTAACACTTTTTTTTTTTTTTTTTTTTTTTTTAATGCTTTTGCAGCAAGGGCCCATCAGGGAATATGGAGATAATCAGCTTGAAGAAAATCCTGAGAAACCTGTCTGCACCTCTCCAAATAGGTCACCTGCCAGGCAGCATCCCTGAAAATTGTATGGGGTGCCTCTGAGATAGCCTCCAGATTATTTATGGTGTTATAATTCAATTAAGTGGTGGCAGGGGATCAGTGAGGGTGGCTGTGAAATCCTCATGTGCTAGATATTTTTGGAACCTACAGAGGAAGAAATGTGAGTATTTAGGATTGAGTAATTACAAGGGTTAGGATTTAACAGGGAATTTATACTGCAATCTGTGAATATTAGTCTAGCTGAATAACTTCATACAGAGGCATAGTAATGAAAGCACTCATCAAACAGGTAGCTAGGATGCTGCCTATAAATAATCAGTAAATGATCTATGGGAAAAGAGAGCAGATGTGCTTTGACGATGTTTTATGGCCATCCCTAAATTATGGAGACAGATGCTCTAAAATGTGAGTCTGCCTTATAGACAGCAGCCTTTTAGGTCAGTAGAGCACAAAAAGGTTATGGGTTAAAACCAGATGGATTCCTTTCTGCAACAGACTGAGAGAAGATTTTCCTTGAGTCATTTAAAGGAAATGGGGAAAAAATGTGTAGTGGAGAGAATAACGTGTGCTTTAATGTAAGGGACTGAAATGCTAGCAAAGCATTTTCCTAGGGAAAGAACATTAGCTCTAGGGATCAGAGCTGTCCTGCTGGAGGTGCGGATGAAACATGACTGAGCTGATAAAATGAGCAGTATGTTGCTTCAGTTCAGCTACAACAGCAAAATAGAGACACACTTGTAATATTAGTCCTCTAACATGCTGGCTAAGTTTAAGACACCTCTTTCAGAGGCGTCACTAGCCTTTCAAACTTTCCTCTGAGTGCAAGCCACCTTAGAGTAATAAAAAACATTCCTCATTTGCTTAAACCATGAGGTTTCACTAATCAGGGCTTTCTAACTGGCTTGTGAGACCTCTGCCTTCATTTCCTCATAAGCAATCAAAAAACTTCAGCTCATTAAAAGGTTACTGTCTTATCTTCACCTCTACCAGTTCCAAGTGAGTAGAAATCGTTTCCATCTGTTAATCCATTTGGTGAGGAGAAGGACAGCATGGATGGCACTTCTGTGTTTGGCTGCGATGGGATTGCTGTATGTGGCTGCAGGGGACGCTGTTACTGACCTTATCAGAAGCTCTCGAGTTGAATCACGGTTCATCAAACTCTCCAGTCATTTGGTCAGTCCCACAAAAGGGTGGTTGTGTGTGTTTAGTCTGAATTACGTGCATACAGTTGAGCAGAGCCCTCTTCCCACGGCTGTTCGGGAAGCCCTGCTGCACGCTCAGCAGCCAAGGGCGTGCTGCTCCTCTGACAAGTTGGCAGTGCCTCCTTTTGCCTTCCCTGCAGAAGGTACTGGCAACAGCTGCTTCCTATTTAAATTCCAGGGTATTACTTTCACAAATGCAATCCTGGAGGCGGGGGGATGTCTTACTGTCCTACCAGCACTCTGCAGTCACGGTATCTGGTTTTGTCTGTGTGAGAAATCCACATTTCTAAGCCCTGCCAGCCATCAATAGTGAACAGCAAATTTGATTTATCTCTTGGAAAACTGTGAGCAGACATGCTTTGGAATGGAAAGAGGTATTTAATGGTTGAGGTCCTGCGGTGAGATGCAGTTAATCTGGGTTCAGTTCCTGCCTCTGTCACAAGTGTCCTGCAGTCAGGGCAGGATTCAGAACCAGGATGGGACTGCATGAAGTATTTGGACACTTCACTTCACTGTGATGCTCATGGAGGTACCATATAGCCGTAAAGCCCACTGGTTTCCATGTCAGGTTGCCGAAAAGGGGATGTGACACCACCTGCTCCCTCTCCTGCTGGGACGCTGGGGAATTAAGACAGAAAATTAATGGGGTCAGAAAAAGGGAATAGGCAAGACGGAGCCTGACTCTTCAACCTAGGGAGGAAAGGACCTCCAGGGTCTTTTCTCAGGTCCTGGGAAATTTACTTTTTTCCTAAAAATATACAGGGAAATTTCAAGACTTCCTGTAAAAGCACTTCAGCTTACGAAGTCAGCATCTTGTGTGGTTACGCTTATTTTCCTGCGTTCTTCATTGCACTGCGGCTCAGCTTCAGCAGGAAGATGGAGGCCAACAGCAACACCTCAGAAAATCAGCTGTATGTTCAACCTGTCGTGGAGGGGCAGCCTCGGGACATGCTTCCTGGGGGAGACCTAACCATGTTGGAGCTACAGCACAAACCAGGTCCGTCTCCTGTTCCTCAGACTGGGCAGGTAAGTGCTAGAAGATCACCTCAAACCAGTGCCCTCCTGAGATGTGCTGCGTCTTGGGCACCTCTGAAACATGGTGGTGCCAACAGGACACTCAGGTTGAGCAGCGGCTTGTGTTGACATGGTCTAGACATTTCTCAGAGAGGGAAGGGCCCCAAATCTATGACTCTGAAAATAAACCTTATTTTTAATGGAAGCAGTCATATCATCCAACATCATTGTTGGAAGCCACAAACCTGACAGAAAATGACAGAACTGAATGGCAATTTATGAAGAGACCTTGTGAGATAGTGAGGATCACTAAAATGGAAAGTTGTGCTGTATTAGCGGTATAATAAAGCAGCCTTATTAGAAACTATCCATGAACTATCTGTTCTCTGGACAATCAAATCATCCCACTGTCTTACTCACACTGCTTTTGTCAGGCTGGAATACTTCAGCGCACGAGTAAATAAATATAATGAAAAAATAACCCTGACGTGCTCATTTGTCTACCCTGTCACCAGTGATCTATATTTTTGAGGATATCCTGAGATGAATGGCTGCAGGAAGACCCTGATCGTGTTATGAAAAGCACAGGCTGTCCTTTTAAGCAAGATGATAGATTTATCTGAAGGCCAAGTGTCCCTCAAGTATTAATTCCTATCTGTTTTTTAGGAACAATAAGAGCTGCTTCTGGCTTCATAGTGTCTGTATGATAAAGAAAATATATCCAGAGTTAAGGCTACCCAGTGCCACTATGCATATACAGAGATGTGCGTATACACACAGCTGCATGTTCCAGTCCCTGGTGCACTGCTACAGCATAAGCAGCTACAGGTAGCCTGTAAACCGCTGTAGGTAGCCTACAGGCAGCCGTAGGTAGCCTACAGGCAGCCATAGGTAGCCTGTAGACAGACAAAGGTTGCCTGCAGGCCAGCACGTTAGCTCTGTTCTGCTTTTGAGAGCCTTATCTACTCATCATACATTGCAGCAGTTCCAAATCTGCTTTAAACTCAGGCAAAGAAAAATAAGTCTCAAGCCCAGGCAGGCGACACCTATTCTTTTACAGTCTTGCATTCAAAAGGCAGTGGGCCCAGATGAGAACTGCGAAGGTGAAAATCTGACTTTGTATTATCATGAGCAGAAAGGAAAAAAACCTAAATGTACATCTTGACACAAATCTCCAAAGATCTACCAGTGTATCTGGGTTTCTCCAGTGGTGGTAACTTCTGTAGCAACAGAAGAAACTAGAGGAAGAACAGCAGTACCTTTCTATAAACCAGGAAATTTTGGTTGTTTAGTACTTACAGTGGCAGGGGCATATAGCTCTCCCATGCTTCAAATATGCACCAAGAGAAGTCACTCCCGCTCCTCATTTCCTCCCTCTGACTACTTCTGGTCACTATTAATCATTAGGCAATTACATTCTTTAAGATAAATCACTGCAAGTTTCTCTTCTGTAAACAGACAAACAGCTTTTCTTTGTAAAGATTGATTTAATTGCCCTGCAATTTCCTGTTTAATTAAACAGGATCAGTCTGACAAATGCAGGTTTTTAAGCACTTTGTTTCTAGCTTTATTTCCTTGTTCTAGGAATATACAAAGGATGTACTTATTTTTCGTGGCATTGAGAGGGTAGCTAGGTTAATACCAGTCACTTTGCCCTTGGGCATCGATTAATATCAGCTATGTCAGATAATCTCATATAAGAGAACTGCCAGAGTTATTCTCCACCATCCTTTGTAGCCCTCAGCTGGTAGAAAATGAGTGTCAGACCTTTCTGAATGAGATGTGTTTTGTCCAGATATGGGGCACCTTTGCCTTCCTTTCTCCTCAGCTGCATTGAGCCCTGCTCAAAGGGATGGAAACTTCATTGTTCCATACCACAGATCTGCATGTTGGGAAGGTAAAAAAGAGGCTGCAGGGCTGCATCTTCTTCAGGCAGGTAAAGGGTCTCCTGAGATGGGGCAGGAGCTGTGAAATCCGTGGGCACAAAGTTGAGGATTATCCTCAGATGGGTTTGGGGCTGGTGGCTTAAAACAAATATATCCCCAGACACAGCATCAAATCAAGGGCGTGGGCTGGGAGCTCTCGGTCTGGAGGAGAGAAGACTGAGAAGGGACATGGCTAAGGGTTACCAAATCATGAGAGTGGGAGATGTGGACAATGTGGAGCTGTCCACCAGGTCCTTCAAAATTAGGGTTAGAAGCACACGATACATGAGCAGGAGATTGATTTTAAAAGGAAATTTCTTTACACAGTGGGCAGTGGCCATAAGGTGCTGGCACAAGCTGCTGCGAGAGCTATGGAGATGGATGGCACCGGCAGGTCCAGAAAAGGATCAGCCAAGTTGATGAGCCACACGGGGGTGGGGGGGGACAACGGGGGGAAGAGGCTGGGGCAAGTCTGCAAGATGATGCAGAACTGCTGGGTGTTATTACCCGGGGGAATCACACGGTGGGTGGAGGTGGAGCAGCAGCACCGGGCAGGCAGCTGCGGGAGAGCGTGTGCCATAACGGCAGTGCTGCTCTGCCGGTGCCCACTGCTGTGCTAAAAAGGAGGTGTGCCCTTCTACATCGATTATTGTCTTATCTCAAAACAGTCATCAAGATGAAGTTAAATGGCCTGGGAAAACAGGAGACTGTCACATTTTTATTGTCTTTCAGATAAACGTTCCCTGACACTGGAGCCATCTGCAGAGTTAGTCTTGCCACTCCTTTTATTCATGCCTCTGTTTACATGATTTCTTGAAAGGAGAAATACAAAGGATTGCTTACTCCCTTTCAACCTCTTCCTTTGCATCCACCTGGGAATATCACTGATCACACAATAAACAATTAGCACGCTATCTTCCCATGTACTTAGTACCATTATTACACCAACAAGAAAAAGGTGTCATGGTCCTGCTGTTTGTTCTTGAACTGGTAACAAGGGAAGGAATTTTTCTGGAAGACATTTTCTTAAGTTTTGCCTTTGGTGTTTTAAAATGATACTAGTTAGCTGTTGTGACCTGAGATAACACCACCTTCTATTGAAAGCTGCTTGTCTTTTATTAGTTGTGTTATTAGCTGTTATTAGTTGTGTTCCAGTTTGAAATGTCCTACCGGTTCATATTAATCCCATTTGACATTTGGGCTGTGGTTGCAAAGTGTGCTGGAGTAATTCCTGAGGTATAGATGTACACCGAATAAAGGGTGTTTTAAGAATTTTGCAGACAATGGTGGTAAAACTTCTTGCAGAGATGTAGACTGTGCTCTCCCAGATGCTTTTTACCCCTTTGCCATGCAAAGACAAAAGCCAAAATGTGCGTGAATGTTTTGCAAACACATGGCCTCATGTGCAACAGGACTAACAGCAACAGAATGGTATCGGCGCTGACTGGCACATCTATGGCATCACTGCCTTCTAGATGCAGCTCTGGTCTGCAAAGCGTTATAGTTCCACCAGCTTGTAGTGCCTTCCCCTCGCTTTCTGCAAGGACCTCAGGTCTACCGATGTACGAATACTCCCTAATCTGTGTCAGACAAATTGCGCCAGCGGAACGCCAGCATGTCAGGGAGGCAGATCCTCTTTGGCAGGGAGGTGGTGAAAACCTCCAGGTATGGTAACATCCTCCCCTGGCACAGTGGGATGTGGAGGATGTCTGACCACAGAGTAACACAGAAAAAAGTGGCTCTTATCTTCCCAAGGGTTCAATCTCTCTGCATGAAAGCAAAGGTGAAGAGGTGACGCAGCAGGAGCTATCAGGCTGTGCAGGAATTTAGCAGGCTGTGGAGAGCTGGCCTTCCACGCTGCAGCAGCTGGAGCTGAAAGGGAGCGTCACCCGTCTCTTTGAGGCTTTCCTTGCTGCTTACCCTGCTGAAACATCTTCTCCCTCAGGCTAAGTGGTTCATGGCTCTCGGCTCATTGCTGTTACAAGACATTTATGTTTCACGGCAGATGGCCTCCTGCACAACTTGTTCTTTTTTTTAACTAAGGTAGATCAGCAGGCAGTGGTTCAGTCTCAGGCAGCTCCGGGTTCAGATTTCAGTATTATCCCACATTTCTTTAAAGCAAACGAAAGAAAAAAATGGGGTTGGGAGAGAAATATTTTCATACTCACAAGATTTGTCAGTTTTATCGTGAAGGCCAAAATATGATGTCACAAGCATCTTTACAAAACCATTAAAATACAAAATAATGAGTGAACACCACACTGCTTTGTGGCTGAATGGACAAAAATGCACTGACTTTAAGCTAAGCTGCATGGAATTTGACCTTGGCACAAATGATGGCGTTTCTCCACCTGCTTTCTGACCTATGCCTTTTCAGACGATTTGTAGATTTAATTTACAATGCATTTCCATATACAGAGGAAAAGTGCTACAACTTTATCTGTCCGTGGAGTCCCAGCAGTCTCAGTTTACCAGATGTTCCTTACTCATTTAAACAGTGTATTGAGCTTTGCTTAGTATGATAATTTTGAAATGCGAAGAGTATGGGGACACATAATGAAGAGTAAGAGGCAGTGGCTGTAAGGGTAAAATGTTTCAAGGAAAAGATCTATTGCCACGTGTCCAGCTGCATGACCATAACTGCGGGTATTAATTGTTGTCCAAACACCTACAGGTCACTCTGAGCATAAATTATGTTTTCATTTCTTTTCTTAAAGGCCAGAAACCTGATCAATAGCCTTCATTTAAAAATAGGACCTCACTGCAGGCAAAGTCTTTATTTTGACTCAAAGCCTTGCGATTACCAGCTTGGGTTTGCTGCAGCTGCGATTGTAACTGGCTCTGTGGTGAGGAGAGGGTTCGTCACCCGTTGCACCAACCCACGCGGGTTGTCACTGCCCCGACCACCGGCATTACCGCTGAGCACGAGGCTGCCGGACTTAGTGCTGGGGGACAAAATTTTGCTTGCTGCAGGTGAGGGAGGGCGTGAAGAGCAGTTTGCGCCGATGGCCCGGTCTGGGGTGCAGCAGGCCCACATTCTGCTCAGGAGAGGCCGGGGCCCACACCCGTTGCCGTGGCAACCGGGGTCAGCTGACCCGGTGTTACCCCATGGAGGGGTCACACCTGTGGGGAGGGGGGACAGGTCAGGTGACCCACACTGACCAATCGGGTGTTCCGTGCCGTCTGCCATGCTCGGTATAAAGCTGAGGGAGCAAAGGGTCTTGGCCTCTCCTTTGAGGGCTGATGTGTGGGGAGGGCCCTGTTGGTTTGTCTGCCTTTGATCCCCGTCGGTGTGTTCTGGAATCCAGTTCCCATTCCTCACCGAGGCCAGTCTGGAACTTTCCCAGGACTTCCACCAGCCTGCTGGTGACATCTCCCTGGGAGCTTGATACGGTTTTGTGTATATTGTATCTATTTCATTATTTCATTTTTTAATTCTATTATTAATATTTCATTAAAGTAGTTTATTTTTTTCTAAACTCATAAATCTCTTTATCTCTCTTCATCCTCTCTTTGGAGCGACCGGTGGAGGACAACGTTTGTCATTTTGTCATTGGGCAACCCGGCCCACACTGTGACAGCAGACATGCCTTCCTACCCATAGGAGCAGGAACAACCGACCGGGTTCTCCAGGGACTGACTCCTTTTTGTAGCATTCTGGTTTTTACTCCGTTTGTGTCCAGCCCTTGCTCCCTGCAGCAGCCCAGCCCAGTCCAGCCATCACCCTCAAAAAAGCTAAAGGCAGCACTATCTGCAGGAGCTCTGTAAGGGGCTCTGGTGGGTGCCGTGCAGTGGAACAGGACTTTGGGGAGTTGTACTACCTACAGATTGAGAAGCAATCCTGGATGTGGGCTCACCCCCTTTCCTCATCAGAGAGGCTGGAGGTGCCCACAGCCCCTTGCAGTGTGAAGGTGGAGGGAGAATATTCACAGTTAACTTTCAGAGACCTCACCTTAGAGGCTGCACCCTGAGCTTTCACTCCAAGAAATTAAATGGAGAGTTTTACCTCTAGGGCAATAGCTCACGGTGTCACAGGACCCTCCAAGGGACATGGAGAGGTTGATGGACACCAGCAATGGCTCCTGAAGGGTGACATTAACAAGCTAAATGATGCTTGTGCCAGTCCGAGGTGTGTGCCATGTGCTGAGCAAGGACAACCATGCTCTACCTTGCTTTGAACAGACTGTGTGGGCATAGCCTAGAGTCAGGCAATGGATGGAAGGAGAGTTTTCAAAAGTACAAGCATTGACAACCCCTGGCCAGCCTTCTTGAAATCGAACAAGCTCAGTGAAGAAAAGAAATTTCATTTTCACTCAGTTCACAGAGCAAAAAAATGAGCTTTTTCACCAGCTGAAAGGCAAACCCAGAGTTCATGTTTCCTAAAGAAGTTGAAATCTAAGAATCCACAGTTACACGAGTATTTTCCCCTCAAGGACTATTGGATATTTTTATTGGGATTCAAGTTTCTTAAAGTTTAAAATACGTTCACCTCCCCTCTAATAGCTTGCTGAAATACTAAAAAAATTGTCAATCTTATTCAAGTTTGCAGTAAATTATTTTTGCTATATGTTTACAGCAAGGTCAGTTTTTCCTCCCTGAATTTTCTTGCATATAATTCACTTGAATGGGGTGGCTTCTATGTCATCTTTAATTTTCTAAATGCATCTTATGTCCAAATTATAAATCCTAGAAAGGAATGACCTATAATGAATTCTTAACCACAACTTTATGGCAGAACAAATACACTTCTCTAATATGCAAACTGTTAAATGTTTTCTTATCATACTAAAAGTGTGAATTAAATTATGATGAAAAAGTAGCAGTTTGTAGTAATTCCAAATGTGGCAAATCTTCAGTAGTGCATAAAATTATTCAGTGAACTGTGGAAAACATCAGAGCAATTCTAGCCTTAAAGCTTTTCTTCCAACAACCAAAAAGTGCCAAAAACAAGCAAGCATAGCTAAGCATTTCATCTTGGAAGCAGCTTATTGAATTAATAAGACAAGTCAATTAATGTAATGCTCTGTTGCTTCAGGATAAAACACAAAAAGGAAAAATATGGAGCTGTTTACTGTAGTGAGATCAAGGAACCATGAAGTCTGTAAAGCTAAAGTTGCTCATTTCTCTAAATCCTAAGGAAATGATCAGCATAGCCGTTGTATCTACTCTCTTTATATGCAAGTCATCTGTGAGATGCGGATCTTCTACTGTCCAGGCATGGGTTATAATATCAAGTTGCTCCTGTTACCGGTCTGTTTTGCCTCTATACCGTGTAAACTTGAAACGGAAGAGCTGGTATCATTCCCACCGCTGTATGTTGGGTTGTGTTTGATGGGTTCACCTGTGTCTCAGGGCATCTTAGTGCTAACTGGTGAGGAAAGTTACCACTGAGGTGTGCAGGGCATTTTGCACGGGTAGTGTTTTGCACTCAGTTTAGCTTGTGCTTTGTAGAGCAGTGAAGAAAATGGAGAGCCACAGGTAGAAACTGTCTGTATTTCAGCAGAGCAGCCTGTGTTTAAATCATGGCAAGGTTACGGTAAATTGAAAGTTAAGGTTGGTAATCTTTGCTTTCAGGTCAGTTCTTCAGTTTTCATTTAACTTAATGCTAGGTTTGTATGTGCTCAGAAATCCTGATTCTAGGTGTCTGTGAAAAAGCATCTGAGAAGGATGGAGTCAATTAGTGATGAACAACTGATTTTCCTATGTAATAGGATTTCCTATGTAGTATCTTCCCAGAAATCTCATTATCAAACTTTGGGTTTGATTTGAAGAAATAATAATCATCCTGATCAAGGACTTTACCTGTTGTGAACTCCCGTTTTTCAGTTCTTCTACCCAAACCACTGCCTTTGATTGCAAGGGACTAATTAGATCAGTTTAAATAGGGCTGCTGTGGGTTAATGAGGACTACAGAAACCAACTGGCTGTTGGTAGAGACAAGTGCCTCAATTATTCAGGCATAAGATGACTTTCATGTCTCACAGCAGTTTGTGGAGAACGTAGCTGTTCTGGTCAAATTCTGCTGGGAGTGGGAGGGCAGCAGTTGAAAGGGAAACTGGAGACAGCAACACACTGACAGGTCTACACTCACTTGAGGTGGCGTGGGTGGCTTTTGGGTCTCCTTTGCAAGTGTCAAGGCTTCGAATGGTATTGCTACAGGAGGTGCTTCAAGGTGGAGTCACTGTAGTCTCCAGGGAGATTTGTGGTGTATATTAAGGGAGGAGCACATGGACTAGAAATCAATGACAACTATGTGCTAAGCCAGTTTTTAAAGGTTTGGGCTGCTCTTCCTTATTTTGCATTCAGATCTTGAACAGCACTGACTGTAAGAAATTCTGTCATCCTTATTTTCCTTTGCAGCTTTATTCCATGGTGGAGGAAGGTATGTATTGTGATCCCATCATAAGTATTTTTTGTGTGTTGCTGCTAGATGCACAGTCAAGATGTTATTGTTGAGAAACCCCCCTGTGACACATTTGAGAACTTTTGAGGGCCATCTTTAACTCCAAGGTCTCATAGATCATATGTAACAAGCAGTCCCAAAAGCCACAATAGGAATAATTGTTGGGGGAAAAAAAGGACATTTTTAACTCAGCAGTGGGGCTGCAAAGCAACATTATGAACCAGCAAATACCGTGGGTCAAATCCACGTATGAGGGAAACCAAAGTACTTTTTGGCAGAAAACAGGTGTTGACCCTTACTGTTCAGTCCTCTGGGGTGAACTCAGTAACTTCAGTCTGCGGAATCTTTCTAGGCAGCAGGTAAATCCGTATGTGTAGGTAACGCTTTCCTATTTAGCTCCTGTCCCTATCTTTCCCCTAACCCTGCTGGGCATTGGTGAAATTTTGCTGTACCCTCCATTGAGGTCAGTCACTAAAGGATAAAACTAGCATTAACTATTAATCTGTCTAACATGTATTTTATATTGTAAAATACGTGAATGCCTGGACATTCAATTCAGAATTGTCTGTTTTGGTTTCTATTACCCAGGGATGGTGTCGACTGTAACAAGATGCTGCTGGAAAGAGCATCGGAAGGTGGAAGTCGCAGATTATATGGCCACAACATCTACAGGGAAAAATGGTAAGATTGGGCCTGCCATTTTGAAATCTCCATTCAATTCTGCTCAAATCAGAAAATTAGAAGCAGGTTACAGGATCTAGAGCTCTAAACAAATAAAAATTGTCTGACATTAAAAAAAAAAAAGATGTGATATAAAAATGGTGTTTCGATTATGGGGATAGGATGGAATACTGTTTATAACCCCCCAGTGAAGCAAGTGATGAGATTAGCTTTGCTGAATAAGACCAACGAGCTCTTATCATCTGTCTTGTTTTGTATGTCGCGTAAAATAATAGGCTTTAGTGTAAGCAGAATATCATTTTCTCTGCCTAGGACAAAGGCAGGGTAGAGATGGCCTGAAAAGGAAATAGGCTATAATAATATTTAGAAATCAGGTGCTGAGAGAGTAGAAAAGCTAACAGAGAACATGATATTCTTATAATAGTCACATCTCAGCACAGCTGGGCAGAAAAGGCCACTATAGCCTTAGGCTTGTAACAGTTTTGGGGCTCTAGATGCCAGAATTCCCCCCTGCCCTTGCCTTTCTTTAAGGTCCCTTCCAACTCTAATCATTCCATGATTCTGTGATGACAGAGACCATTGTCTTCAGGCTAACTGTTTCTCTGTGAGATACGAGGGCTTTAGGGACTTGGTTCCAGATTTGTAAAAAATCTGGACCACTTTACGTGAGACACCACGTAGGCTCTACATGTCTAGATAGCAGTGTCTTTCAGAAAGAAAATGTAACTGAAAGAGCACTAGGGGAAAAAAGAGCCCAGAAAAAGCCTAACGCGTCTGTGCTTGGCACCCATATTGTGCATTTAACAGCAACCTGGCCGCCTTTTCTTCACTCTTTATTTCAGGTCTGAGAAAAGTCTGATCAAATCAATAGTGATAAACTTTCCTCTTGCAGAGTCACAAACTAATGGCAAGCCCTCAATAGTCAGTGTGCTGAGTTCTCAGTTCTGGTCAAGGTACACGAGACTGTAGGAAAAGCAACAAACAGGACAGGTTCAGCGAAGGTGAGGAACTGACAATTAACTCCTCTGCTGCAAATCAGGTACCAGTAGCATCTGCTTTGCACTCTAGGGCACAGCTGAGATGGACCCTCTGGCCCTGAGCTGGGGATTGCTGGTGTGGGCAGTGCAAATACGGGGAGCTGCCAGCACAGCAGCTGCAGCGAGGTCAGGATCTCGTCTTGCACAGTACACTGGAAAAAGGGAAAGAAAGAAGATCACATAAATCACTGCTGTTGTTGGTGGGGGGAACAGCTCCTTGAATTGGGTCTTGACAGCGCAGCTGCTTTTCTTTAGTCTGTGGGGTAGTAGTGCTGATAAAGGACTAATAGAGATGGATGAAAATAATTAAGTGGTGTGAAAGAGAGGGGATGGGTTGAAAAGAAAATGAAATGAAATAGGAAATGAAGAGGAATGGCAGGTGGGAGGAAGAAATTGCATATTCACCTGAGCAATATTTTAGGTTATGGGTAGTTTGATTCAAACCTAGGTGGGTCGCTAGCCCTCCTTTCTAACTGAATCAAGGACAGTCATCTGACAAAGAAAGGAGATGAGAAATAATGGGAATTACGGAATCACGGAATCACGGAATCTTCAGAGTTGGAAGGGACCTCTAGAGATCATCTAGTCCAACTCCCATGCTAGAGCAGGATTACCTAAAGCACATCCCTCAGGGCTGCATCCAGGCGGGTCTTGAAAATCTCCAGAGTAGGGGACTCCACAACCTCCCTGGGCAGCCTGTTCCAGTGCTCTGTCACCCTCACCATAAAGAAGTTTTTCCGTGTATTTGAACGGAACTTCCTATGTTCTAGCTTGTGCCCATTGCCCCTTGTCCTGTCACTGGGAACCATTGAAAAGAGCCTGGCTCCGTCCTCCTTAAACCCACCCTTTAGATACTTGTAAACATTAATCAGGTCCCCCCTCAACCTTCTCTTCTCCAGGCTAAAGAGTCCCAGCTCTTTCAGCCTTTCCTCATAAGGGAGGTGCTCCAGTCCCATAATCATCTTGGTTGCCCTACGCTGGACTCGCTCCAGTAGTTCCCTGTCCCTCTTGAACTGGGGAGCCCAAAACTGGACACAGTACTCCAGTTGTGGCCTCACCAGTGCAGAGTAGAGGGGGAGAATGACCTCCCTCGACCTACTGGCCACAGTCTTTCCTATGCAGCCCAGGATGCCATTGGCCTTCTTGGCGACAAGGGCACATTGCTGGCTCATGGATAATTTGCTGTCTACTAGGACCCCCAGGTCCTTCTCCTCAGAGCTGCTTCCCAGCATGTCCACCCCTAACCTATACTGGTGTTTGGAAGTGGGTCAGTAACCTGATGGTCAAACACGTATAGTATTTCTGGGCATACAAAGTTGACCATATTGCCACATGGTGGGAAAACAAAAATAATCCGACAATAAGTGCTGGATGAAAAGATGTGATACCCAGGCCTGTTATGTGGGAAAGCTCTCTGTATATTTTTGAGACACAGTCAGGAATTAGAGGTACTTGTCAAGCAACAGCAAAAGGTTTTATCAAAGATCTGCCATGTGTGCTCACAGATGATCATTTGTCAAAAACAAAATGATTTTTTTCCCCCATGACTTAGTTACTTCCCTAGTTATTTGTGCTTCTTGTTAGCTGGTTCAGGCACTTCCTCGTGTCAGGGAATGTGTGCTATCTCTGCTCAAAGTGAACTTTTACCTGAAAATTGTTCTATCAGATCGGCAACTCCGAGAAATCCTGACCTCCAAAAGAAGGACTGTTGGCTACATCTGTTTCTCATCCCACCAGGATTAAGCACAGCCAATTCTGTGCCTTTTCTCATCTCCGTTCTGCTCTGAAAGGCTCGAAGCAGCTTATGGTCAGGAACCATGAAACCAAACTAGGGCAGGGCTGTGTCCCTGTGGGAGCAGAAGATGTTGGAGTAGGTCCAGCGGTGGTCTTCCATGCATCAGTGGTTTGCAAATCCCAGCTGAAGGGAGTGATTGTCTGCACTTGACTGCAGGCACCCTAATTCTGCTCTCTGTAACCCAGACTAAAAGCCAGGGCCTGCTGTCAGTGAAATTTCACTGATGTGAACCGTAGATGAACCATCTGCGATGATGACCTGAAATCCAGGAGTCCTCAGTTCTACTACTGGCTCTGCTGAAGTTTTTTAGCATAGCCCTGGACAGGTCTCAAATTTTATGAGTCTGTATCCTACCTGCAAAGCAGAGGATTCAGTTTCTTTTCTTCAGAGCAGCATAGTTTTATAAAGTATAAATAGTTGTGAAGTTAAGTGTTTTGACTGTGTGAGCATTCAGAGAAGGAACCATAAATATGTGTCAGGCCTATGATCTGAATTCAAACCGGTGAACTAGAAAAAGCATTGACAGCCTTAAACCAACTGCCCTGTACACACATCTCCTTCTGTCTACCTGAAAGATTATTTGTGGAATGTATTTCTATTTTTCTCTGACAAAAAATAGAATACCAAGCAAAGAAGCATGACCCATTTCTTTGTCAGGCAAGCTCTAAACCCTGCTTACTGGGATGTGACTGAGGTATTGATACAAGAGAAGCTCATTTTAGGCCACAATATTCATCCTGTCACTGAAGAAGAAACAAAGACTGCCACCTTCAGATGAAGTGGATGTGCCTTCCAAGCTATGGTATGTTTATCTCTACAACTTCTCTATCATCTGTAATTATATTTGGATCATACAGTGAAACAGAAAAGTGGCAAATGAGGAGAGTTAGGAACATAACTAATCATTTTATAATTGGAAAACATACAAGCAATACACCACTGAAAGTATCTGCAAACCCTGTTAATGGTCGATCAATAGGTCTGATAAAAGCATCACGCATCACAAATTATATCACCTTCAGTAATTTTTCATGGGCCTTTGTGTAATGCCAGGTTTGGGTGCACATCATGCACTTCATAATTGTTTGCCATAGCAGTGGGCTTTCTCTGTGGGTCTTTTTTCTTCAACTATAGCATGTAGCATATTCAAAGCAATATCAAGTCATACCACACTGAGCTTTTTATTACCAGAGATTTTTGGACAGAAGCACATAATCTAGATTTTCTGAATCAATAGGCAGATGGTAGCTAATTTTTTCTTTTTTTTCAGTATTTTTTTCCAACTTGTACATTCTAGATTTACATAACTTGGTTTCACATATCTGAAGAAGAAACACTGACATAAATCTAAGTTTATCATCTTTGATGCATTTACAAATATTTTTCTTTTCCCCCCTGACATATCTAGACTTCTGCCAGAAAGCAGGAGCTTTAACTTTCTCTTCTGTTGATGTAAATACCTTTTAACATTGTGCAGAGAATGGCACGACTCACACTTTCTCATGAGGATGTGGGACCCGTTCACTCCACCACTGAAATGAACTGGGCTTCCATTGGCCAAGGTAAGCAGCTCTGACATCTTCCCACTACACACTGTGATACTGTGCATATCACTGAAATACATGATCATTGTGACTCCAGGCTGGTTGAATTTTTTTATTATTATTTTCACTTTGGTTCACTGAAACAATGAAGGTTAGCTGCATCCGGCTCTTAATTTGACTTCACGTTTTATTAGTCATTATTTTTTGCAAAGGCCTTAATTCCCCTCTAAAACATTTTAATTAAAACAGCAACTTCTCAGTGCCGCACTTCATGAGCAGATTTTTGAAGCAACTTCAAAGAGACGCAGATGTTTGCTGAATTTGGTGTGGTGATATTTGAGGCTGCCTACTGGCAAAGAAAAATTCATAAACATGTCTAAGAAACTTTGCTGTGGTAATGACAACATTTCCTCCTTATATTTTAGCAAGTCTAATATTTCCCAATCTCAACAGGCATATTTCATAGACACAGGCATAAGCATTGTTGTCTGCTTGCAGTGTGAGCCGTGTCAGAGGCACTGCGATGGGGTAGATACCTCTCAACGGTGATACCTCGGGCTTTGGCAAAGAGGTTAATTTGTTGTGTGTGGATCATCTTACAGAATATCAGTAGGCTGGAAATAAAGAAACCAAAGTTGAATTTCTGCTCAATTTTCCATAGACCTCCAATGTGATTTTGAGTGGCCATTTAGCTTTGTGTGCCTCAGTTCCCACTGTTAAAGAGGTTATAATATACCCTGGCTTTTAATCAACTTATCTCCTGGTGGCAGAGTCTGTCTCCCAGTGCACCAAGGGCTTCTGAGCCCTACAGGGTCCTGGGGTTTTTGAAGCGCTGATCTAGTAAAATGGAGAAATGCTTAGGATTTATTTTGGAGGAGTTTCTCCTTACTTGTGGCAGGTGAGCCTAGAGCTGGTCTGATGATCTCATTTTGGGACCACACCTACCTGTAAGGTAACCAGGCAGGCAGTGGTCCTCTCCAAATTGAGATGATGGCACTAGGGACGCATGGCTGTGACAGACTGTATCTAAAACATAGTCTAGGGTCCAGGTATTTTCTGTGGTTTAGGCAGGTGGCTGTGGCCAGAAAATACATGGCCTGTCCAGCTGGGCCACCAGTGATGCTGGTCTCCATCTACAGGACCTACAACTGGTGGTGAGGCTCATGCTTCTATTTAGTCTTTCTGTGCACAGAATAAAAACAAATTTTTTCCCTGGACGCTTTTCACTCTCATATCTTTTTGAAGGGGAAATAACAGAAGTACTTGGAAACAGCACATCCATTTCCACTGTGAGCATCAGGCAAGGACCAGCAGGGAAAGCCTGCATGGAGTATGGCGTGACACGTCATGTAGCTGCTTTAATACACAGTGTAATTACAGTGACAAATTTCTGCCTCTTGAAGCATCAGGGATTGAATGGTTGCCCTGAAGGAGAAAGAAAGTTAGTGGGAGAATTTTGACTAATTCTAAGTCGGGAAGTGCAGCACTTCTTCTGCATTGGATTAAAAGTGATGAGCATGGCCAAAGGGGTCCTGTGAGAGACAGGTAAGCAGGCTGAAAAGAAATTGGAAATATTAAAGAAATGAAGCTCGACTGGATAGAACAAGTTTTACAATTCCCTATTCCTCTTTGATTTGGTAGCATTCGGTGTACCAAAGGGTAGATCGCAAAGACTTATGCGTGACAGCAAGATACTTTTCCACACGAATAAACCCCCTGAAATTAATTGGACTGCTCACAAAAGTGCCTGGGAATGTGAACTAGGCTTGCAGATTTCAGCGCTCAGATTTGATCTTTCTTCAGCAACGCAAGGCCCAGGCTGCATGGTGAACAGCAACAGCTTAGCTACGAGTGTGAATTCAAACCGCTCGCAGCGCGTAGATCGGTGGCTCTGTGGACGCATCCTTGCTGAAGAGCATCTCAGCTCAGCTGCATTCACCTTAGTAAGAAAAAGATTAAAATTAAACTGAAAGAAATTATTCCTGAAACGAGAGCAGGGCTCAGACACAGTTTGCTCACCACAAACTGTTGTGCCTTTGCTGTGCCATGGAATTGCCCAGGTGTATGCTTTTAGCTGCTGCCAAATGAGAATTCTCAATGAGAATTAGCCTGGCCTGCAATGGGGAAAGTCAAATTTAGGTTTTTCTCCCGCGTGTGCTGTGGCATAAGAGCACATGGCCAGGCAGTCCCTTGTGTGAGGGTCTGCCTCAGCATTCGAGCTGTCGACAGAGGCATTCACTTAAGCTGAAATGCTTGTTCACCAATTGCAAATGGGCTCATAAAAAACCAAACCGTATGTAAAAGCCCTCTCGCATGTTGGTCTGGAAAGAAATAGCTTTGTTGTTGTTTCAAAGAACTAGTGAGCCAACAACGCAAAGCTGTGGAGTTGGTTTCTGGGTTTTTACTGTAGTCTCTACGAGCTATACAAAGTCTGAAGACATTGTACGTACAGTACATCTTTAATAAGAAGGGAGCTCACAGTCTACCAAACTCTGCCAAATAAACTTTTAATACATACTGTACTTCACTCAGTAGTTGTCCATCTCTTCTTCATGGAATATCTAACAGCTCTAAAAATATTTTCTTGGAAGAGGATAGAATTATCATTGTTATATATCAATCAAGTATGGTTAATGAAGCAAAGCCAGCATGCTAGTATTGCACAAGGGGAAAAGCCTCCAGAACACAAAGTGGAACAACAAATGCCCTCGAAATTCTGCCGAAGGGAACAGGAAGCTCTGGATGCCACATCGGTAGGATTCGTGTAGCTCTTAGGCGTCCTTGTACCGCAGCAGGTTTGCTTTGCCTCTTCACTGCCACATTTCTCTCTGATACGGGTAGGGATCTTCCAGACCATTACAAAAAAGAAAAAAAAAAATTACAGCAGCTGCAGCAAAGTGTGGTACTATTCAATTTCTTGAAGAGTGAGGCTTTTATTTCAAAATATCGTATATTAATATATATATATTTCTATATATATACTTCAACTGGTATAAAGTAAATTGTAGATCCAAATTTATACTGTTGTTTGTACTTCGCAATCTCAGAAACTTTACCAAAGGAACCATTTTCTTCATTTTTATTTTCAGCTGTCAAAAATCAGGGGCATTATTTCCACTGAATACTTTCTTTCACACAGTGAAGCCACTGTTGTTATCTGGTAAACAGTCAAAGTGCAAATAAGAAATCCATTTGGCTTGTAAATGCTGAGATGATTTTAAACTTCCATGACTTTGTCCTCATAAATCAGCAGGGCTTTCACTGTCTCCATGCAGCTGGCATTCTGTTAGGTCCTCGGGTGGATCTGCAGTAAGGAAGTGCGAAAGAGTCAGTTGTATGAAATATGTTATGAGAGGAAAGACAGACCTAGGTTTCGTGGCACTTTGCCCTGCTCATGATATAGCTGAGTTTAAACAGCAATATTTTGGAGGGGTTCTTTTCTCTCGGGGCTGCAGGGATTTCAGGATGTGCTCGGGGCAGACCGTGCCTGTAGCTTGGGAGACCCTGGATGTGCATCCGTCACTTGGGCTGGTGGTGCAGGAGATGCCACGACAGCTTTGGGCATGGGGCCATGCTCACCCCAGCCTTCCACCCTCCCCTTTGCAGAGTCTAGTAGCTTCTGCTAGACAAGGACATGCAGACGGACCCATCTTTCAGGTTCATTTGGACCCCTACAAACCCACTTCCCCAAAGAGGGGCAGGATAGCAGTGACTAGCTATAAAATAGACTGGAAACTCTGACCAACTTCATCTAGTCACCTCAGGTGAGATAACACGGCCTGCAACAGACCATAAAACCGTCGCTCTTTATGACTAACACCACAATTGATCTGAGTGAGCGCACTAATGGCTTGGAGAGGAAACACCACCGCCCAGAGGGCTTTTTTTTAGGATGCTGAAATAAGAATGACTGACCAGAAGCAAAAATAGCTCTCTCGAGATAAGGCTTTTGTTTCTTTCCCACACTGACACACACAGATCAATGGCACAAGGGGTCCAGCCCTTTGCCAGATGACTAGGTCAGCAATGAAACTCAAATAGACTTGAATATGAACAGGCTCGGGCATTAAATCCGGGCTACAAATTATTAGCTAAGCACTAGGTGATATGATGAAATGCAGCAGTAAGTCTTATAGCAAGAGATATTTACTATCTTGTGCTCTACTGCTTTGAACTGACCTCTTAATTGCAGGAACTGTTATCAAAAAAATAGAGGGGTTTCTTCAGTGCTCTAAAGAAAAACTTAATCTGGAAATCATCTGACATATTAACCGAGTTGGACAGCTTAAAAAAAGAAAATGAAACTCTGGGTTCATTTACCATTTCCTTCCTTCCCCCAGTTCCCATTTTCTGCTCTCCTGGTTTGCCACTGACGAGTGACCCTGCTGGGTTTTCTCTCTCTGGGATGAATGCATCCCATTCTTGTTTGTACACTGCCTCACGAGTTTGTGCGGTTGGAGTAGGAGCAGGGAATGACAAGGGACCACGGTGCCAAGGGGCCTTGGGCACCTCAGGTCCTATTTGCTGCAGCAAGAGATGACCAGTGGCTGCTAAGAAATGGATGCTCAGCACCATAAAATGGCCTGCATTTCTCTGATGGCAAAACGTAGGGTAAACCAAGTATTGCACTGGAAACTGGGGGGTGGGTGGGCTGTCATGGAGGGTGCAGGCAGTGAAGCTGGAGAGATGCTCCGAGCTGAGCTTCTCTGCTGGTCCCCAAGTGCTCAATGCTTTAATATCCATCCTCCACAGTATCAGCAGAAAAACAGCTTGTTGAAGTATTCAGAGGGCTAGTACATGAACACCAGGTGATATTAGTGTGGGTTACGTAAAAAGGGCATTTTGCAGTGCAGCGTGCACATGAGCCCAGGGGGCAGCACCGCGCTCCTCGAGGGCCCTGCAAAGCGCCCACAGGAAGTTGTGTGTAGACGCCAATCCAATGTCAAGAGTTTGTGAGCGACTCCCTTGCTCAGGTGGGAAGTGACAAAACATGGGCTGCATGAAGAGCCATGACTCCATGTGTTTTCAGCAGCTCTGGTTCTTACAGGCATTTATGTGCCCTTGTGGGCACCATCTCCCAGCATCCCAACTGAGACCGTGCTCTTGCATTTCCCCCGGTGTTGCTTGCTCTGTTGAAATGTAGTGAGGGATCTCCAGCCAGGTCCTAGTACAGCTCCAAGAGCCCCAGATTTTTAAGGAAAGCACTGAAACTTACATTCTTAAAAAAAAAAAAAAAAAAAAAAGGAGTGAATAGGGATTAAAAAAAGTGTTGAAACTGCTCCAAAAATTGAATTACAAAATGATTTCTTTCCAGTGTTTGTCACCTGCTCTGACCATCAATAGAAAACAAATCGATTTACAGAGGCCGTGAGCTTTATATCTTTGGCTTTAACAACTTAATTAGTGAGCTATGCTAAAGGACTAAACACAGGAATAACTGCATGAAAAGGAAGGAATGGAGGATGTGCTGGTAAAGCTTTCACTGGGTCTGTTGTCTACCTTCTGACACTAATCAGTGTTAATCACATCCGAGAACCAACCACAAAGTAATATACGACACTGTAAAATTACATATATTGTGTATATATACATGTGTGTGTGTGTGTATATATATATACACACACATTCACACATGTTTATCTGTGATTTACTGTGGGCCTTGAAGAATATACTAATAGATATTTTAATCCTGGGAGTCATAAATGTGAATATTTCCCTTGTCAGGACAGCAGCTGCCCAACGTAAATGTATTTAGTGTAAGGAAGAGGCTTCATGAAAACAGTTTACAGCCCATGGTGACTTGTTCTAACTTTCTGGCTAATCACCACAGAACTATCTAGGATGTTGACTGATTTGTCTTGTTTCTTCTGCTTTCTTAACTTCCTTAACTACATAAATTAGACACACATGGCCCAATCTTGCAGCCCGGACTGGGGTCAGTACAGATTATAGTGTAATCTCTTTCTCTGATGCCATCTGAAATGACAAAACAAAGAAAAAAAATGCCTGTTTCAGGATCTGATTGCTTCTATTCTTTTATTTTTATGTTGCTAGACTTGATGCAGCGGTACGGATTCAAGCAAAGTTTCAGGGATTCTGAAGCAGAATTTTTGCTTAGAAAATGCAAGAGACGGTTGCTAAACACATCTTGTCATGTTGCCTTTGTCAGTTGGGTTCCTTAATGATATTCTAAAGCAACAAAGCAAAATTCTACTGGAAGCAGCACCATAAGGTACTCCCCTCACAAGCTAATTAAAATAATTCCTGTGGGTAAATGAAGAAATATTTTTTCAGTTATGAGCACTCACTCTGTAAGTATTTAATTTAAATGAAATACAATAATGCATACTGAATAGATTGGACCATGCATCTGCATATTAATGAAGCTGCTAAATTTCTAGCAATCACTTCTAGATGGAGGCTATCGCCTAAAACTAGTTTATATGATGAGGGTTGGGGGAGTTAAGAGCAGGACAATTTCACAGAAAAACGCAAATGCAATTCCTAAATTATATAATTTGCAGACAGACTGCAGAAGTACTGAATTATTGTAATTTAACAAAAGTATAACATTCTTTTTCATGTTGCTTATTGCTTCTTTAATATCACTTTCTTCCATTTTAAATCCCTAATTCAGTGAGGGAAAAATGTTGCCTCACTGAAAAGGGCAAGTAGTAGGTTTGGGTGTTGGTTGTTTTTTTTTTTCCAATCGCACTGCAAGGCACATTTGGGAGGGCACAATCTTCCCGTGGTGGTTCAGTTGTGAGCACAGAGTGGTTTGCAGCAACAACGACATTCCAGGAAGAGATTGTGCCAAGGAATCAGTTTCCAATGTACTTTCTCCTTTGCTCTGGGAGATGGCAAAGAGGTAATATGCATCCCGTTTTCAGAGGCCACTTACTGCCTTCTGCAAAGAAAACCTCCTCTGATAATACGTATCCTGGTAATTTGATGTGACGGTGAGATTAGCCGTGGCAGAAGGCACCTTTCAAGGAACTAGAGTTGCAGCACAAATCATTCATCCTTGGGTAAGTCATATGCAGGGAAAGAAAAGAATTCAGAAGGCATGGGGATCAGCTGGGGTAAAACCTCCTCCTACAACAAAAGGCCTAGAAGGCATAAAAAATGACGAGATTTAGGATTGTAGAAAAAGGAAGAAGTCAGGAAATCGTAACACTGAGCTTCACGTTCCTGTGTGAATTAGTAGCTGTGTATGAGTATGTAGAACTTCTTCGTAACCACAGAAAAATTCTTGAAAATTTGCTTTTTTTCATTTAGCAGGTTTCAAAAGTTATTTTCCACTTCATTGAAAAGCGAAATTTATTCATTTATAAAAAAAAATAATATCTTGGCAACCATGTAATTTTCTTGGAAAAATATTCAATTGTGGTGTGAAAATATTTTAATTAAAAATTGCTGAATAGAGGTATAGGTGGCAGTTTTAAGAAAATGGTTGTGAAAAAATTGCACAATGCAAAAGTAAAGCTAGAATCTATTTTGGAAAAACACTTTTTTCTCCAAAGGTAATCTCATAATAGGAGAAGTTTAGCCAGCTCATTCACGCTTGCTCTCTTTGCAGCTGTATCTCTGCATTTTCCTAGAAATATACGGTGAAAATTGTCATCACCTGTTGGCCTGTGTTACCTGAATCTTCAGCATCTCAAGAGTATGTCACTAATGGGCGCACGGGGCTAGAGCTGCTCTGAAGTAAGACCTGAAATGCAGATTTGAGTCCTCAACATTGTTTCATGCTACTAAACACCTGCACAGCTGCTGGTACAGATGTGGCCTGGAACAGCCAAGGAATGGATATAGGATCCAGCAGATCCCTTCGGTCTAATGTTCTTCCCTTTTGCCACCAGAAAGGGACCCAGTGATGTGCACTAGCTTTTTTCCTGAGGTGACAATGTCTGTAAGAAAGTGACCTGGCGATTCAGCAACTCCAAGCTGCTGGCTATCAAGCCTGGACTCAGCTGACCAGCCTGAATCCATGCAAATTTTCACTGAATTTCACCCAACCAGAAGAACTGGGTGGCTGAGGAGGTATGCAGTGATCTTTAAGACTTTTACAGTAGGCATGATGATGGAAAAGATATGTATGAGCAATTATTAGTGACTCCCTTTCCTATTAATACCTCCTAGGTATAGGCAGAAAGACTTACTCTGGTGGTCTTGATTTTATTGCCAGTTGCACACATCCATCCAGAATTATCAGGCAATGTCTTACATTCCTCTCCTTCTAGGCAGGGCTCCATCTCACACCACCATTTCCCAATCACTATTGAAGCTAAAAGAGAAAAGACAATGTTTACAACTATGTTATAATGAAAAATCTAATAATATCTCAAGGGTCTAACACTGCATTTAAGAGGCAGTGTCCCTTCTAAACCCTTCAATTGAAATGTCGTTGCAAGGATTCCACATTTAATTACTTGGTTTGCATCCTATATTCTCTAAGACAGTGCACTGCTTGCCGTAGCTTCCTTATACGCGAGATCTGCTCTGCTATCATGCTGTGACTGCGGGGAATGCCGTGATGACAGCAACGCTTCTCCAGACCAAAGGACCATCCACGCCAACAGCCTGTCTCTGAGAGTGGCCAATCCGATCGTTATGGACATATGTAAGAACAAGGCAAGTCAAAAGAGATCTTCCCCAGAATATTCTTCAGGTCTCCAGGACTTGTGGCTCAGGGTACTCCAGAATAAACGGTGTCTGCTTTGCTTTCAGTACCTACAGCTGCCTTTTTCTTCCACAAATGTCTGCAGAATTCTCATGCAGAATCCACGTAGACTTTTAGCTTTCACAGTATCCCATGGCAGAGAGCATCACAACTAGAAATAGAAGGTAAGGTAATACTGAACAGCACCGGAAGTTCAGTTTGTTGAAACGTGATTATGAATTTTATAGAAACCATATTATCTCTAGCAGTAACTTTTAATTTCCAAATATTTAACGTTGTAAATAATGACAGAGTTTGGATCTTCTTGTTTGAATTTAATTGGCACGTATGTTTACAACCTTGAGTGTACCTTAATGAAGTTTCTTGCCTGGGAATTGGTATCTGTCTATAACTTTAACTGTATCTTAATGACATTTTTTGTCTGGGGATTTTGATAAACTTTAGCTAACCTTGCAAACTGTGACTAGTTGGTGCATGAGTGGCTCTCTCTGTGGTTTGTTTTCCCTGGCAAGAATTAATTTCATGGTTGCACTCAGGAAGCCTAACTGTCAAAGCTTCTCACACTGGCTCCAAGGGAGATGCTTAACCCTTTCGTATCTCCCCACATAGCTGCAGCAAGCCCATAAAATACATTTGAAGCAGCAGACTACCTTTCTATCACACCATTCAGCTATGGAAAATGCCCTGTTGTGCATGCAACATTTCAGAGTTTATAATTAAAGTAGTGATTTATTTTTTATCTACTTGTAATCTGTTTATGCTCACAAAGTCCTAAGGAAACACCTAAAGATGTATCTGCAGCTGTTACTAATGTCCATTACCTTAATTCACAGATACACAGATGAAGTCCCTTTTTTGTTTAATCTCTAACATATGAACAATCCACACTGCGGCACCAGAGCAGGAGACTGTAGAAGAAAGAAACTCAACAAGGCAAAATGGAGGGACTCCAGCACTTCCATTTGAACTGCACTCTCATTTTCAGGTTAGGAGAGGTGGGCATGAGCCAAAGTTATGTATCATCAGCATTATCTACAGGAGTTATACCCATCACGTTGTCTCAGCAGACCTCCTGTCATCCCACCTAGGCAGCTGACTTCATTGCTCCAATCCTAATTTACTAGGAGTGGTTCCCCTTTTGATCTTCGTTCTGAAAGGAAAACTAACTTTTCGTAAGCCTCTTCCAATTTAGCATGTTGTTTTCCATTGTGGTCGACGAAAAATGAGCCTCTGAGGGGCCAGCCCTCAGCCACTTTGTCTGGCAGTCTCACATAATTCCCTCTCCGTAACGTTGCCCTCACTTTCTGATCCAGCTGCTTCTGCTTCAGACTAACAAACAGCACACACACAGGTGGAGGTGTGTAGGTGTGTAATACTATAAATGTGTATTTACAAATGGGAGACTTACGTACACATGCTTACACCCAAACTAAGTCAAACACTGTATTATTTAGGTAAGAATGTAACAGAGAGAAATAACTTAGTTTGGTTAAACAAACATGAAAATATGTCACGGGCTCAGAAAGGAAGCTGTTTTTTATGTAAGTTGGTAGTAAACTCTGGGAAATAAAAATGGTAAATATGGAGTGGGAAATTCTGTAAAGAAGGTCAAGGCATTAAATTTCAATTTTGTTTCATTTAAAGTGCAATTAAGATGTCCTTCAGAAAGGTGAGATCGTTGTTCCTCAGATAAGCTGGATAAACCAGCCTCCGCTGCTTGTTGGTGTACAAGGTTGATCTGAATGGCATATGGTCAAGATATCTGGTGGGCCATGCTGGAGTGCACCCAAGTATAGCCCACCTTAGTGAAAAATAAACCAGAATGAGAAGCAATACTTCTGGGCCAGCTAATTAACTCTAATGGGAAGCTCCTGCATCTCAGAAGTCCAAGTGAGTATCACTAAAATAGGCGTTCACTTGGTATGTGATTATACCAGCAGACTTGCTGAATAACTGTCCCTATAGGGAGATAGTTTTCACCTGCTGAGTCTTCTTGAAACACAGGGAGAAAAACCTTGAGTTTGAAAACTCCTTTGGTCTGGAAGAAGAGTTGAATGAATTGGAGCAAGTAAGCTTAGAATAGAATAGAATAGAATAGAATAGAATAGAATAGAATAGAATAGAATAGAATAGTAGTTGGAAGGGATCTACAATGATCATCTATCTCTCTGTGTTGTCTTTCCTATTCCTTCTCACAGCTTATACCTCATTTTTATCATGTAATTTATGTTTTCTCCATACGTATAAAACCCCCCCCCTTTACACCTGTGCTTGCAAGGCAGTTTAGTGATGCTATTCACACATCATTTTCAGGAGGGTATCATTAATGCTGCTAACAGTGGAGAAAAGAAGTATCTCTCTTTGCAATGCATGAAAAGGCACATGAGGGCTGAATCTGCACTCTAATAATAGATTGTGCAGTGGGCAAACTGAAAAACCATATCCTGCTAAATACTGGCCTTCACAGCAATCATCAGAACAGAGCATCCTCAGAGTACGTGAGGAGAATCCTGCTAGATGGAATCAAAAGCCATGATCATAATTATTTACTAGTAGCAGTGCTGTAGCATTAAATTACCATGGAGAAGGATCCTATGGTGCAAGGTACTAAAACCCACAAAACTGAACGCCCTGGCCTAGGGAGTTGACAATGTAAAACAGAGACAGGAGATGAATACAGACTGAGAGACGGAATGGAGAAGCAATGCTGTTCATAGCAATTAAAATGATTTAACTGCTTAGTGATGCTGTTAAACACAGCCCAAGTATTCGCGCATTGACCTTGAAAAATAATCGAATGCAAAGTCAGTGCTGAACCCTAATGTCAACTGATTCATGTAATACTCTGCAGATGTTAGCATATATATATATATATATGTACATTAATTTGTGATCAAAGTGCAGTTGCAATCACAGGGTAGCCCGCCCACCCACAGGTCCACCAGTGAGCACCCTCACCTGTCCCTACCCAGCATAGCTGGGCTGGAGACAAGGCTTCTTTCATAAAGGGGGAAACTAAGGCCATTTGCAGATGAAAAGTTCCTATTTGTCTCTAATATGTAAGTGGGCAAAATCCTTTTGTAAGTCTGAAGCACTACAAAGCTCGCTGTAGTCTAGTCCTCACCACCGCGCTGTGGTAGAGGCGTCCAGAGCCCAATGAAAATTATTTCCTTTGAGTCTTGTGTTTATAGGTTCTCTCTTCTATTAAGAGCCTTTTAATCTTTAGGACCAGTTGTCCTTCTTGGGCACTGCTGATCCTTTGAGGTCTACTTGATTTCAAAGTTTTACACCTCCAGCTCTGTTCAAAGAGGCAGGAAAAAGCTTTAAAATGAATCACAGTTTGCTGCGTTTGAGATTAGGTACACCTGTAGGGGGAGGGGGGGAGGGACCGAAAAAGCTTCCCTGGGGAATACAATTCAGCTTCTCTACATTTAGGTTATGTCACTCTGAGATTCTGAGATGTGCCGAAGCAGTCGTGTGAGAGACAGAATTGTTCAAGTTAAGATGCTTTCCCTCGGGGCGGTGTGTGTTCAAGATCTCCCAGATCCCGAAGAACCTGAGCATCTCGGTGACCCGAACTGCTAATTCTGGATACGAATTACAGACTCCCGTTAGTCACCAGGTATCCCAGGCTGTGAGCGCTCACATCACGCTGAATTAGATGCCTGTAACGTTTTGGAGTGGTTTTTGTTGTGCACTTCTCACTGTCTAGGGAATACATGAAGCATAGAGATTTCATGCAAGGCTGATTTGACTGAGACAGATACCCTCAGCCATGGGGGGAAAAAAAAAAGATATAAAAGAGGCTTGGCTGCTCCTGCCTTGTCTGTGTTTTGTTTTGGTTTGGGTTTTTTTACCCACCTCCTGCTAGGGTAAATAAGGGATTGCTAATATCTGAGTTCTTTTCAAGAAAACGCCTCTTTTATAAGAATATTAAACTCTAATCATATAACTAATGGAGCAACTTTCTTCAAAAAATTATTGAGATTTTTTTTTCCAGTCCAATTCACACTGGGTTTTTTTTTTAAATCTTTGTTTGCAAAGCTATAGAAAATTTTTGATCAAAATATTTAACTTCTGATGTATTTAGTCTGCATGGATTAACAGACAAAAAACCATTTGGTTGGAATGGCATTTGCTAATCGTGTACCAAACAGAGAAATAAACTACAGAGAAAAGATCTGGCAATCAGACTGCATACAGGGAAAGAGCAAGAGAATAGCTTATGTTTGCTAGTGTTTACACAATTCTATTGCATTTTAAAATGAATTTGTTCCCAAATATAACGCCCAGATCTTAGGTGGCTGCAGGGAACTTCCAGCCTAGACTGACTTCAATGGCCTTCAGCCTGCAAGTAGTGACCGCGTTTTGACTTGTTCTTGTGCACCATCTGGAGCACAGAGGTTTGGTGCAGGCAGAGAGCTGGCTGGGGACGCTTCCCCCTTGAATTTCCGTAACAAATTACTCTATTACGGGATCCCAGTAAAAATGCACCGAACACCTTCAAATATCTGCACCTAAACTGAGATCAAATCGACATGGCAACACCAACCATTCCATCATCTTTCTCTCAAATCAAGCAACAGTTGGAAAAAAACCTACACACTCCATTTGATTAAAACTTCCTTACTTCTTGAAAGTCCCCAACTTGTCGAGTTTCACATTTCTCAGTCTTCAAGTTCTTGCATTAAGCTGCAGCTACTCGGTCATTCAAAGCAGTGACTAACTGCCCCCATACAGGTGATTATCAGGACGTGGGCAGAGGGTGGTCTGGCAGAACACGTGCACACAAGCCCAGAAACTCGCGGGCACTTGCTTGTGTCACGTTTGCTACTCCAGTGTGTATAAAAAAACGTGAAGACTTTTTTTGCAGATAGAATTCTCCTTTAACTTTTCTGCATTTGTATCTAGGAAACTGCATTAACAACATGACAAACTGTATATGACAATAAGTATAAAGGCATTATATTTTACAATGTAACAATATGACAATACTCACAGCCCAATATATATCTTTAATTCATGTTTATGGAAGACCCTGAAATACGAAAACAGAGCAAAGCATCATCATGCATTTTTCAACAGTTTAGAGGGAACATGCTATGTATTAAAATGTTCCAAGATTGCTTCTGCATTTGCCATTATAAAGCCGCTGCAGCTATCTCTTTTTGCTTGTGATAAAGTGTACACATTTTGTTTATATAGAAATAGAATACAAAGGGGTAGAGATATTAGATTGCGCTTCCTCCTGATCATAGGTATCATGTTACTCCAAGGAATAAGAAACAGAGTTCATTTTCAATACCAGCATGGCACTCGTTGCAGGATGGGAAAGTTTTTACTGTAAGTATAAAGCATTCCATTTTAATCTAGTTTCCGCCAGAGAAGATTGATATAAATAAAATTTAAATAGAGAACACATTTCACAGATGCCAGCAGTGAAAAAGACTTTGTCAGCTTAATGAAAAGATATCAATTTTCTCCACTTTATTCAATAAATTGTGAGTCATTTTCTAAATGGATTAGATTAAAGGAAAGTTCAAGCTCCCTGCGAGAGACTCTTGCACTGATGGAGACTTTTGGCAATGGGAATAGCACAGAGGTAGGTAAAATCTTTCAGGCCGTTTTGTTTCTTAAAAAAAACTGTTATAAACATGAACAGGAGAATCTGTAACCCTGAGCTCACCTATTCCTTATAAAACAAAATCTCAGAAAATTGAATGAGACATGTAGTTTCTCTTACTTTATGGGGATGTCATGGGGCGCAGAATGAATTACAGGGGTAGGAACACACTTTCTAGGAGGATGAAAAAACTGGAGTGAAAGAACGTGTCATCTGAAGGGTTATGTATTTCACAAACAGGCTGAGATACTATTTACTCTGGGAGTTGTAAAGCAGTAGTCTGATAAGTTAAAGAATAGAAATCCGAAACAAAAGATTTCAGGTTGAATAATGCTGTCTAGGAGAAATACATGATGCTTCCTACAGGGAGTCCGTCCAACTATCTGCTTTAATTCCATCTTGCTCAATTTTAGAAGCATCAATCTAATGCTCAGGCAGTGTAATACTTTGCAGACTTTGATAACAGACCTCTCATAACCCTGGGAAAACCTGACATTCCTCCAGTTTAAAATACAAGCACAGTGCAATCAGTCTGGCAAGTGATGTCTCCTATCTCCTAGTTGCCTCAGATCCAGTCTTGCTGAGTTAATTTAATATTTTTTAATTGTAGTAAACATTAAAAAGAGATCATCATATTAATTTTTTTTTTCTTTTAGAGCTTTCTGATCTTTGCAATATTCTCCAGGTTTTTGAACAATGTTTTATTCACTGGCAGAAACTTTAGAAAGAATTTAAGGTTTTTGTAATTTTTTTATCCAGAATTCTTGATTTTTCATTGCAATATATTCAGTGGCCAGAGTGGGATACTTTTAAGAGTGTAATATGTGTCTGAACAACCCTATGGGCTGCACTAAAATATACCCATAAAATATGAAAGGGGAAATTAGACACAAAGAATCCATGAAGAATTTCCATTTAAGGGCTGCATAAATCAGCAAAAAGGGTGCTAATTCAACAACGTGAGAAGACTCACCAGTGAAAAAACACTTACATTGCCATTTTCTAACAGTTGGCATACTGTTAGGTAAATTGGAATAAATGGCACAAGCATGTTGTATACTTCCCTCATAACGATATGACTAATGGAGATGGTGTTGGCTAATGGCCTGGGAACCAGAAACTCCTGAGGCTCGTTTAATCCCAGCTCTGCTTCTGACTTTCTCTATTACTGCAGGTAAATCATCTTCTTGCTAAACCAATTTTCTATTTGTAACTTTATTTACTTAAGAGGATGAGTTATTTTTTGCATTGTTTCCTTGTATGTTCCCCTCTGTCTTTACTGACCTGCTGAGCTCCAACACTGTATTGCAGCAATTTGGGACTGACCTTTTTTCTGCGTTTGTACAACTAGAAGAACGGTGTCTTAGCCTGAGCCTGGGTTTCCTAGGTTTACGACAATAAATAATAACATTAAAATTACATGAAGTCTGTGCGCTGCCAGAAGGTTTTTAAGCTCATGCCTGACTTTCAGCTGAATAGACATGGTCTGTTAAAGAGCAGATTTCATACAAAATAGCTTAGATCTTGCAAAGGAATTTCTAGCCCTCAATGCTGTTCAGCCTGGGAGGGTCATACGCTGCAGCTTTGTTGTTTTTCCATGGCCCCCTCTTTGCACTTTTGGAAACAAACATTGCTCAGACATATGGCTGAGGGGCATCCATAACTGAAGTAGGACCACGATTTCTCATGGGTGGCACCTTCATGGTGAGTGAACGTGCATTTTCACCTCCATGAGTGCATCAAAAATGACAGAACTCAAGTCCTCTGAGTACTTATGAAGTGTATACTGCTGTTCAGGGGTAAAAAACTCTTTATTGTTAGCTAGGTACACAGATGTAAACATCCAGATTTTAAGGAGAACTCGTAGGATTTGCATATTTATCTTCTGAGTTGGGTAGATCTCAGAAATCTCAGCAGCGCCCAGTACAGGCCAATGGAAAGCAATCAAGGTTTTTCTTGGTCCCTAGAGTTCAACTTGTGAGATCTTTCTGAAGTCTCAGATTTTAAGGAAATAAAAAATGGAGCCACCAGAAGCTGTCAGGCTCGGAGGCCAACGGGTTGTAGCACTCCTTCCCAGAGGTGTCAGCAGGTCCCAGGTCAGCCAAATTGTGCTTGGCAGCTGGCTCTCCCCCCTGTACGGTTCTTAGTTGCTAATACCGTACTTGAAAGGCATTGTTAGCTTTTTTAATTATTCCACATTGCACTGAGCTCAGACATGACCAATGCTTCAGGTTTTTTTCTCTGAAAGTTATGGATCGCAGTTGATATTATAACTGAACCTCCACTGCATTATCTGTCTGGAAACTTGATTTCTACAATGCAAGGCAGCCCAAGCCCCGGCAAAACAGGTTTTTGCAGATATCTGTGGCAGCAAGAAAGGACGTGAAATGATAAATAAACCATGTATGATAAACTTGTCTCCCCGAAAGCACATAGTTTATTCTATGACCTTCCAGCGTGCTAGGACACAGCCTTGCATTTTTTTTTCTTGGAAATTCTTGAATTCACGCACAGCATCATGCATCTAAGGCACGTGCTGAGCCACCCGCCTTTATTTATAATAGTATGCGACTGAGTTTATTGGTGTTTGACATAACCTCGCTGCAAAGACAGTGGGTCATTTGAGAGCAACCTGCTGACGCTAATAAGTGCTAATGAGACTAATGAAAACACGAAATGGTCACGTGCAGGGAGCTGAAATGAATGCAGGTGACTGAGGATCCCTTCCCAAACCGTATGGGGGAAATCGCTCTCTGGTAGGGTAGGGAGACCCATTGCTGCTGAAGTTTGGAACTGAATCCGTCCCTCGCTGCAGAGCAAAGCTGAGAGCAGCCTGATAAAATATTTGTGCAGCGTAGCAGTGTTATTTACACCCTATTTGAACTGCTTCTAGACAGCCTAGTGAAAGCTTAATCTTATTGTTATATATTTAATGAAATGCCAATGAAGTGCAGCATAATTATACATTTTTGGAAGGACAATAGCAAGCTGCTTATAAATATTCACACACATGTTTCAGGCCAGGGTTGAGGACTGGTGTGCCATCAAAGAAGAAAAATGTCTCCATGCAACGTTAATTTTTCATTAATAATAATTCATTAATAAAGTAAATGAATGAGTTGAAATGCAGAGAGAGAAGAGCCAGGCTGTGAGATGAGGATACCGGAGGTACACAGGGGTTTCTGGGTGGCCTTGCAATGCTATTCCTCCCGTGGCTGCGGGGACCCTAAGTCATTCATACATATATATATATATAAAAAAATACATATGATGAGCTGCTGTGGTCCTGATGCTGCTGTGGAGATGTTTGCTCACACAACCAGTATTGCTGGGAAATGACTGTGTTGAACCAAAGATATAATTGCTATGGCTCCGTCCCTCATGATGGTGGAAGTGAGCACCCAAGAGGAACAATTATTGCCTGTTTTTGCATTAGAAACCAATGATCCGTGTTTAGGGTCTGATCCAAGAGTTACTGAAGAAACAGGAAAAAAAATCCTCCTTAGTTTTTGCAGGCTTTGAACCAAATCTGGTGTCCGTAAAAGTTGCCGTTTGCTCAGACGTGAATCCCCCGCGCCGCAGGAGGCTGGGTTTAGCGAGGTGTAAGGGAAAAGCTGCAAGATGGGCTCTGAAGGGTGAAAGTCTGACAAAATTTTGACTGAATGAGGTGCCAGAAACACAGCTTAGCAGCAAAGCACTCTATGAAAGAACACTGAAAATGAATAAATTATATAACTGTAATGTATTTATAAGGCATAACAAAGCATGCATAATATATTGGATAGTTATCCGTTATGAAATTAAGATCTGGTGTGCTGCTTGGGTATAAATTGTGTAGTGTGTCTCTCTTGTTGTTTCCAGTCCACCGAGAAGATTCCTGTAAACAAATAAATAAGGAAAATTCTTCTATTGAATATTTAGAAATTAATAACACATAATACGATTATGTGTTATTGGTCAGTGAAAAACACCTTTTTTTTTAAGCTTTGTATATGTTTTTCCAGAATTATTATTTTCTTAAATGCAAGCTATTACATTGTTGCTGTTTGGGGTTTTGTTTTTTTTTTTTTTTTCTGTGAAAATTACAAAATTCTCTGTGCTTTAAAGGCCTAAAGCTGAATCTCTACGTTTAGAAAGTGTGGAACTATGTGGTTGGGGTTCCAAGTGTCTCTCTGTAATGGTGAGGGCTGTCAGGTGGGTACCTGCTGCCAAAGAAAGCGTGTGAGGACAGGAGAAGTGGCAAAAGAACTGAAAGGACAACAATCAGAGATCGGTGTGAGTAGTAAAAGGATGACGTTTCTCCTAAAATCTGTCTATCAAGGAATTTTTGGAAAAAGAGACTGCTAAGAGGTGTGACGTGCATGAAGCCATCTGCTATTTTCCCTTAAAACAGACGAGAATAGGATAATAATCAGAGCTGGAAAATTCCTGAATCAAAACACTCCATAATTTTGAGCTCGTTATAAGAATCTAATGTCTTAAAAGGGTCTGCACGTCACCGCTGGTCTGAGCTTCTGCCTGGGTTGAGTGGTAGGGCCAGGCTCAGCAATACGTTGAGGTGTCTGATCAAATACGGATTTCAGCCATCACTTTCGTGAGTCAGGTTTGCAATTTTATTGGAGAAGCCTTGCTTGAGGTATCACCCTTTCAGACAGGCCAACCCCGTATGAAGATGGCTTGGGGTGCGAGCAGCTGTTTGCTGGCATTGTCACGGTGGCAGGACATGGCTTTGGAGGGACCTTCTTGTCCTCCTTAGTCCCACCAGTGTAAGAACCTGCTGGTGCAGCCATCCTTATGTCCAAAACACCCACCATCTCGTGTCTTTGTCCTGTCTAGTAGAGTAAAGCTGCCTAACTGGTTCATGGCTGGTGATTAAAACACCTCTCAAGTAGCTGAAGTTCATCTGTGCTTGACCTATCATCTCATAATACCTTCCTGGTACGTTCTCTTTCCCCAAAAATTTTCTGCGTGTCCTGCAACCTAATAAAATATGCACAAATCTATTATCCAATGGACACACATGCAGAAGAACCGCAGCCTTCATTAATCGCCTGTTAGCATGTGGCTATTTGATTTTCAGAGCAAAGTGACGTGGGTCAAAGCCCTGACGAGTGTAACCACGGATGACCCAGGGTGCTCTGGGAAAGGATGGGAGCAGCACTTTGCTGTTGTCTGCACCCACCAGCTATTTTCAGACCATATCATCTACAGAAACACGCTTATGGTGGACTGGCTTACAGAGCCTGTGGAGTGTTACTTAAAGCCCCACCAACCAACAAACTCACGCTGCCAACTAGGGTCAGGCGCCCTGTGCTCCCCTCATAGGGATAATTGAATTTGAAATGATAAACTAAGGCAGGTGTTATTGTCCTAATGATGGTACTATGAACTCGCACGTGGTGCGCCACTTTATGCACGGTGCTACCAAAAGCAGAGCTTGCAAAAGTCTTTCAGAGGTAGTTTCGTTAACTTGCAATTATCTCTGTGGCGACGAGACGGTACGGTCCAAATTCCATGAATTGGCGATTGCTGTGGTATAAAAAATACACCTATAGAGCACTTAAATCTACGGTCCAGCTATCAAAATTTATCTCAGAAGGGCACAGCTTAAAATCTGTGTGGCGGAAGCTGTTTTCAAAGGTTAAGGTAAATGAGCCAACTGCCACTCCACAAGGTAATTACTGATTTATTAAAATTGTTGTATTAATCCAAATCTCTTTGTTCTGTGATGTAAGACAAGTCTAATCTTGTTTTAAAGATTAAAGGAACATTTGTTTTTTTGTAAACAAATCCCTAGCCACTATTACAAACCATATCATGCATAATCTTGACATGATAGATTTTGAGATATTTCAGTGCAACAATGCCAGCACAATCGGAACAAGAACTGCGAGACTGAACAAAAATTGATGAATTGAGCACACGATACTTTGTATCTCATAACATAGCTTAATTACTGCTTCAATATGCATGGAATAAGAGAAGTAACTCAATTATAAAAGCTTATCAGCAAGACTTAAAAAGAGTGAAATTCATGACTGGATATTAAACTGACCTTAACTGACAAGCTTTTCTTTGAAATTATGTTTTCCTTCAGTGCTCATAATGCTTATTTACTCTGCAATGTTGTACAGAGCTCAGAAGTCTGTTAATGGGCACTTGAAATTTCATGGCTGTGTTGGTATTGGCACAGCTCATGTCTCTTTGCCTCCATTCAATTTAACTCCAAGTTCTATTATTTTAAAAGACGAAAATTCACTACCATTTACAGTGGGGTTTTTTTGGGTTAGTTTTGGGTTTTTTTGTTTGTTTGTTTGTTTTGGTTTTTTTTTTTTTTTTTTTTTTTTTTTTTTTTACCTTGGAAGAGTCCCTGGATTGCACTTCTAGGTAAGTCTTTGCTATAAACAATTTATATGATGACCTTACTGGGTTGTCCTTAGAGTGAATAATCCTGAATTTATACAGGGATCATTATATCCTACGTAATGCACAAGATGTGCTCTTGAAAAAAATAACCAGATGGAAGGAGCTGTGAGTCTTAGACTCCAGATACTCCAGGAATCTCGTGCACACTCCGGTCAGATGATTCTTAGCTATGAAGCCGTAAGCTCTGTTCTCATCACTACAAATAGGAGTTTAACATTTTATTTTTCACAAACATCTGTCCTTGTTCTACTTGATCTCATTAATGTTCATACAAAATGAATGTAAACGGAGCCTGAGCATGCCCGGTGCAAGTTCTTTTACAGATCTGGGCATGAATTAGCGTTAAATGCTTTGCAGAATATCATCAGCTCTGCCAGTTGCAAAATGTGTGCAAGCAGAAGCCCTCCAAAGATGAATAGCTAAACAAAGGTACTGAGAATTGCTATAGTTACCAGCAGACCCACAAGGAAGTTGTTTTAGATGAAATTTTATAATACTCTTTGTTAAAGATGAACACTTTAAAGAAAGCACTTTAAAACAGCACAAGGCTGAAATAGCTGGGTTTTCTTTCTAAACAGTCACCTGCACAAATACTTTAAAGTAGATCAAATACGAAAGATAATTGGCTAGTGAAGCCCCTAAATCTGGGCATTACGTTGCAGTCCCCAGGCTAGTAAGATCTCTGATTTTCTGCTTTAGCAGTGATCACCAATGAAAGAGAAGACGGATGAAGAAAAGAAGCAGGTGAGAAGACAAGTGTTGGGAAAACTGTAAAGGCGGGATATGTGGAGCTAATCTGAACTGTCATTCCTCACAGAGGTGAGTCCATCTTTACAAGTGCTTTGGTTTTATCAACCATCACGAGCTCACAGTCTCAGGCTTTACAGCAGGAGCACCTCTTGGTCTATCCTGCATGATCACAAACTGACTTTATCAAGTTCTCAGGATATGCGAGTGTCTGCCTCAAGAGCCTCCTGGAACACAGGATGGTTAAAACACAAGCACGTGGTGAAGGGGATCATCGTCAGACATCTCCTTCTGTTTAACCAGTTAAATTATCCATTACCTGAATTCTGCAGAAGTGCTTCTGTCCTGATTGGCACCTGCTATTTGTCACGTGCAATGTCCTTGACAGCCAGACACGACCATGTGCATGGCGACTGGGACTCAAAAGATGGGAATGTCTACAAAGGCAGTGTTCACATTACCAACCAACTCTGCAAACCCAACAGCTCTGAAGCTGAAGCTTCCGCCAATCTGCAAAAGAATTCCAACAGTTTCTCCAGTGAAGTTTTTGCTATCCTGGGGCTGCTATTTTTTTAATTTAATTTTTATTTTTTGCCTGTCCTCTCATATAAGAAAACCCCTTGCAATGTTCAGTCTGATCTGCCATAGAGTTGTTGTATTGATATTCCTTCCACTACCACTTACAGCATCTGACTTCTCATTCAATCAGTTGATCTGTGTGAATGATTTCTTGTTTCACTTGCTCCAGGCTTCTCCTCCGTACCTCTATGTCCCCTTCCGCTCATTAATTCAGTCTCCACACCTGTGATCTCAAAGTCAAGGCTGGAAACTGATGGCTCCTGCCGTAAGACATTGAGCATGGGTAATTAAACAGTCACAGATTTGATTGTGTGTCACATTTAGTACAACCACTCTAAGACCGAAGTGTTGTTGTTTCCCTTTAAACATCAGGTACTGATTTTAATTTTTTTTATGTTCCCTAGAGATAATGCTCTTACACTGGACCTTGTGATGACACAATGTCTTTGTTACAGAAGGCAGTCTTCAGAGTTTTGTAATTTAACTTTCAATGAAGGTAGAATATGAGAATTTATTATGAGTGCCTTTTGCATGGGCTTCCTCAAATATTTATAAACTCATTTAAATAATTAATACAGGAGTTTTAATAAACTGTTTATATTCACAAAAAGAATGTAATTTGCAGGAAGGACTGTTCAGGTGCTAGGAAACGCAGATAGACCACATGAATTAAAAATAATGGCTTGCAACTAAAGTTTATATGAACTTTTTACAAATTGTCTGAGGTTGCTTTCTAGGGGTGAAAACGTGCTTATGTTGAGCTGGTTAAGCTAGGCACTGCACAGACTATTTAGGACTTTTAGAACGGAAAAAAGGATGACCTTCTATTAGCTTGGGGATCATCAAGATCAAGGTTTATCCAAAGAAACAAAATACACTGTATTAATTAAGCATGTCAATATGTCTTTTTTTTTTTTTTTCCTCTTTTCTTTCCTTCTTCTCTTTTGTTTTGAGCAATTGTGGCTGCATACGATCCTTAGGAAAGCGAAAACGGTTTTTCATTCATTGAGACAAGTTTGCATTTATCCCTACAGCAGATCATTATTTAAGCATAGGCTATCTAAACCAGTCTGCGACCATCCTAATATGGTTAATAACAATAAAATCCTATTAACAAAAGCAATTACTTCACGGGACTCCAGCCAGCTAGGGCTTTCCCAGGCTGCCCGGGCAGCAGTGATTTCCTCCCTCTGCCTCTGAAACAAAGTCGAACACACGGCTCTCGTCAGACACTTGCAAGGATTCAGTCTACCATGGGTCACAAGGAAATAGCTCTCCCTATCCATCTTCTCCCGTATGTCCCTTTCTCTCAGGTTGTGGCTATTTAGCTTGTGCTGAGGCGAAGAGCCCACCTCGCCGAGCTGAGCGCGTACCCTGGCATAGCAGGGCTGGACAGGCTGCAGGGCAAAACTTCCCTGCTGGTGCGGGGCAGGCTCGCTCTCGTCCTCAGAAACCAGCCCGGACCCCACACTTGACTTCTGCCCTACATCCACACAGCACTGAAAAAACTGTCTTTTCCTGCCGTCCTCTAGTTAATAAGTAATTGCTATTGCTGGCTCAAGGCATCTCTCTCAAGACGTGTGTGGGAAAGGTTGCCTTTTGCCCCGCTATCATTTACACACTTCAAGGTTAACTTTCAACTTTCCACGAACCACCTAAGTGCAAGCAGGCGCACGCAGCTCTTTCTGAAACAGAAGCTATCGCAGGCCCATGAACCCCTGCATGAGTTCGGGGGCTCCCTTATCCTGAGTGATGTCCCTTTGAGATACCAGCTACTTTCCCTCCTCCAGGCAGTGTGAACTCAAAGTCATATCACGAAGCCAAACTTTTCATGCAGAAATAGCAGGTGGAGAGGAGACAGATTCCTGCCCCCCCCGCTTTTTTTTTTTTCACCTCATCTATATAAGCACAAACACCCCCCCTCAACCATATTTAGAAAGGCAATCACAGATAGTTCAAATACCAAACAGATCCATGCTTATCTTGTAGCTTCTTCTGCTGTCTTAGAACTCAGGGGTATCACGTTCTGCAAACTTGCTGCGCTGGTGTAAACCACCGGCAATCTCCAGCTCCAACCCTGGAGAGAGTTTTAGCAACTAAACCAAGGTGGATAGCAGGGAAGGAGAGGAAAGTATGCAAATTTCACTGGGCACACTATAATTACTAATTCATAGCAGAACAGATCACAGTATTTCACGCTTATCTCATGTAATTCAGTCACAGCAGTATTCATTTTACTATTAATTTTAATAGAATAATTACCTTTATAAAGAGGAAAGAAACTACCGTTAGAGGGTCAGATCCTCAGGTGGGGAAGATATGGTGATTTATGCTAGTTTGATGAATTTAGTAATCTTCCTTTTCCTTCCTTTGAAAAGGAATTCAGTAATTGACCAGTTGCCAGACTTACAGAGATAATCTATGCTAAATGAAGCAAAATAAGAAAAAATGGTGAAGCAAAGAAATGCAAACACTTAATGGTAAAATTTACATATCTGCATTTGAATGTTTATGTACGTGTGTCTAAACAGCCCGTTCCCAGTTCATTCCCAACGCTGTCTGGCAGGAGAAACAGTTCCCATAGTGACACACATTGCTGAATTTATAATGTTACGTGTCCAGGTTCAGCTGTGCAAAATGGCAAGGAGTTTGGGTTTCCAATAACATCCTTTTCTGAGTATTAGCAGAGAGAAGGGTTTAGATTAGGAGCTGTAAAAATGGCCTACAAAATACGGAACAGAGAGCAGTATTATTATCCCAAGAGCCCAGAGAGATATGCAAACCACTTAAAAATTTTGCTCTGAGTCACCAGAAACTTTTGATAGAGCTACTTTATAACCTGCAGCTATCATAGTTCATAAATTTTTTAGAATAAGCTTAGATTGTACCCCCTACCATTTACTGCCCTCACATCCATTCTGCCTTTTTTCCTGTTTTCCCTGCCATTTTCCTTTCCTTGTCCTTTTCCTTCATTTTCCTGCCCAGGCTCAGAGGATCAGCTCCAGCAACCCTACCTTTTGCCCAAGCTGGTGTGGCAGAGATAGGAGGAGGTAGACCTGGCCACCAGGACCTGCTGGGCAGCTTCTGCATCTGCCTCTCATCTTTAACCAGCTTCAGCTGCTGTAATTTAGATACTTCAAGGTGCTGCATTATATTAAAATAAATTACTTTGAGAATCACTACTGAGATTAATTGAATTTATGGCCCCATCCAGGAGTATATGCCCTCTTGTTGTGATTAAGATAATCCATCGCTTGAAACAGAAGTTAAAATAACACGTCAATTTTGTCAGTCAGCGGTGCTGTCATTGAAGTTTTTTACCTCCAAAATAAAAAGAATTTCAAGATAATTGTTTCCTTTCTCTCTGCTAAGGTTTCATGTTCAACTATTTTATTTCAGGGTTCTGTTTAAATTGAAACTACTACAGCATTATATGCAAAGAGAAATCAATCTCAGAGGGGGAAAAAAGAGGAACCAAATATAGATTAAAAAGCTGCCTCTCCAAAGATTTTGAAATATGAGAAGCCTGGCTCTGCATGTAAGATTAATGACAGCTACGTGTGTGATGAATAGTTCAGCTCAAATCAGGGGAAAGTTTTACCCTAAGTATCTGCTGTTCGAAACGTTGAAACCCTAATATCATCCAGCCATACAGCAGGAGCACACAGCTTCCCTGTTCTCCCGGACTGCACAATGAAGTGCACAACAAAGAGAAATAATACGCATGCTTATAATCAACCCACATCACTTTATGACAAAAAGGTAATTTCTCTCTCTGGATATCTTTTTTTCATTATTTTTATACGTGGCAATATATCGGCTTTGTTCACTTCTTATTAAGAAATGTAGATACGGCACCGGTGACAGAGACTTGTCTCGCATAGCGGCTTATAAATGGAGCTATTCTTGTACTTTAAATTGTAAGTATTTTTTTGAAGAATGGACAAAATGAATATTCAGTCCCTGTGCATTCAGGGGCTCAATTCGTGGCCAGGGCGCATTCAAGACTTCAATTCTGCATTGGGAGCTCATGGGGAGCCCTTCGAGCTCTGCCTTGCAGGGAGCACCAGTCCTGGACAGGGAAATGCAGAACGTCTTCTGCAATAAAGCGTCTTTAGTGGCTGATGTGCTTCAAGATTTTGTATTTTAATATAAATGAATTATTCAAACAGCATCAGCATTTGTTCATTAAAAAGCAGGTAGAAAGAGTCAAACTAGGACAGCTTTTGACCTCTAAAGGCTTTTGTAGTAATGGGGAGGCTCATGCTGCAGCAAAGTTGGTGCATCATCAGGCCATGGCAATTCCCTGTGTCTTTTTATCCCATCAACTGCAAGGGGCTCAAAGCAGTTTCCAAGCTCTGCCTTAACACAGTAAAGCCCTGCCAAGGTGGAAGAGAAAGTATATTCCAGTCCCTGGATCACTATGGATTTTACAAGCTGTTCCGAAGGATGTGGGCAGAAATGGTAAAAATATCCACTATCCTTCAGTGGAAATACTGGGTTATATTTGAGCCCTCTTGGCTGGAGAGAGAGATTAGTGGAAAGATCCCTTCCACTTTCTGTGGGCAGTGGAATAAAAAAGCACTCATGAATTCTTTAGGAATGGCCGTAATATTTTATATAGCTATAAAAATAAGTTTTTTCTAATACTAAAAATGTCTTACCCAAGAGAGAGCTCTCAACGTACACATGTACATTTATTATTACTCTTTGGAAGGAAACTCTTCAAAAGCTAACAAGTTACATAAACCTGTTTTTTTAAGTCATTGTATTTGCTATTACTTTCAAATGGAATGAGTCTGAGAAAACAAACTGTACAGTCGTTTTGTTTTAAATTGTAATTTTTAATTTAGAAAACCACTGAGGGTAAGTAATTTAGGTGCCCAAATGTGGAACTTGGATGACTCACTGGGAGCCCTCAGTCTTTGAAAGCGAGATCCTAAATACTAGTTTGTGCTATAGAGAGAGAGAGGAATGGGCTACGTCTGCAGCTTCGTTAGTGCAGCCTGTTGTGCCTGTATTCTGTGTCTTTCTTCATCAGTCTGTGCAACACCCCCCCCAGATCATCACTCAGCATGACTGCAAACACCTTCTCTCAATATATACCTGAGGAAATCATACAGGATGGGAGAAAAAAAATAATCTAGACAACTAGATAGCTGTGAAATAGATTACATATATATACACACACATATATATTTCTGTGCTGTCTTTTCTTTTTTTCAGGGCACTGAAAGAGATGGGCAACAGGGACACACCTTTGCGACATCATCTCCCCATGCAGAGGTGCCTGGTTGTATCACAGTGAAGCTAAATCCCAGCAGCATTTCGGTGAGACCTTGCTAAACTTTAGTGAAGCAAAGGGGAGTCAGATCAGCTCCACAAAGACAACATAACTATCTGTTTAATATCCCTAAGGGGCTGTCTGCAGCCGATCTCTCAGCGTAGCACGCTGCATTACGTTTCTGTTCTGCAAGGGTAGAGTAACAAATGGGACTATCAGAAAGGGCCACAGACGCATCTTCTGTCATTTTAAAGAAAACTAGATTTGTAAGAAGTCAGCCATACTGTATGCAAAAGAGGGTCCAAATGTACTGGGATAAGATTGAAGACTCGACATTCAAATTGCAAGGCTGAAATTTTAATGCATTTTTACATGCATGCTGTTACGGCTATGTGGGCAGATGAAGGATAGGAATGAGGAAGTGAAGTAGTTTTCACCTTCTGATGATGGCTTGCAAAGGCAAACACAGAAATTGGTATCTATGGGGATGTTGAGCACATCTTTATAAAATGTGCTTGCTTATCATTCAGGACAAAGATCTGGAAATCCCCTGATTTTGCTGAAACTGTTGGAAGATGTGTGCATATAAGTGGTGGGGTTTCACACTCATGTTGTATTTCCAGTGATGCAGTGTAAAGAACTTTCCACTTGCAGCATGTTACAGAGTTTTCTTGCAGCCATGATTTATTAGGTCTGCTGGCCATGAAATTAAGGGCAAAGTTTTCCCCAGAAAACTTGCCTCCAGATGAAGCAGGCCATCTTATATCTGCCAGTACCAATGTTTTGAGAAACTCCACCAAGGTGCAACTGAAACTATCTTCAGACTGAACGACAAGAGAGAGTTGAAAACAATCTACATATTGAGTCAACACATTCAATTTGAACAATTATGCGAAGAATATATTATCTTTACCTGAAACTCCCAGAACTGTCTTGCAAAGCCTCCAAAGAGCTGGGTGGTTGGTTTTTTTGGGGGTGGTCTGTCTTTCATTTCTTGTAGTGTTTTTTTAGAGGGGTTGTTATTGTTGTGTGGTGGGTTTTTTGGGTCATAACAGGGTTACTGTCTGGTATAATTTCTGGTATAAATTCACAAAATAAGGCTGCTTTCCAATATGTCTTGTCTGACCATTTCTCAGGAAAGCGAGTCGTAAGCAGTAGATAACCTTGTAGGGATAAAAACGGTGCAAATACACTTCTGGATTTAGGGATCATGAGAAAAACCTCACGGCTCTAATTCTGATCCTTCCATAAACACAGCAGAGTACAGACAGAACAGCAACAATTGCAGTCCCCAGCCCAACAATGATGTGAATCATATATTACTGTAGATGGACTTCTGCCAAGGCTCTAAGCTATAAAACATAAAGTACTCTAAGAAAAACAAAAACTCACTGCCCTGATTCAACTAGAAGGTGATGACTGCAAATATGCTTTACAATGTGCATGACAAATAAGGGTAGAATTGAACATTAAATCCACCAGCCTTTCATAATGCAGGACTTCTTCCTAACCAGAAATGCAATCTGTTATCTCGCTAATTTTGATTCTGTCTCTTTCTATCTTCTTCGTTTTAGTGGTGAGTAGATCTGATTGAGAATTAGTTTGCTCTATTTAATCCTAATTCATGTGTGTCTCTGAGACTTCCTACCTTGTCTGCCTCTCCTGGTGTGCATACCTATAATGCAATAATCTATAGTTCACAAGGTTTTTATGATGATGACAAGCCAGAGAAGGAGCTTCAATGGAGCCAAACCGTCCTCATCATCAGCCTTAACATAAATGTTGTGCTGTTATCCACATTTTACTCCAACATAGTTGGGGTTTGTTGCAAATGTCTAGCTCATGTAGAACTTTGGACTGGACCTAGGCTGCTGCATGGCACAGGCAGCTACTTCCCTTTCAAGAGGCTCAGAAGAAGCCAGGGGAGTTTCAAGAGGATCAGGCACAGGCTCGCAATATCATCTCAGCTGCCTGCCTCTGCTGCTCTTCCAGGGAACCGTGTCAGATGCTTAAAGCATCTCCTCCAGAGGCTTCTTACGAGGCAACTCAAGGGTGAAACTTTACCCCAATGCACAGCAAATCTTTGCTTGCTTAGTGAGCAGTCTACCCGTACCTCTCTTCTTCCACAGGGCTGAATCGTTCCTGTAGTTTTTCATGGCAGTGAGTAGCAGCGAAAGACTACCATGTGAGTTAGCTTTCGTTTGTACCACTAGACCATGAAAGACGAAACACAGATATGTGTTAGTCTAGGAACAATACACAAGGGATATCATAGACAGATTAATCTGGCGCCTTGGAGACAGCATAATTCATTTGGATGAAAAGGGGATTCTCCTCAGTGACACAGAGAAAAATCTCCTTTTATCCTTTTCTTGGCAGAAGTGTGGAACATGAGGACAAGCTCTTCTCCATGGGAAATAAGGAATGCTATTATAATTGCTGACACCACCCTGGCCAGAGATACTCAATTAGCCCCACGTCCAATTCCCTTCTTGGCCATAGGCTTCTGTGGGCACCTGGGCTTTGCGATTCAGTTTGCTAAATACACTGTAGGCACACCACCAACTCTTCTCTCTGCCTGCTCATAATATGAGGACCAGTGAATGGGCACCGGTGGAATGACCAGAACAGGAGAATTTCAGCCTCTCCTGGGAGCCGGGACTGCGAGTCTTGCACAATTCATGCTGGTCTATAACACAGACCAACAAAGATATGGACGTGCTGGAATGTGTCCAGAGAAGGACCACGAGGATGATCAGAGGGCTGGAGCACCTCTCCTATGAGGACAGACTTGAGAGAGTGGGGGTTGTTCAGTCTAGAGAAAAGAAGGCTCCAAGGAGACCTCATAGTGGCCTACCAGTATCTTAAGGGGGCCTACAAGAAAGCTGGGGAGGGACTTTTTAGGATCTCGGGTAATGGTAGGACTAGAGGGAATGGATCAAAACTAGAGATGGGTTGATTCAGACTGGACGTTAGGAAGAAGTTCTTCACCATGAGGGTGGTGAGACACTGGAACAGGTTGCCCAGAGAGCTGGTGGAAGCCCCATTGCTGGAAGTTTTTAAGGCCAGGCTGGAGGGGGCTCTGAGCAACCTGATCTGGTGGGAGGTGTCCCTGCCCAGGGCAGCGGGGTTGGAACTACATGATCTTTAAGGTTCCTTCCAACCCTAACAGTTCTATGATTCGAAGTCCTCCCTCTGTCGAGGTTAAGTCCAGGACAATGAAAGTCACAGGACACCACTGTACATGGTACAGCTTCAGCACTGTCAAACTCTGCCCTCCAGCCTTCTCTTGGAAAATATATTATTATAAGCACAGTTAATTCCTTGTAGCTGTCAAGAGGCTTTATTTTTTCTTCTCCCCTGTGATGAATTCCCTGTTAAACAAAATAATGTGACAAGGAATAATTGTCAAAGAGGTAAATTCATACTCAGCTCTTTTGATGATTTGGCATTTTTTAAATTTGCCTAGACAGCAAGAAATGTTTTTTCAGACATACTGGACTTGAATAAAATCAAAGGTGCTCACAGTAAAATACCCGTTATCAACATTTCATAATGGAGAGAACTGTGGGCAGACACAGGTCAAGATTTCAGAGCAAGACTCACTAGATGTGTTGACTCTGTTTTGAGGTGGGTAACTTGCCACGCCCTGAAGATATTTGGTTTTCAGAAAGAGTACGGGTCAGCTCAGAAAATGAGACTTCTGTGAAGGTCTGTCCATTTGGTGCATCATTATGCACCACTTCATAAAATCTCAAGTAGACTCTTCTCTACTCTAACTGCTATTTCTGCTGTAAAGATGTGCAAAAGGGGCTATACTCATTTCTCATCAAGAACCTGAATCAACACTCCTGGAAAACTCCCATTAGCTTGAATGTGAATTGCCTTATGCCAATATAAAGTTATAAATATGGAATAGCACCACTGGCACAGAACTGACACTATTGTAAAATATGAGGTATGATTACCTTGGCCTGTTTTATTCTGCATGCTGCTTCAGTAATACAGCTTCCAAGGCCCACCAAAGTTTGCAATAATCGCCTAATTTGCATAAGATGTCTATCCTCCAGTCAATGGCTTTTTAATGTTCCTGTGATTCCACAGGGCAGTGATACCGGGCACACAGCTTTGGCAGGGGGCCACCTGAAATATGGTGTTTCCTTTGCAGTATTTTATTAGCAAAAGACTAGGTAATGGAAAGAGTGTTCAAAGAGGTGTAAAAATAATAATAGCACTGAGATATTGATTTATAAGGAAATGGTTTTAGATTAGAGCAGGATAAGCAATACTTAAATTCAACATCAAGTAAAAAAAAAAAAAGTTTCTAAAATATTACTACAGAGGGAAACGTGAGACACAAGGAGCAACAAACCCAACAGTAGGCTGGAGAACAGAACAAGGTGTATCATTGGCACAGGGAGAAGAGAGTACAACACATCAGCTTGACACTAGACCTTGGTGAAGGCAATTCATTAACTTCGTGTTTTGCAGGTAGGGAAAATAAGAGAGATGAGCGACTTGCCCGAACAAGCTAGTAGAAGAACCAAGAAGAAAAGTCAAGACCAAGGTTATGGTCTTCATTTCCACTGGCTTTAACATTGCATTCCTTGGAGAAGGAAATGATATTAAAAGATGCTGGCCCGAGAATATCCCCCTGAAGACACGCTGTGTGTACAGGGCTAGAGACAGGAATACAGGCTGGAGAAATCCTGGAGGGAAGCGGCGTTGCTGCAACACCAGTGTAAGCGCAAAGACCAAAGGGGCAGCTAAACCAAAACAGATTGCGTCACGAAATCACATTTCTTTCTGGAAGGGATGAAGATTAATCAAGACAGAACTAAAAGTGAGTCTTTGATAAAACGCTTAAGTGGCTACACTTGAACTGCAAATTATTTGCATCAACTAGAGGATGAAACAGTAGTTTTCCATTATGCTGCAGGAAATAGCGGCTAGCTAAATAACTCTTTTAACTTTCCTCTGGCACCTATTGATTATATCCAATAGAAATTAAGAGTAGAAGGCAATTAAGTTCAAAATTTAATGGTGTTCTGCTCCTGTTAATTTACTGCCTGACCTGATCAATACATTACACGGGATAACAATCTATTCCAGCAAGGCTTGGTTCCTCCAGTGTCCCTTCCACTAAAATTATAATAATGACAAACAACTAAATTTTAAGCTAAAAATACATAAAAATAATAAAATAACACATAAAATAATTAAAAATTGGATTATTCACTGTAGTGGTGAAAACAACAACTTAAAACTAAATTGATTTTTACAACGCAGAGCTTGGACATTGTCAAAATATTAGATAAACTGCAACCTCAGTCTCGCAGAACCCTCTGGAAGTCGAAATCTCAAGGAAGTTTTAAACATCTCACATACACAGCAGTACAAAAAACCCACCCTTAATCTAGAGGGCAAAATTGAATTATGAAACTAAAGATCAATGGTAGCACAAGAAACAATATTGTGCTTAGTTGTTCTTTTTTGTACATAATAGTTAATGTCTCTAGGTGAATAAATACAGTATAGACTTTATGTATAACGAGCTCTATCAAAACCTGGAAGAAGTTTTGAGTTGATTTGCATTAGGGTGCAGGTTTCTTTGGACCTCTCTGCAAAACCTTATAAGCACTGTTTAAATAAGCCATTTTCGTAAAGAAAACAGGAATGGGGTGGCGTTTGTCACCTCCTTTTATTCCCAAAAGCGGCTCAGGAGGAGGTGCACAGAGGAAGGTGAGGGGCAGGTAAGCCTCCATCAACCTGCCTCGCAGCCACTGTTGGATCCCACAGTGCCACGCAACACTGGGTGGCTTTGAGGACCACAGGCATGCTCCTTCAGTCCTGTCCTGCAGACATAATCCTTCAAGAGGACAATCCAGGTGCAAATAGCGACCAACAGTCCAGCATGGGTCAAGCAATGGAGTATTTCTCCAGAGAGGTATCTCCTTCCAGGAGCAGAATCGTCAAGTGACTCTCTCCCTCTGTGTGTGCCTATGTGCACACAGGCATGCCTATGTAACTGGCTGAATTTCATCACTTCTTTGCCAAAATTCAACATGTCAGCATAAAGTCAAAACAAAATATGATGAGGTTTTCTGAAAATTTCCTCTTCACTGATCGGCTGTATCCCTACCAGCATTCACTGTGTAGCCAGCACACCATTAATCACTATGAAACATTTCCATTTATTTTGACACCAAAGACAAATTGGAAGAAAGAGTATTTTGGGATAGGAACAGAAAGCAGGCTGTAGGAATATCTCCTTTTACTTTAGGGTTTCCCCAGACTGCGTGTAGAACAGGACCCTGTGGGTCTGCCCCCCATGCTGTATGTTTTTCTTTCATCCTTTACAGATACAGAAATAGTGATCCAAACAGTGTATGGTTTTAATCTATGTAGTTACTGCACACTTTTTCAGGTTTCTAAGAAAGAAAAAAATTACATATCTTTGAGATTTTTCACTCTATCCAGTATTGCCTAAAACAGCAAGTCTGCTCCCACTCCGCAGCATAACCTCTCTTCACCTCTGTGGTGCCCAAAGCCCAATCTTTCTTTTTTTTTTTCCACTACAAAAAGCCTGTGCTCTTGCCCTCGCTGGATGCCTACCTCGTTTTGCAGCATAAGCTGGTAGACTGTGGTTCCCTGTTAGGCTGCAGAGCGCAAATATAATCCCCTTGGTCTCTGCAAAACTCCTGGCAAGAACCTCTCAACATCTACGGTGTCGTTTTCTTAGTGAAAAAAACAAACAAGAATACGACTGTAATAATTCCAGGCACCTGCCATTTTTAGCTGAAAAATGTGGTAGGAAGCAGCAGCATCTACTTTCTTTGACATCTCGTAGCATGCCGTGAAGGGAGCGAATATAAGGGTAGACATAACCAAAATATGTTGCACAAGGAGGACACTACACTAACGTAGCTGATTTATATTCTACAGAAAGCTACATTTAGCAAGACCTAGTATTTCAGGAAAAACTAGCAGAACAAGCGCACGATCCGTACCCTAAGCACAGGGATACTGCAGTAAGCCTTGCCCATAATTCTACTCAAAACCCGTGGACTCAGCAGAGCCAGGAAGGGCTCTGGCTGGCACTTTTGCTGCTTCTGAGATCTGCCAGCACTGCTAATGTTCCTGGCTACACATTTCCTCCAGGTCCATGACATCTAGGCAGTCATATTTAGGAAGGGAAAGTAAAAAATTAAGAACGTCAGAATAAAAATGCAGCAAGATTCAGCAAAACGCAATTAGTACTTCCTAAAATGGCACAGTTGTCCACCAAAAAAAACAGAGCTGGCACTCACAAAGGTGGCAAAGATGCAGTGTAACAGGTCATTAAGATCCAGTCGGTCCTTACAGGATTTCTACCAATGATGCACCGTTGAAACAGAAAGAGAACATTTATCACCTTGCATTTTTAATAGCAGTCAATATTAGAGACCAGCGCGTTATATTTGCTTCTTATCTCCTACTACGCAAAGCAGAGCCTAGGAAATGCTTCACAGTTGGCAATTTATTTGATTCAGGAATGTATTTTGTGTCCGTGAACAATCTGCTCACGGAGTGTGTCGATTACACTTTGGTTATTTTAGAACTATTTGGTGAAAAAAATATAAAAAGAGGACAGTTTGGTCTCCAGCTACTGTGGTAACATTTCAGGCATGCCCTACTGAGAGTTTAGTAGCTGGGTTGAAATCCTCCCGTCTAAACCACAGCCAATTTATTCCTATAACACCACTTCCTCACAGGTCATCATCTGCATGGATTAGACCCGAGACCTGGAAGTTGTTTAAAAACATGACTTTCTATTGCTATTTCTATTAGTTTAATAGTGATCCAATAATAAATGACTCTAATCCCCTTTTTCTTTTCAAATGCCAGACTATTTTTCTCTACAAATACAGACAGGAAAGGGAAAAAAACCCTAATTAAAGAAGGTTAAATCAGCAGGGCAGAAGTTCCTTACAGGGTTTAATATATAAAAGCATCCACAGGCAGGTTTTTTCCTATACAAAATATGTTTAACAGTTAGGCTGTAATTTTTTTGGCATTTCTGCCCCAAAGTTCCATATTGCATTATATTCAGAGTCAGGGTAGCCTTTTCACACCACCTCTACTGACCTTTATGGGACTGGCTTCCTTGCTTCTGAAGACCAGGAAAAAAAGACCCACCAGGCTCACTTCAGGCTGCTCCTGGTACAAGTGGCAGAGCAGGCTCACAATTTGCCTTCTGACTTCCCAGGATCCGCTCAGCCAAAACAGCCTGAAGGTGGGAATTGCCCACAGCTGCTCCCCACCGGCAGCTGTGGATCAGGAGCCCCTGAGGACGTGGTCCCATCACACCGGAGCTGGATGCTCTCATGCAGGGCTCGTGCCAAATAGGAGCTACTGGTTTTGGAAACTAGTACAGAGCAGCGGGAGGCTGCCAACACTAACTTCCTAAAGGTTAATACTTACAACTACATTTTGGCTGGTATTTTCAAAGCTGCCTAGAGGGAATGGATGCCCAGTCCCCATTAATTTTAATAGGAACTGGGCAGGCACAGTCCTTACGAGGCTCTGACTATTTCAGCCTATTACTGTTGGGTGACATAAGGTTTGATACTGCAGGAGGCTGATTACCTGCTGGGAGCACTGAAGCTAATGCAGCTCCTATATTTTGGCCTGAAAATTGAATATGCAAAATGCATGAAGAGTGTGGCGATGCTTACCATAAATAATGAGTTTAAAGTGAAAGTGGTTCACATGGAAAGAGTCTAATCCAAAGCTTGTTACAAATGAGCATTCCTGATTATTTCAGAAATATACTGATTCGATACAGCCCACACTTGCAGGAGTTTTCACTAAAGGCTTTTGCATAAAGGTGGCTACATTTGGAGTGCAAGCTTCTAACCTGCTTTGTCAATTTATTCCTTCTATTAGGAAATTGTATCAGCTTTCAAAAGGTTTTCAGTGCCAGTAAACAGTAACAGCAGAACACAGATCTGGGTGGTACGTAATTACATTTGAATTTTAGGAATTTCAAAACCTCCCCCATTCATTTTTTTACCAAACCTGACTCTACACAATACAATTAGACCACATCCATTGTAACCACAGGTCATTTCTGATCATAGTTTCCATCCTGCAGTGTTTTAATGAGCAAACACAGATGGGAAATCTGCAATCTCGAACTGATACTTCTTGCTAGAATCCCCACTTGTGGGCACCAGGGGTCATTTGAAGAACACAAGCCAGGTAGCAAGGCTATAATTTACTTAATTTGTGTTTGCAAATGGTTTTTTTTTTCCCCGCAATGACCACACAGAACTTACACTGTTTCAGATGGATTCTGCAATACACCCTCATTATCGCTCATCCAGGGAAGTACAGCACTGCCATCTCCGACGGATAGAATAGATTAAAAAAAAAATCTAAGTCAATACTTACAATGGAGAATTAATTGGTTCCACTGCTAAAACTGATTTATCAGCACGTTATTGCAAATAAATGGATAAAAAAAATATCCATGTTGGCCAACCAAACAATAAAAAATTACTGTATCAAATAAAGTCAAATTGTAACTGAAGACTTCAAAATAGGATGAAACTTTTCCATATATCTGCTTGGCAACTTTTCCCCTCTTTCTTTTATTAGTAAATTCACAACATTGACAAACCGTTTTTGTTTTCAAAAGTTGCATTTCAAGAACGATCACACAATCCCCCCAGACTTTACCCTTTAGTTGGTATGAAATGCAGCTGCCTGAACACTAATGTGATTTGTTTGTTATAAGATCTTTTTTTTTTGGCCCAGACTGAATCAATTCTTGCTATATTAAAGACAAAGCGTATATACAGTTGTTTGCATCTCTTAACACGCGAATGAATTCTTATGAGTCTGCTCTACAGCTCTTTTTCTTGGCTTATGTCAGACTGGGGTCTGTCCATTCTTCACTAGTATGCTGCAGTATTATTTTATGAAATAACACTAATTTCTTTACATTTTCTGGGTACGTCAAAAGACACTGGAAGTCTACAAAACTAGCTGGCATCCTACTGGGAAGCTGTTGCCAACCTCCTCTAAGAGTTAGGACTGTTCTTCTAATTTCCAACCTACGTCTAGTGATGGGGAGTTTATATCTATTAAATCCTCCACTGTTTTCTTAGCCTTCATTCCTGGTGCTCATGCACTGATCTGACAGCACATTCATTTGCCATCCTTCGCTTTGCCGCCCGACAACTCTTTTCTCTCAATAGAGGCTGCGAACTCTGCTGAGCAGCCAAAGCCTCTCTCCACACCGGGGCCTCCAGGTTAATTCACCTCCTTTTTTGAAGCTGAGTGGCCAGAACTGCGCATCCATCCCAGGAAAGGACCCGTCACCGTGCTACCCAGAAGCATTACGCATCTCCCGCTCTGCCACAAATTCCTCGCCTGATTCCCTGACTGACATCCGGACAAACCAAATTCATCACAACACACAGACGAACAAGAAATGAACAGCACCAGTGCAATAATGAGGCCGGGACTTTGCTACTGAGCTGAACCCCAGAGGAAACACAACCTGTCAAAAACTATACGGATTTTCTCCTTTACTACTTCGTTCCTGTGCTCTGTGGTTCAAAGTAGTGCTCACCCTCCTCTCCCCTGTCCTGCTCAGAGCAATGGGTATCTGTGTCCCTGGCTAACGATCTCACTAATGGGATACAAGTGTTCATTACACTAATGGGCTTTGTTTTTTTTATTTAACAGGGACTACAGCTGCTCTTGTTTTAAAACGTGTCCATCCAGTTAGCTATTTTCAAGAGGAGGAAAGGAAATTTCCCAAGGAAACAGAGTTCATTTTGTATTTGCATAACTATATTACATGCAACCGCATTTGATGGTATTTCGTGGAGGGGCCTGAAGAAAAAGGACAGGGCACTTTGTAATAATAAAACCAATACAGAGATATGTTTTCTACTCTCATTTGAGTTAATGGGAGATTTGCCATTGTCCTCAGTTAGGACGGTGTCATTTGCTTCTCAATTTTGTTCCTGAGTGATGGTTTGTGCTGATGTTTCACCTTGCTGTTTGTGAGTTCTGGGCACATTAGGAAGATAAAAAAAAAAATGTACTGACCATGCACATGCATCTTGAAAACTCTGCTGTATGCTTGCTGCCTAGGAACTGTAATCAAAAGGAAATGATTACACAAGACCGCATATTAAAAACAATCCATCTGCCTGCAGAACAGGTTTTATGTACTAATGACACAGGACAGAATGCTTAAATGGTAGAGCACAGCTCCTTTCCACACCGCTGTCTTTTGCGTGATAGTTTCAAAAGGGAGAGGCAGCACTTTTTAAAAATTATTGAATTTTGGCATACTACATCAGCACTTGTGCTTGCTTAACCTTGAGCAGTTATTGTAGTAAACTGAATGGTCTATGGAAACACCTCCCAGAAAGGAATAATGCTTCTTTTTTTGAGATACTGGATTAATAAACTGCTTTCTGACACCTATGTATAGGGACCCGTTCCAAAACCTGCAGGCTGTGTACGTGTACTTCCTCGGCACAAAGTCTAAGATTTGAAATAAATCCCTCACTTGACATGTACTTACTTGATCCCTAAATGTAAGGCAATTCTGCAACGTTAATGCGTGAAAATCACCCAAAAGAGGCTAAAGAGACTAAAGGGCTGACAGACTGCTGCGGGGTTTGGGTGCTACAGCTACCTGGCGGTATTCTGAGGGGAGGAACTGGAAATGTGTCTGTGATCAATTTTATGGATAATCAATCCTCTGAAATCAGTTAAACACTTCTTGACTTGTCCGCCTCTAGTTGCAGTTGCCAGATTAATTAATGTAATTCAACACAACGGAGAATCCCAGTGCTAAATAGTGACTCTTATTTGAACTCACTGCATCAATAAAAGGATTAACGAAGTGTATTCTTACACAGATTTGGTCCTTGTCTCTTTAAAATTTCAGTGTGTAATAACTTCAGGTTCTTGTCTCTTAATTTAAAGAGAACACACTATGTAGCAGCACTTTCCATTTTTACTTAATCATCCACTTCTTTTGTGTCTGAATCCTAATCCTACGAACCACATTCAAGCCTTGTGAACTAGCTCCATGTTTATAGATAGAAGGTAGCTTCAAAAGAAAAGAAAAAGACTTAATGCTTTGCAATACTCTGATCACATATTTTCTATAATATATTAGAGCCTCCTGTAGACAAGCAGCATTTCACAGCCCGGGTGCACTGAAAATACAGTATCCAATGCAGAAAAAAAGTATGATGTGAGCTTATGCAGAATTAGCCATCTAGTAATACGGTCCTTCCTGGCAGAGATAGATTATCATCTGAATTGCTGCAGAGGTTTGGTGTAAGGGGATAGAGCACAGAAGCTAACCTGACTTTAATGTTTCTCTAAGCTACTCTTGGCCACTGATTAGCTGAACACTGGTCCCATATATTCCCTAAAGACCGTGCGCAAGGATTAATAGCCAGTTGCCATTCTGTTCATTTTCCTAGACTCAACAAACCGTGTCCTCATTTGGCACAAACTAGCATCTCACTGGGGATTTCAAGAGCCAGTTTACACCAGCTGAAAATCTGTCTCTGGGTGTCAGTCCGCTTTTTGAGTGCATCTTAAATACTGTGCTTGGACTGCACACGTGCGCTTTGTCACACAAGACACAGAGAGACCCCGTGTTGTTTTAAAGGCATGGTATAAAGGTTTAAGCCTTTTGCGCCTAAGACACCACACATCCTGTATCAGCTGGCAACATCACTCCACGCAGATTTAGAAAGTGGTAGCAAAGCTCTTTCTCTCGCTGCCTTGCTGCTGCCACACAGGGCAGCTACAGGCTCCACACCTCATGGTGGCCGTGATGGATGCGGACACATCAAGGGTCTTACACACAGGTCCCTCCCAGATATCCAGATCTTACTCTTCTGAGCTACTTCTGTGGCACCCCCCCAAACAAAGCTTTTTGGCTCCGACACACCTCTGCTCACCCCAGCCTTGTGATGTGCTCTTGGACAGGCTTTTTCCATCTAGTTCCTGACATTTGGAAGTCTCTTCCTCAGCATCGCTGAAGATTTTTTCCCCCCCTACAACTACCATCTGTAGATTTGCAGATAGATTTGTCGGGTTAGCAGACGGCTGCTGCCCCCCTTCTGGGCTAATCTGGGCTGGCGCACACAAAAGATCTGTGCACACAAAAGCTGTGAAAACCCCTTCTCCTGGTTGCTCTCCGTGCTTGGCCAGGCAGCATGCCTGATCCTCCTCCCACCTGAACTCACGGGGCTCACCTGCATGGTCTTACCTGTGTCTTCACCCCCGCAAGGGAATTTTCTCTACTTTAGGCTTTTTCCCCACCTAGGTTGTGCTTCTTTTTGCCGGCTACCCTCCATGCCTGCGCTCGCTGCCTCCAAAACCCTTTACCAGGCTCTTTCCAGTGCTGTGATTAACACTTAATGCTACCTATAAGAGGAGAAAATTCCTACTGTTTTTCTCCTTAACCTCTAGCAGGCTTATTGCAAGTATTTTAGAGAAAGGTTACTTTCTTCTGTATGGAGGTGAAGTAATTATATGTTCCTGAGTGTCTTCACACTGCTTCATGGCCGTGCTGTTCTCTAATTTCACTGTAAGGCTGCTGCTTGTGCACCTTGGTTGGCTGCGAGGGCTCTGCTCCCTCTGTGTCGGCACTGAAACCTATCAGCTGGAGCCTGGAAAAATGACCACCCCTCACGCAGATGGAGATAGTGCCATGACTTATGGCTTTTTTCCCCTCTTAAGTAGAAAAAGAAAATGTTTTTTCTGCAGAAATTGGGATTTAAGTGAGCTCTCTGCACTTCATCGGGGTGGATTAGTCAGCTGTTGTATGGGTTTGATATTAAAAGGGTGGTTGCTTTGCTACATAGGAAACCGCAATGTCAATTGGAAAAGAAAGAAATATAAGACATAGGTAGGGAGATAAATTATAGCCGAAATGAAGATGTACTCACATAAACCCACAGTCAGATGATCTCATTAGTTGTACCATCTTCACACCAGAAAGACATCATCATCCGTCTACTTCTCCCTAATGCCTGGCAGATGTTTGCATGCGGCACAAACAACACAGCCCTCGCCGAGAAATGGGGAAGCGCCTAATTCAGCAGCCCTCATTGCCGAATGTGGCTCAGGTTGGCTACAAATCTGACCCTCGCATATCCTCCCCCTCTGCACCTTAATAACTGGAAACACACACATACGCATCTGAACAGCATTTTGATGCACTGCCCATGGCAGAATGACTCTACAGCATGTGCACAGATACACACACACACACACACATATATATATATTTGTAGATATGCTTGTTCAGGGAGAAGTGTGGCCTCTCGGCTCTCCCCAGGTTGCTCACTGACGGTCTGGGTTCAGGAAATGCTACTGTGCTCTGACACAAAAGCTCACCCACCATCGGCAGGGTCAGGCACATACCTCCCATCTGCTCCGTTCAGCCCCTGCCCTGCAGACTAGAAGGCAAACTGGTAACGAGAGCCGCAGTGCTTGGTAAATGAACTAATTACTCTGCGTCGTCACTGCCAGTTTTGCTTTTGCTCCCACCGAAGTCAGCACCTCTCAGGATCTGGCTGCAATTTCAGGGTGGCTGCAAGGGCGATTCAAGAAGACACGTTTCTGGACAAAAGCAAAGTCTTAAAATATTCCACTGCACAGTTGGGATTCTCTCTCTCCTTCTCCTTTTTTAATAGCGCACGTGACACGCCGTGAATTTTTTTTGAGCTTACTAAATGGGTGTCAGTGGGGAACAGCTACATTTTTTTCCTCCTTACAAATGAAGTCATCTGAATTCAGCAAATCAAGAAAATACGAGTCTCCTGCTTAGTTCCAGTGGTGCTGCAGAAGGACGGGGTTATAGATTTTCCCAGGAGTGTGGAATAATTCACCAAGCCTGCTCGTTATTCATATAGACAGTGCATTAATAATATGGGACCCTGAGATCTCTTCTTATCTAGGCCGAAGCACAGCTAGAAGGATGAGAAGCTGACTCCTTGGATTTCAAAAAGCATTTTTCCCCCCTTTCTTCGAGAAATAAGAATTGATTGAAAGCGTTTTCACAGAGTGGAGAAAAAAAAAGGCTTTCTGGTGATACCACCTAAAGTACACATTAGATAAATAGAAAACTATTGGCTTTGTGACTGTGAACCGCTTTCACTTGATGTAAGTGCTGATAGATACAGGATTATATCTAACAAAGCATTTACTAAGGACCCGACCCAAAGTCAATAGGAGTCTTTCATTTGACTCTACAGGGCTCGAATCCTGCACTCACTCCAGGGAGAGCCAGGAACTCTCCCTATGTCCCTCTGAGCGGTGGGAGTGGGGCAGCACGGGAGCTGTGGGAGGGTGCGTGGGCTGAGGGATACGCTACACCTCTGGGCTGCAGGAACACAGCACCCTTGAATCGTGAATGCTCGCCCTACTGTAGGCATCTTATCCATAATTTAAAAAATAAAATAAATTAGCTCATGTCAACAGAGCGGCTGAACTCGCTGTCTGCCCAAGGCGTGACATAGCAGGTATGACCTTTTCGTTTGCAGGTCCTGGGTGAGAGACAGGAGGGCAAAGGCCAGCAAAGGGAACGTGTGCTGATGAATGCTGTCCTCTCTCTGCTCCCACTGCCGCACATGGAAACGTAAGGATGAGCGGTACCAACCACCCCGGAGCATGACTGGGGAGCTGTGAGGTGCTGGCCCAGAGGGGCATTAAAAGTCACAGTACTCTCATCAGTCACTAAGACTTATCTTATTTTGTTAATGCTGCCCTGATGAAGCCTGATGTAAATTCACAGGGCAGCACGGTGGCTAGTGATGGATAATCCTCAAACTAATAGAAATCTGAAGTATGTATGTACATGCACCGTAGTGTTTCATATATTACCGAATGATTTCAAACTTGATGTGTTCCAAAGCCAGTCCTGTGAGAAAGGGAAATACTGGATTCATTTCATTTTATTGTTTTGTATCAGTGAGTGATTTCCCTTTCCCCTGATGCATGACGGGTATAAAATAGGACAACAGCAGGCCATGGAGAGTTAAAACACTAGTCCTGCTGCCTCACAGCTAACGCTTCAAATCCTCTGTTGTGTACAGCATGGAATCGGATCATCTCAGATCTCTGCAGAGACCTTTCTTGCAGGAATAACTTAGAGAGAGAGATATCACACAGCACTTCAGGAGCACCTTCCTTTTTCCTCATTGGTTTTGACCAGTGTTAAAACCACCTCATTTCCTGAAAGCACCGGCAACATGCACAGCCTGCATGAAAGTCCCTTTGTGATGGATTTCAAAAGCCAGTGCAGGTGCTTTTCTGATATCCCATACTCTGTGGTCCAACAAATTTCACAGATAATTGTGCAAGAAATATTGAGGTTGCCTCTGAAAGAGTTTAAAAAAGACTAGAAGAAGACTGAAGAGAAGGGAACAAAAAATTCAAGCATTAAAAAAAAAAGTGTGCCTGAGAGCATCATTAACCATAACACAGTAAACTACAGTATAGATGAACAAATATATTATTTAAAGGCCTCGAAGAACACACAGACATAACCACCTGCTGATTGTACAGAAAGGTTCAATATCATTGTAAATGATACGGTACAAAGCACATTATTCACAGCGTAAAAGTGACAGTATTAAAATTATAAATATCTTGTATTCTTATCACATTTTTATAGCAATCATGTGAAGTATTAGAACTGAGAGAATATTATCAGAGCTTTTCTGTTAATATTTACTCAGTAACTCCACAGGCTCACTTGGCCTCTGTTCCCACCTCCTTCACTGGCTATTTGTCCTGTTTACCGAGATCCTGGGAGGAACGTGAGCAGCCGCTGCAAAGTGCACTGGAAAGTAAAAGTGTGTGTCCTTACAGGGAATGGGAAACTTCCAAATAGGAGTATTTTTGCATGCCTCCAACTAGAGTGTAGAAAAGGTGGAGACTCCCACATCCGACCATTCATGTTGTTTATACTGAGTTCAAAAACGAACGGCTTAAAAAAACCCAAAACAACAAACCAAAACAAAGAAATAAATTAATGAAGTGGACACAAGACTCTTTAGCTAATGGAAGCAGCCAAAGAAAACTGCAAGCAATGTGCAGACCAGCCACAGAGAACAACACCACGATGTAAGTGCATTAATCAATTTACTGCTGCCACTTGCTCCTTGTTGCTCTCTAGCTCACGCAGCCAGCTTTATTCATGCTGCAGAACAACACTCAGAAAGGTGACATCAATTTTGCATGAAGATTAGGTCAATGAAGAATAAGAGGTGGACATTACAGCCCTGACCCAAATATGACAGCGTTGGTACAAGCTTTACATTTGATACTGTCACAACAAAGGTATTTTAATGTTATGAAACCTCACATGATGCCACAATCTGGTAGAACCACCAAACCTGGAGCAGTCAGCAGCCATTTACGTGAAGAAAGTGTCTTGGGTTGTAAAAAAGCAAAAACAAAATAAAAACAGCTTTTGTGGCAGCACTGTGAATGCAAATCCCCCAACAGTATTTAAATATTTTGAGAATATGCTGAGTACGTGTAGAAAACGTTCAAACAGCAATTTTAAAGGTATTTAAAAGCCACGTTTTTTTCATCAGAATTTCACTGTGCTCAGTGTGTTCTGTACTGAGAAGGAAGATGGGGCAGGAAAAGAAAGCTCTGATGAAGTAATGAACAAGATTAAGGATAACTCCACATTACCCATGAACACCAGAAGGAATGTTGGTCCCACTTAATGTGAAAGTTGTACTGGGAATGGTGAAAAATTCTTTAAAAACCCAAATATCTGTTTTCAAAAAAGAGAAATATAAGAGGGTGTTTTTTCCTTTTTCATTTTAGTGTATTCTTCAGTTTTACGTGGAATAACAGAAAATTAAATTAAGAAACAACAACTAAAATTTTGGAGCCAATGACTGATCTTTATTCACAGGGGTCAACAGATTTCCTAAAGGTTGTGGGCTTGACGCCTGAAAGGACAATCGTCATGTGGCCACTGACCCTATCAGGAAGATGCAAGAGAACTTGCTATGAAGAAGCAGAGGACATTACTGGGAACATCTCTCTTTGATAACCACAGTACCAGAAGGAGAAACCAGTTAACAAAGACAAAGGAATAAAACCTGAACCCACAGGAGAAATCATACCAGCCACGCGACAGCTAGCAAGGGGACAAATCCCAGCTATTTTTATGCTGACACCCGAGTGCCCTCATAAGCCCACAGAGCCTATTGCAGGAGGAGGAAAATTCATGGGCTTCTGAAATGAGGAAGACAAGCTGTTTGTAAGCACAATAGAGAGGGAAGGTGCGAATTCAGAAGCATGGCTAAGAAACCTTTGCAGAAATAACCTGCACGTCACACACAAAGTGTCTGCAGTAAGAGGAAAATGAGAGAGAGCGGGTCCATTAAAGCATGACGCTAGAGGGGTCTGCGTGCTAGTCTGAGATGCAAATTCGAGCCATTTGGTGTCCCCGACCATCTCTGAAGTGGGTGGGCAGGACGGTAGATGAGTTGCTCTGGTACCTTCCGACAGCCGATACACATGCTGTGTCCGAGAGCACTGCCGCGGGGTGGGTCAGTACCCCTCTAAGCTGCACAGTCCCTCGTGCTCGGGAGGCAGAGGGCTGGGGAGTCCCTGGACATGCTCGACACTGCTTTCCCCCCAAAAAAAAGGACCCTCTCAAGGTGCTGTAACACACATGAACTAAACCCATTTGGGCCTTGCTCTGGAGAGGTATTTGGGCAAATGGAGGAAATAATAACAGCCATGACAGAGAGCTGAACAGACTGATGCCCACGCTATGAGCTACAGCCAAGTGACATGCAAGATAAATTGTAAGGAGGGAAGGGAGCATTCAAATCATCCTTCAAAAAAATAAAAAAAAGACCTTGAGGTAGTGAAGGGACAGAAGAGGCAAAAAACCAGAAACTGGCATCTCTGTTTCATGACAAGATTTTGCTTTTGTTTTGCTCTCGCTGTTGCTACTACATAATTCATTGGTGACTGAGGCAGGTTTTAGGACAGCCTCAACTGAATGAGCGGCAAGGAATAATTTCTAACTTCAGAGGCTGCCACAGCCTGGACTCACTGTACTTTTTTAAGATGAGGCTCCAAAGAAAAAGTTTGCTGGACTTGTCAGGAAGCAATCCTTGGGAATACACAGCAACTTCCCGCCCTTCACAGTACCAATAACACATACTCAGCCTGAACTTCAGGCCGTTCAGGAGAAGGATTGCATATGTGCATCCCAGGTACTGTGACGGCGTGCTGCCCAGGATGAGATCTCACAACAAGAGGACAAAAGGACCGTTTATCACTCTTGATACTTAATAAAAAGGTTAAGCTGACTTCTACAAATAACAGTATTTTCTCTTAAACAGAAAACAAAGATAGCTCTCCACACAGTCCCACCCACACAGCCCAGCTGTGTCCTGGAGCAATGGCTGGTAGAAGTAGAAGGCAATGCAATCTCTCCTCTGTAACGTGAACTCAAACTGTCAAAGCATCAGTCTTGATGAGGTGTTTTCTGACAAAATTGGACTGAGAAACACCAAAAGCTTGATTCTGATCCCATTGAGTCACAGTTTAGCCAACAGTATAAACAGGGAAAGAACTGAGGTTCATCTCAACTAAATAGCCGTCAGGTGGTGATTGCTCAAGGCAATAATCACAGATGGGAGTCAACCTGCTAACATGGGATCTCCCAGTCCTTGTCACCTCTCAAAGGCAATCAGTCTGTTTGGCTGTGAGTGTGTTGCTGTACCTGAGCATCCATGGGTTTTTAAGTAATGGATCCAAGCAAGCTTTCTTAATGATAGTTTATGGCTTGTAATCCTATACAGTGTGAGATTAAACAGCCTTAACCCTTTCAATACGGTAGGCAAAGAAGGTAAAAAGTTGCAGATGACCTTTTGAAATGGCTTAATGCACAAAACAAACAGCAAATCCCAAATCTTTGTGGGAGTTAAAGTATTGACGTCAATGGGACTCCCATGGGAAGTTTTGGGAGCTTTGCCTTAGCAAGAACAGAACCACTAAATAGGTCAAAGTTTTGGCTTAAAACAGGTCAGTATGTCAAAAGTCACAAAACAAAGTCTGGGATAAAACAAAGGCCAAGGAAAATGCCCCTTCTGTTAATTTTTACAAGGAGCATATTGGGCTTTTGAACTGTTCACCAGCCATCTACAAAAGAAGCTATGGGCTGACTACAACAACTAAACTTGAAAGGGGAAGACATTCCTTTGTAGTTCAGGTTTGCTGGCTTTGAAGTCACTGTGAGTCTTACCAGTGACTTCAATGGGACTAGCTTTGCACTTTTATATTAGTCATTGTTTTATCCTTACTCCTTTCAAAATTCCAGACAATAACATTTCTTTTCATTGTAATCCTGACAGAGCAATTAGGCTCCAGTCCACACCTGCACCCGACTTTTTTTCTTAACACAGCATTCTTTGAGGTCCTCTTCTCTGAACAGAATTATGAGATCTGAATTAATGGTGTCTCTCTGCTCTATCTCGCGCCTCTGTTTTTCATGACCTGCTGAAGAACATGAAATTCTTCAAGGCTTGTACAGCTGATCTTTGGTTCAGACCAGCTGTGGGTTTCACCTACAGTTTTATGAGTGTGCTTAACAGGAAAAGAAAAGCTTCTTTTTATCAGGGTAATTAAGCAATAACAGAATGACAGAATGTGGATTAAAGTGTAATCATTCACAGATGCATTCATAGCGTGTTTTTAGTCACGAATTCAGAAGCTGAATCGCATTCCCAATGCAACAAGCTATGAATTACTGCCTCATCTCATAATTTCAAAATTTGAAAGCATTTTTTAAATAATAAAATATTTTCTTTCTATCCTTAATCTATAAACCAGATACGTACACACCACAAATACTTGCTGAGAACACATGAGATTCTCATTCCTCCAAGGCACCCCCAATCTCTCATGTTTTTAGTGTTGACCGTGCAAGCCTCAGAGCCTCGTCTACGGAGTCCACTGCGCCCACCAATACTCCTGTCTAACTTAGGGCTACAACTGGACCAGCCCCTGCTCCCTTGCTACTGCCTTTTCAGGATGCGATGGAGGAAAGGTACCCAGAAGAAACCATTTTTCCCAGTGTTTGCTTGTACAGCTCCCCCTCTCACTCACTTGGGGGCAGGCTGAATGCCAAATGACAGACCCCAAGAGGAAACATCGGGTGCTTCCAAAACCTGCAGCTACACCACCACCCCTGGAAGTCCAGCTGTGGGAAGGATGAGGAGAGCACAGGGCAGAGCCCACGGCAGAGCCCACCTCAGCTCTGGCTGAAATGACCCCTGGGGTCTTCAAAGCACCTTTGGGCTGTGGGATGGTATAAAACAGTGGCACCAGATATGTACCATAAAGAGTAGTGAGGAATTTCGATGAGATATTCTGTTTCACAAAGCTGCTGCACAGAGGGATTCTGCAACACAGAGACGCTTGTTTGGGAAGGGTAACTAATGGGATTAGCACCACTTACTCCCCGTCTTCTCATGCGATTTATATTTTGCTAAGCACTTCCAAGCCGTGGCTTTCTTGACGATTGCTCCATGGTTTCACCCTGCAGCGGTGGCAGCGGAGCCCCAGAGAGGAATACACGCTGTGGAGCTAGACCCGATATGAAACCCAGACACAAATAACACGGTGTTTTTCTTTCAGCGAAAAAATCCCCATGACAAGAAATGGCACGAGTGATTTCAAAAGATAAAAGATTTTTTCCTAGCTTTTTGCAATGTTTGTTACAGGACAAGACCACAGGATTCATTTATTTATCTTTTTTTTGCCACTGACTAAAATGGCGAATTAAATCAAAACGAATGGCTGTTGTCTTTCGAAATATTTATGATTCAAAACTAATGTGGCAAAGGAGGGAGGGGCTGTGAAGTGACGCAATTTTGTCCAGTTATTTATTAAGGGCTCAATCCTGCCACAGAATCTGTTATATTTATCTAAGTGCCTGTACTGTACTCTCCTTTTTGGGAGTAAATCTTAACGTGGCCCACGTGCACAGAACCGTGTGCTAAAGTAGCAGGCAAGGTGGTGTAAATGGATGCTTATGCTTTATAGTTTTTCCGTTTCGTTAAACAGAGAATACAACAAAATTCCTATGCAGAATCTATAAACTTAAAGCTATTTACTGGATGGTACACAAACAGAGACATATATACAGGAGGAGCTACTTGCCATCAACACAGGAAGGTCTGTTTCTCGTAGTCCCAGCCACTTTCCCAGGTAGACAGGAGCATTTTACTGTTTGTGATCTTTCCTCAATTCGATTCTTATTACAGCATCTGTGTGCTGCTATAACTTCACACGTTCCTCCTTCTGGCAAAAAAAGAAAAAAAGAAAAAAAAAAGAAAAAAAGAAAAAGAGAATATTGACACTCTGATTAGGAAGAGCAGCAGTGGCTAATCAAAGCACCCAGGCATGCTCCTGTCTGCGTCTCTGCACGGCTTCTATACAGGTGGGATTACAGCGTCATTTCCCCATTATGCGTGCTCCTGAATAAGCCAGGTGCTGCTATACTTCAATTTTAATAGGAAATGCAGATAAATGTACCTCTACAGTAGATACAGCTTGCCTGTCTTATATTAGAAGCTTCCCTGACATCAGCAGAATTTTTGGCTTAAAAGATGACGGTGTCAGGGTCTAGGCCTGAAGCAATGTAGGTAACGTACTACAGTAAATGTGCAACAACTGTTGGCTGGTTTTACGCTTGTAATATTGGAGGCCACTTCCCTCAAATATTCTCTCACACAAGAACAGGGGCCAAGGGAATCCATCTAGAAATAAGCCTTTTCACTAAATATTTTGATTCTATGCCAGTACTCAGCCCTTAGGGGATGACAATCAGCCTCTCCAAATTACAGGATGGTCCAACACCACTTCCTTTTGCTACCCCACTCGCTAAACTGGCAGTTTTAAGGCAGGAAACCTTCCGATTGTGTGCAACATCACCAGGCTTGTCTTCTCCCTAATCGTTCTTTATGAACATTTGCAATAGTTTGATTAGGTGGAGAACACAAAGGAGTAACAGACAGATAGATGGTGGCTTAGGGTTTATGAATAGTCGGTGTTTGTGGCATATGCTACGCACAGAAACAAAGCGTCAAGTGTATTATTGCCATTCACCTTCGCAGTGCAGTGCAAGGAGAGGAGACACGGGCTTATGCACTGCCCAGATAATTTCTTGATTCCTCTGTTCAGATTGTATTTAGCTGATAATCACCAAGTATTTAATAGTGCCAGTCTGTTCCCCACACGTATTTGGCTACTTTATGAAATTGCCGAATAAATTTGGCAGGATTTGTTTAAACTTAGCACAAAACATTGTGCACAGCCTATTAAGGATCAGAGTGTGCAAGAAGGTTTGTGTACGAAGGGCAGGGAGGAATCTCCCTGGACTATATGTTGTTAAGGTCACATGGTGGTGTGCCGTGAGGTGGACCCACAGTACTCAGTGGTACAACAATGACCAATGAAGAGGGACTCTGCAAAGCGTGGAAATGTTTTATAATATTAAATTTTCAAACCGCTGACCTTCCAGGGTGAATCAGCAGATGAAAAACCTGTGAACATCCATTAGGGTAAATGAGCTGAGGTTGCGTGGTCATGGGGTTAAGCACCAACGAGTTTGCAAGCCTGAGACAAGACTAACTCTGCAGTAAATATTTAACTCATCTGGAGAGAAACGCTGCTTCATGTATTAGTTATTAGGTGCATTTGGCCTGCTGACACAAGCTTTTTGAAAGCCCATAGATGCCGCAGAATAGAGATCCCAACAATTCAGAAAGCCATCATCTGACAAATGGTCTTTTAAGTGTCTCTTAGGAGTAAGAGGAATTCTGACAATCAACTCAGCCCCAAATGCTCGTATTTTTCTATGAAGTAATTCTTCAGATAAACTCCCTGTTCCCCCATCCAAATCATATTGAAAGCAATGAAAAGATTCTCATTGGTTTAATTTATCTTATGGTCATGCCCTAAGAGAAGAAAGATTTGTGATTTTATTGATTGCAACCTCAACAATAAAGATAATGTACGCAGTAATAAGCATTTCTAATTTTAGACGACATAGTCTGTGTGGTAAATATCTGTGAATATGCTAAATGCTTTATTTGCTCTATTAATTTGCTATTACTAATAACCACATGAGCTAGTCTTGCTTATTTGGTTATCTATTCAAAATAATGGGTTGTGGTAGATGAGCTTTATAACACCTTTAATTGTTATGTGGAAGCTCGAGTTGCTGCGGCAATAAAGACTTCAACTCAAAGTGTATAGTTGTTTAGGAGTGGCAAAACATAATGAAACTACAAAAGCAATGAAAACCCACTTTTTTTTTACCACTAGACAGTTAAGTACATCAGTTGAAACTTTTATCTGCATGGACTATAACTGTAATGCAAATAATAATAACAATAATAAAAAGACCTTTCCCAGAGCTGACACAGAAGAAAAAATCCATCTTACATGGAGGAAGTTGTGCATGTTACACACCCGGTTTTCCTGGAAAATTTATTACGTGGGATCAGATTTTTCCATTAAAGCACCTTTAGCCTATGAATGATTACTGGATAGCATTGCATGCAATGTGTTTTACTGGTATATATTTCACAACCGTGCAGATACATGTTAGACTTTTTAAAAGCTATATACAAAATGGGGATAGAGGCTCCCAGATAAATACAAATGGACACAGTGAGACTAGGAAAAAAACTCATTGAAAAAGCACACTCTTGATTACGTTATTCACAGAAATATATAAACCACAAATATACTGTGTGTGTGTGTTGCAACTTAAATCTGTATTTCAGCTGTGCAAACGAGGAAACAATTTAGAGCAGGGAGAGGAACACGAATCAGTCTTCGGTTCCACTGAAAAAGAATTAATATGTTCACATGTAAAAGTGAAGTACCTGTTTATTCTGTGATTCTTAATTTTTATTTCCAACTCTTTTTTGGTGGGGAGGAGGGGGTTGGGGGGTAGGGAAGCGCCAAGAAATGCTGTAATACCAATATCTGAGGACTTCTGCTCCTGAGCCAGTGATTTTTTTCTCAGTCGTTCTTCCAGATTATGGGAAGACCTGGCAAGATGTTACAGTGCTGGGAGCCCTGAAAAAAATGTGAATTATTGACCCGATAGGCTGTGAGTGCAGCAAAAGTTTAAATCCTTGTCACAAAGAACAGAAATGTCTTTTTTTTGGAATTTTATGGTCGATTGAGCTAAGGTAGCTTCTTGCTTTGTTTCCACAATAACAGCCTCATCCAACTCATTGAAGTCAATAGTGGCTTTGCCATTGATCTTAAAAGGAGAGGGAAGGGCCCTAAAATCCTCTAAGTAAGTGTCTCCTGAACGTTTTGTTGACAGTTACATTTCATGAAGTGGCCGCTTGGTCCACCTGGTAAGAAAGATAGCATACTTTTTTTTAATTCCCTCCTGCCCCAAGAAAATAAGAAAAAAGACTAGAAATTAAACAGGAACTTGCAAATCAGGAATAGCTTTGCTCTTTCTTCAGGAAGCTTCAGAGATGAATGAAAATGTCCTAACATAACTCATATTCTCTTCACACAAAACTTGACAGTGAGAACAGCTGACCCTTTCTGAGTGCTCAGTTCACAGGATGCCCTGAACTTTGCCCGAAGGAAATGTGATGCCTACACCGAAGCAACAGGGACGGAATTGGCTGCTGGGAAGGATTCTGGGATGCTGAAGATGGCAGCTCTCTGCGGCATGACGACTCTGCTCATATTTCTTAGCCTTCTGGAAGTCTTTGTTGTGCATAGGCTTAAAATGTGAAATGGTAGAAACTGTGCATCATGCTTACTGTAGAACTGGGACAACTTTTTGTTACTCCTGCAAATGGTTTAATTCTAATTGGAGGACACTAAACTCCTGAAAACATGTTCATTTTTGTCTCTGTTATAAAGCCACCTTGAGTTTACAAACTGCAGAGTGAAATATTTTATCATACGTGTGAGCCCACTGTGGGTGGCTGTGATTTAAAATACCTAATCACCTATAGGGTCTGAGTGCATGCCTGCCAGAAGCCAAAAAGCCATCTTCTAGTCATCTCTGGCTTTTATGTCCCTAACTGAGAGGTAATAACAAAAGCATATTTTGCACTTCAAAATTATAACTCGCCTCTCTATTCTAGCCAAGCCTGAACTTATCAGTAAACAAACATAAAAAAGGCAAACGGCAGTACTGATTTGTGTTATACATTGTGGAAGTCATTAACTATGACTCAGGTAGCAAAACTTATACATTCTCTCTTTGACAGTGATGACAATTTAATAGTATTTGACTCTGCTGAGTTACGTGGAGCATCCTGCAGCAATGAGAGAGGTTGTTTATCAAAATGATAAACATGTTTTCATTTTCTCCTTGGCTGCATGTATGTGATCAGAAGTCTAAGGCCATCAAGAATTCACTTATTCTGGCCACCAGGCAGACATTAAGCTATTCAGGACCATCTGTGCTTGAAATGAATTCCACTTAATGGACCTTCCTAGGGCAGGTCAGTCATAATGAATGCACGCGTGCATGAATGCATGAGCAAAGCACCGCTTAGGTGAGACTTCTTGGGTTGTTTGGCGGAGGCGCAGACAGTTGATAGATAAGATATGCCTTTCTTTTTGGGGTCATACGCCCAGTGATTTTAGAATTCAGATCCTCTGTTACATTTGCTTCCATCTCATTGCCAATGCACCACGCAACTTAATCCAGTTGAAGGTTCTTGTAGGAACTTGTTCGTGTTACTTGCAAAAAAATAGTGATACCCAAACAACTTTATGAGCTTTGCTGGTCAAATTCTACCCTCTGTTAAACCATAAGCAACACACCATGGGAACATGAGCAAAGGAAATCATATGGACCAATTCTATCGATACTTCAAAGAGTCCATTAGAACTATTACTGGTTTTCCTAGCTCTGTTTATTTTCAGAGACTCAGCTAGACAGTCTATGTTCCAGTGCTGTCATCCTGTTTGGGGTCATACACCCAGTGATGTTATTCTGATAAATGCTTAAGTACGTGCAGATGTTGCTAGACCAAGGAGATCACAGAAAATTTTAAAGAGAATTGAGGTTCTTTAGACTTCAAGCAAATGTTTAACAACGTGACAGTAAAAAAATTCTTCAGACACTTGAAGACTTTCTGAAAAAGTGCCTACAGAAACTAATGGGTAAAAAAATTTGCACCCTTGCCACCTCATGTCTTTGTATAAACATTCTAGAGAAAGAAAAGGCAATCATGTGATAGCCATTTTTACATCTGCTAAAAAGAACGCAGATTTGGGGGCTGCAGTTTGAAGAGTTTGCAGTTTGAATAAGCTTTGGAAACTTCCCAGGTGTAATTAATACATTCATAAGCTTTAATCAAAATGTTTATGCCAGCTAATGTGCCAGAACTACAGACTACACTGCGCTCAGGGGAAAATACTATACTTTACTTTAAGAAATAATAAGCCACTACTATGTTACTTACAAAATAACATTTTTGCTTCTGACGGGAATATGTAACAGATGGAAAAACAAAGTCCCATGCTACTCCAGGAGCCACTTCATAAGTGAACAAATAAAAGACTCCTCATAGTCACAGTGCAATTACACTCCAATTTTTGTTTTACATATAATTCTCTGACATTCTGTATCTGCTCCAGAGGGAAAAGGATCAAGCCTACGGGATGCATTTTTGCACACAAAGGAGTGCGCACTTCTGCGCATGGAGAGTGACAATGGCTGCAGAGCCATCAGACAGGCTTAGGGTTTGCATTCATTTTTATAAGCTTGAGGGTAACTGTGCCCCAGCTGCCAGAGGGACACCAGTTCCAATGACGCTACAAAACTGCTGAATTTGGCCCATGAACTTTTAAGTAGCACAAAGGTACCATGAGAAAATGGACCCAAGTATAAAAAGTTAGCATTAAGCTATAGTTAATTCTTTCTCATTATGATAACTGATACAAATAGATTCATGGGCTACTCATTATATATGGAGTTAAAATAATTGTGGGAATTTGTAACGAACAGCACATGCTCCGCAAGCCTCCTGGTTATATAACGGATTTTTTTTTGCCCAGTGGATCAGAATAGACTGCAGTGGTCTGTTTCCTGAATTTACATTTATGTTTTCATTAATATTCAGTATTTTCATTGTTCATTATATGGGATATATATTACTTTCAGTTTGGGAAGGCTCTATGCAACTGCAGGAACATAAGCGATTCCCGCTGTGGGTCATTAAGTTTTAGGTTGGGATATTATTTTCTCAAATGGTGTTGCTATGAAAGGGTTCTGCAGACACAGGGTATCCCCTCTAAAGAAAACGCTTTTTGTTTACAAAAGACCAGAACAAGCGGTTCCATGAGGAGTGCAGCTAGTGAGATTTGGTTTCCCGTGGATTTGCATCTTATGGCTCATTTCAAACTCCTATTGAAGCTTCTTCCAATGTCGAGGTCACATAAAAGAGTACTCGTGGAGCTCACAGCTCAGCCGGGAGCCCACGGAACTCTTTCCTGGGGGGTGGTGCGACATTCCCGTTGCGTTCGGGCCCTGATTCCTGGATCACTGATACAACAACGCTATTTCTAGTAAGACCAGAAGAGTTACTGTCTCCCTTCGTGTTGACCCAATGCACACTCGGTCAGAGTCTGGAGGAGAACCGCTGGACAAAGGAGGTCAGCTACAGATGGAAATTAATTTCATACTAAGCCTAATTTTTGAAAGATTCTGAAGGCAGAATTTGAAAGCTAAGAGGGGCAATGTGCATTCAGCACAGGCACCTCTGGTTATTTATGGTGGTATAAGCTAATTTTCTAAGACCAGTTTCAACACAAAAGGCCATTTCTACGAAATCAAACTTTTCTACAAAAATCCATAACAGAAGAATTTCTAGAGGAAAACAATATCTTTAAAATATTTTGTTCAGCAGAATGTTAATATTTCATTTGAATGCTAACTCTTTTTTTTTTTCATTTGTATTTTATTTCCCACTCAGTATAATAGGGGAAACAGAGATATGCAAAGCTCTAATTAGCACATGGATTTGTAGTCTTTTACAACTTTCTACTAATGCTCCCTACCATCAGCCACAGGAGGCTTTTTATCTGAGAGATTTACAGATTCTTATACTTACACACAGAATAGACTCTGATCCTCAAGAACTGGTTTATTCGCAGAAATTAAAAATAAGTATTTTTTGTAAAGGAGAAATGGCACGGATTCTACTCTTGAATTCACAAAGAAAACCCAGAGCACACCAATGTATGAGATGTGGGTGGATCTAGGGCAGGCTTATGGATTTCCATATCAAACCAATATACACACTAGAGAATAGGTCTTTCTACTAAAGAGCCTTGCAAATTGATCTCCTGAGAAATTTGCACAGGACCTTATTCTTATGCATATTAAAAAAAAAAAAAAAATCTCTTAAAGATGAATCAAAGAGAAAATGGTATCCAGAAAAACAAGGCAGTCTTCTAGCAACCACTGCCTCTGGCACACGGCGTCTCCGATGGCAGCGCAATAACCAGCTCGGCTGAGGCATTCAGGAGGACAAGAGGGCAAGAGTGGCTGGAGAGGAATGCTGATGAGGAATTTGCTTCTAGCTGTTACTGAAGCAGAGTTATGGGTAGTTTTAATTATGATTTTGCACGCACGTGTACAGTATACCTAAACACAAAATTGAGAGAGTTTATGAGAAAATCCCACGTGCTGTGTGTGTGTTGTGCTGGCCCTGACAGACAGCAGAGCCCAAGCAATCAGGCAGAGCTGCCTGTAGAGGACCGTACACAAACCCCATACGTTTGATTGCTTTTTTTTGTCACAGGGAGTATCAAAAGTGAATTGTAATAGGTACTATTAGCATTCGTGTATTGATGAACTACAAAAAGCAGATATGTAACCCACGAGGCAGCCGAGAATCCAATGTTCTCTTAGTGGAGGTATCTTCAGTCTTTTAATGAGATTTTTTTACTTCAAAGGGAGATCAACTTAGAGCAACTTTGAGAAATGGAGGTTAGAAATTAGAAGTTTTGGTGGGATTTACAGCTCTGGAACGCCATTGAGAGATGTATGTGAAGAGACAGGACTTTGAAAACTCAGAAAAAGAAGAATTTATCAATCAAAGTAACATATCAAAAAGTAATAGGTATTATGACTCTAAATTTCATCAACTTTCAGTGAGATATGACACTCCTAAAGGTCTATATCACTTGTAAATGGGATTTTTTGCTCTAAATGATGTAGACCTAAGTAAGGCTGAGCATGAAATCTGGAAGTATCTTTAAAAAAATCTTGCCCTTAGTCACTTGGGTGGTTTGGAAAATTTAATATTTGATTTGTCAGAGAGGATAAAAAAACCAGTTTGGGCAAAATAGATGTAATATGCCTGCATTGAAGCAGTGCTCCTCCTATAACTTAAACTGCAGGCAGCAGTATAAAACTAGAGATTAAAAAGACCTACTACGCTATTCTGATCACCACTTTGCAGCTGCACAATTCTTCCCCAGAACAAATTTTCTAGGTAACAAAGCTGTGGAGAAATGAACATTTGTGCTGCTGAACAGAAATGAACATTTCCAATATTGGCTTCTCCGGTTCCTTGCCAGAGCACAGGGAAAATCCTAAGTGGAATTAGGCCTGAAAACATCCTAGCAACAAAATTTGGGTGAACCACAGAATATAGTTCTTAGGGCATCAAAATGTTGTTCTTCTAAATGCTGCCAGCAAAAGGCATCCAAATGGATGTTAAGTTAAATGAGTCTTAGAAAAGGCACGCAATGAAAGAAAGACAGGATAACTCTCCTTTCAGATGGAATAATTAGACTGGTAAGAAATATGTGATTTCGGCACAGCTGCTGATGAGAAATGAATATAGAAGTGTGCATGAGAAGTAGGTACTAAGAAAGGATTTAGAAATTATGCTATGTCAACCATGCGAGCACTGTTTGGTCCTGACAGAGTCTCGCTCTTGCCCAACAGGCTCTCCCCAAGCACCTTGATGTTTCCAGTTCTCTAAAGCCGCCTAATCCTTTTATTAAATGCCTTTATCTTCAGCCTACTCTCCAAATTGGGAAACTTTATTACTTTTCCCATCAGCCTCAAAGGAGACCCAAAATTGCTTATTACACTCATAACTTTATTGTTTCATGAGATACACGAAAATCTCACACTTTGAGGATTTCTGTTAAATATTCACAAATAAGTCTACTGCTTACAAAGAAGATCAGCAATAACCAACTTTAAAATCCAGGCTTTCAGTCGAGACAAAATGATGGAAAAGCAGAACAGTGCTGTTCTCTACAGTTTGTCTTTTGATACAATTGCTGCAGATAAATTCATCCCCAGGTAATTTTACCCACTAAGGTGATTAGCCTATGGAGAGTCTATGATGTGTTTACTGAGCAGAGTAACATAGTTTATGGTAATACTCTTGTCATGCTTTATAAATGTGAGAGGTGGTCTTTATGAAGTAGTTAGATAAGGGGTGGTGAAAGTAATGTGATCCATAAAGAACGTACAGTGATGAAGAGCTAGGATTGCAGAGATGCTATAGACAGGCTGATATGGAGAATTATACCCAGTGCAGAAGCTGTGTTAATCTTCCAAAGAATGGCAATAAATAAAACAACAAGGAAGAATGGGACTAAAAGAAGTTGGCCAATGTATAAAACTAGGATGTTAGGGTGGGATCAAAAAGACCATGTTTTGAATAGGATGTCTTACAGATGAGTTGTCTTGCTATAGTGGCAGTAACATTTTCATCAATGGGGTTGCCCATCTGTTACGAAATCCACAAAAAGGAAAACAAAGGACCATGAGTTACAGCACGTGTAATGAAAATGTCACTGTACAGGTGCTGTGTGCCACGCACGGCAGCAGTAAATTCTATACTCTGCTGCAGCTAAGCAATGTCGAGCAATCATTTCTCAGTCATTTTTCAGTGGACAAGTGTGCACATTATCCCACCCCATAGATTCCTAGAGTCACTCACACCGTGACCACTAGCAGCTGGTCCTACATTTGAGTAGAAAATGATACCTTTTCCAGGAACTGACTGTACGATGGCACAGAAGGGCAGAGGATGGAAGCGAAGGAACACAAGCAATCAGTTGTTTTTGCATGGAAAGTGTTTTACACTGCATACATTATCCATAGCAGAAGAACCTGGTAGTCTCCAGCCTAAGGAATTTATAGCACACTCATTACTGAACTTTATTTAGCTTCAAGCACAGTCAAACACTTCAGTAAATGTTACAGACTGGATATGTGAACAGCAATATTTTAATTTTCAGGCTACTATACTGTGGTTATAAATTAACGAGTTAAAAAAATTCTCCCTCAAAATAAGCTATGCCATCCAGACCCAAGCATGATTAGCTGTTTTACAACTGGTCAGGACCAAACTACTTCGGAGGAAGAGGGAGGGAAGCAGAGGATGATCCGGGATTCAGACCTTACTGTTCTCAAAATTTAACACTTCATTGTGGCCACTTCTATGGGAAGCCTTAGTGGAAGGGTGGCTGCCTCCTCCTCACCAAAGTTTTAAGGGAGAAGACAATGGCAATATTTTATTTCATGATAAATTTTGATTCCTTTTATTTTCTTCCTTTTGTTTCAATGACATGCACCTCAAAGAAAAGGAGTCTGATTTTCTCTTTTCCCAAAAGCTCCCAAGACCTCCTTTCCCCTACATTTTCCCACAGTCACTATCCTGAGCTGCCTTTTTTTGCATGAGTCTCCATGTTTTGATGTCTCTCTCCTCCCTGTTTCTGTTGATGAGCAATATTTTATTTCCTGTCACCTTGATTTGCTCTGTCTTTCTGCTCCAGCTCTCAGCATACAATTCTAACTGTGATTTATTCTGGTTCCCCTCTCTCTCTCTCTCTATTTTTACCTTTTTTATGTAACTGCATTGAATGTTTCTCTCTTTGACAATTTCTTTCTCATCTCTCTTGAAGCTCCTGGTGAACAACACAATGCAGTACTACCTCCTAATAATTGATCATCTGGCTCCTGCTCAGATTTGTACTGCTTCTTTGAATACATGTGCAATTCAGTTCACTCTGTTCCCTTATAATATGAATAAAAAGGACTGCATACTTGAGTGGAAATACATGAAGTCTAGCGAGCAAATAATTTCCTACTTTGAAAGCAAGGTGTGATACATTACAGCATTGGCTTGAAATTCATATTAATTTATTTTTTATTAGTTAAACAGCAGCAGTGCGCTGGGAGTTCTGTAGTTAGCAGAACAAAGGAGGCCAGGCATAAAATACATTTATTTTTCTCTTTCCTGTTTACCCTTGGTAATGATCAGTATTCATCCAAATACTATCTCTGAGAATCTGGAGTAGGCTTTTTAAAATTAAAGTTGCTTTTTAAACAGATTTTTTAAAATTTTTATTTATTTATTTTAAATTGACACTTCATTGGCAAACATCAATAAATTTCAATTCAAGATGAAATCCCTGTGTCTCAGGGGGGGTTATAATTCATGTAACTCAACTACTTTTTGATTTCCAGTTTCTTTCCTGTACAGTACTACAGACAAGAAACATTATGACACACTCATATCCTCATCAAAAAGGGAAAGCATCTTGAAAGCTGAAGTCCAGACAGAGAAGGAAACTGGAAATTACTTGAAGTATCTCTCTTACCATCATGGAGCAGCCGTTTTACATTTAAAAAAAAATAAAAATCAACTTTTAGTCCAAAATAAACCAAACAATATTTCAAGGCAATCATGCAAAAGAAACAAAAATATGCATGTGTCCTTATGCACATACTGCAACTTCCTAAGGAAAAGCAGCTCGTCTAACGCACTGCAGATGCTGTGCCAATTGCCAACACTGCACGCAAATGGTTCTCCTTCCCTCAATTCTTCTTAGGCTTGTCCTGATATACGTCCAGCTTTCTCTGCTTTCGAGCTTCTTGGAAAAACATTCTTTAATTCAACCCCAAATGTTTTGCTTCAGATAGCTCAGGTTTAACTGCCATCCGTGGGGCTCGTGCATCCGGAGTGCGCAGCTTCAGGCGAGCCCCACCAGAGAAACTACCCTAATGCTCTGAACCCTCACTTCAGCTACCTGGATTTCCAATCTTGAAAGTTTTGGATAATTTTGGATATAAACTGGACTCTCATTACAAACAAAAAAATGAGAAATGACTGCAAACTAGAAATAGGGCACCTCTGCCAACTCTTTCTAATAGAGTGTTGGAAATTAGAAGCAGAAGAGGTCATCTTGCCCAGTCCTTTCCCAGTATCAAAATGTTTCCCTCTGCACACTCATGAGCATCTTGCTCAATTTATTTTCACATTATTTAAGCAATTGGGCTTCTGCTGGTGCAACAGGGGATCCTTTGAAGATACCGTCCTAGTGTTTAATGTGATCTACCATTGGGCTGAACAGCAAAAAAACGTTCTGTGTTTTCTTTTGCTCAGTTTTCCTCATTAACCCTAATTGTAATGCTATGACCAACTGAACACAGCTATTCCCTATTCTATGTTTACAGATGTCAGATACGTTTTAGATGGTCATCACATCCCCCATCATCATTATCACCACTTAGCCAAGCTGTGCATTTGCTGCTTCTCTTCATCTTTCTTCATAAGCCTGCCTCCATCACCTTAATTATGTCTATAGCCCTTCTCTGCATCATTGACATCACTGGTACTGATGTTTTTAAGCTTCCACTATATAACAATAACATTATTATTAACAGTGATAGAAATTCTGTGCTCTTAAGTTGATGACTATTATTATCTCCATTTAAGAGAGGAAATCTGCCCTATTTTCCCAACCCAGCATTTATCTCTAGTCTGCCTTTCCGTACTGATACCTAAAACGTAGACAACCAACGTGAGTTGCTCAAGTTTCAAAAATATTTGAGCATCAGTGTATAAACTACCAGATACACAGATATCTATTACTGCTTAGGCACATAGGCACTATGGAGATAGACAAGGAATGAAAAACAAGAGATAGACAGAAACAGAGACAGATGCTATGTAATAGAAAATCTAGCCAACAGTCTGAGTGTGGAAGAGGAATGCCACATCTAATTGAAATGGCGCTCTGTGCTTTCCAGCAGTGTTCTCAACAAGGAGAGAGACTATTACCTCCTGCTCTTTGAGAAAATGCCATCACTTTCCTATTTTTTTTCATCCCCACTGTAGCAGCTAGCAATTTTCCAGCATTAATACTTGAATACTTCTTTTCCCCAGATATATTAGTTCACATTTTTCTAGTTCCACTCACATTATTTCCTGGGCCTACAAATTTTTCTGATCCTTTTTATTATGAGTCTTGGACTTCGGTGACATCTGTGATAACACATATTTTAGTATCACTGGTAAAGGGGCGGAGGCTCTGTTTCCTATGAGCCACAACCTGGATAAAGCAGTCCCCAAATATTTATTTCAAAACTTGAAAGGGATGATGAAAGTGATTTTTTGCTTGGCAGAAAACTAAACTAACACTTGCAATGACTCTGTGGCCCAAAATGGAGTAAGGGGAACAGAGTTTTAAGCCCAACCCGCTGAGATATCCAGCACTGTAAAGATGTGGGTTTCCCTTTTTTTCCAGAAAGAGCCTTCTTCTTAGTGCTATCAAACTGCAATGAGGGAATTTAACCCTGCAGCCAGGGAAACTACTGACTTGCCACTGAACAAACAAAAATGTAATATCAGAAATACCTTTAAGGCAGGCTTGGTTGACAAACAGGTGTTCTCTCTGTAAGACAGTTTTCTTATTGATCTGTGCTAACATCTTGCAGAAGTGAACAATCTCATTGCCATGTCAAAGGCTAACCATCTGTGAACAAGTAATGCAGCCAGAAAAATCCATGTTGCTACAATAATAGCTTTAGGACGTGGGTCTTATTTCAATCACCAGAAAAAGAAGTCCACAGAAAACATCTAAAAAATTCTTCTTCTGACAAATTAGTGTATCTAGAAAAATACTTTTGCTTACACAAATTTCATCTAAATAAATTACAATAATTTACATACTCTATCAAGCAGGTAAGCTACTGAAATAATTGGAAAGTTCATTTATTCCATTTCCTCCTTTGATATTGCAATCACCTTCTCACAGTCTCATGCATTGTAGCCCTTCTCTTATTTAGAAAGCATAATTTTCTCTGTGGGACAAATCACCTCTTCAATATCTGAATATATATGTTAATACTTTCAGGATCAGATACTTCTTTTCACATCAATAAACAACATTCAGCCATACTGGAAACGGAATTTTAGACTTTAAGACCATTCTAAGGGATTGATATGCAAGCACAGGATCATACTGAGAGACAGAGTAGTGAATTAATGGTGCTGGAACAGAAATCTTATGGCAGGACTTTCTGAGACCAGGAGATGGTCTTGTGAGAAATTTTCTGGCTCAGTGAGATAGCACCAGGTCCTAAATAACTGTTATGTCAGAAGATGCTGAGGCTGCTGGGCACAGGTTTTGGACGAGGGATTTAATAATCTGACTACTCCCTTAAAAACATGAACCATGAGCTTCCTTATATCAAGGTCATGAATTATTATTATTATTATCTGCCTTTGAGAAGTTACTGAACATTGTCCAGTCTCTAAGTGTTATGTGTATGGTTTTATCATTGAAAAATCTAAGGTTCTGGCTAGATCTGGAAGGCTTAAACTTTGTCCCCCTGCTCACTGGTTACGCTTGGGGAACAGCCTCATGCAGTACCACCAGTGGGGGATCCAGGAACAACTGTGGTTCCCATACTCCTGATGATGACCTGCAAGGAGCAAAGATGAGCACATGGTCTCCTCCACCCACGCAAGATTGGTGAGAACACTTGAGTGCAGATGTTTCATTGGCACAGTTGAATACTAAGATGTTTGGCATAACTAGCAACTAGTGAAATGCAAATTTCTGTGCCTTCCCGTTTGCATCTAAGATAACGGTGTCTGTGTAGAGGGCATGAAGCAGAAAGCACATGGGCTTGTAACGTCTGAGCTCCTGGTCCTGAGCTACAGCAGAGGCAGAGTCAGGGAGGGAATCCTTAACCCCAAGACTTTTCAGCTCAGTGCACGAGAGAAAGCTAGGCTGGGAAGAGGCACAATGGGACACAGCTGCCCCAAATTTCCTATCTCCTTCCCTGCTTTGTTCGTTCATGTTTTCATTGCAGCAATCAAAAGCCTATCATCCCCAGCCAATGTAGACACGCTGTCTGTGAGGTCTGTTCAATTGGTGCATAAATATTCCACTGCTTGCTGCTTTCCAAACAGATCAAATCTCATGGGCATTCGTGGTGTCCTCCACACTATCACTATTTTGTTGACTTGTTTCAGCTGAAAATTTGCACGATCTTGAAGCATTGATTCCAGTTCTTTTTAAACTAGGTTGGATAAAGAAAGTATTGTAGAGACTGACAATAGAAAAAAACTACTGCAGAGAGCTACAACAGAAAATAGAAAATACAGCACTGTCAGTATTTCAGCAAATCCATGGTTCTCTCTTCTTGGGCTCTTTCAACCCAAAACCTCAAAACCAACCAATTGGCACTTCTTGATGTATATTTGCATACTTGTTTACTTTTCAAAGTAATTAGCTTTTAAAGTATTACCGGGGAGCTGAACAAATGTACCGTATACTTCCAAAAACAATACAAGAGAAACTGTTTGCATTTGAATGAATTTACTTTGCTGGTACCATGCATGTATCAGCCGAGTGAACACTTAATGTTGAACATTAATTATACAAACAAAAGAAATGGCACAAAGCCGTTGTCTCTGTTAGTTTTCTTCCAAGATTAATCCTTGTTTATGTTAGAGGTTTTGTGTCCTAAATAAATTACTAACTGTGACTGCTTCAACAGGGTTGATATTTAAGATGATTGAAAATATGCACTGATCAATGCCCTAGACAAACAAGCTCTTGGCTGTTGATGCTCACTCACTGACCCTCAGTCAGTAAGAAATGCCTTTTATCATGCTGTGAATTTCATCAGATGGTCATCAGCATGATGGACTGATGATAGCTCTGATCCCTTCTGGCCAGTTACTTAACATATGGGCTTTCCAGTCAACTGCTCTTGGTTTTATGGCTTTCTTTCTGATCCTCAAGAGACAGAGAATAAGCACTTGGGCATCAGAGCAAAGCAAAGAAAGAAAAGTGTAAATTGGTGTTGAAATTTCTTGAAGAAATACAGATTTAGTTAAAGTGAATGTTTAAGCTAAACTCCCCAGATACTTTTGGCTGTTGATTTAACAAAAAAAAAAAAAAGAAAAAAAAAAGAAAAAGAGCGGGAGAGAAAAAAGTAATTTTGGCAAAAGATGATGGCGATCATCTTTGAAAAAGATTTAAGATTGCAAATGTCAATGGCAAGAGATGAAATCAAATGACCTGTTTTGGCCAGATTACCTTGGGTAGGAATGAAACAGTGTCCTAAGAAAACTCCAATCACTTCCAAAGTAGCAGACGCCATTTCATCATGATTATTTTCTGAGAAGTATTGTGCACTGCTCTTTGTATCAGTCCCATAAGACAGCAAGGTCTAGTTCCCGGCTGAAACCCTGCAGATTTTTGAAAGCCCTCCATAGAATTAGGCTTCACTAACCTGGTTATCAAGCCATGATGTCCACCACAGCCTCACTCATTGCTTCCTGATAGCAGGTGGCTTTGGTACGTGTGCAACAGGAAACAAAAACTTTGAAGAGCTAAATTAGATTGTGAAACTCATTTCCAGATGATTTAGGAACATTCACCATCACAAAAGACTCAACCTCTCTACCCAGTTTCCTTCCATAAAGCCAGAGCAGACACCACTCACGTTCTTCTGTATGCTATAAGAACTGAAATGAAGAAAACCAAAATACAAGTAGCCTGTTCCATGAGGCAAAGAAGATGGCAGTGTTAATGTTCCTCATGGAACATTATGGAATGTTCCCTTATAGACTATGATGGTGAATACCAATATAAACCATTAGAAAAGGGACAGGATTCTGACTTGGATAATTGCACTGCACTTAAATTCATGATGCAGGTGAATATACTCTTCGCTCCTGGAACTGCCTGCAGTTTGGCTGTGTGTCACCACGTCCCACCACAGAGAAGACTGCACCATAGCACGATTCACAATAACGTTACATATTTCCTACTCCTTCACAAGAGGTAGAACTTCTTTTATGAAGCTTACTCGGCAAATGGACCTACCGTATCCTGATGTGACTTCTCAAATTAATGTAGTTATATAAAGAACATGCTTTCTCTCTTATTTGTAGAGGTCTGAGATTTTAACATGGAAGCCACTACTAGAGAAGGGTAAAAATTTGGGCTTATAATTCATTCGAAATTCAGAAAGAAAAAATACAAGCTACAAGAAAGTACCTATATATATATATATATCTCTCTTCAAGGGAAGGTTCATAATTCTGTGTTTAAAAAACTTTTGAACATACTTTTAGTCTCTCAGGAACAGTAAATGACAGTTATAAGGGCAGCTGCTACACATGACAGTCCTCTGAACAGCTGATGTGACATATAACAGCAATTCTGCAGCGCTCAGCCTGCACACAATGTTAGCACTTAACTCCTGCGAACAAGGCAATTCTCCACTGACCCTGCTAGCTAAAAGAATAACTAAATTAAATTTTCCCACAGTATCTGCTGATTTTGGGTGTCTACTTGGAGATGTGCTAAGTGACCTGAGTCAAAGATGCTGAAAACAAGGCACCTTTCAGAAACTTCCATTTTGGCTCCAAAACAGTCCTCCAAAATCACTCGCTGTTCTGGAAGGTGTTTGCCTTAGGTCTGACTTTATTCATAATGAAGCCAGTAAACATTTGTTAACAAAACAATATAAAATGAATAAAAGAGGACAAAACGTCAACTACAACTCATTAACACACCCCCCAAAGCCCCATATGAGGAGATTAGGTTTGCCCAACTGTAAAAAGTAAATATTAAACTGGTGGTGACTAATATTAGGTCAGAACAAAATTTGAATATTTCTAACCAAAATAAGAGAGACTTTCTGGAAAAGACTATTATTAGGAGTTCTGAACACGAGGTGTGGTTTGAAATGATGTGTAATCAGGGTACTGCTGGAACAGGTTGTCCAGAGAGCTGTGGAAGCCCCTTCCCTGGAGGTGTTCAAGACCAGGTTGGACGGGGCTCTGAGCAACGTCGTCTAGTGGGAGGTGTCCCTGCCCAGGGCAGGGGGCTTGGAACGAGATGATCTTTAAGGTCCCTTCTAACCTAAACCATTCTATGATTCTACATCAGGGAAATACGAAGTTTCACCGTGTCTTACAGTACCAAATCCAGGAGTCATGACAGAATATGCAGTTGAAGGTTCAAACAAGTAACGTAGACTTTGTCACACAAGGCACACAAACTGACATGAGTTTTCCATGAGTTCATGAAGTGGTTAGAAAAGCAAATGGGAGAAAATTATTTTAAGAGTTACTAAACACAATCCACAAGCCACGAACTACTGAAAACTGGAAAGGTCCAGGGGCAAACTCTCCCCATTTGTTTATCACTCCTATACTCTGCCTTAGCATGTGCTGTGACCGCTACAGGAGACAAGATACTGGATTCCTTGCCTGACCTAGTATGGTGGTTGTTATATTCCCAGAGATGGTCCTGATGTCCCAGAGGTCATTCTTCTAGTCATCTGAAAATAGCAACCCACTGCAAAGTATCACCAAGTTATTTAGGACATGCATTCCTAACATAGATTATATATTGGGAATTTAATATCCCTTTGCAGGGCTTCCATTTCCATTATTTCTGTTCTCATCCAGAGCCAATCTCCTTCACGCTTCCATCTCCTGTGTTCTCTTTGTACTCAAACTACATCAGTATTGACATGCTCTCTCAAAAGAAGACTTGTGCTATGAAATGCCATCAGAAGTACACACTTGAAGTTTTATTTATTCCAGTCATCATCTGACAGCCAGCTTTGCAGAGCCTTGTCCAGAGTCACTGCTACAGGACAGAACAAGGAAGGAAATGTCAAAGTTGTCATGCACATTCCCCAAATCTCCCCAGTTCTTCGACTTCTGCTGTGAGCCACTCCCTCTGCAAAACTTCTTTGCGTTAGGCTTCAAGCTAAGGATGAATCTCCCATGCACCTGAGAAATCCTCAGAGCGTCCCAGGGTCACTGCTAAATGGCCCTCAAACATGTACAAACCTGGAACATAAAATACTGCCAAACTAGATCAGAACAATTGTCCATCACCTGTTCTCTACTCATTCTTGACAGATGAAGCACAAAGGGCTTCAAAGGAACATTAAAGAAGCCCAAAAATAGGACAATTACAATATAGCCTGCTTACACATTTATATCCTGGGGAATAAGAGCTCTTATTCCTTTGGAAACATTTTTCATTTTATGCAAAGTCACGATGTTCAAATGATCCAGCAAAACATCTGTATTATTTTATGCCCCTGGTACTACTAGTACGCTGTGCATTTCACATACATTACACATTGTATTAATAAATATTTTAAACCTATTTCCCTACATCAAATCCTTAAATTTCTTGAGTGTCTGCACTCATTCATTGAGAGAGCTGCAAGTAGAACTTAGTCTGCTGTTCTGTTTCATGCCTCTTCACGAGTTTTTCTCTACCGTATGTGGTCACTGACACATCAATTTTTGCTCATATAAAGCTATTTCCTTGTCTCTCAAACCTATTATATGGCTCCTCTTTTAGTTTTCACTGGTGCTTTGCATTCGATGATAGAAAGGGGGATGTGAATCACTAAGTAGACACATCTTAAATTCTCACCATCACTGGAGGTTTTTAAAAGACGGGTAGACATAATACTTAGAGATATGGTTTAGTGATGGTTTTTGTCAGAGTAAGGCTGATAGTTGGACTAGATGATCTGAAAGGTCCCTTCCAACCTAGGAAATTCTATGATTCTATGATTCAAAAATTCAGTACTCAATCCAGTATTTCCCGTCCCGTTTTTATCCTAGCGTGCTGGAGCAAGCATTTCAGTAGTCACCAATTTGGCCACACCTGTTTCACTTTGACACTGTTTTTGCCAATAACCAATGTTTTCATAATAAATCATCCTCAGCAGTTCCACCAGACGGGTGATTTTTCCCTCACCACTAGAAGAGCAGTAGGGCCCATGGTGACTCACCCCTTGGACTACCCTAGCTCTGCTTTCTAGTAATTCTTGGCCTCTTTCTCTATTTTCTTCCAATCCTCTTGGGCTTGAACTCCTGTTACGCTATTCTGCAGTCTCTGCTACCCCTAGAAACAATTCACCACACGTTCCCCTGGGTGCTCTTGTCTCTCTGCAGTTTACATCCTGACATCATCATCTTCCCTAGTCCTTCACTTACATGATCCTTCATAGATCCATTATTCATTTTCAGAGTGGAATATTGCTAACCACATCACACGTTGGATCATGTTAACTATAGTGCACAATGAGCAGATGTTCTGCTCAGGAGATGAATCAGGTCTTTGAATTGAGTAGTTAGGATTTAATTACAGTCCAGTACTGCGAGGGACATCCACGAGGACTAGCTCACAGATGATCAAGTGGCACTTTAAATGCCCATCTCCCTCCATTGAATATAAAGGCAGAATAATGCCCCAAGGCTAAAATCAGCCTTTGTGATTTTCCTCCTACGCACACATTTTTTGTTTTATTTTTCCTGGTTTTATCAACACTGAAAGTCATCTGCCCTTTTAATACTCATTCATCTAGTTTTCTTATTCCTTGTGAAACTCTTAGTCATGTTCTCCATCACCCAAGATTGTCAACTGTATCAGTCTAAGTCAAGTCTCTTCACATGCTTCATAAAAAAAAATAATTATGCCATACTTTTCCAGACTTGCCAGATCATTGCCCAAACCTTTAGTAAATTTAATTTATGGTAAACACATCTCTTAGTGCTAATTAATTAACATTAAAAATAAGATATAACTGTAACAAATATTTCTGCATACCTCTGGAAATATTTGAAAGTAGTGCTACCACATTTAAGGCATTACTGAAGCTAATTCCATTATTTGCACATACACACACCCGCATGTACACACACTGTTATATGAGCATTATTTCTCTTTACATTGTTTTGGCTACCCAAACATGAGGTTTAATTTTAAGACTGGCCTGCATGCAGTGTGAAAGAACTTCGTATTACAGCACAGACCAAAATCCACACACTCTTTTGAGCAGCAGTTGTGCACATCAGCCTGTAAAAACTCTGGATGTTCATGCACAGGGTGGGCAACTGTGCACATCAGCATCCATCCAGGTCTGCAGCCGTCAGTGCTCAGCATGCCTGACTGTGGTCTGTGTGCAGATATAAAGAGTTTTCCATGTTATACCCATAGGGCCTATTACAGAAAATCTGTGTTCATTAGGGATGAGCAGTACATTTTTCTATATTTTTTCAGAGCATTAAAATATGTTCCATAATATATTTTTAGCTCAGTTCATTAAATACATGCACAAACATGCTCACATATCTATAATTCCACTAGGCTACTCTTACAGTAACGCTAAGCAATATTAAACACTGTGTAGTGCATATTTTGTGTTTTACTATTACTGCCTTGAGCTTCACAAACTTAATTGCCAGAGTGACAATATTTCAGACAGAGTTGTGAACTGGGGCCGTCATTGGAAGGCTGTGTATTACATCTGAAGTCATGGAGGGCAGATATTTGACATCGGGGGTTTGCGTGGAAGCGTTAGAATTTTATTCATGGAAAGCCAATTCTGCTGGATACCATTCATGCCTACAAGGTATCGTATGTCAGTAAGGGATACGTCGAGGTCTTTCAACCAGACTGCTTGATTCTTGATGCCAATCATCAAAGAGCAACTGGAGAAAAGATAAAACACTATCACCCTTGTATACGGTTTTTAAAACATACTTTAGATTGTAAATAAGAGATGTTGATTCTCTTTCCCAAATACAGGAACAAGTTAATGCCCTTATGCTTCAGCCTTTTCACAAACTAGCTCCTGTCCACTCCGATTTTTCTTTTGATTGCAGCGGGCCACACGCACGTCAGTTTAACTGAACAGCAACACCGATAAGGATCTGTAGCACTCAGCTTCAACTTCTCAGCCTCAAGCTAGGTGTTACATATGGAGCGAGGAGGTATTCCTTCATTCCTATACCTACTATTATAAAAATAATTACTGGGTGTCTAAACATAATTCACAGGTAAAACAGAAGGGAAAAGCTGTCTCTCTGATAATGCAGTAGAATCAATAGCAATAATTAACTAATCAGGTGGCAATAACATACAGAAAAAGTGGAACGGAGAAAGAAAAAAAAGCTGAATTTCACATTCAGCAGCATCAGGAACTTGAAGAATACAGACATTTCTGTCTCTGGCTCAGTTCTCACTCACTTTGAATTTCCCCAGCTATTCCGAGCATACGTAGCAAAATACACTAAAGTACCTTTCTAAGACGCTTGTCAGGAATTCAAGTAGCTGAAAAGAAAACTAACTCATCAAGACAGCTCATAGTGGTAAAGTTGACAACAAATTTGTTCCCTGCATGACACACAAAAATCTCAAGGTGAAATCCTGGTCCCACTGAAGAAATTGGCAAATGTGGACAGGACTTCACTCTATCTACCTAATTATTTAAACTGCAAAATGCCTTATTTATGGAATGTGGACTGCACAAAATTAATCTGCCTTCATTCTATCTGTGCAGCCTTTTTCCAGCCACTGGTGAAGGATTCCAACCTCTAAATGCAAGAGTGGAATTTGAAAGTTAATTTTGTGGAATTGCTCCTTTCTCCCCTGTTCCAGGCTGTAAATGACTCAATTACTAGGACATCATCAAAAAGTCTCTAAAGTTTATTCACCACACTCCCAGGAATCCAGGTCTTTCCCTAGTAAATTTTGTCATACTTGTATCTTTCTATATGTGTTAGCCTCCAAGATTGGATGGGTTTATTGTTTTCATTTTCTAGCAAAATAGTTCAAGGAAGTGAAAGGAAGGATGAAATAAAACGTTCAAAGGAACATGCAACACCAGATCGATATGTCTGGCTGTTGCAGCTGATGGGATCCAGCCAAGAAACCTACTCTAATAAAGGCAGCGTTGCAAACCTTCACTGCTTCTAAAGCAATGCCCCGAAATGATGTGAACCAGTGCTTCCTGAAAACTTCAGTAAACCCACAGTATTCTTATGACCTTTGCAGAAGCTTCACTTTTAATATCAAGCATTACCTACAATATGAAATATCAACTGAATTATGCCCTGATAGTTTTTGCTTGAGTAAAACAGACGATGAGGCTTTACTCTTAGTTCCATTAATATTTAATCTGGAGTAAATTTGGTGCCTACTCTAACTATAAGCAAGAGTAAAATAAATAAGTCAATGCTATATTGTCATTAAGGGATGTCTCCTCCCACAACCTGTGGATTCCTTTTACGTGATGGATTTCTACTCTCCATCAGTAAAATGCTACACAGGAACAACAGAAACAGCACCACGGTTGATTTATGAACCCCTAATAATTTGATTTCAAAAAATATAAAGTATTGACCAAGCCTATGGAAACCATTATGGAAGTAAATACATTATTGTTTTCATTAAAGTATGATAAAACTTTTTTCTCCCTCTTTCATTATACTGTAACCATATTAATGTGTAGGACAGTGGTTTCTTGTTCGGCATAAACCAGTAAGATCTACACATAAATCAGTCTTTTAAACATCTTTGTGTCTTAGCCTGATGCCAAACCGTGAATTTAAACGGTTGCATATGTCATATTTATTTGTACAGAATGTATTTCAAGTGACTAGAACAAGACTCGTAATACAAATTTAGCGAATTCTCAAGCCATTGCATCACAGCACAAATCTTCCGAATAACTAACAAAGCAAATTTTGCCCTGTCTCTTCCAGCTGCAGACCCTTTTGTCTCTCAATACTTAGCAGGTGACGATGCAAGTTGGGAACTTGTTATTGAAGGAAGTTTTGAATTAGCCATGACAATAATACCACTGAGATCCAATAACTAATGAGTCCTGTCACTTACACCTGGAACAACGTGAAAAGCAGAAGTTAACCAGGCAGCAATCAGCTCAGTCCCTGATGAGGTACGCATTCTCAGAAAAGGCATTTCAGGTGTTCAGGTGACCAATTTATATGCTTTGATGTTTGCTTTCCAGTCCTCCAGCTTTATTATGGAACAGCTTAAACATTACAGCCAATTACGTACAAAACATGGTCAAAGAGTGTCCTAATTGTGTCCACACAGCATCCAAACTCCTTCACAACTTCCTTCAACAGCGCTTACAAAACTACTCCAAAGTACGTGTGAAAATAATGAACACTATCCATATATCATAACATTTACTTTTTTGACTCTGGTGACAATATTACAGAAAATTGAAACACTTCCATAGTTTTCCTAAGAAAATCCATAGGCATCAGGTATAAAACATTGAAACCAGTTGGTCCTGCATGGTGTATTTATGTATTTGGGCAATTATACAACCACAATTCCCAAAGCTTTTTGGGAAACTTTCCTTTTTGGCAGGAAACTTTCTCATTAGACCCCAAACACCTAATTTTCATTAGAAATAATGTTGTGGAATCATCTAGTTTTGACGTTGTAGAATCATACTCATCCCTAGCTGAAGAGCTCCATCACATCTCTAATGGCTGCACGAGGTGATCACTGCTAGGGAAGAGCATCTTTAGGAACGTGTATCCCACACTAACTGCTTTATGAACAACTGTATCACCTCTTCCTAGTGATCTACTGTGGCCATCATAGCATGAAGTAACTCCCTGCTATATGCTTAAATTTATTGTATTTTCTTAAAGGAGCACTTATTTGGCTGGCTGGAGACAGTTTTCAACCTGGACGAGTTAATAAAGCAACGGTGCATCGATTTATTTGAGAAAGGTTATTGCCACAGCAAGAGTGACTGGAAGTTACTTGGCAGCTTGTTTCATTTTGGAAAGAAAACAGAGTTTCAGAAAGGATTTGATTCTTTGATTCCTGCACTTAGCTTGTACGGCCGAGATTTCCCCTTTTTTACTACAAGAGTTGGGCAGTAATGCAAAATGTTTAAAACGTAAATGCTTTTTCAGTTGGTTTTGCTGTTTTCCAGCTCAAGCAAATAACTATTAAAGCATTTATAGTTATAATTTAGTTATATACATATAAAATCTATATAATTATATATATACTATATATATAGTTATCATTAGTTACATATATATAACATAATTTACAACATGTTAAAAAAATAGTCCTTATTATAACAAAGTAATAATTATATCTTAACTAAAAAAGTCAGGAACCTTGATAATGGCTTCTATTGGGCTTGCCTCATTTATTATTTTAAATCCAGATAAAAAGCCCTGTCTCATTAAAGGTGACTGATGCTCTGCATCGCCTGGATTTCCTACAAACTTCACAGCTCCCTGCAAGACTTCATTCCTCCTGCCTGGGCTGGGACCCTCTTTAGCTCTCAGCGTTTCCCAGCATGGGGGAGATGCTCCCCTAACCCCATGAACTCCCTCATGACCAGCTTCTGAAATGGTCCAGGGGAGCAAGAGTTGTTGCCTCTTCCTCAAAATATAAAGATGTTTAATGGCAACATGCACACAACAAATTTGATCCCATCCCCAGGAATTTCATGAGATTATTCTGTAATTTCACTAATTAGATATTGTAGATTCATCAACGTAATTTGAACGGTGTCCGTCACTGTAGAGCCTATTCACCAAATAAAATGAGAATGAGCGCTTTTATTTGTGGGGGTATTTTGTACATGGAGCACAACATTTAGTCATCATTCTTCCCAACACAGGTGGCAAACCCATTTTCTTAGTGACTATGCCTCTTATTATTTATCTGCTGCTTTCTTGCTGTTCCTCTAATTCTTTTTTAATCCTTGCACTGTCCGACAACTGTTCCTGAATACTGATGTCTCCTAGAGTCTTGTCCCTTGAAAAGCCAGATAACGCAGCAAGTAGCTGCTATAAACGCAAAATAAAATACTTAACCACAAAACCACTTGAGAAATACCAGCTCTGCTAAAGCTGAGGAAACCTGTTTCAAGCCAACAAATAGCAATTGTAATTACGACTTTCATGCAACAGTAGGCTGCATTATGTTTGTTCAAAAGAGCAAGCAACAGAACATAATAAAAGGGTCATCAATTAATGCTAAATGATATTATCTACTTTCACCTATAAAATCAGAGACTGAGTGTAACTTCACTTCTACAATCCTCTTTGAAAAAAGCGAATAAAGGAGAATGAGAGGAATGTTATGTATTGACTTTGAAGCAGGGCATATTCTCTACTTAAGTGGAGATTATAATGCCATTTAAGGATGTATTTGCACATACTCAGAGTGAATATCTCGAAAGTCTGCATACAGGTGTATAAACACATACTCATTTTTAAACATATATATGCACAGAGGTTCAGCTAGCTTAGAATTTAAAATTCAATTGTATTTTCCTCAGGAGTCCCTGACTATCTTGAAAGATATATGCAGTTAGCAGATAGCTTCAGGTACATTCAAAAAACCACTCTGCCTTTACCTGCTGTTATTATCAGAGGAAACTGAGTGATGTCTTCTACTCTCCATCTAAAAGCACCACAGGCACTAGTAAGTGTTTCAAACCATCTTTGCTTGAATAACTTTCTTAATGTCATCTGGCATATTCTGACATTTACTAGCTATTTGCAACTTAGGTAAAAAATTGAATATACAGATCATTTTCTACAATAAAATGTCACATTTTGGTGATAAACGTAACTCACCCAATGAATACTAACCTCACATACCTCCAGATAGCAGAAGCGATGATCTATTATGTAAATTAACTATATCAGAGTTAATAACTCATTGGATTATTTTTCTGTTCTCTACTATTTGAAAAATACCAGAACCAGAATCCTGAAACGGATCCATGACTAATGAGGATCATCACAGCTATTACTGCTTGATATATCTACTTGATATAACCTCAGTGATTTAAAATCTGGTCCACAAAGCTAAAATTGCCATGGACTAGATGCAGCACCTCCTGCAAAATGATTGCCCTTTCTAACACAATTTGGTGTTTCTCTTCTTTATTAGCGTCTTTCAGGTCTTTGTTTTAGCATGTCAATATATACAAAACATCTGCAACTTACTTGGGTTGTCTTGCATTATATCCATGGCATTAGCAACATTGTCAGGCACCTGCTGCCTGGCAGTAGCCTTCTGCGCATTACACCCTGCAAAGCTTTCGACTGCAAGGGGATCTTTGAGCTCAGACGTAAACGTTTGTATTGTAACCATTGAAACCACCATGAAATAAATCCTTCTTCTCTTTGTCGTAACAGAGAAGGGAATGTTGTGGGGGGTTGTTTTGTTTTGTTATTTTATTTTTTTGCCACTGTTTAGCATCTACCCTGAATTATTCCCACTTTCCTGGTTTGGACTGCTACGGAAAACTCATACAAAGCACACACTAATGCTCTCGTTCTTTGGCACAGGTTGCAATTTCTCTTTTCGCAGTCTGTTGCACAGACCTGAGTCACGATTGCTTATTCCTGGTCTTCAGTTCCCTTGTTTCTTTGTTTGATCAAAGCCCAACTGTGTCATCTACAAATTAGTTGTGTGATAATTACATGCAGCACGTAATGTTTTTCAAAGATATTTTGGATACAGAAAGCAAGAAGTTTTAGTGATGCAAAGACTTTGCCTACTTCAATGTTCCAGTCTAATCTTTGATCTTGCTGCTCCCTGTATATACCATTATACAATTATCAACCACGTGCCCCTGAATTTTCATGTATTTATTCTGGTCCTCACTCCTTCACTCATGCAAATGCTTCTTTGCAGAAGTTCCTTCTGTAGATGCAGTAACTGCTTTGTGCAACGGTGGTAAGCAATCTTCCCTACCATCTCATTTTATGTTTAGAAATGATCGATAGCAGAGAAATTGTATCCATCTCCTGCCTGCCTGTCTGTGGCTAATGCGCAGACACACACACCTCATAGCCTTACAGACCTCATTACGCATAATTACAAAGCATATTCCCTTGTATTACAATAAATATAGAAAGCAATCCATATTCATGTTGTTACGATAGCAGGCAGGATGGATAAAATCCTGCAGCCCCACTGAGGTGATAGAGTCAATGGGATTTCTACTCAGTAAGAACTGAAAAGACAGACATCAAGAATTTGTCTGATATTATTAAGAAGTCCTTTCGGTATTACAAGTAAGGTGTGTTGTATTACCCACTGTTTTCAATTGCAGAATATTTTACACTTTGTCATATTACACTGCACGCTGTTTAGAAGTTCTTATTTAGCAGCTCTTACCGCTTTCAGATGGAAGCAATTGGGCTTGGATCACACAAAAATCTTGGAGGCGTTATTAAGGAGATAAAGAATTTGAGGGGTTATTGGAAAAAAAGAATGTGATGTCTTTACTTACCACTAAGGCAAATGCTTATTTTTATTTCTGTTTCCAGAGGCAGAGCTCCCAAAACGTATGAACCATTTAGGAGTAAGCTATTACTTATCACAGTCTTTGCATATATTAGAACAATAACACCAGAGTGGTGCCAAAGAAAGTCCTCGCACACGCGTGGGGAGAGGTACACAGGTGCACATACGTAGAGGCATACTACTACCGAAACTCTTCAGTTAGCTGGAAAACTCATCCTTCAGTCCTAAACCGCCCTGAAATTTGGATACATCAGATTTCAGATGAATATTTTATATTACATCTTAAAGGTTCTTCACTACAAGAAGTAAAATAATTGTTATTAAATTCTCAGCAGATTACAAGGCATCTCCAGAACACAGTGCACAGGAGAGACGGAGCCTTTGTGGTGCTCAACTTACTGAGCACTGGGGAAGTGGATTTTGCTTTTTGAAGGATATTTGCCTCCAGCATAATACCAATAATGGAAATAATATCAGATCATATAAAGCTGAAGCTTTTATTCTCTATAGAACTACGAAATGATGAGAGAAGTACTCTGGGATTTTTACCCTTTAGATTAAATATTTGAGTCGTGAATGTCTGAGACAATCAGTTTCAGTTCTGGAATTACCTTGCTATCTCAAGCATAGGAAGAAGAAAAGACACTTTCTGTATTACAATTAAGACATGGAAAATCTTATTTTCAACAAGATTTTATGCTTAACACAAGAGAATAAATTTTTTTAAGTAGTGCTTAGCCTTGACATAAGCTTTTCCAGCATTTGCTAAACTTCAGCCCCTGCATTCAAGGAACGATGTGGTCTCCCCCTCGCCCACTGCAGCCAGTTCAGTAGAGAAGTGCACCATTGCGTTGGAAAGCCATTTGGGAGACTGGCTCCGGCTGGCTCGCCATTCCCAGCACACCGCCAGCCTTTGCAGCGCCGCTTCAGTGCATCAGCACAAATATCGCTCCTTTAAGCTGACACCACACCTGCTCGCTGTGGCAACCGTCCCCCTGTCCAGGACGAGCCGCCGCAGCAGGCACGTAGCAGGGGGGCGGTTACAACCTCTGTACAACCTCCTACCAAATATACACGCAGTGCCACAGTGTGATATGGTATAATAATACGCTTGAGAAGTGTATGGTACCTATTTATTTACAGACAAAATAGCTTAAAAGCTTTCAAGCTTTTTGGGTACATGGACCTGTCCTGAAATTTTCCCGAGGTATTAGACTTATTGAAAATGAGAGCTTTATCAGCACTTTCTACAGACACAGGTTCAGGGCCTATATTTCCTCTTTTATCTTTTTTCTAAGGTTCTACACGCACAACTGATGAATTTTGCAGTGTAGCTGATACATTGCATTTTTTTCATTTTTTCAAGTTATCTATCATCCCTTCTGCATTGGAACTACATAAAGCACCTTTGCGTGCTTTTCTGTAGCATGGTGCTGGCCACATGATGGTGACATTTGAGCTTCTGCTCTATTTGGTCACAGAACAAGCTCCTCACCTAACACCATTCAAACCCCTGCCTGCCACCTAATGAATTGCAGCCACCTCCCTACCAGGGATGGGCCGGGAAGAACCCCACCTCAGGCCCAAAGGCTTCTTTACCCTCTTGGAAAGCATCAGGCTGGCCACCAGCATCCCAGGGCGCTCTCGGAGCCAGCAGGCACACAGGATGCCTGGCCATCAGTGGCACCTGGGGAACCATGCTGGGGCTTTCAGAAGTGTTTAGCAGTTCTCAGGTGACAGGATTAGCGATAAGCAGAGCACCTTTGATAAGGGACACATTTATTTATTTTTTTTTTACCATATTGAGAGCTCAACATAATTAGAGAATAATTTCTTTCTCTGCATTTTACTGCAATGTTTCAGGCTAGTGGACAGATGAGCTGCAGATGTCCTAAACAATTTACCAAAGGTTTGTTCCCAGAAAATTATACAAATAAGCACAGACCCCATACCTTTGTTCTTCATTCCAGCAGTGTTACTTCTGTAAGTTAGAATTTTCTCCACCTTGTAAATTTGATCTGTAAAGCTTTTATGAAGTTTCTGAAGAGTTTCCATTGTCTAAAACAAATGGATTATGGATGCAGAGATGATCATGACAGAGGGATTACAAATGTTTGCAGAACTAATACTATTTATTCTCAGGGAGACTTTACCAAGTAGAGGAAGTAGCATGAGTCTGGGGTGTGTGCACATGTGTATTCGGAGGAGTACATCATATGTATTTTCTTCACTATAAAGAACACATTAGATGCTAGTTCCAAAAAAATGACAGAATCTCTGTGTACGTAAATACTTTTTTAATAGGAAGATGGGCATTTTGAGTAAAAATGGAATAGGATAGAGGGGATTTGCCAGGTTGAGAGGGGAGAGCTCAGTTCATTTCTCTAGTTCATTGACTTATGCCTCAGTGAATATGCTTATTCAACAGAGTTTATGAGGCTCAGCACTGAAACAGCCGGATGAAATCCTGTGACCTGTATTACACAAGAGAATGGAATACATAATTCTAGTAACGCTTTCTGACCTTAAAAACCTTTGAGTCAATGGAATAACTGTAAAAAAAAGTTTCACACATCTTTGAAATACTGAGTCCATGAACCCTGAAAGGATTAACTGCATGTATTCCCTTTTCTAACTTAGTTCCTTTTTTCCATTGTTCAGATATTAAAGACGTTCATATACATAGAGGATAAAGTCTAGAATTCAATGTAATTATATCTCTGCCTAATTCACTGGTGTCAATATATAATACAAGAAAATACTTCAAAATATCATAAATTATTCTCATTACAATGATAAAGCAGAGACTACTTATTATGAAAAAGGGAAAAGTGTATGAAATTTATCAGTACTTGGGGAAAAAACACCTGAGTTACATGTACGAAATGTTGGAGACATAGTTCAGGCCCAAGTACCACAGACTGAGTTTCTCCTAGCCTAAAACGGGCCAACAAAGATACTCCAGTGGCTTTCAGAGCTACAAAGGGATGACAGGGGCTTGTGAGGTGGAAGGCACACTATACACGGAGCTACCCAAGCTGCTTTCTGTAGAGTCACAAGGGAAAACCCACGACTATGAAGAAACCCCAGGAAAATGAATAACAGCGCTATTTGTATAAACTCTTCTTCAAAAGAACCATTTGCCTCACACCAGAGGCATGGATGAGCTCAACAATGAAGTAGAAAAGTTTGCAAAATAGGAAGAGCAGAGAATTAGTCAAAGAAGCAATAAAATACGTATCACTTGGGGACAACCGGGCTATTTTATGCTGAGGCTCAAGGTGTGGAGCTTTCTCTAAAGACTGTGCAAGGGAAAAGAAATTCCACTCATACTATTAAGCAAACTCCAAGAAAGAGAAACTTAAATCTAGCGGAACCTGAACAGAGACTAATACAGCTTGACAGAAAACTTCTAAGTGATTAGAGAACTAACCAAGTGCTCTTTAGAGGCATAGGACCTCTGGTAGGAAGGCCAAAGACCTTAATGCAGCACTTCTTTTCTACTACTAGTGGATTGGAACTATGTAAAGACAGTAAAATGTAAACTTGATTTATATATAGACCTCAAGTCCTGCCCGGACAGGAGTAACAGTGCTTTTGGTTTTCCTAGCATTTAATTATATTTCTAAATTGGATGAAAAGCAAGGAAATTATTAAGGTGATTTTATTGTCTTTCCAAATATTTTCCTTCTGGTTTTAGGACCAGATCTTCTCAAAGGCAAGCCACAGGGGAGAAAAATAAAAAAGAGGCAAAAAAAAAAAGCTGAACGCTAAGTACAAACTGTGCAGGTAACCAGGTAACTTACACGTGATTAAGTTAAGATACCAATTAATAAAAATTTTAGTTTTGTACTGTTGTTGAAAGTTATAGCTATCTGAATTAGCTTCACTGGGGGCTATTCTTGCTTATACAGGATTAAACATCAATTAGTTCTATGACAGTGGGAAGCGCTGCATTTAGCAGGCAAATGGAGCAGCGTATGTATGTATAATATATGAAGACAGTGGAAATTCCACATGTCATTTTGCATGTGAGCAGTTTAACCAAAATCTTCACTACAAATATATACATAAAAAAAAAAAGTAAATCATAAGTGATGCCTGTTAGATCTGATCTCCCACCTACCAGATGAGGGGAAACACTATGGGCAAACACTGTACGAAATAGCCCCATGGCAGGTCCCTGACAAGCCCAAGGAAGCCACCAGCTCTCCACGCACAGGACCTCCGCAGCTGTGCTGAAGAGATCCACTTCTCTGAGAAAAGCTATTGAGTTTTGGAAGCAAAGATCAAACAGCCCAAAACCAAGCTTCATAAAACCACGTCAACCACGTTAGAAGCCCTTGATTTATCTAAATGGGGAAAGCTCTGTAAAATTAAGATATACTGTACGTTAACACATAATGACATCCGGGTCTGATATATGTATGATGGCTGTTTGAATAGCTATCTTTTTGTCTGGATAGAGATAATTGTAGCTTAATGTTGAGCCAATTATTCACAAAGACACCAGGGGACTCACATTAACAACTAGTTAGTTTCCAAGTTTTCAAGTGAAAGCAAAAGATGCATTTCAACTGTTTGTCTACAAATATTCAGCAATTATACAGATATGAAGACATTCAATAACACTCAGTAGCCATGGCAACCTGCTTTCACTTTATTTGAAATGGAAATTCAAAGAGCTATTTGACTGGAGTAAAGTATGCCATTTTTTATTCTTTATTGATTTAGGAACAAGATTTTAAACTTCTGTCCTATGTTATGAACACGTCATTATGAATATTATATCCCGGCTGTACTGTTGCCTACTTGTCTATTTTCAATTCTCTTTCTATTTATATGTCATTTACATTTTTACTCACTGTCTCAATTTTACTTCAGATCTGATGGAAATGTACTAAAGAACAGGCCCTTCCACCTGTCAGCCCTTAACCTTCCCTCCATATACACACACTTTCCTTCTCTTCTTTTTCTTCATTCACGTACAATGAATCGCATTAAACTTTTAGATGTAAAGAACATAGCAACTGACAGCTCTGTGCTGTTCTTTTGAAATTATGTTCTTGTTTTCAGCTATAACAAAATGCAGTTAATTTCAAGCTGCTTTATATTGCCTTTTTATTTCAAAGTCACAGAGACAATGCGGACACAGCTTCTTGGTGCAGATAACGCCTCCTTGCGCCAGGGGACGTCAGCAGCCAAGGCAGCAGTAAGTGGGTACCACATCAGCCAGGCGGGTAAGGTACCGGCTACCACGATCTTCCTTGCTAGGCCACTATAGAAACTGGTTTAACCATACAGGTTACCACACCAAACTTGTAAAAATCTGCACTGACCCGCAATGCAGGTGTTCGATTTTAACCTTTTACATACCCATTTTATACCCTGACGTTTCCTCCACATATTTGGGAATAGGAAACCAACATTTGGGGACAAAGGGATACACACACATGAATATGACAGCGATATAATATTACGATATAATATAACAACCGAGTCTTGTGGAAAATACAGCATGCTTTAAGTTTTGCTGGAACAAACACTGGTTCAGAATTATTCTGAACCCTGAGAATCCTTGGTCAATATTGTATTGGTATTTCCAGGCTTGAAACCACTCACTTGTCTCAGATACACCCGGTCATACCTATTATTTTGGTTTCTTTCTATGAAACAAACAAGTGCCTAGATAAAATCTGAGGGTTTTCTTCTATCTTGCTCTGAAGGATGAGCGCAGGGCCGCAGCTGCTGAAGAGGGGCTGCTGTGGACTAACAAAGGAGGTGGCACAGAGAACACGCGTTCACAGACTCTGCTGTTGTGCTTTCCTTACTTACCAGTTTTGGGGCTGGGAATAATTATATCTTTTCCCCCCTGTGTCAGATCTGCAGGGCTTGCAGGATGGTTGTGCCCTTCTCTTTAGGAGGTGTGAGGCTTTCTTGCTGGGATCTCCAAGTACCTTCCACTTCAGAAGGCGCCTGGACTCCCACCTCCCTCCTGTCCTCTGCCAACCACGCACCATTAGTGTCCTGAATGCTTTGCAGTCTCAGTGCAGGATGTTTGGACAAAACTAAAAAGACAGTGTTTAAGAGCAAAGCAGAAGAAATAGTCATCTTTTGTACCCTTATATTCCCTGAAACTACCAAGCTACAAAGGTGGATACAGGCCAATAGTGACTTTTCTGCGTACAAGAGGAATTGAAACAACTATAACGAAGTAGTTGCATAAACTTGCAAGGCAATAAGCCAGAGAGTTTTGCTAAGATCATTTCCAGGCAATGTTCCATTCCCAGTGGAGGTTTCTATTGATCAGTAGTTATTTTTGCTTGCAATCAGCCACCAACTTGAAAAACCCCTGCCTGTCTTTAACAGAGCATCATCATAAAGTGCATCAAAACTAGAGAGGAGCTTTTGATTACAGTGTACATCCACTCGTTATTTTATTTCCTCTATCTGCCTTCTGTTTGTTTTTTCACTACTTTCTTTTTCCGTGGCTTAGAATCAATAACAGCTCTGCCAGTCAAACACCTGATTTTTCACATTTATAGCAGTCAGACGCAGGAGTTGCTGCAGGTTAGAGAGCATTGGTCCCGCACCATCCTGCCTGAAGTCAGCGGTGCTCTGTGCAGAAGGGGGCCTCCCCCAGTGGAGACTGCTGTGGACGAGGGTTGAGAGAACCGGGTGTTCAGCTGACTTCGTGCTGACATAACACTTTGAATGACTTTGTCTTCTGACATAACACTTTGAATGACTTTGTCTTCTGACATAACACTTTGAATGACTTTGTCTTCTGACATAACACTTTGAATGACTTTGTCTTCTGACATAACACTTTGAATGACTTTGTCTTCTGACATAACACTTTGAATGACTTTGTCTTCTGACATGCTTGGAGCAGCCCGGGAGGGTGCACACTGTCAGCAAAGGCAGAGTTTATTTTGGCGGAAACTCCACCCCTAACTAAAGTTTGCATCCATAGGTCCTTTTTTTGCTGTTGTGTTCTGTTGCAAAAATGATATTGTCTATGTGAAACAAATATGTATTTGGCTTTAACCACCGCTAAATGTAGATCTTTATGAATGCAGGTTACTATAGTGACACTGGCATTGTGGGTAATTCTTTCATTATAACTGCTGCATGTTTGTATATAAACAGCTGAGCTGCATTTTTTTTTTTTTTACTTTAATCTAAGAAGCCACAGGAAATGCTTTGATTTAAAATTTGCTGATCAAGCCTGCAACATTAAAAATGTGAGATCAGGGTGAAATCAGCATAATTCACTGCATTATTATTTTAAAACTTAAGGAAAAATGTGCTTCAGAAAGCTGAAAAAATGTTAGAATGATATACGTGAGTGGGTCCACAATCCATTATGATTAAACATGTGCTTAACCATTTCACAGATTCAGATTTTAATGCCAAATGATAGGCTTCTGTTAAGCAGACCATGAACATAAAGGCTTGCTGTATGCTAGTGCTTCTGTGATACATCCAGATCTATTAAAAAGGAAATCTTCCTGCTCAAATACCACAGTTCAGGGGTTCTGGGGGGTTGGGGTTTGGTTTTTTTGTTTGTTTTGGGGATTTTTTTTTGTTTGGTTTGTTGGTTTTTTTTGTTGTCGTTTTTTTGTTTGTGTTTTCTTTTTTTTTTTTAGTGCTGTGACCAATCACCTCAATGAAATGCTTCCTATTTTAATACGCTTAAAAAAGAGTCAACAGCGTTATTACTATTTCAATATTAATTTCAAAGAGAAATGGAAGACCCAACATAATTCTTCAACTACTTCTTTTGGCAAGAGTCCCTAATTTGCTATGCAAATTTACTACCAGAAGTCATCCCGAAGAAGACGAAGAAAAAGAAAAACACAAGATCCTGCACTTCTTGCAAACATCTTAGGAGCATCTCTACTTTACCTGACCTGCAGCCATAACCACAAAGCAGGGGTTGAACAGCTTTGAGCTTCCAGGAAACATGGCACAGAAGATGAGTGAAACAACTTGAAAATGAAGAAGATAAAGAGCATCATTGTCCCCAGCTGGTGTCTCATACAGCAAGACACACACGGGAAGAGTGAGGAGGCTGAGAGGAAACCACAGGCTGGAAAGGGGATGGCCCCAAGGTCAACTGGAGGAAAAGGGTGGGATTGCTGAGCTCCTTCAGGCACTCCTCTCCCAAGGACTGCTACCAAATCAGAACAAAGCCACAACAGAAATACTGGAGTCATTTGCTATGGCCACTTTCCCCTGCACGTTTTCAGCCAACAGAGAGAGAAAGGCAATTAACAGTTTCTTATGAAGGCAGAACAAGACCAGTCTACCACCAGCACATTTATCTCGAAATAGTGTGACCTCGATTTCATAGTCTTCCCCTTCAAAAATCAGCATGAATTGCAGTAGAGAGCATGAACTTTGAAACCAGGTTTCCCTTGGGAACAAGCTGAATGTCTCTGGTCCACTGCAAACATGGTTTACAAAGCCCCTGTACTAAAACCAGAGAAGGGCAATGAGGGTTGTACCGTCTCTTGTAGCATTAACTATAAACGAACATATTGACTCCTACTAAAGTGAAGTCCACTAAATAGGGGGACACGGCTCATTGTACTTAAGCTCTTCGTTTGGGGTTAATTAAGAATTAAAGCACGGTGGTTTTGTACCCGAGATTCTAGCACCTCAGTAATTGATATTAAGGAATAGAGTTAAATAGAAAATAATTGAAAACTGAAGGTCCATGCCCATGCAATCCAGAACAGCTCCTACCGACCCTGCTCTAAGATTTCAGCTAAAGAAGCAGCTCTGCTGATGTCAAGATCCAGAAATAGTTTAAGATACTTTTTGAACTGCAATAACAAGTCAAAGAGGAGAAACCACGCTCTATGTTCCATGCTTACTTTGCTGAACACATATGAACTAGTTTACACTCTCGAGTCTTTTCGGAATGTTTCTCTAAATCAACCTGCCAGCTGCTCAAGAGCTGAAGAGAAACCCATGTTGCTTCTTATAGAGTCACTGAACTCACTGACAGCAAGCATGCAAAGTCTTACATGGGCACCTTCAAAACAAAGGACACAGGATAATAAGTAGAGAACAATTTTGGAGGGTTTCACCCCTATCTTCCAGCAGTAGCTGTTCCTACCAATTCTGTTCCTTGCATCTTACACGTTGTAATTCACATCTCAAAATCTCCTTTACTTTTCTTTTAATTTAGCTCTTTTACTCTCAGTTCTGTCTTTTGCACTTAATGCCTCCGACTTTATTCATGCCAGGTAGGATTGCTTATTTAAAATAACACATTTTTAATATAAGCATTAGTGCTGTTTTAGGAACAGAATAGTCTCTACTTGGTCAGATTAGTGTATCTCTCATTTAATTACAACTTGAAAGGTTAGAAAGTTTTATCATGCGCACATATTCTCTGGGAATTATCTGACTCTAAAATATAATTAATCATCCTCTGTCATGCTTTTATTATACCCACCGCTCTCTAGAGTCATTCCTTTATTTCTTCTTCATTCATATTCCTCTGACCTTCCTCTTCACTCTGTTACCACAGACCTCAGGTGAATTTTAGCCGACTGCTCAGAAATGAGTGGATATTGTTAAACCCATTTGTCAACCACATTATCAACTCACAAACATGAGATCTCTGCATATGTTTAGCATTTTCCTTATATAGCAGTCCAAGTATTAACATGGATGGCATCTGTCAATGTTGACTAAAATTAAATTTTGGAACTACTGTAAATAATAAAGCAGTCATATAAAGATTATTTCTCTGGAGCATAAGCTACCAGTAAACATGATTTGCATATTGTGCTTACAGCTGTTTCAACATGAACTGTTTGCTGTGGTTCATTAAAGTGATTTGATTTGTCAGATTCCAGGATAGTTGCAAGTCTACATATACCAGCCTGGATGAATGTGGTGACAATTCAGGGTTTCAGAACTATGCACATGTGTACTGGATTAGTGAGCTAAATTGAATAATAAAGCTTAAAAAGAGATCATTAATCACATGTTTCTGACGAGAGAAATGAAAGAGGGAGTACCTCTGAGAGACATTCCTGAGAAACAAAGAGTACAAATAGCAAAGCAATGTCCCCTGTGAAAAGAAAACCTCTTTTATAGACCTACATCTCACTTCCATTCAACACATTGCAATCTTTTCTATTGACTTAGTGGAAGTTAAACTGGGACTTGGGCATGAAACTTAAATGATATTTCCATATAATACTCTTGATCTAGATAATAACATTCATACATCTAGGAAATGTTTTACTCTAAGTTACAGTAAATCCACACAAATCATTTTTTTTCCTTATGAACATTTTCTCTATTTCCTTCTCCCATAACATCACAAGAGCCTAAATTTTCTCTCCTCTCTTTTCCTCCCTATACACGCAGTCACGGCAGAGCAGCAAAGAGTAGGCAGAAATTTGATTTCAGCTATGGACCTGTCTCTTCTCAAACAGAAAAATGGTAAGATGGTGCAAAGACTGAATTAAAAGGAATCCTGCGCTGTGAAGGCATGCGAACGCACAGATAACTCACCAAAAAGCCACAGCACTCGTCTGTACAATTAGGGCTGTATTTTAGAGTTCAGCTGTGCCAGAGAAGAGCAACAGAGAGCCCATCGCTGACATCACTTAGAGTTTTGGGGCCAATTCCTCTTTCTGCCAGACCCTCTGGGTGTGAGCCTGAGCCTGGTGGGGCTGGCTGGGAGCTTGTTGCTGGACCCCAGGTGACTTCAGCTTCCCTGCATCACATCCCCCAGCATGCTCAGTCCCAGGTCATATGGGAAATTTAAAAGGCAAATATTGTGAGTAACTAGGACAACAGCAGCTGCCCTCTTTTTGGTTATCTAGCCGTCCTTTCTACCACCTTGCTACCCTCTCAGCCATCATAAGAAGAGGACCTTAAGAGGGGTCCTAGATGTGCATTGCTTTTCCCCCATTTGCGGAGCGTGCCAGTTACAGAGAGCAGAACAGAGGAGCGCTGCCCGCCTTCTCACTCTATTGCAGACAAAGCAATAGATGTGGCACCCACTTGAACAGCTGCGTCCTGAGCAAAAACATTCCATTTTTGTCTTCTCTGCCTCTGCAACTCCTTGCTCTTCACAGTCCTGAAGTATTTTTCAACATTATTGAAAGAGATAAGAATACCAGAGTGAGAGATAAGGATACTGTAGTGCGGCACTAAACTTTTACAGCACTTGGACATCATTGAAAGTGTCAGGGCAGCTTTTAGAGGTGTGTTTTCCAACCAGGAGCCAACTTAGCTGGAAAACAATTGGATGTGATTGCAGGGGTTCTGCAGTAATCCTGATGACCCAGTGCTAACCTGCGAGCTTTGGTGGTTAGCAAACACCCATCGTTTGACCCCTAAGACTGCAGTCCAAAGGCAACGGAGATGTTTCTACTGCTCACAAAATATTACAGCAATTTAAAGGCTGCATTTGCCATAATAATCAAAGCTTTAACAAAAATAAACATGGAATAACCGTTCATTGAGTGCCTGTCCAAGGAAACCGCTCTGCAAAGTATTTTGCAGCAACAGAGTCTGTCTCAGAAAGAACACACGTGCAAAATATTTCAGCAGAAGAAATTCTCTTGCTCGTCGCAGACAGATAGTTTTGCTTCCAGGAAAGCCTGTCCACTCTCGAAAAGTCTGCTAAGGAAACGTAATGCTTCAAGAATTCTGGAATAGGGAGAAGGAGAGAGAAAAAATAGCTTCTGCCGTTTCCCAGCCAATTCTGAGATTCAGAAGGAAAATGGTTTAGGTCAAAATATATATATGCTTTTTCAACAACAACAAAGCCTCCACATTTAGCAGAGGCACAATCTGAAATGCTTCATTTAACCTAAAATAAAAAGTGTTTTATTATGTTTTTCGTTTATTTAACTCCTGAACAAAGGACTGTTTCCTTTTTTTAGTTTGTAGAGCTTTTTTTTTTATTTAAACTAAAAAACGCTGATTTGAAGAAAAAACTAAGAAGTTGGATCGTTAAAGCGCTGAAATGAAACATTTTGGCATTTCCCATGAAATGGTTTTGTATTCTCTCTTGTTCCTATATTTTTCATCAGGAGCTATTTATGGGATTTGACCCAAATTCTCTTCTCCCCAGCCAGCTCCTATTTTTCAACTAATTTATTAGTTGTCCACTAAAGTAGTGCCCAGATCTAAAGGTAGCATCAGTTTAGTCATTTAAAGAAAGCAGTCAAAAAAAGACTCTTAACACCCCAGAAAGGGAGAACAATGGGAAGATAAGCCTTTTCTTACTGCATTTCTATTTTTCAAAATATTTCCTGAGAAGGGGCCCTCGGAATAGACAAACGGTGTCTTCAAAATGCAGCTTCTCTTATTTGATGACATATTCCTTACCCCACGTCAGCCTGCAGGGACCGTTTTCATGCCTCATACATATGTCGAAGCCCAAGTATCTGTTATGAAATCACATTAGTGCTCCTGTTCTGCCATCCTCCAGGCCCCGATGCTGGGATTTGGAGCTGCACCCCCTCCTTTGCAACACATGCAAATTCCCATGAATTTCCCTGCATTTAAACAGCAACTTGTGCACTGGGTGAGGACTTGGATGGGAACGGCCATATTTCTATGGCCAATGAAAGAAGGGTTTGGGATATGAGAGCCACCAAGTTTTCTCCTAGTACGTATATTAACTGAACCAGATATCCAGAACAAAATCTGGATTTTGTTGAGGAGCTGTGTTATGAGCTGCAAAGCAGCGACCGCAGCATGCTCGCCCAGGTTTGGGTTTTTTTTTTTTTGTTTTTTTTTTTTTTTTTTTACTGTTTTCTACCCCTACTGTTTTTCCACATTCATGTTGTGTTATGGTTTTCAATCTGAAGCAATTTATTGGAGGCAAATTCTTGCCCAGCTGCTGACACCAAATAGCACTCCAGAAGTGGCCGCAAAGACTACTTGTGGGAAATGGTTAAACTGGCAGAAACAGGTTCTTTTATTTTAGCAAGCAGAAAGGTTTTGATATAGTTCAAATTATCAACTCACATTTTCTTCTAGAAGGAGAAAGACAGACCTTATTGAAGTCAAAAATCAAAACTCCCATTTACTTAGAAGGGCCAAAAAGTTAAAAATCTAAAACTTCAGTAGCTTAAAAAGGAGAATCATAAGAGAGCCAGCTACCCCATTCATTTACTGGATCTGTCTGAAGAGTCTGGTCCAAGAAGCTTTTTTTAATCTCCAATTTGTTTGAGAAGATTGAAGAAAAGAAATGACCTGCAAAGAGGTAAAGCAAATGGATGACTCTCAATTCTGCAGGGAAAAAGGAAAAAGTGATCTTACTTTTAGGTGCAAGTTCTGAAAAAAATAATTGGAAATTGTGCTAACTCAGTCCTTACCCTTTCATTAGCAAAAGCTGCTGTCTGCACCAGATTACTAATGATGGCTTTGTGGTGGCTGCAGCACACCCAAACCCACCAAACATCACACTGAGATTTTTAGAATCACATGATGCACCTTGTACCACAACTACAGATCTGATTAAGTAATGCAAGCTGCCTCCAGAACAGTTTTTGAAAGCATTTGTTTACATACTGAAGTCATCAATGTTATATGAAATGACAGAAATTAAAAAAGAGAAAAGAACAAGTACTTGCAAATTCATAAACAGACACTGAGACTGTCAGTCAAGTCGATTGCAGCGAGTAGGGAGAATAAGGAACTGTATATTACCCTACCACAGGACAGCACGCATAGGATAGAGCATTAAATGCTGCAGACAGACAGCAACAAATATTAGGTATCTAAAACTCTATCACAAAGCAGCCTGCTAACAGCACACGAGCAGGCTTGCAATGACCTCAGCACCATCACACACACTCTTATCTGCTAAATTGCTTTGCGGTAAGCTCATCTTATGTCCTTGACCACACTTTTTAAAAGTGTTTGGCTGTTGCTTTCCAAAGAACTGACAGTTCTTCTCTGGGGCTTCTGAGTATCATAAGGATGTGGGGTTTTTTAATTTATTAACTATTTTTGCCCTTTTTTTTTTTTATTTATAGATGCAGTCCATTCCTCCTTACTACCAATACACAACTAAAGAGCTAAACCAACGGTTTGACGGTATTCATTTATCACATGAACAGCTACAGCTTTAATTAGCCAACGGGGAGCTGGCAAATGAAAGAATTACCTTTGGCAGTGCATGAAATGGGACAGTTTCAAAGGATGCTGTAAGAAAGCATCCGGTGAAAAAGAAAAAACAGCAGTTTTTCAAAAAGGAAGGATTTAAAAACCAGTAGAAAACCTCAACACAAACCAGTCTTTTGTATGTAGGTACTTTACAATAGCTATAGGACAGGTGTTGATTTTTTTTAATACACACTGAACATTCCTGCATGAAATAAATAGGACACCCCAGTGAGTTAACTAGGGGACCAAAGACTGCATCATCCCACCTCATGGTAGATATTATTCGTTGTCCCCTTGAACGCTCCTATTTCAACTGGAAGGAAAATGGGCAGGTAAGGATGGTCCCACCACGTGCCAGAGTCGGCTTACTGATCCCAGTCTGGAGGAGGTGGGGAATAAAACCCTCTCCTACCATTGTGGTGTTCCCATAAACCAGGCTGGTGCTGATGGTAAGCAACCCACGTTGGAGTCCCAACTGTTCAACAGATGGGGAAGAGGGCCTTACACTGGCTAACTCAAGCTGGTGAAGTATTACTCAGGGGGAATATATGCTTTCCTAAATCTTCTTTAAGGAATGTCTTTAAGACATGCCTGGAAATCCCTGGAGAAAATCCAGCATCCAAATGCATAACATGAGTATGGTCCGTCTTTCTCAGTCCTTCCTCTCCTTTCTATTGTGAGTCTCTCTCCTGATCTCTCTATAGTTTTCTGGGATGGAAGTAATTGACTGTGATATTTGTCTCCATTTAGGCTTTTTTTCCCCCTTCTCTTTGCATGTTCTACCCCCTCCTGCCTTTTCTATTTACACAGCAAACTTCTTGAACAGAGACTTTCTCCTGTTCTGTCTGTGCTGTGTCTCAAACCACGGTGTCCCATCAACGCCCAGTCTGTTGGCACAACAATCATAGACTTTATAATTATTATTGGTCCATGCTATTAAAGTTACATCAGTGACACAAATGTGCAAAAACATCAAGCGGCTGGGAAGAATATCTGTAAATATCTCAGCAGATGTCATGTGTGTGCAAGAAGCTGAGGTAAGGAGCTAAACAAGCACAAATCTGTTTACAAAATGATCAAAATGCTCAGAAAGGATGGAATTAGTTGGCACAGCACAAAATGGAGGTATCGTGGAGCTAGATACTTACTTCACCTATCCTTGTTTTACATCAGGGGTCATACTCCATTACCTTTTGCTCCAAGCTCCAAGTCAAATTTGATTAGGGACTAATCTGATTCCACATAATGAGAATACTATTTAGGACGCATGCTTTAAATGTGGCTTTTAGTCCACAGTTTGTTAGGTTAATGAATTTAACAATTGAGATGATTTGTACGTTCCATGGGTGATTTGGCACGGAAGGCATTTGTATAATGTGCGAAAGTGACTAAAAACGGCATTTCAAGCAAAACAAGCAAATAATTACGGCTGATGCTACAACTTGCATTTGTCCTTCACTGATATGTAGTTAATGTTTTTCAGACGTTTTTAAAAGTATAGTTAGAAAGCATGAAATGAGGAAGAATTTCTTGGACAGATAAAATGCAAGAAGAATATTTTAATTTTCTGAGCAGATCTAGTGAAGGACTTTGGTGCCACAACTCCTACACTTACACAGTGCATCCAAATGAGTATGAAACATCCCATGCTTGGACCACAGAGCATCTGAAATCAGCACTCGTGTCTATCTAGCCATCCGCAGATGCAGATCTTAACCCCCACTCGCCAAATGCCCAACTCACAGCTCATTTCTGTGGTAAGGTCCCACCCAGGACACCCTCTGAACACATGCACTCACCTCCTTTCTTTCAAAACATGGGCTATGATCAGTCCTTTAGCTTTTAAAATGTAGTTGATGGTGCTGGAACTTTCCTTTTTATTGCACAGAAGTTTTGCAGCTACAGTATTCAACCAGCAAAGCAGAGAGACAGATGTCCTCCTCATCACCCAGCTCTACTGAACACCCTGGTCACTACATGACAGGCAGAGCAGCCCCATGCTGCTGGGTAGAGGAGATAATGACAAAGCTGATAACTACCTCTGGAAAAGTAGGAGCCCTGGGATCCTGGACCCTGATTCCAGAGGTACTGGCACATTTTGTCCAATCACTCAAGGCATGCTGTTAAACCAAAGCATTTAGGTATCCCCAGACGTAGGTAGCTGGATAAGCTTTCAAAGTTGCAATTTCAGACACAGGAACCTGAATTTTGCCCGATCCTTACAGTGATGCCTAAATCCTTTATTGGATTTGTCTTGTTCGTTCCTACTCGGGGACCTGAGAGCCAATTGCTTGTCAGAGGCATTGAAGCAGAGTGGTGAGAGGGCAAAGAAACTCTGATAGCACTACAAATCAATAACAACTTTTCTTATATTACAAGTTTGTTGCAGCACAAAGCTCTGCAATCAGATGCTGCACATATCATTGTTCTTTTATAAAATTTGGAGGCATAGAGACACTATCGGTGAACAGAGCACTGGGAGATTTGGTGCTAAGCCAGCTCTTCTAGAGGAAGGAAAGTTGCATTTCCCAGGGCATCACCAGGCTTTTCTTGAAAGCAGCAGCAGCAAGGTCATCTGAATGATGTTCTTATTAAAAAAAAAAAAAAGGAAAAAAAATTACCATGATTACACTGCATCTTGATGCTCACTCTGCTGTGTTTCCTTAGAACTCTATCGCAAAGATGATCTTTCTGCCAGCATGTCACAAATTATCGTACTCCCTACGGCAGCTTCAGGGAATGTGAAGTTCGCTTTCCCTCTCCATGTTGAGTTGAAACCAAAACCCTATAGGGAGAAGTGTTGGTGCCTCCAGACAGAAAGGATGACAAGTTCAAGAAAACCCGGAGGAAGGGGAACCTCTTGGTGAAAGGATGCCAACCGATGCCTGGAAGGAGCTGCAAAAGGTGATGAGACACTCCTTTCTGGTTCTCAGACAGTCATGACACACCGTACACTACCCATGGCAACCTGCCTTCATTGAAACCCATTTGCCTTTACAGCAGTTCAAAAATAATTTAGAATTACCCAAGATGTCAGGTCAGGCCTCTGTGAGTGTTTGTGCTGCCCTGAGTGCAAGTGGGCCCTACTCCGCAAGGCGAAGAGGAGGCCCTGGCCACCCCTCCTGGGTGCACCATGGACCTGTTGGGTCCAGGTGGAAATACAGATATATGATTTCAAAGGGCTTTCAGTTCTGGCACACAAAACCCACAAAAGCTCAAAATTATGCTGTTCTGAACCGCTGTCGTGTCATCCTATATAAGGCAGAAGTGTTATCTCTCCCTTTATTCTCCTGCCGAAGCAGTATCTCTTTGTTAAGTGTGCAGGGTATATCACAGGATTCGCCTCAGGGCAGAGACTGTAGTGACTATGTTTCCTAGCTAATGAGCATCTGAGAAAAGGTTGTAGAAGGAAGAGAAAAAGAAGTAGCAGCAATGCTTTTAGTTAAATATCAGTCATTTGATCAATGTTACTCCAGCTTGATGTGAACATGAAAACATTAAGGTCCATGCTGTAACTTACTGAGCTACGAGTAGCAGACACGATCTGGGTGGATCATGCCTCTCCCACTGAGAGGATTTGTGGCTTCTGAACAACCAGCTCAAGCACCCGACAACCTGATAAGCATTTTATAAAAGCACATTTATTACGGGATACATCCTAACTGACACAAATTTACTCAGCTGATTTTTGCCAGCTGAGGATCTTGCCTTGGAACAATGACAGCAGCCCAGGCTGGGGGAACATAACGAGAAATAAACACTTGGTGTAAGTTCTGCTGTTGTCTTCAAGTGCCTCAATTGAGTTTAATGGTGATTGTTTACAGCACAGAGTGCAATACCAGTAATAAAGTGGGAGAGCAAGTGAGCAGATGACAGGGCGAGAAAGGGATATGCATTTCCCTTTCCCAGAGCACGTTACAGAAACTACAGTATTCATTTTCTAAATTTCTTTCCTTTGAGCTACCTCCTTATATCGATCTGATGATACTAGGATGCTATATAGTTCAGCATTTATAGAAATAAGCTGGCAGGAGCGTACTAATATTAGCATTTAGGAGAATTTATCTGGTTGAGTTAGCTTTGGACACATGTGCATTCTGTTGAAAAAGCACACGAGGGGATCTTCAACAAGAAATAATCATTGCAACGAGCACAATGCTGAAAGCAAGCCCTGTTGATTGCTGGATGCTAACCAATGCATTAGAGATCCCAACGACTACGTGCTTTGTGTGGATATTTAAACACGTCTATTGCTTTTATCTTCTTCACGGTTTGCTTAACACTGACCTTCTGATTTCAGCTACTCATAATAACCAGAAGTAATTTGCCAAAGGTAACAACGGTAACAAGTAACAACTGTACTTAGGCTTAGCTCCCATATTGCCACAATAATATAACCGTATTAGCATCTGATGGCAGGGAAGATTTCAAGTCCCAGCACAGTGAGATAAATGTTACTAAATGTTAGACTACTGTGAAAGATTCAACAAAACATAATTACCATGATTATAGGCTATAAAAAGTAACATTACAAAAGAGCTCACTTAATACAAAGAAGAGGAGGAACAAAAAATAGATTTCTGTCTAGAGGTACCTTTTACATGATTACTGCACATTTCAGCAGTCGATACAAAAAGCCAGGTTGCTGTATCCAGAAAAACAGAGAGAACTGGGATTTTCATTAAACCAGTGGTATCTCCTCGCTTCCCTCCCTTCATCTGGCTCTACTGGTTTTGTTCTGATGAGATGGGCCATGACCAACTTGTCACCCCGCAAAGGTGTTAAGACAATCTATGTTTCACGTGACCCATAGTGGCATATAGAAGGAAAGAGACTTCAAAAGGGTCCAAAGCAAACACAGAAGCAGTGGAAAAACCACACGAATATAAACCTTCTGTCACAGGCTATATAGAAATATTCCTTCTTTTGGTAGACGCGGAAATGACTTTCATTAGATTTTCTGTAACCAGGGCAGTGGACTGGCCCCACGCACACATTGTACACAACATACCGTACTTAATGGTCATGTGCGTGTCTATAATCAGTGCCACTTGGGGCTAACATTCATTACAGAATATGAGCATATAAGTCCGTTACTTGAGTAAGCATCCACTCTTCCTCTCCACAGCGTCATTAAGTCAGGTCTACATTTGAGCTTTTGGCTCACTCATAAATGAATTTTGGGGACTTTCTGCTGATCGGCATAAGTGAACGTTTACCAAAATCTCAGATTGCCAGCCGTTCTTCTCCTGTTACATTGTGCTGATATTTTCTATCTCTTTACAGTGGAAAAGTAAGCAGACATAAGTATTCCTTTGTAGCAATGCAGCTTGTTAAAAACGTTTTAATGACAGATGTTACATACAGCCACAATGATACTTCCCCCCCATCAGCTGTTCCTCTATCAATTATTACATTTTTCCTCACTGCTACCATTCCGAGTTGCAGTCAGTTCAGACTCTGCTTTGTCCAGAACTACAAGCATGACCCAGAAATTCCTTACAAAGAAAAAGTGATTGCCAAAATAATTTAAAGTTTTAACTACTGATTCTCTTGAATAACTTATACACAGGTCATCATATTCTTGTTCTGGGTGACCTGTTATTTTTCTGCTACGGAGAGGCTTTTCTTAGCTAGATCAATAATGTTCTGCCCTGCCATTTTGAGAAACTGAAGCATGAAAAAAAAAAAAAGTTTTGAAAAACATTTTGAGCCCTTTTTTGTGCTTCAGAGAACTTAAACCTCTATGTGTACTGTAAGAGCATAGATCTGTTGTACCATTCACTGACTGAATGCAAGCAGTTTGAATGTATTGGTGATACACTAAAAGAATACATGCAAAGGATATGGTATTGTTGAAGGGAGAAGATTCATATAAACAGTAGAGCCTGTTTTCTGTATTGTAAAAGGCAGAGGAAAAGGATGGAGTGGTTTTAAAGTCAGAAGCAGCCTAAGGTACACCTAGTACATGTGAGTTCATTTGAACCTCTGCTCTTGCTGGAGCCTAGATGGGAGCAAGGCACAGAGTGATGCTCTCAGAAGCGCTTCCCTGCATTTTTAGTTGCCTTAATAACGTAGGTAATCTTAGTCAACTTCATCAAAACATAACATTGTATTTACATGCACTGAAAGCAACATTGCTGTTAAATTCATACCAGGTATTGAACAAAAGAGAAAAGCAGAAATGAAACCAGCATTTACTATCTTTGCCAATGGTACTTTCTCTGAGGAGTCTTTACACAGCGTGAGGAACGTCCCAAAAAACCAGCCTCATTAGTGGTCTCCCACCTCCTCTAGCTGCAATCTAAGGAAAGGCTTCAATCATGACACGATCACAAAGTGCCGAAGAAGACAAAGCCAGAAGTTGTTCAGAAACCCGCAGCATATTCATTAATAGCCCTGGGAGAGATGTGCATTTCTCTAGCAGCTTTTCAGGCAGACACATGTATTGATCTCTGCAAGCTGCCTCCTTCGGAGAGGCTGCACAGCAGTCCTGGTCACATCTTTCGGATGTCCTCGTCTCTCCTGGAAATAACTACACTGCTAAGAGCAGGACATACTGGTTTTACCCTCTTCTACCTTCAGACCCCTCCAGAATTCACTTTTTGTGTCTGTGCTGAAAATCGAGTTACAGCAGCTTCCATGTCACTTTCCCACCCTTTCTTCCAAACTGGCAAGCCATCAGAACCTCTTTTTTTCCCTCAGTTATAACCACCGTCAGGAAAAGCAGAGAGACGGCAATGAGTATTGGACAGGGGGCCAGTTTCGGTGGGGTTTGGAGGAGCTGAGCCCAGCAGTGCCATCGCCCACTCCTTGCTGTGGGGAGCAAACCCCCAGTGAGCCACCAGTATAATCTTGCTAGGTTTGTAGACTAGAAATGGGGTGCTGTGCTGCTGGCAGGACTTTGTTCCCTCTGCTGTTGTTCTGGGGATAGGCCTACCCACACCATGGCTCTGCAACCTTTATTTTAGGCCTAATTGTTTATTTTACAACTCAGCTACAAGCACTAGGACATGGCGTGGTGGGAATCTTTTACACATACAGAAGCATTTGAACTTCAGCTTTGCTTAGGATCACTTTACATGATTTGCCGATCACTTAACATGACTAATGATCAAATCGGAGGTAAAAGTTTCCTGGTGAAAGTGATAAAAACCAATGAAAGAAGCCTTTAAAGTCATTCCAATTATTTTCCAAATTCAGTTCATAGGTGACAAATTAATGCTTAAGCATATTGGGGGAGTACGTGCCCTTTATTTAAACAGCAATATAGATATCAATTAAAGGACAAATTACTTATACCTTTTGACTTATGTGTGAAGAAGAGAATTGCTACAGTATTAAAGAATTTTTAACTAGTGGGTAGTCTGGTAATTAGGGAGCTGTCAGAGCTTGTTATGTTATCTTGCAGCAGTTGGTGTTCAAAATACTTCTTGCCACTCACGATCTGAGTGGGATGTTGTTAATATGCAGCTACAGTCTACAAGAGTTCAAAGGGTAGAATTTAATTACGATACTGTAAATTCTTAATTTTCAATTACTATGACACTGGGGAACTGCCCTTGAGAAAGGGCAGATAAAAGACATTTTGGCATTTACAAATGTATGAATAAATAGGAAGGCAAAGAGAAATAATATTTGCAGGACTGTTGGATTTGCAAGTTCTACGGTCGCTTTTTTAAATTTTTTTTTGCTGTACTAGATTGCGAAACAGTTTTCCCATATCAACAGTTACAATGCATCATTTGCAGATATTATCTCACTCCAGGCAGCAGTTTTGAGGCCATCAAGAATAATACTTTGATCTATAGTGTATTGTAAGCCCACGCAGAGCTGATGGTCACAAGAGTTATGTACAGAAAATAGCCACCTATTCTAGGAAAAGCCTTTATTTGGAATCAAATGCCCAGCTGCCTCGCTAAGTCTCCTTTATTGTTGAATTCACGAGACCACCTAGGCCAGTGATATGCAAATACTCGGGAGTATTTGCTGAGTATCACCACCAAACTCAGCGGTATAGAGACGATCCGGCTTCACCACCACCTGAATTCCACCTGAAGGCTGTGGACCACATTGGAAATGATGGATCGAAGTATCCCCCTTCCTTGCTGAAGCTCCATTACTAAATGCAGCTGACTGAACATACCCAGCCCCAGCACGCACAAAGACTTTTGTATGAAAGACTGTATATTCATTAGAAGGGGTACAAAGGATTACCCTAAAGTCAACATTAATAAGGAAAGCAGAAAAGTAGAGGAAGAAAGATTGTCTAGATAAAATAAAAGTTAAAAAGGCAAGTGACTTTTGCCCTGTGGGCAGCGCTTCAGTCCTGTTTATGAGGACTGAACGTTGGTCTCATATAGCCTGTCTCGCAGGAGAGCATCATCCTTGTGCTATCCTTAACGTCACAGCCTGTTATGTATCACCTACAAGTATACCAAGCGCGTTTTGTCAACCTGGTTTTCTCTCTGCCGTTTTCAGAGGTGCCAACACAAATGTTCACTCCAGGGCAGCACAGCTCAATAGAGAAACACACATATAAAACGCTCCCTCATGCCTGCGGCGAGGCGAGAAGTGATGCTGCTTGCCTTCATCCGCATGCAGAGCCGTGCGCGGCGAAGGGCTCGCTCACCACCTCTGCCTGCAGCGGGAAGGTTTGCAGCTTCTCTTGTCCTAGGAGTTATCAGAGACAGTTCTGAAACAATCCTTAGAGCAGAAGGATAACAAGCAAATCCCCTACATAAAAGGCAAACAGGAAAGACTCCGTGACCCTGGGACATTTCTTTTATCATTGAGGAGCACCAGTGACTTGCATTTTAGACTTACCATCAAGTTACTGTGGCTTAACAAGTTACACCAGGCTAGCAGAGGTGCACTGACCATCTAGGTGTGTGCTCTTTGCCCTCGGTGAGTACAAGCTAATGCAGCTTCTCTTACACCTTCGGGAAACGGCTCTTAGGAGAAGCTCTGTTAGTTACCTTGTGTTCGCCACAAAGACTGTAGACAGTTACCGGGGTTCAGCTGACTGACCATGTTGTTATTACAGCTTAATAATTAATGGGGGAGGCTTCAGGAGATGCATCAGCCACTGGATTTCTGTTTCAGTGGGAAAACCACTGAAACCGATCTTTCAGATTTGTTGCAGGTCTACACTCCCGATAGTCGTGCAGTTCTGAACACCAGAGCTACTGGCGTCACAGCTCCCAATAAAACTGAGCAAGATCAAACTCGCAGAAAACTCGGTGTCCCTCTCTGAAACTGCAGGTGATTTTATTTTATGATGGTCTCTATGCCAAGTTTCACAAACAACCACTATCTGCGGGACTGCAGCAGAAATCATGTTTGTGGGTATTTCCTACCACACATACAAAATAAAGATGAATGCTCCAAGGCCAAATATCTAAAGAAATCTTTTATTCAAGCTGAATAAATAGCTGTAATTGAATCTCGTGAAACAGACTGTCATTGGTGGGGGAAGGGATAAATAGCCATAATCGAAAGTTTACGTAGCGTGAGACTGCGCAGTGGGGAAAATGTGCTATTAAAGTATTTTTTCTGATGTATTTTTAAAACATTTATAATTTATATAAAAACACCAGGTGGTACCTTTAAAGTTATTTAGCATGAAAGTCCAATAAAAAGCTCCTTAGGTTTTAACAGCGTGATACAATAGCTCTCACAGTACGGATAGTTAGCCAACTCTTATATTCAGTAGCGTGGGGAACAAAAGCACAATACTTAGTGCTCTCTGTCAAATCGTGGAAAAGTCATTTCACCACTTACAGTTATTTACATGCATGGCAAGTCAGTCCAAAATGCAGGTGCCTCATCCAAGAAGGGAGAGGAAGCGCAAAAGGTCAGAAGCACCATCCCAAGCACTAAATACAAAGCAGTTTCATTAGGTTTTCAAAGATACGAGATGCTGAAGGAAATCCCAACTGAAGCATGTCCTTCAAGTAACACATATGTAGCAATATCCTCATTTGCTCAGTTATTCAGCAGTGGAGATCGCATCAGCTTGTTAATAAGGCTATCAGCATGTGAGACACCAACATAAAGAAGTAGGAAAACAACCTGTTTTCAAGCTGCAGGTGCACATATATATTTGGGGTCTTTAATTTCCAATTCTGAGCTCCGACTAGTCCCTTGCTTTGTTTTTTTTTTTACAGCATAAAAAATAAAACCAAGGCAAAACCTCTAGCCTCAGGTCCCACTGTATAATCTCTCACTACAAGTCAGTGGGAGTCTATAGATACGGCTGAGGGCAGATTTCGTCTCCGTGCCTGTGATTAGTGATTTGAGGAGGTAAGAGCAGCAAAGAAAAGAAAAATAGAAACAAAACTTATTTTATGTAGGACAGCTGCTTTTTCATGCTCTGGGCCGCTCAATACCATGACTCTAACTTTGACATGGGCTGGCTTTGAAAAGGCAAGCAGTAAAAAGAAATCATGATTACATTGGCATCCATGGGGCAGGAGACTCTACTTTTCATTATTTGTTCTATTATCAGCCAAGACTGGTGGCAACAGCACCAACAAATTCTAAGCTATTTTCTTCTTACTACAGCTTCTAACAGCTGCATGTGGTGCAACTCCTGCATCTCACAGTGTTCAGGGAGGGGACACACTGTAAAATTTTGCAGTGACAAAGCTGCAGCCCTATTGAAAACACGGTGAAGAACAGCATCGTACCAATGGAATGGTATGTAGGCTGTACAAACCAAGGCCATGTATGCACAAACCTACTTCACAACCAGCCTGTCACCCAGTGGCATCACAGCACTACTTTGATCGGTTTGATTTGCCCAGTGCACAGAAACCAACTACACTCAACAGGGTGAGAGGGGAGTATTTTTTTTTTTTCAAAACATTTATAGTCAATTATTTCTAGACCGACTCCCACAAACATAATTTAAAAGTGTTTCAAGGTGATCTTTCAATAACCTGTAGTGTTAATAGATTATTTAGTAGACCCCCACAGTAATCCAGATAAGCATTGTGCATAGGCTGAGGAGAAACTTAACAGTTGTTGATAAACAACTGAAGCACTACCATCAATTCATTCAGCCTGGTTAATGGCCAGGGCTCGAGAGAGCGTAGCAGTAGCTTCATCCTGATAGGTAATTAACTACCACTATTCATACTCATCATCAAGAAAAAAAAAAACAAAACCAACAAACCAAGGAATAAACTTTTAGGGAGCAAGAACACAAATCTACTTTCTAAGTCTGGAGGAAACAAAGGTTGACATCCATCTGCTCCCAGATCTGGAGCTGGGTTGGCCCAAAACACAATGAAGCAATTTCGGTGATCTGCACACATCCAAGTCCTGCCCCAGTGCCGGTATCACAGGCTGAGCACTGCCATAAAACCAGGTGTTTGCAAGACCCTACCACTGGGCAGATCCATTGAGAGCCCTTTGCCCGACGGCAAATTGAAATGGCCCAAAGCAAACTTAACTGGTCCATGGTCTGTCTCGGGATCTTCCTGCCGAAGGACAGCAATCTGCAGAGAGGGTTCACAGCTCACTCATGTGAATAATCCTCCAAGTGCAAGTAAGCAAAGCACAGAGTATAAAAGTAAGGTGCGTGCAGTGAACTGGTGTCAGACAGAAGGGAGTTTGGCAGGACTGCATCTCTGATGTTTGTGCACACGTGCTTACTCAAACACCATGAAAAAGGCAAGTAATAACTTTGTAAGTGAATGTGTTCAAAGAACAAATAGGTTTTATTAATTTTCAATGCCAATATTGCACCCCTACTTCACTTTAGAGGTAATACCTGAGGAGCTAAGTGCATTGTACTGCAAATACACCAAAATGGAAATGTTTCTCTGTAATGGACTAGCTCATCACCTAGGCCAACTTTTCCATTGATCTACATTCTGTGTAGCCTCAGGAATACTGTAAGGGCTGTAAATCAGTGACGAATAGCATCCTTTGAGTCTAAATCTCCCCAGCCATTCAGAAGTCATGTTAATTGTTGCTACAGCTGTAATGTACACGAAGCGACTGTCAGTCAGAGCTGTTACAATCAATGGTATTGAAAGAGAGAACTGCGGTTAGCTACCGTATCGATCACCTTAAAGAGTGAGAAACAATTACAACTATCAGCCCAGTATCATTGCACAGGACACTAAATGAAAGATACCTACATCTTTAAGGGTGCATTTTTTATAGGTGATTATATTCGAGTTCAAATTGTCGAGTTTTATAAAATCTGTTTTTCAACTCTCCCTAAATGATAAAAGCACCAGGATGTGGAGGACAAACACCCTTTAAACCCACAAGGTGAAACAGCACTCAGAGAAATAACTGGGGGGAAAAAAAAGACAAAGCCTTGACAAGTCTTGCCAAGTTACAAATTTTCTCCTTCTCAGTAACTTTTACCAACTTGGAGCTGGATGCCAAGTTGTTTTTTTCTTTAACCAATAGCACCCTAGGCCTGACACTCCTGCAAGCTCACACCCGGGGCAAGCCTGGTGTCAGAGGGGCAGAAACAGCTCCAGGGACTTGGGAAACTACGGCCTGAGTTAATTTGACAAAGCCAGGGCTGGAGGTGAAACCAGCTCACTTCCATGGGTGCCCTTACTACACAGCACTGCCGGGATAGAGCACACATTTAGAAGTTTTTCTAAGTGAAAAAAATACAATTTCAAGTTCCTATAGGAAACAGAGCTGTTAAAAACATGCGCTTCATTTTCTCACAGACACGCTTTCCATGCTGATGTACACCCTTGAACATTTAGGAATTTCCACATCTTACCAAAAGGCAGACGAAATCCACGTTAGTAAAGAGATGGAAAAATCAATGTTGATTTGTGCCATTGTAGACTATAGTGACATACATGAGAAGAAGAGAAAGGAATTTTGTCCTGCTGTTTCCTTTACGCTGCATGCTACTTCTGCATTTCACATTATAAAGGATGGCTCTGCAAATCTGGCTTGGCCAGTCCTGATGTAGCAGTCCACCAGTATCTTAACTGGTTACAAAGACTGTTAAAAAGACTCCCGTACAGGACCTGCTCTTTCAGATTCCCTGCACTGATGTTCAGCTGTGTACGCTGGATGTATCCTCCAGACACTCCAGTGATGAGACACATTTTCCATTACAACTTTAAGGCCAGAACAATTGGGAAAAAATGGCTTTCTCCAGTTGATGCAAAACAGCCATGTAATCCTTCCTTCCTTTTTTTTTTTTTTTTTTTAAATGTGAAATTACCAGCTACAGGAGCAAACCAAGCAAGGGGGCTGGTAGAAGCATTCAAGGTGATAAATGTAGACACACAGATGGGTGCCACTGCCCCTGAAAACAGCTCTCCCACTATCAGCAGCCATTTATAGGTATGCTCAAATCCTGTCCCTGGTTTAGTTTCATCTGCAAGACTATGCTGTAAAACACTTCAAATTCACAGTATCTCTTCCTTTTTTGAGCCAAGCACAGGTCAGCTGGGACCCTGGCCCTTTTAAGACTTTGCTTAATGAATTAAGTCAACTACCAGCACGCTGCGAATTTGCCTTCTGACCAAATCTCTCATCAGACCAAGAGCAAAATAAAGAAAACTCTGACCTTCAATAGCTGCCTGTTACTTTAGTGGTCTTTGTAGGGTCTCCTGTGCAAGAGCATCTCTGTAAGCATTTTCCTGAGAAGTTTTAAAGCAGGTACTTCTCCATCAGAAATTCCTCACGTGATTCATTGGAGCTACCGCTGCCAGGGTAGGGCTGTGGGGGGAAGACTGGGGCTTTTCAAAATAAGATCCCTTTCTTCAGTAGTAATAATGACACTGCTGACTGAACAAAGAAATAGGAATTAGGCCTCTTAGACTCCCGCATTTAAAAGTAGCCACGTAGCATGCATATTTGCCCATCAGGGGGTGAGCACTGTGGGGGAACCTTGTGCACAAATCTTATTAAATAACCTGTGGGATGCATGCCAAAAGCCTGTGCGCCTCTTTAAATAAACTAGCATGAACATTTATTTGCCATTTTCATTTTCCGTGTCAATCAGCTTTGGGGGAGAAAAAAAAAATAGCAGTAAATTGTTGGTCTCTACAATGCTTCAGTACAGGAACACTGAAATACTAGATTGTTGTCTCTGGCATCTTTCTATGCAGTTTTTCATAAGATTTGCTAGCCAATCTACTTACACAGTGTTAAGGGTCTATCCACATAAGAAACAAATGCAAAGGTTGACAAAAAAGAGGAAAAAAAAAAGTTCAAAACCCCTCTACATTGCAGTGTAGAAACCAACAAACAGAAGGCGGCACTAACTCAAACAAAAACAACCCCAGAAACATTTTGGAAGGCAGACTGATTTTCATAAACTCATTAAAACAATTCCCAATTAGGCATAAAATAGAAGATTCAAGATTCATATTATAAAGAAAGAAAGAGTCTCCATCCTCACGGCTGACTGATGTGATTTGCAGAGCTTTAAAAATAAAACTCCACACCACCCTCCCTCGCCCCCATTTTAAAATATTGCTTTCCAAAGCAGTCAAGAATACCTCCTGGAAGAGCCAAATCAAACTACATCTTGTCCTTGAGGATATTAGCTGAGAAACGATTTTTGCAAGCTACACTGTAAGGCATACATTCATCTGATGACAGCTTTTGAATCTTTAGATAGAGTTGAACTTTGGCCTTTTTTTCATAATGCCAGCAAGCCTGTCTCTGTGAAAGCCCTCAGAGTCACAATTTTTTTTGCCAAACCCAGAGAAATAAATCTATGAATAATTCTTTTGCCATTTCATTTCACTATTCCCATTTCTCATGCAAGTTTGTGGGCCTGCTCCTGACTTTCTTCCTGCCATGCTATAAGCTAGCACATAATTTTAAAGAAAGAGATAAAAGTAATTAAGCTTATTGGGTTTTTCAAGTTGCTGTTTTTTTAATTTTTTTAAGGGAAATGAAAATCTTTTTCTTTTCTTATGTTTTCTTATCTTAGAACAATTGCCAGCATTTTCCTTATGCTTCAGTGTGGGCACACGGACTGATTCAAAACTGCACGCAGAAATGAAACTGAGAATGGATTGTCTAATAAAAAAAATCTTATTTTAGCTCACAAGATAGCAAGGGGTGGGATACTTAGGAAAAGAAAATAGAAGTCATTTAAGGGTTGAACAAAGAAACTTCACGTCCTCTAGCCACCTGTAAGAACGAAGTCTGCTGGGAGCAGCCCTGCTTGCCGCTTCCATAGATTTTATGTCTTCCAAGTGAAAACTTCTCCATAGCTCCCTTACGGCTCCCACCAGCTTCCACTAGTTGAGGTTTTAGTATCTAATGAAATCTAACAAGATCTCAAAAATAATAATTCACTACTGGGAAATCTATTTGATGCCTGAAAGACAGACAAGATAAAATAACTCTTAAATATGTGGATAATTCCCAAGGAATAGAAAACTTCAGTGCTCAGCCCCTCCATCAAAGGCTGCTGAAGTCAATTAGAAGACTGCACTTTGGCTGAGGTCTATAACTTAACACGTGGTGAAGGTTCAAAGAAAATGGTGAAGCTGGCTAAAAAACCTGCTTGTTCTCCCATTTTTCATCACCTCTGTAGTCAGATACCAAAATCAAAAAAATCTATGCTAAGAAACTAAAAATGCAGCCCAAAAGAAGGTGTTTCCTTCATCTTGCACCTCTTAGGTAGATTCCACAGGACCTTACTGGTGAAATCCAGAACGATGTATCTGGAATCCATATGGCATTAAGCAGTTTAAGTAAAATAATATCTATGGCACAATTTCTCTTAAATACATCTCACATCTGTCAAACGTGCACTGCAATCAATACTTTTATGACTGTAGCTGCAAGTTGCTAAAGAAACACTGCAGCTATCTTTTAAACTGATATCAGCTGGATATAATGGGATATCGAAATTAACGTTAGCTCAGTCAAGCATGGCAGCTTGGCGTAATGACTAAGTGTCAGCTACTTTGAAAGTTTACATCTCTCTTAATTACCACGATTACCCAACTGACTGGTTTTCTGCTCGTATGTCTCCTGGAAGCTACGAACGAGCAACAAACTGTAAGACATACATATGTCATCACAGTTTTCCTCTGAACTGTAAGGATCAGATGTTGATCCATATCAAACTGCTGTCCCCTGCTAAGAATCACATTTCAGAAAACCTTACCACTGCTTGGTATGGGGAGATAGATCCTATTTTTGTTCTCTTACTCAACATAACAGCTTTTTGAGGCAGCGGTAGTTGTGGAAACTTGGTTGATCAAGGAGTTTTCTTACTGCAGGGCCTCTTCTGTATCCCACCAAGTGCGGGGTGGTTGAAAGCCTGCTTGTTTTATTTCTAATTAAGGCTTCCCTCTTTTGTCTCCAGGCTAATACAGCTCTTCAAACCAAATCCTGTGGGTTACGTATTATGTACAAGAACTATTTTTCCCCCTGTGTGCACGGACAGGCTGGAAATACAAACCTAACTTTTAACGAGTTCTGTTTTCAGCTAAAACACCTTTCACTTTGTCACCTCAAAACTACCAAAAGCAGAAATTCTGTGTGAGGGAGTACCAGGTAGGCACGCACCTACACAAAACCCATTTCATGGGTCAGTCCTATGCCAGACCTGTATAAGACAAACGGGGACCACTGGGACTCACGGAGTGCTGTTTCCAGGGGGGACTAGGGGAAACCCCTGACTGGCGAGTGCTTAGACCTTAGAATTAGACCTTTTCTGAGAGACAGCATCTCTTCACCACCTTTCCTGCTTCCCGAGCCTTCACCCCCCACTTCTGTGGATTGCATTCCAAGTGTACTCCCTCTTAATACATTTTTTGAAGCAAGTATTGCAAGAGCTATGAGGAGATGTTTTCATAATGAGGGTAATTATCATTGCATTTTAGTGTACTGCAATACAGAGCCACGGTTCAGTAGCTTTACTTTAGAGCAAGTGTTTAAAATAGAGAGCGTTAGATGTATCATGAAATACATCTGTAACTAACCTTTGGTGCTGCATGCCAGGATTTTCTCATACTAAACACTAATAAGGTATGCTCTAGCCTGCCTGCCACAAGTGGATGAGGCTCTTCTAATGAGTCTATAGCTATGAAAAAAAAAAAAGGAAATAACTATCAAGTCACTTTGGCCTCTTTTTATATACAGTGCCATCTAATAACTCTAATTGTGACAGAACATTGCCTCCTAGAGATTGGTATCACTACATTAAAAAAAAAAAATCAAATCAGAGTGCAGCAAAGGACAGTGGAGCTCAGATAAGAAATAAGATTAGCCATAGATATGGCCAACTACCAGAACCATAACAGTGTTATAAATCCCATTACTTTTCATATATGTGACTTAGTATACATGGATAGAAAAGCAGGAGTAAAATATGCCATACAGGTTCATTATTTTCCTTAGCATACACCACTTGTTGTACAGTTTTGTGAGAAGGGAAAGAGAATGTTTAGGGGATGATGAAGGAACACTCACCCATCTTTTTTCAATGAGAAAAATCCCCATTTTGGAGACGCAAAAGAAGTCTCTTCTAGAAGAGGTGAGACCACCACCAGCAGCCCTCAGGTGCTACTGGCAGCTGTTCCAAAGGCTCTGAGCTCAGCCAAGCCCTGAAAATCCTTTTCCAGCCTATCAAGGTCCAGCAGAGGCAGCTGAGCCTTGTTAGCAAATTGGCCAGGCAGAATAGGTAAACTTCAGTTATCCCAAAAAGCCAATTAAGAGGACTTACAAGGCAAGTCTGGCTAGCCAGTGATAGAAAAGAGATTGGCAGCCTTGTCCTGGGAGGTAGGAGCCAAGGTAGCCGGGATAATTACCAAGGTTGTGTGAGAACATGATGCTCTTTGGGTCTCAGTTAAGAGCAGACAGGCAAGCAAGACATGACACAGCAGGAGACTCGGGATGGTAATGCTGTTAATCGGAGACTGCAAATAAACCCAAGCCTGAGCAGAGCTCTCCTCTGCATCGCCTGGGCCCTGTGGAAGCGTGTTGCTTCTGCTGTGCTGGCTTGACCCCTCCAGCAATCCTGCTATTAGACAGTAGAAACATTAGACGTGTCACTGTGCCTCCTGCCCAGGTCTGCGCTTTTGCTGAGAAGCAGCTTTTATGCATAAATAAGTAAGTACAGGGAATCTGGGATGGAAGTCTCCACAAGTGAGATGAAACTTTAAAGCAAAGCCTGTGAAAAACCCGAACTGGAAGCAGTTTAACTACTGGCATCAGCGTTGGTGGGGGCAGCTAATGGAGCAAGGGAGAGAAAAGAGCACAACGCATAAATTGTGAGGCCTGGGGTCAGTCAGAGGAGAACGGGTAAGAAATCTCCTTTATTCCCACTCTCACCTATTGTGATTTCCCCTGCAGAAAGAACGAGTTTTCCAAGTGAAGAAGCCATCAATGCAAGCCGAGTTTTATGTTGGCTACAAAACAACTCTCCTATTAACCCTTCCCCCAAGAATCACCATCAAGCTCTTCCTGCGCAATGCAACATCTCTCCCCTACCAGAAAGTCTCTTCCTTTATGGAAACTGCAATGTTGTTCAGTGGCGTTTTCCAAGGCACGAGCCTGGCAGCTTCCATCGTTTCCCACAGGAACCCCAATCTCACCCCAATCAATCACTCCTAAGAAAGCCTTCCTATTTCTCTGTCTCTCAAGGTAGCGAGAGCTGACTGCAGGGAAGGCAGCCTGGGTATAACAAACCTGTAAAGAAATGGGTTATACAACTCAGAAACGCCAAGTATTATTAATGTATTAGAGAGGTAACACAGTAGCTGTTCTTGCTGTTAAACACCTTAGTAATACACTAACCTCACCATCCACATAATTCTTAGCATCTCCCCAGAGAAGCTGAGATTACTGCATCGGCCATAGAGAGGAAAACGTTGCTTTTCCATTGTGATTCTACCCACAACTTCTAGCACTGTCTTATTAAAATAACTTGCCCCTGACTTTCACAGGATTCTGAAGGTGACAACATTTTTAGACATGACATCCGTCTCCAACAGAGAATGCAGTTACAGGAGCCTTCTAATGGCTTTTGCAAAGCAATAACTCTGCAACTTGAAAAAAACCAAATACAAAAAAGCTGCTTTTATTAAGATCCTCTTTTTCATTAACGTTTCTATGTTAGACCTGGATATCATCCTGTGGATATTGATGGTAGAGAACTGGATACTATGGCACCAAAAGCATCCTCTTCTGGTGATCTATTTTACTGTAAATACCCTTCATTTACTTTATTGAAGAATGAAAAAAAAAAAACCACAAAGAGAAAAAGAACATTTTGATGTATGCTTTTTTTACCAAGCTCAGGTGTAAGGTGTCTCTGGCAAGGACAATCTGTCAGTATTTAGAGACAGAATAAACTCCATCAGAAACATAGATGTTTCTGCTTCAATGTGTTGGGGAATTCTACCAAAAGACACTTGGGAGCCCTACCCAAAATAAGATTTCTGGAGATCAGAGAGAGACATTTGCTTGGAAGTTTCACTTCCAGCAAAGATGCTCGTTGCACAAACTGTGCAGGGACAGTCTCCAGCAGACCCACCAGCGCTGACAAAGTCCCCTAGTGGCCTCCCGGCACCTTCTGCAAGCGTTCCCGCTATGATTTTATTTTGTTAAACTAGTTCAAAGTTTTTAATCTCCTCACAAGTCATAAAAACATAAACACATTCACAATAAAAGCCCTCACCAGCTATCTCTGAAATGGTAGATATCAAGCTCAAGGAGTTATTTTTCCTCACATCCCTAAAACTTTCTTCTTAAGTAGCCTGGGAGTATAATTTGCAAAAAAATCTGATTCAGTTCCCTTTAACTTCAGGTTTGCCCTTGATACTTCCAGCAGGAAGATTTTCTTTGAGTAATTTTACAATTTCCAATCACCAGTGCTGCTTTCAGAGCTGCTCAAGCACAACCCCTCTTTTGGCAAGAAGCCTTCACAGGTGAGTTTAAATGCCTCAGGTGTCAGTAAATGAGCTACAAAATGGCAGCCTACAGACACTTGATTTCACTTAAGCAAGGACAATAGATTCTCTCTTTTCTTTTTTTTTTTTAAGTTAATATGGTATTTGCAAATATCAACTGTATTTAGAACTGCTCTGTGGATAATTTTTTATGAGCATTTATTCAATAAATGCATCTTCCCCCAGTCCCAAGATTGGTATCTGTCTTCCCAACAGCGCATCTCAAATATTTTTTTGGCCAAAATAGTTACAGCCAAACTTCTGCTTCTGACAGAAATATACCAAGAATATCAACACATCACAGACCCCCATTTGAATTCAGTGAAGCTATCACTTTTTTCTCTGCGCTTTATGAAAGAATTCATTTAGAAACATATCCTAAGGAAACTTCTGAAGTATTGTGACTAAATTTTCATACCATTTGTAATTACTTCATTATAAGCATGGAAGCCTGGGGAGAGCAGTATTCACTCATCTCACATCAAGGCGTTTGAGACTAACGGACATTGTTGAGACAAGACAGATGTAAGTGAAGTAGGATTACAATAAAAGGGCCACTTCTTCTTCCCACTCATCCCAGCCACTGACAGAGAACATCCTGAGTACGGCCCCAGCTGGGGAAACAATCAGCTGTCACAGACCCAGCCACAATGTGTATAATGGGTAGAAATCTCCATTTCCTCAGTTCCCAGCTAGCTGAGAGTCTCCGAGGCCACAAAACAACTTGGTGCAACCTGGAGCCACCCCTTCAGATGCTCAAATTGAAATCAAGGCCGGAGCAGATGGGTTTTGGGAGTCTGAGACCCATAATCAGCTCCCTGGTACACCCCTCCTTTGCACTGAGCAGATCTTGAATTTGGGCCAACATACACTGCGCTTAGAAGGGTGCTTGAAGTAGCTTAATTAGGGACATGCATTACAAAAGCTGCTCTCGTACAAAAAAGAATCATTTAGTAGCATAAAGTATAGAAACAATTCAATTGGTTTCTATGTTTCCATGTCCAACACACTCTGTACAGCTAAGGAGCACCCTTATATCTTCTTAAAAAAGAATAACAACAATGGAAATTATTAAAAAAGCGCCGGAGACACCACGAATTCAGCAATTAAAAGTGGCTAATATCATATTCATGCTTTCATGTATCAGATGCTCCCAAACTGTTCTTGCCGCACGCTTGCATTCATTACAATGTGTAGAACTGTGAGTGATAGTCATGGTCTTAAGTTAAATTATCCCACATCAAAAATCAGCCTCTGCTCTTCTACCTCAATCTTGTCATGCTGCTTGGCTTCCGAAGTTGGCCACTTCCCTTAATATAACCCTTATCTTTAACGCTTCCCTCCCTTCCCTCTCCCTCCACTTAAAAAAATGCTTTGTACTGCAAAATGTTGTGGCAAAGGATTTTAGGAAGAAGGGGAAAACCTCACTGCAGTAATCTCTCCTCATATCCAAGTGCCAATTGAGAAACACAAGGTGTCAAAAATCTCCCAAGTAGCATTTTCCTCCCATATGTTTTTAAATGTTCCCTCCCCAAAGGTGCCCCTTCTGAGATGCCACATCCCTGGCGTGAGCACACCCCTACCGAAGCCAGCTGCTCTGCCTCGACACTTTAATTAGCGGGAGGTGAGGACGAGCACAGAGCCGGGGAGGCAGCGAGCCCCGCGAGCCGGGCTGATTGCGCAGTGGGGTACGATGCCAAAGTCTGTGCTCAGGAGCGACCCGGGACCTTTCTCATTTCAACTGATGCAAACAGAAAAGCGCCAGGATTCCCCTCAGACGCTCTGGGGATGCCAACTGGCAGAAAGAGAGCTCATCTAGGCTAATTACTGAAAGAGGAGGACAAGTAAATGAGTCACAGCAACAGAAATCTCAGCAAACCATGGTTGTCCTTTCACTGCGTTAAAACCTGGTATTTCCTTAGTGAAAAATCAAAATCATTTCCCTTCTTTAACATTAATAAAAATAATGTCAGAATCACCAGCACAGGCTTACAGAAATGTGACGACGTTTTAGATATGTGGCTTTTTTGGAAAGCTAGTCAAACATTCCAAATAATCTCTAATCAGTGGAATGCTTTGTACTTGACTTTTCGTGGGAATTGTTTATAGATAAGAGAGGCTTTTAAAGCGACTTTTAGGTTCATTTCAGTCCTATGATATCTCTTCAAAGTTCAGAGCAATAGCTATGCATTTGAGCGCTGCAGCACTGAGAAGTGTACATCAGCTGGAAAATCAAAATATTATCATATGGACATATGGACATTATCTGGAAATGCAGATCAAGTAAAAATTATCAGCACGTACAATAAATATTAGGGGAGGATATTATTGTAAACGAATTGCAGAGTTAAACAGGATTATCACAGCAGAGAAAAAGTTAGTTATTACTATTCCAGGACAGAATAGGTGGTATTTCAAGGCAGTGGGTGGGCTGAGATCCTTCCCATTGAATTCAGTGACAGACTTCAAGAGGAGCAAACTCAGACCAACAAAATGATTGCTTTGAAATGCAGCAGTTTCCTGCCTTGAGAGTTAAAAGATCACAAGCTCCAAAGGACCACTTTTCTGTGGAAATCGTTGAAAGTGCAACTGCAGGCTTGTGCTTTCCCCTGCACGCGTGAGGAATCTGCATCACTAAAAACAAGATACCATTTCTGTGCTGAAATTAAGTCAAGTGAGATTTACCAATGTGCAAATGTCTGCTCCCGGAGGAAAGATGGCCTGTGCGGTTTTAGAGACCACTTCAAAATTGTATCCCTTTGCAGAGAATCCATAGTTTAAGCTCTTCGCTCAGGCACCCAAATGACTCATGAGCTTCCCCTCATGGTGGAAAGGAATTGGCACCTCCTGAAGGTGTTCCTCTCATCAGAGACCAGGCTCAGCCCAGGCTCCTGATGCAGGGCATTCAAACTGGGTGCCTGAGGTTTTGCATTGAAGTTTCTCATCCACAGGGTATTTCACTGCGCTAACAGGGTGTGCTGACCTCTATTAAAAAAAGTAGGAGTTTTTATCAAAGGCAGGTAGGGCTCAAACAAGTATTTTGATACAGTTGCAGGAAAAGAACAAGCTAAGAATCTAATATGCATCATATAATTATCCAGATTGGATCAAGAGACTCTTTTGTCTATCAGGTTGACTAATTGTTCCTCTGTATATAACAAATTTCTACTCAGATGAAAAAAGTGAAGTTTTTCAACAGAACTGTAGTGAGCCATTAAACCCCATAGCGCATGAAGGTTTGAAATGTACCTAACGCACAATATCAAGGGTATTTCAGGTCTCACTTCATGTCACATCAAGTCATTATTTTTTTTTATTGATGCATTACATTCCTGGGGTTGAGACGGCAGAAGTTGCAAGGAGGTCTCTGAGGTGCAGGTCTGGGTAAAACAGAGCATCATGTCATGAGATATTTATCAAGTAATAATGTGAACGACCGAAAAAGAGATGAGGTGGGGACAAAGGCATCTCCGGCTGGGAAGTTATCGAACAGTTGGAGCCTAGGAACAGATAGCTCAGTGGCAGCTGGCTGTCCCTGACTCCCTAAAAAATTAATCACTGCAGATAAATGCATAAAAAGACAACACCTCGATCTGTTTCCCACTGAAGTTGGTGGCAAAATTCCCCTGTCTGGTTCCTACCCACCATCTAATCTGTGCCGTGAGGCCCAGATGTGTTCACAGCAGTCCTGTGTCATGTTGGAATAAGTGTGCTGGCACCAGCGGATTTTCCCAGCAGTGCCTGTGGGGAAAACCCACAGGACCCATGTCCCACCACCGCGTACTCTCCCCTCGCTCCCTCCGCATCGTGCAGAATGAGCTCCTGGTGCTTGAGCCTCCACAATATCAAACTTCCAGTTTTGGCCAGTCCTGTGGTGCAAACGAACACCAGCATAAGCAGCGCACCTCGAGGAATTTGCTTCTATCCCTTTGGATACAAAACCTGATTTTTAGCATATACACCGAAGATGATGGAGTTGTGACCGCACAAAGAATATTACTATCAGCCTTTCCTGGCATTCAGCAAATTACATTTGCAGCCTTAAAACTCTGTTAACACTGGAGCAAAATTACTTGTCAAAGCTGCTATTGTTTTCGGTAGGCGTTTTTAAAAACAAGAATTTCTTACAAACAATACAAAAGCACTCTGTCCTTTCAGAACAGGTACATGCATGAGCACCAGGAGTAGCCCCTGCAAATATGCCTTGGCTTAGAAACAGTCATTCTATGAATATTTGTGTTGATAAAACCATAGTGTAGAAACGTTCATAGAAAATTAACAGAAGTGGAACACAGAATAGCCACAGGAAATTAATTTACAAGTGCGATGGCATGAATATTCCCAGGAGACACTGAGCAATTGAACTAACCCTAGTTATAACAGCTCTCTCCATGTTTTCAACATCAGCATTACACTTAGAAGAAAAATTCTTCTACCTCCAGCAGAACAGCAGATGCACAAAGGGCTGATAATGAAGCCCAGTTAGATATCTTTCTACACTGGTAAAAGCAGGTCTTGAAATTGCAGCGTAAATATCGGTCCTGAGTAAAACTGTAGCAAATTCCTACTGTAGGCCTTATGTTCACAACACAAAGCTCATATAAGTACCTTTACAGTCTAAATAGGACAATGCTACTTATTTTATGAAAAAAAAAATATTTAGCAACGTACAGCTATGTAATTACAGGCTGCCGGTAGCTGATACAACTCACGTGCGGACATTTCTATGGTGTAGATTTCACATTTGCTGTGCCAGCTTTTTGGTTTTAAAGATGGTTGTAAAGACAGCACCTGACAACAGCACGGGCATCCACGGAAAACAGCTCTGGGGAAACGCAAGATGGGATGATACAGCTGATAGGGCTATGCTGGAGGCTTTCCCACCTTTTAGCCCATCTCTCCATAAGGCCACCATTTTCCTTCCTCCAAAAGGAAAAAACTCCACGCAAAAAAAATTACATAAAAAAAAACTACACTGAGGACCCAGGTGGTTTTCTGGATGTGCAGCCACATGGAAAAGGAGGGCGCTGGCCAACAGGAGCAACATGCTATTTTAAGGCATAAGTTATGGGGATACTTTTTCTCAAGGAAGAGTATTGTTAAGGAGGTGAATATTATTTCTTATGCTAATAGGAGTGAAGTGGGTTGAATTAAGTAAGTTTCGAAATAGCCAATATATTGGATTATCAGATAAAACCCTGATTTCAGCAGGGACAATTTTTCCTTGTACGTGTAGCAGTAATACCCAGCACCTAGTGAAGTCAGGGAGGCTTTGCCATTCATTCCGCAGACCGGGGTTTCCCTCTGTGTATAAAGCAGACCATAAACATTTCATAAATGATTGCCATCAAATACAAATAAATATATTTAATAGACCAATCTTCTCAAGATTGATTGTGAAGAAGCTCTATAAAATTATACGTGCTTGTACATATAAAATAAAGTAAAAAAAGGGCTTTTTTCCTTCATGTTTTAAACTACTGAATTCTCCAGACTGATGCTTTTGATTTTAATCTAAGAGGCTGAATTTGCAGATTGCCTAAAGATAAATGAATATTTCTCACCTGTCCCACTAACATTTTTCTAATATATTGCTTCTCCTTTTGGCAAAGCCGCTAAGATTTGCGTATAGGTTTTATCTCCTGTTGTAAAACCAAATTTGTTTTGAATGACAAATAATTCATTACAGAATTCATTTTTTACCTTTCCATGCCCAAGCCATCTTTGCAGTGGTTTCAGGGCATTGTTCTAGCCAAAGTATCAAATCCGCTCTTCTATTTATTCCGCCATGCAGTTTTGTGTTTTGCTCTGGCGAGCTTCCAGCTGAATTAATTTGACATTCACTGATCAATCAAACTGTCTCATTACTACCTTCTGCCCGCCTTGTCATCATGGCCCACTGTTGACAAGAGTAAGAAATGAACATCCGCAAGGTCACCTTCAGAAAATCTTTTATTTAATTGTAGTAGACCTACTGCTAAGCCCCCAGGTTATCTGCAATTTTCCTGCATGTCTCTCCCTTTCTTCTCACATGTGTAGTGAATTATTTTACGTAGCCACATGCAGTTCACAGATGGGGTGACTCCAGCAGAGTCATTTACGCAGTGGCCTTAGTAATTACACCGAGTGTTCATACAAGGAGGAGTGTTTTATTTCAAAAACCACAAGAATGACAGGCCAAGTGGATCGTTCAGAGAAAAGTATTCAGAAAGGGGTACTGAGGAGAATTTACAACCCCCTCCGTGTGGTATTAATTATATTCATTACACAATGTTCACAAGAAAGCCACTTTCTTTGTTATATAGTAAATTATTCTAATTAATTACTACTTATGATTATCAATTGATCTGGTGAAATTTGCCAAAAAGACAGTAGCGTTCCTCACCAGAACTGGTGCTCTGCCAAAGAATTTCCAATTTCTCTTACATTTGTCTGAAGTAAATTGACACCTGTAGCTACTGTTATGAAATTCTTATGAAATTAAACCCTATGTGTGCTATGCAGAAGCTAGAGCATTTAGAAGGAGGTATCTGCTCTTCTGAATTTTTCTGAGTTGGTTTAAATTTTCCACGGGAAGGATGCGAGTCCTTTTTAGACACTACAGTATTTTGTCATGGAGACATTCTGGTTCACATTTTACATTGATTAGTGCATTAATACACATTACTGGAAAGGGAACTGAAGTCCTTTATATTCTTCTGAGACAAATATAGCACAGTTTTGATTATCTTTGGTTATACATATTCATGGACTAGGAATATCCTAACATTTATTGCCACCTAGGATCACATATGACACTGGCCCTTATACACCATCAGACTTCCTAGGCAGCACAATTACACCAGAATATAGATCTGATATTTCAGACTGGTCTTGTCTGAAAAACATATCATATTCCTCAGGCTCACCATAAGATTGGGGCTGCTGTGGTGGAAGTATGATCTGGTATATAGGACTTGATTATTTCAATAGTTTCTCTCATTTTTCTCCCATTTCTTAGATTTTTTTGATGAGAAACATCTAACAAATAATTCAAGCAGTAATTTCTATGTTGCACAGAACATCTTTTCCATTAATAAAATTTTTGTCTGTGTTAGGTATATACATTGACTGGAGTTCTGCGTGTGTACAGGTAGCAGCAAACACATCTCAACGTTACAGATGTGCAGATTATTAATCAATTATGACATGATCACTAGCGTAACAGGGAAACTCCATCACTGCCACAAACTTGGTAAAGATACTTCTATAAGTACAAGGAACAGGGTGGATGTTTCAACAAGTCAAAGTCGTAAGACACCTTGGGACCAATTTACTAGGTACTTAGAAACCAAAGGGTGTCATTATCTTTAAGAGGAAAGCTCACTTTGCAATAAAACACAAGCCATCAAACTGGAGATGGGAGAGTTAAAGGAGTTATTAAAAGGATAGGAAGTAGCTTGGCAGCAAGCCTTTCCGTGGACTTCCTGAATGCAAAGGGGAATTAAGGCATTGCCACTCCAGTCCCAGAGGAGAAGGCACTGATTTACAATTTGGAGAAACATATGGTTAGGTCTACACAAGGTGTATCTGAAGCAGAATTAATAATCAGCAAAACTATGAGGCCAACAGAAGCAAAGCTGAAAGAACAGGAAAAATCAGGAAAAAAAAAAAAAAAGAAGGTAATTTTGTTAAGATTTTTAACACTGATAAGCACATTATTAATTAAGTCCTGAATAAAGGCATGAAGGTAGACATCTCTCTTGTTGCACGCAGGTGGGAGAATACTTTTTTCCTTGAAATTCAGTCTAATACCTGTTGTAACGTATAATTTCTGTGATCTCCTAGATCTTAAAAAGGGTTTAAAAAAAGTATTTGGGGTAAAAAAGATATCTTAATTGAAATGAGAAATTTTATATGATTACTTTTCCACCTGATCACACAATCAAATGCAACCTTCCCTCCCTGAACTGTTTGCAAATTTATAACAATTTCACAGGAGCTGGCCCAAATAAAATGCTGAATTCCCCATACTGCAATGAGTCCATCTACCAAAACCAATATCAATGTCACAGCTTAAGCAATGGCTACCCATTATGTCCTTCTCACCACACTCACTCCCACATCACACCATAGTCCACCGCTGTCTAACTACTGTGTGCCACTGCCAGACAACACGGGCACTTCTGGGAAACAGAACTAACACAGTGAGTAAGAAAAACAAATCTCTGGACCCCATTTTTAATAACATTTAATGCCATTTTTCATCACAGCTTACGGCTCATCCAAATTTGGAGGCTTGCAGCTTTTCTGCACACAGACAGATTCCTCTTGGCCAACTGATCAGGTTGTTGCCAGAACAGAAAAAGCTTGTGAGGACATCAGTCCCACAGGACATGGAAATAAACTTATGCATCACTTGCTAAAAATGAAAGAAAAGGGGTCATGGAACACTCAAAATATGCTTATACGTGATGCCTTGAGCATCTTTGCAAATTGTTGCACTATTTTCATGGTACCATTCTGAAAATATGCTGCAGCTTCAAGAAGTAGTGACTCTAACTTCATTTTTAAACTGCTATTAGTTTGGATGGGCTTGGTTATCACATCTCCTGGTTTTGAGCAGTGGGATAGGCATTTATGTAGGCATGATAGAGAAAGGAGAGAGAGAGAGAGATTACTTCGAAATATGATCCATGACCTTGCTCTGACTCAATGTACAACATCATAGAAAAGCGCAGAAGACTTCTCCTAGCTTTAATACCCTGGAAAGATATCCCGTTTCCAAATAAGAAGTCATGGTGACTGCCACTCCAGTTAGGTGTTGCTGTGTGGTCTGCCAAAGGCATTTCAAAGGCCTGTTTGCCCTCGGTGAAGAAAAGTCTCTCCAGCCCTGGATTATAGGTTACAAGCCTCTGGCTCTCAGCCCTGCACCCTGAGCACTAAGCTCAAATTCATTAACTCAAGCAGAAGCGCAAGAGTACAATCATGTTTCCACTGGGTGCCAAGAGAGGTATTTGTTGACATCAAGGGAACGCTTGAATTTTGTTTCCTGCAGTTAAAGCTATAATAAACAGAAAATCCTTTTATTTTCCTTCTTATTTACAGTACAGAGTTGCAAGACAGATGGTATGAACCCATATAGTATAAAGAAAAGGGTAGTTTTAATTGGCATTTCTGTTAAAAGGATTACTGTTTCATAAAGGCTTGTATTCTCCCCTGCTAAAAGGAGGAAATTAGATCTTTGATGAAGGTTTAGGATTGTGTCTGAAGAAAGCATATATTTCATCCTTGGGATGGATGGTTTACTTACAGCTGGCTGTGTAGCATTAGTTTATCAATTACCTCTCAAAATGTGATTTACCTATCTGGAGGAAAAAACCATTGTTTTTATTGTCTCTAATGATTAGTTTTCACTGTTCTTGTTATTCCCAGCTGCAATAAAATAGTTCTAGTGACAGAAGTTTAAATGCGTTCTGCAAAAGTTTTACTGCTGTCAGCATAGAGTCAGCACACATCTTCTCTCTGTCTTCCATTTTGTGTGATATTTCATTTAGATTGCACTTGTATTTGTAATGATAAGAGAAGGAATGTTGGGTTTGGGGCTTTTTTTTCCCCAGAAGATTAATCTATGTATCTTTAAAAGGGTATATATTTATATTTAAAAGGAAACAAGTGAGGAAGTGCCAAAACCACTGAATTCAACCCTCCGAAATTGAAGACATCTACAAAAGAAATCTACAAAACACTCAATTAGACACACAATAGGATGCAAACCAAACCCCAAACTGTTTCCGTCACTGAAATCTCTTAAGGATTCAGAAATCTCTCAGCAGCCACTGACAGTGCACAAATCTCACACGTTGCCTGAAATCTAGGAGGATCAACTCTGATCCTCATTCATCATATTGCCTTCCATTTGCTCACCAAATCCCTAAACTCAACATGCTAGAGTTCTAACATCATCTCTATCAGTAATCACACTTAGTGAAGGATGCATTTTCTCACCTACGAATGAAAAGATATTTTAGAGAATTCCCTCTGTTCCCCTCGACTGGTGACAACCCCATCCCCACGAAGGCAAAGGCTGACTCCTACCCTTTCCGCTGTGTTGGCAGCAGGCTGCATTTTTCGTTTGCCTGTGGAGCTACAGGGAAACAGCTGGACTGTGACTACTCTGAATGAGGTCAAGAATATTAGGATTCAACATACTAATGCCACAAGAGAGACTGCTTACCATAAAGGGAAGACTGAGCAAGATCTTGCTCTTACCGGTGCTTGTGACAAAGCCAAATGGTGCCAAATTTTGCAGTGAAGGCTTTCTGGATGGAAGGAGCAAGCTTTTGCCTTTCCCTAGTTCACCTGTTGTATCTTGTTTTGGTTCTGAGGGAAATAACAACATCCTGGCATAAAGTCAAGTGCCAATAAGATTTCTGAAAGTGTGACCATTTCAGTAACTTTTGAAGTGTAGTGTGCTTTCTATCTGGAAACGATTTCTTACCGTCTTCCCTATTTTCTCCTTCTTTTGCTGCATACTCTTCAAGTGTTGGTAAATTAAGTCCTTGATACGGCAAAGGTTGTAAGCATGTGATTAACATCAGAACGGCCTGTCAGCAGTCTCAAAGTGGATTTCATCATGGGACTACTGAGGTGCTTAATGTTCAGCATGAATTAAGTGCTCTGCCAGTTAGAAGGTCTGTTTGCCATGTTGTGCCTATATTACCGCTGTAAGTTAAATTACCACAGTCTATAAAACACCTTGTAGTCCATTTCTTCTGGATGAAAGGAGCTATGCAGAATAAATTGCAGTTTCTGAAACATAAACACCCACCTGAAATGATTTTGGAAAAAAAAATACAGGAAAATGGTAGCAGATATATTTCTATTCCATTTCAGTAACAGAAATTTCAATGTATTCTCTATGTATCAGATAATTCCATCTTGCTAATTTTCAAGTTTCACAATCACCAATCACAAGCAAAATGTCAAAATAACAGCAAGGCAAAGCATCAGGGGTATCATTTGTCTATCAATAAGCTTTATCTATTCATAACTAAATCTAAAATACGGCTCAGATATTTTACGTTAGAAATCAAGGTAAGAAATCTTTCAAATAAGCATATTCCCAACTCTAGGAGAAACCTGCTTCAGACTAATTTTAGAACATGTTAGCTGTACATTAGAAGAAAGACAGAGCAAATATGTGTATGCTAATACGGTCTTCAATACCACATTTCAAGGGGCATAAAAGCATGTCAATCTCTTCCATCTTTTTTTGGCTGGCCTACAAGGAAATCGCATTAGTAAGTGGCATAAAATCATTCCGTTTTGAGCAGTAACCTGACCCCTTGTTTTCGATTGTGTCAGAACTAAGAGCTCAAAGGGACAATGGGAAAAGACGGCACCCTAGAGACAGATAGATCACACATTTTTTCTATCAATCAAATAGTCTTTGTGCTCAGGTGGACTGAACTCAAGAACGTGGCTCGAATTAGAATTGCTGTCATAAATTTATCTTCAGCGTTTTATATACTGACTACGCTTCCATGCAAGAATTAAGAATTTTTCACTGATGTGGTGAATGTGATACCTCGTTCTTGGATCATCCAAAATGCCTTAGAATTAAGCAGAAAAACTTGATTCTGACCTTGCAGACTGTTTACTGATGTGCTCTAAGGTATTCTGAGGTGGCACTGACCACCATATACATCCCATAATGTATTGTAACCTTGCTAAGAAATAAATGCAGGTGGAGTCAGACATGCGTATTAAGGCCCTGGGCAGCCCAGATGAACGTGCCAGTTATTAATGCCCACAGAGTTCTTTGAAGAAGTAAAGGCTAAGGTACTTAGTGGCTACATTTACTCTGTTTGGCACCTGAAAATATTTTAAGACTAGTGTTTGATTGATGCCATACGGTAATCAATTAAACTGACATCATCATTTTTATGAGAAAATTCAGAAATAGTTTTAACTGGCAATTTGGGAAAAATGATGTTAAAATGATTTGCTCTCCATAATTCAGGACAACAAAGAGAACTGGCTGAAAATGCACTTTTCTTCAAATGTACTTGAAGGAAGCATCCAAATAATGGCAAAAGCCATCTGGGACACAAAGCTTGCAGGGATACTGACAGGACCCGCAGTGCTGAGCTCGCCACCGGAGAGTAGCTGAAGTTACCAGGATCATGAGCGGGTCAAAGGGACCCTGTCCTTGGTGGCTGTGGTCCTTCCCTTGGGTGCTCCCCGGGCAGGCACCCAAACATCTACCTCCTTGCCTGGGACGGCAACTCACGTCTCAAAGCGCGATCCACAATTAGACAGTTCAATTGGAAAATGAACACTTAAAATGTGGCTTCAGATGGGGTGAGAAATTGAGGGTTATGGGCAAGGGGAAGAAGGTATTTATGGCTGATATTTGAAAATAGATGGAGAGTTATCGCAGTAGAGTTACGCACACCAGTCCTTCCAGATGGCTGGGGCTGCAAAGAGGAGGGAATTCAAACATCAGCAGCTGTGGGTTTGTATAGGAATTGAGATGAAGTTTCTGGTAAAATAAAGGGATGAGTCCATGACAGAGTTATGCAAACCTGAATCTGCTGGAAAGTTTCATAGACAACTACTTGATATTCAGTCTTTTGGGCTGTAACGTCTGATCCATTTCCCTGAGCATTAAACTGAATACAAATAAAATGAGATTATATTTGTGATGTGCCTGATGGTGGGTAAGTGGGAATTTATCATTAATTTCTCCTTTTGATTATGCAAATCAAGAATATATGTATATGTAATATATAGATAGATAGATAGATAGATACATAAAAATCTTTGCACCTGGTCCGTGGGAGCACTGCAAACTTGTAAATATCATTTAGTGATATTTAACAAACCAGCCAGAGTTTGACAAAAATAAACAGCACCAGTGTGAAAGAAAGCAAGCATTTTCTTTAAACATCTGAAACCAACTATATTTAACTTCCTTAAAACGGCAGAACCTCCAGTAGCTTGGCATGCAAACTGTGGTGTTTTGCTTGGCACACTATATAGGTTTTATCTTGTGCAAGGAAAAAAACTTTGGTTCTTCATTTAAGGATTATAAATGATTTAGCATGAACTGATTTTTTAAAAAATATATAACATATAAATGCAAATATATATTTGTGAATATATAAGTATATATTTAAAAGCTTCAAAATATACATATACACATCTCAAATGTGTACATGGATAAACTTGACTTTCAAGCCTGTTCCCTAGCTACCACAGAAAAGGAATCCTGCTACATTTTCAAAGCTGGGCCTCTCATCACAGTTTTTTTTCCCTTGGAGTCTTGTAAAAAGTCAGAAAAGCAATTTCAAAGCACCGGGACTAGGTTGTCAGTCTTTAGCTGGGAAAAATCAGCATAGCTCTGTATTCACTACAATATATAATGTCACAAACAGTTTGGGCAATGTATTTAGAGCCTTAAAAAATTAGCTTTACCACACACCAATTCATGCAAGCTGAAATTCAGGGATCCCTGAAGTTGAAGACTATGTGGTTACTGACCTGAACAGGGCTTTGCTATCACCAGTATTGTCGTTACAGCCTTAGTGCTGCTGACTTAGCTAGTGACAAAACACGTATGTGACATGCACGCTGCAGTGTTAATTCTGAACATCCAGATAATATTATATATTATAATGTATATTATAAATGCTGAATCAAGGCAAGGCTCCTCAGCACACTTCCCAGGAGCACGAAGTAAAACAGAGACAAAAGCCACAACCATCTTGGTCAAGACTAAGCCAGGCAGTAAGAAGGCGAAGTGCTCCAATGAAGAAGCCAGCCTCCACTGGCATCGATCTCGCAAGTGTCCTGCTCAGATTCAAATGGCAATAACCAGCCACACGGAGTAATCACTTCTCTATTCCCTGTACTATTTCTACTATCAGTCTAGAGATTTAGGAAATGAGATTCAATTCTTTGGTTAGAAAACTCCCATTCTATGCAGAGACTGCGCTGGAAGGCAGGTTAAACTTCCCTTAAGCTGTTTTTTTCTCTGGAAGTGCTACATTATTGTCATTATGCTAATGAAGTCCACTTAGGTTGTATGAATGGTCTCCCATTTTTTTCATAAAATACATAGAAAAAAGAAGTAAATTTCAGCAGTGATTGACTGACAGCTGCCAAGTAACACGCAGGGCAGTCCAACTACCAGGAGCTGCTGCTGTTAATCTGGGCACCAGAGAAACCTATTGCAAAAGCTGATGTTTGTGAAAGGCCCTTCTGAAGCAAGAGCCTGGCAAACAATTATTTTTGTCATTTCACTTGCTTTCCCCTCCTTTCCACATACAAGTTAAAGTTAGCAAGGCAGCGATGTTCTGATCTGAAATGTATGTAAAGAAAAATCTAATACTGGTGTAAAGTATTGGCTGATTTTCTTGAGCCAAACCTTCATGCTAAGCGATCATGACCAGCATTTTACGCACAAGCACTAACTCTGCTATGCAATGTTCTCGTGACTCTTTCTTGAAATATTTAATAAATTTGGGCACAGCTCTATAAATACCTGGCAAGAATTGGCATTTCACTAGCAAACGACTTCACAGTAGTGAATAATTTGCCATAAATAAAGCATCACATTTTTCCTCTTTGTGAATTATCCACGAGCAGATTATCATTTAAGCAAGTATATTTGTTGTGCACAGTTATTTACCATATAATTTCTGTAAATAATTAGTGTGCTTTAGCTTATTCATAAGTGATCAGCTGCAAGTTTACAATGTCAGAAGCTGGAGTGGTGTGTGGTTAGCACACGCTCAGCAGGGGCTAGATAATCTTCATGGCAGGGTTATGTGAATTTTTCTCGTTCCCTTTTGCAAATTAAATATTTTTCTTTTCCCAGAATGCTAACATAGTCCAACACACTTTGCCATTCCCAGAAATGTTTGCTCTCCTTCTGGGGACTAGAAAGGTTTACAGCATTTGGTCACAGTCCTCATCTGGGATCTCGGGCAAGTCCATCAGGAAACCACTTGCATATTTAGGTTCCTAAATACACTTAAAGACTCGAGCCTTAGGGCAAATCTATATTATAAATAATATCCAACGCAATTGATCCCCAAGCTGAGACCAACCAGCAGAATTAACTCTGCTCCCAGTGCCTGCTGACATGGCCATGCTGCTCCTGGGACTGAGCAGCTCACCAGGCAGGACCGGGGAATACAGAAAGCTCCCCCGCTCCCTGCCGGTCCCCAAAAAGGCAGAGAGGGGACGGGGTTTTCCCTCTCCACAAGGCAGCTGGAGCACAGCAGTGGGGTGCTCAGACTCCAGCCTAACGGAAATCAAAGCATCACAAACTCCGCTGCTTTCTATTATTTATTAAATCATTCTATTAAGTTGTTACAGTTTATGTTATTATTTAATTGACTATAAAGTAAATAAAAGATGCACATGTATAAATCCGTGAACCAAAGCAATATTTCATTAAAGAGATTGTTTATGTAAACTCCTCATCAATTAACACTTTAAAACATTCATCTAAATTTAATCTTTTCTTAAATGGATCTCAACCAACCAAAACAAATACAGCACTACCATGGCCAGTGCAGGAATGCTGATTTACTCCAATTCAAGTTCTTCCTAATGTTTTGGAGCTGTCGAACATGACATTCCCACAGTTTCTAATTGTCAAAAGCTCTGATCCAGAAAATGTTTTGAGGACAGGAAGCAGAGAGCGGACTCGCAGCCATGCTGGGAATCTGCCAAGACAAGTAGTAGTGTTGTGCAGCTGGGAAGACTATGCTTAAAAGATTTAGCATTTGTTAGCTGCATTTCAGACTTTCTAAGAAATGAAAGTTATTTTAAGCAAAGATATTCTAATGATGCCACATCAAGTTGGTACCATAGTCTCAGACATAAAATTTTAAATGAACTAGAAGGAAAAAACATGGCATTACTTATTTTTTCACCCTCAAAATAACAGGTTTGGTTGTCACTTCAGCTTTTTACAAGACCTGTCTTTTCTGCTGCATCATAAAAGAGCAGCTAACAAAATAAACATGCCAAAAGACCTTTTTTGCATTTCCTATTTAACAAAGGCTTCCACTGCAATTTAGCCATAGGAAGTCATCCAAAGTCCCTCCGTTCTCTGTTCTTGAGAAAGACGCCAAGGTCATTTGGTGCCAAAAGATACATTTACAAAATGCCTACAGAGGTTGTGCTCCTAGGGAATTAGATGCCCAGCTTAAATACCGGTCTTGAAAATTGCTATCTCTATGTTAAGATGCTTTTATAACCTTGAAAATTTGGCCTTAAACTGCTCCAGAAAATGAGATTTAGAGACATAATATACTGTTGGCATTTTATCTTGGATCTCAATACCAAAAAATGGGCACCTATTATTGAATAATTAAGAAAAAAACATAGATTATTCAGGAGAGCTGTGTTTCCCTTCCCAAAAGAAGCTTTTATGTCCCAAATCTGAGCCTGCAGACAAACAAGCCTGTCCTGCTGAGTTACAGCCACCCCGAGCTGCATGAGAGCAATTGCTGCAACTCCTCCATCTCCCTCTTGGCATCCATCGACCTGTTTGCAGAGGCTGCTGCTCCCAGGAGGGCAGCTCCAGGACTCCTTGTAAGCAAGAGAGGGGATTTCTGTCCAGTTGGACCTGTCTCCTGAATTCCTTACTGCGTGGACCTTTTTCTTCTTGCTGTCCAGAGAGCCTAGAGGGTCTTACAATCCTCCACCTGGGGTTAAGTCTACCCTGTAACAACCCAGCCTCTGATGGACAGCCTACCACCAACTCCTGTGTGAGACGGCACCTAACATCCATTCCAGCTGCAGCCCTTCTGCCTTGATGCATGTTTAGTTTCTAAAAAAACCAATTAATCTGATCAGCAAATAAGCTTGGGCATGGATGTTAGCCTCCTTGAGGTGACAGGAGCGACATGAACTCCTCCTGTATGACGGGCGCTGTAGGAGAGTCCAAAGTCCACATCACCCTCACCTGAGCCATGCCAGGTCTTGTTTTAACAGCAGCAGAAAGCGCTTCCCCACTCCCCTCCTCTGGCAAAGACAACCAAGAAGGTCCTAGAGCAGGCCTCAAAATAGAAGCTTTTTCCTCTCCTCACCTACAGGCTTGATGACTTGTGCCGATATCTAATTAATTAATTAAGGTTAGCTGAGGTCAGGGCCTGGAATCTGAGCAATTAAACTGTTTGCTCCCCTGCTAAAACAAACCCCGCACATGAGGCCAGCTGCCAAGTTCGGTATTCGTGAAATTTGACTCAGGAAAGGAGCTGCCATGCGCCTGCACCTCGCGGGTGCTGCCGACAGCCGGCTCCGGCCGCGGGGCTGTGCCGTGGGTTCAGGGATGGCACGGAAGAGGATGAAAGAAGTCCTGCTAACTTTTGTTTTAAGGATGACTTTTCCTGTCCTTATCGTGAACTTGAATATCTGGTACTTTAATTTTAAAGCCCAGCTCTTGAAATCGAGTGATTAGATACAATATCTCGCCTTTGACAAGAGAGCCTTTGTGGGTTCAAAGATGAGTTTGAAAATGAAAGCTGATTAAAGCCTGGAGGGTCAAAGCCAAGGATGGAAATAAAAGTTACCTGACACAGACTTCTTTTTAAAGATCACACGCATTTAATCCTATCGCATGATATTTGACTCACATAATTCAGCGGTGCAGGAGCAGGACGTGTAGTTCACGGAGAGACAAAGGTGAGGTGGGCTGAGCGAGGCGGGGGGAGCAGGGACTCTGCTCCAGGGACCCTGTGATGGAAGTGCCTGCTGAGGCAAGCTGCCCCCCCGGCGCCCCAGACATTAGTCACTACCTGGCCTGTTATAAATACATAAACAGAAAGATCGCTTCTGCTGTAAATAGCACCGAGCTACCAGCTGTGAGGCTTGTACTCATCAGTTTAAAAATTAATAGTATTTTATTGTGACCGTTTTTTGCAAAACCTCTTTATACTCTTCAGGCAAATGAAGATGAGCTGGAGAACATCCTAAATACTGCTATAAACGGAAGATGAGCATGCAGCTCATGGACATCATATGGTCACAGCTTGACAAAGCCCTCGGCACTTGGATGTGGATGGATCACGCTTATTATTTCTTGGGTTTCTTCTGTCATTCCCAGGAATCTCTGTATTTTGCACTTGTTAATTAATCCAAACCTGTTGTGTAAGTGATCCAGAAAGTTTTTATCAATGATACAGGAAAATATCTCAGAAAGGTCTGTTCATCCCCACCTCCCAAAGCACTGGAGAATTGCTAAGGATAATCCTGTAAGTGGCTAGAAAGGTGGTACTCACAGGATGTCATTCCTACTATTGCATTTTAGACTTTCTAAGATGTAACAGATCAGAGGTCATTTAAATAATTATAGTTGATATGGAACTAAAATAGCCTTGACAGTACATGCCCAGACACACAATTTTAAATAAGCTTTTTGAAATATTGGCTCTAAAAGATTTATGTGACCCCCTAACCTCTGCAGTGTCATGCATTTTAACCAATGAACTATGCTGTTTATTGATCAGAAAAAAAAACACACAAAAAAAAAAACCAAACAGGAGAAGAAAAACCCACAGGATTTTTCTAAATAAAGCAGTTATTTAGAAAATGGTTTTGACCAGTTTACAACAAGAACATGCTGAGCCTCAGCGAACCTGGAGCACAGAGGCCCACCACGGGAGCCTACCCCTTGGGCAAAACCAAGACTTGGAAAAAACACTTTCAGAAAGAGAGACTCGTTACCTCCTATTTTAAGGGCCTCCTCCAGCTCCAACCTGGAACCGCTCTGCTGTGACAGTGGTCCAGCCTTCCTTACTCCAGATCAACAGTCTGCACTGGGCAGGAGGCACTGGAGGCAGAAATAGCCTACCAAAGACACAGGGCTCTTCTAAAACACCATGTGAGGACAGTCTTAAAGGGAGAGGAGAGGAAATGTATTTCTTTCTTGCTTCATCTGACAAACAATGAGAGGAATCTGGTCATCAGGAAGCGTTTTTTGAAGTAAAATCTGCTTTTGCATGGACTTCAGCTCTTGCGTCCCTGAAGACCATATCTAAAGTTAACACATTTTCTACTGCAGTGCAACATTTCCTCAGGACCGTTTCCTTCCTAATTTGACTCCCATTCCCCAGCTATTGATATACTAGGTGTAACATGGAGATATGACAAGGTCACAGACAGGTCTCTACATCAATACTGCAGGTGAGCTGCCTCCGTTGCTCACTCAGGGCATTTACAATGGGTACGCAGTAAGCTGAGGCTGTAAAAACCTGCTGATCATCCTTCCTCTAGGTGGGATGATGATAACAACCTTAAGTCAAGACAAAGAAGCATGTGTAGAAAAGCCATTAAATGAAGTCATATATACTGTTCCCTTTTGTATTCAAGCCCACCCAAGTTTTTGCCCCATGATCTGTATGCCCAGAGATAAACGTAGGGGAGAGCTTGAATGCTTTTTACCCTACAGTGCCTCTTGGGTCTAGCACAGAAGGAACTAATGTCCTTAATTCCTTCTTTACTCATCCTCTATACACAAAAAGAGAGATCTTGACGCCGGGGAATGCTTGAGAGACTGTTTGATTTACTTAGGTACATGCTTGTAATCCTGAATGAATTGCTGAGCAGAGCTAGACTTAAGAATATATTTAAGTATGGGACGAGAATGAGTAAGAATGCAGCTGCAGCAAAACATGGTGAAATATTTTAAACCTACGTGGCAGGTACATGTTAGCAAAACAGTAAGCCAGGATGGTCAAGCTTTCATCTATACAGATGGTTTTCCTCAGCCAGAAATTTGCTTTATTCTGACACATAAAAAATTAAAACACCTTGCCAAAGAACCCTCTGGTTTACAAGGCAAACTATTCTGGAGAAGAATATAAATTTGTTGGCTGCTTCATTGACAGTCTATGCTTCAGATTTATTTTTTTAAGGTATAATGTCTGAAGCCATATTTCCCTAGTGATAAAAATCCCGTTAGTAATCCTGACAAAATCCTAAAGGGCTAAAAAGCAATGAAGAGGATTTCTAATGGTAAGTTATAAATCCTTTTAGAGAATATCTTGGTTTAAAATAATTCAGAGGAAAGAGAAAAGAATCTTAGGAATGAGGTAGTTCTACTTAAAATCCTTTGGCAAGATCAACACTTAGGAGGGCCAGCACTTCCTAAGGCAAGGCGATGACGCTGAGCAGCACCTTTTGCTAGTCACCAGGCCAGTGAGGGACCTGGTACCTGAGGCCAGGATAAGAGAAGGAGAGATCATTTGTTCAGTGCTGTCTGTAATCCCATCTTCCAGAAAATATATTGAGTTCTCCCCATTAGGTCAATAAGAAGATAAGTCAAGATCCTGAGAAAAAGTGATGTGTGCAGCTGCAGTAAACGGGGTCTTTAGAGCAAACAGTGATGTTGAAATGGAAGCCAATAGCAGAGTGCGGTGCATTTGGCTGATTTCTCCTGTAACACGGGCAAGGCTTCCTTAAGCCAAGTTTTCTTGTACCACGGGTGACTTCCACTTACTGCCCTACACGATGTTCAAGACCTGATTTTTCAGGCTTTTTTCTTTTTTTCCACACAGCTATTTCTGCCACATAACTATCTGATTTATAATTTTAATGATTGTTTTGGAACACTTGTAATTTTTATCCATAACTCGGAGGTGAATGAATGCCCACCTTCACACCCAATGATAACATCCATATAGTGAAACTTACACCTGCGGAATACAAGAGTTTCTGCTGGTATGTTAAAAAAACCAACCTGAAATAACTTCAGTAAGCCTCAAACACTGCAAATATGTAGTTCATTCTACAGACTAAATAGACCAACAGCATATCTAATATTATTCCTCTGCTAGATTTATAATAGACCTGAATTTGGTGCGGAAACTGCTCACTGAATGAAACTGGGGGGGGGGGAATTAATTGGGGTCTTTGCACTTTGTGTCACCAAAGGCAGAACAAGAGCTGTGATTAATAATTCATTACATTCAATTATTAATTTATCAAAGAGGCTACATTCTTTAGTTACCTGGGTTTTAACAGGTATGAAATCAATTGGATTCAACAGGAATCGATAAGCCCGTTCCATTTAAATAAATAATTATACACCTTCTGGAGATTTTTAAGCCCATTTATAGCTTTCTAGAGCAGAAGTGCAACACTGGTTAAATTCTGCAGGCTGCAAAGAAATGATTACCGTTCTTTATCAATGGCGACAGTACTGCTTTTTACACAGTGAGTAATTAGAAAAGAGAGCCCACTGCTGAAACATGCACATGACAAGAGGCTGGGAGAGACGGGGAAGTCTCTCAGGGACAGGCACAGAAAAACGATCTTGATAAATTGAAGAAACGGACTGAAACAGAGAAAATGAAATTCACTGAAGACGAGTGCGAAGTACCACTGTGTGGAAGGCAAAGCTGATGTGCCAGTGCAAACTGGGACTCAGCTGGCTCTGGAGATACAGTGCGACACAAAGTGAAAATGAGGGGAGTCTGTGGCAGGTTTTGTGGGTGTCTGGACGAGGGCAGGAGCCGTGCAGACGTCGCCGAGCAGCGTGTGCAGAGCAGCGCCGGCTGCTGCGTGGAGTGAGGTCAGAAGGATGCTCAGCCAGGGCAGCCCCTACCCTCCTCCTCACGCTGCTTTCTGCTCTCCTTTAAATGCAGAATTTTTCCTTGTGTGCTGATAGCCCAAGCCCCCAATTGGATTTAGCCTGAAATATTTTATTCAGCAGATTTGATTTTAAACTCTCGGTGAGGAGTTTTGGGATAGCTCCAACCTCTGCGTGTGAATAACTTAATCCCTGAAAAACATTTACCTAACCCTAAATCTAATCTTAACCTGAAACACTCATTGTGCAAGCTGTAGAGCCCTTTCAAGGTGGAAAGCCACAGGCAAGACGTGTTACAGGCAGTGGTACAAAATATACCAGTTGCATGGGAAAGCAGTGGGTAAGAGGAGATCTCAGAGTCACCTTGCTATGGGATTCAGCCTGGGAGAAATTAAATCAAATGTGCCTGGGAGAAATTAAATCGAACGTGCAAGCGACTACTGCAGGACTCCCGTGGGCCACCTGGCCAGCATCTAAACAGCATGGTCATACTCTGCTCTGCAGCATCACAGATGGAGAAAGATACGTAAAGAACGGATTTTCATCTAAAATCAAGGTTCCGTTTATCCTCTTTGTAACTGCAGCAACTCCTTATCAGGACATTCCTCATACAGCAATATATGGCACAATGTCTTCTGTAGAAACGGTTCTCAGTCACACCTCTGCTAATTCAAAATGAGAATGTAATGGTATGGGAAATTAATACTGTTTCTCTGCTGTGTCACATAAAACTTGTTCCATATTCATGTAATAGCTTATTACTGATATGATAAAATAATATGGACACTGAAAAGCCATTTGTTTCAGAAGTGCTGAGAACATTAAACCTTGCAATAACTACATTGACTACTAAAACATACAGCAACACTTATAAAAGTCTTGTATGGGGCACTGCAATCAGTTGCTGAATAGATTGCATATTAAACAAAAATAACGTCTGGCAAAATAGAAGTGCTTTGTCATGAAGTGGAAAAGCTTCCTAGCTGCTCATGAATAACACGTATTGCAGAAAACTAATTAATCAAGTAAGTCACCTACTTAAAAAGTGACTCAGTAATCATGTATCTCAGAAGACATCTTAAGCAGGTAACATGATTTATGTGTGTCAACCTTTTCCACCTCATCTCGGGAAGCTTGTCCCACCAGAAGCCCTACTCAGGAGCAGTCCCTCTGCCCAGAAGAGAAAGCTGACTTCAAAGGACTGTGAAGAACAGCTCATGAGGCATCTTTGTCATTTCATTTGGCTTTGGATTAGGCCAGGCTTTGGACCTTGACCATGTATGACCTAGACACCGACTTACTCTTAACTTTTAGTTTACTGTTATCTACAGATAAAATTAAGGAGTCACTAATATGTGAGGATAACTTCAGTCATTGATTTGAACACAACAGCAGAGAGGAAAAACTAGCACAACTGGAATCAATTTGATTCTGGAAATCAAAACCTGGTTCATAAAGAATTGACAACGGTCTCCATGTGTCTGAAAGAGCTATCAAGCTAAGGCTACAAGGCTACTGAGATCATAGTTATACCACAGTGGGAACAGATAGATATTTATAAGACACACACATATTTCTAACCCAGCCAGACCTAGTACACTCATCCAACTATTATATGTAAGCAAAAAAAGGGTTTTCTCCAACTTTTACTTGAAATCTGACCTTAAATCATACAGCTTATTAGTCAGCCAGAATTCTACTGGAGTATCTGTCTATAAAGCAGAGCTTCTTGTAGCATATGAAAATACTACGCAGGAAATAAGAAAATCTACTACTCACAGGAGTTTGTATTGGAAGATGAGGGAGACTTGTGGTTGATAGTCAATAAAGACTCAGGGGAAAATCATTCATAAATACACAGCCTATTTCAAAGCATCAGAAAATGAAGTCTGAGACATTTTTGCAAACCTCCAAACTACGTTTTAAACTCTCAAGTTATGAAACAAATTGCTCCACATTGAGTCACTACCGAGAGGAAACTACCTTTAATGCTAGCAGAAAGAGAAGTGTATCACAGACATTCCTCACATCTGCAGAATATCTTACTTAAATGATAATTATCTCCTATAAAGTGCTTTTACTCTTAGTCACTATTTGCTTTATCTATTCTGAGTCATATTAAGCTTAGTGTCTCAGCTGCAGAAAATTTCATTATACCATTTGTTAAAGCATCTTTAATAGGCCAATTTCAGCATCCGTCTACTGTATCTTACTAAATGGTTTTTATTTGCTAAATGATACAGTTTAGATGAAACACACTTCAACAAGAAATGCGGTTGTACTACTACGGATGTCACACTAACAGCCAGAAGACTTTCTCTGAGATCACTGTGCCTACCAGAGAAGTGTCAGCCTGCAATCAGTGAGCTCAATTTTGAATCCTTACACTGGTAAAACTTCTACTAAACTGCTTGGAACTAGAACCGAAATTTGACACCGAAACACATTTTGGTGGTTTATTCAGAAGAAATAAAAGTATTTCTTTGATGTTTTAATTTGCAAACTGTAATCTACACACATAGATTAAAAGGTGAAATAAATACTTCCAGGACCACTGGCTATTCAGTTTCAGACACAGTATTTGCAGTAATACTTTGTATGGGAGTGAGTCATTCAAATAAAACAAATTCACCTTGCATTGTAAACAAAACAAAGAGTACAGCAAACCTGCTCTAATTCTCAATAGGTCTCTCCAACTACTTTTCTGTAATCAAGCCATCTGTATTTCCAAAAGCATCCTTATAGGGAAACGATCGCGTCCAGTTCATACTAGAACACTGTTAGTCATGTAGATCTGTAGCTAAGCAATGCAATAGATAGATAAATCCCCAAGATTCAGCCTTACTTTTTTATAGTATTTCTTTAAATCTGCGTCCTGGCCTAGTCTGGACTAGACAGGTCTACTACGGGCAGGCTCCAACCCTGCACGAACTGATCTTTATTTTACACTTTGTTGATTTTGTAGTGTTCTTGGTTCCTATATTTATCTTCCTTTTCCTTCCCACATACCTGATGCTTTCACACAACTAAATCCAGGAATTCAGCGCCCTTTCAGTCTCCATTAGGTGAAGGAAGGAGAAATATCACTCCAGCTGACACCACTCAAGTGATGCTATCGCTTCCATTAGTGCCTAGAAAGGGTATCTCCACTCAGAGCTGCCAACAAGCAAACATGCCTTGAATTCAACAGTAACTTTCAGGCACTAACTATAGATAATTTGGCCAACCTGGTTACTTACAATTTAATTCCCTAATTTGGCAGTACCCATCCCCTTCTATACAAACAAACCTCTCTCCCCACCTGCAGGAGTGTTTGCACAGGACCAAAGCAGGGAAGATGCTGGTGCGTGAGCTGCTGACTGCTGTTTCCTCACTTCTTTCAATTCAGGTGACTTTTAGACATCCCAGACAAAGCCCTTTGTCCTGATCATCACTACACATTACAGAAGTTTCCAACAAATATGTAAATACAGAGTAGAGTTTGGGGTAAAAATCCATAGGTTTTTTTTCCAGAAAATTGCAGAAAAACCTACAAAGTAATCTGCATTTGCATGCCCTAATATTTTCTTGAATGACATTTGCTCAAGGTGAAAAACCTCAACAGCAGAAGACACCATTTGCAGATGAAGTCAAGAAACGTACTGCTGCTTTGGCTTTTTGTGGCTGCACCCAAGATAAAGATAGGTCATGATTAAACACCTACAGTGTCCCTTGCCCAGCTCAAGCCTTTCCATCCCTCTGAGGGGGAAGCAAGGAGTCCCCAAAGGTATCTTTAAAGAGGACTGAGGTGCAATCAATGAAAGAAGCAGCTGGAGGGGCAGAGACACAGTGAAACCCTGTAGCAGAGAAGTCCATGAGTCCCACGTCCATTAACAGAGATGGAAATTTTGTAGGTTTGCAGCTAATGTGAAACGAAAGGTGGCTGCTCCCTGATAATCACCCACCCTGGATTAATCACGGGAAAGCCAGCTCAGGTGAACGCCATGCCGGGTTACAGCATCTTGAATTTTATGCAAGCCCGTACAACTGTCTCGCAAGGTGAGGTCAGCACCAGCTAACGATGGCAGTCCTGGATAGAAACAGCCAAAGCAGCAGGTGATCTGGAAAGCAGATACCTGTAATTAACTTCCCAGTGGACTCTGGCTTTGTGGTGTTTTTTCCCCTCATTAATTAATTCCCTTAGGTAGTTAAAAGGAATATGAACTGTGTGCCCAGCTTTAAGAAGTCAGGAAAAGCTACTTTTTTTTGTCCCCCCTAATGTTTCAGTGCATCACAGCATGTTTTGTAGTTGTTGGCCAAGGACTGACAGTTGCTTTTCATGAAGCACATTGATTTACTGACTTTTAATGCTGAACTAAATTATTAGCCCTAGCTATATCTTTGCACTGTTTTCTTCTGTATGCATTTTCTCTTGAAGTAAAGTTGTTGGAGGTCATTGCACATTGTTGAAATCTCTGCAGGGAAAACAGTCTTCCTCCATTTTGGTGCAGCTTTGGTCTATGACTTTTTTCTTATTCTCAGTGAATTAATGTTTTCTGAAAGGACAGAACCATGAAATGGGAGTTAAGTTGCAAATGAGTGCAGTTTTTGTCAGGTATCTTTGCAAAAATAACGTATCCTCTTCATCATTTAACCCAGCCAAGCATGTGCTTACCTTTAACAGCTCCATTGAACTCAATGGAACAACTCACATGAGAGCAAGACTCTGATCAGGGGTTAACTCCAATGGATGCTTTATGTCTTATGATTAAAAATAATTCCTACTTGGGAGCTGGGAAAGCATTTATTCAAGCCTGCTGTTTACTGGTCTCTTCCATGAATGTCCTCTTGATTAGAGCAGCATAAGCACCATAATCTCCATATGAAATATTTGGAAGATATGTATTTTCTATGTATGCAAGCAGTGCTTTTCTTTTAAATTGGATGTGAATGCCAAGGCAACTTTATGCTCCTTTTATACTCAAATGCTCTGCTGCCACATGTTTATAATGTTCTCTGGCAGGTCTCACAAGTGCCAGCAGTATAAAGTACACCTGCTGTGGCCATCTCGGTGTTTTCTTTTCAGTTTTTGTTGTGGTTGGAACACATTTTTCTTATTGCTGCCTAGCATCCTTCAATGAATTTCATCTTACTAAACTGATCTGCTGGATTTTTAACTGCATCCAGTTCTTTTGCCAACAGCATAATCTCAGCAGCATTTATTGTTCTCTTTATTTAGCTCCTGACTCCATCTCCTTATCACATGCACTCCTTCCATTGTAATGCCTGTTTTTTTTTCAGGTAATAAAGCTGAAAAAAATAATGCAACTAGGTTTTTGGTGTAGATACAAAGGAAAGGGCCTCTGATTACAAAGACTGTGCTCAAGACTGCCGGTTTTCCACAACAATCTCTGCTGTCTGCAGTATCATGAGCAGGAGGTGATAATGGTGGGCTCCGCCCCTCCCTGGCACACTTGGGAACAAGCCCGCTGGGTTTAACCGAACTGCCAGGCCAAGCTCAGACGGCACCAATCCTTCAGCAGAGCTCCTCGGGGCTGAACTACAATGATAGAGGAGTCTGAAGTGACTAATTTTAACTATATTTTTTTTTATAATTCCAGCTAGTTTTCCAGAATATTGTTAAGACACATTTGCCACTAAATTTCCCAGAGAAGTTTAAGCCACCTCCAGGCTGCCAAACTGAAGAACAGCTCATATTTTTATATCACACAACATAGAAAACGACAATGAGAAAATCTGCATATAAGGACTGACTTCATTATAAGGCTTTTTCATGTTATGTTGCTGCTCCGGAGTAAGACAACCTGCCAAAACACCATCAATAATCAAAAAGGAGATTTGCTGTCTGTGAGAGAAGATGCAAATCCTGATTCTGTTCTTTGGCAGTGCTGAGAGCAGAAGCCCAGCTCGCATTTGGTGTGAATTCAGTTAGTCTTTTATGACATTGTAATATGCAACTCAAAAGAACTCATCAACTCGATCTAATCTAAGCTTCTCTACAGAAAACTCAAATAAGCTTGAATTCTTGGATTAGTCAATGTTTGCAGCCACTTGAATTACATTTCGTATATACATAAAGTGAGCATATGAATCTCAGCAGTTAAGTACTCTGCTGTCAATTTCCATTTTTTTCCTTAAGAAAAAAGTAAAACATATTTAAACTCATCACTCTGAGAAGTAGTATCTGGCTGTGATCAGATACAATCAACCGGAAGAAAAGAAATAGCCATATTTGCATCCATAATCTTTTTTATCTTGACACTGAAGGCTAATTGTCATATCAGTAAATGCAGAATGAAATATAGTATATGTGCCTGAAGGTACCGTATTTGCAAAATTGCTTAACAGCAGCTACTACTTGCAGTTTTGACAAAGATATACTCTTGCTGTCTGATAGCACATTTCTGTAGGAGATAATTTTGAGTAGTCCCTGTCAAATAAAGTTAGATTTAATGCAGCCACAATGCTAGTAATAAAGGGAAAGCATTGACATTTTCTTCTTTATAATTAGATGTTGCCACTGATATCCAGAGTGAAGACACTGTTGTCCTGAATTGTGATTGTTGCCGGGAAGCTCGTTGCGTTTCCTGAGATCTGTATTGTCCCTGCAGGTATGGAGCACACGCGCACGAGTGCTGTACTTCTGATTGAACTGTCATAAATCTATCAGAATGTGATAGAACTCCACCACGTGAACCCTACCTGAGCATACAGCAAATATATCTCTCGCTGCCACTGGTTATTTGTATTACATTTCACATTCTAGGGACAGGGACAATAGTAATGTGTTATGCTCTAGGAAAGTGGTTTTTAACAGCCTAAAAATTAATAGGGGCTGAGATTGATACACCACATATGCCGGGGCAGGGGTGGGGGTGGGGTGTTGGTTTTGTGGTGTTTGGGTTTTTTTTCTTCATGTAATCATTTCTCTGAACTAAGTTATCAGTTGATGCAATGAAAAATAGACACATCATTACAAGAGTCCTACGACAGCCTGGTCAGGACCAGGGTCCCACTGTGTTATGGGCTGTAAGAACATAGCAAGAGGAAGGTTTGCCACCCAGCAGGGCTCACGGCTGGATTTAATTCAGAACAGACCCTGGGAAGAAGAAAAGGAGACACAGTTTACATTTAGTGATAGCAGAAATCTGCATTGCCCACTATCCCTAAGCATATGACCATATCAAATACTGCGAACGCCGAAGAGCTCTGCCCCAACTGCAGCCCAGGCTCCCAGGATATATGCGCGCTTCCAGAGAGGTGATGACTAAGTCGTCATTGCTGTGTCCAAAGAGTCTCCCCAGTGGCCATTTAGCCCCAGGGGCTCTTATTATAAATTGAAAATAAGAAATAAAGATAGATACATGGCTGTTCTTGAGTAAAACCGCTGGAGCCTTTCCTGAGGCAGATACGTCCTACAGATCGGTTGCTTTAACCAATTTGTAGCGTTACATTCATCTGACGCCTATCCTATGTAAATACAGCAAACGAGAGAGATGGAAACAAAGACAGGTATAAACAGAGTATATAAAATGCAGCTATAAATATTATAAATCCTGCAGCAACCAGGCAGCCTCATTTTATCTCAAAAGCTAGAGAGATGGAACTGATTAGTTCTCGCTGAGGAAAGGATATTGATGTTTAATATCCTTTTGAGGCTGTTGAACTCAGTTATTGGATTCAAAGCAGGATACCTGACGCTACAGGCAGCAGCGTATAACTCAGTTTCATTTCCTAACAACAGAAAGTCCACAAGAAAATTACCAGTTTCAGCTTAGAAATGAAGGTGTTCTTTTGCTGACTGAAAATCATTTATTTATGAAACAATTGTAAATTAGCTGCCATTTGCAATACCAGGAAAAATCAGCCCAATTCTTAAACCAAACTAAAGTTCTCTCTCTCTGAAGCAACGTTTGGAGTGGCCCTACCGTTTGTCATCTTTTGCGTTGCATTTGTTTTGGTTTTGCAAATAACACACACTGTTACGCAAGATTTAGCCCAAACAGATAATGTTAGGAGTGAATATGGTTGGGTTTTCCCCTGAAAAAAAAAAAAGAATCTCTGAAGGTGAAAAGAAAAAAAATAATGAAAAATACAAGATCCAAGAAATTAAAAATTGCAAAGTAAATAGTTTACACACAGAAAATTGCCTTTCTTCTGGGGTGAAGTCCATAAAGACTCTGTCTAAAAGAGGTGTTTGTTTTTTTAAAATTTCAAAATTATTTAATTTTTTTTTTGTCTGTTTCAAATTAAAATCTGGCTTATACCATTCTAAAAAACGCCAGAACAGTTATTGTACCCAACAATTAAGGACAAATACAAAACATCATTTTTATTCAAACAAAATGTTTTAGGTAGCCTGAAGTCATTGATTTCTTTCACTGAGAAAAAATATTTTGCTCCGGAATGACTAAAATAAAAAAAAAACAAACCAAAATCCCAAGCCCAAACAAAACACCAAACCCAAGCTAGCGAACAGACCTCTGTGAAAAGCTGTTTGCAAACTTTCTACTACAACTTTTATTGATAGAATACGGTTTCTAGCAACCGGACATCGTACCTGGCTCCCGTTTTATGTAAGGGGACAAACATTATATAACTGGCGACTGCTAAAGAACTGCCAAAATGCACCTGATGCACAACATGAAACTTTGGGAAGCAGAAAAATATATATATATACACACACATACACACAGAGGTAGTTACAATGCACCTAAGACACGCTACTGTTCCAGTATATTTTGATCCTGCAGCACCCTGCTAACTTCACTAGTATCTTACACCCATTTTTGCTAAAAGCTAGTGTACAAGCAGACTTTTTGACATATGAAACACTAGTACAATCATTTTCTGCTCATGGCCTCCAACCCTCCAGAGGGAAACTGAAAATAATATAGCCTAATTACAACTCTGAATAAAACAGTTTTATTACTGAACTATTTTAATTGTTTGCTCTCAAATGATACATGAAAATTAATACATGGCAAATTAACGCCATAAAATTTGGGAGTAAAGGATTTTTTTTTTTTTTCAGTCTGACTTGCCCTACCTGCAGTGAAGGAATACAATCTCTCTTCTACCATCACAGGCAATGAAGAACAACAGATTATAGTAATTACAGAAGTTACCTAGCACTGGGCTTGCCTTACAGCATAATCCAATCAATCAGAAGTCTTCATACTTGCAAATGTGTTTTAAAGACTTCTAAAAACTAAAATTTGACTGTATTAGTATGCACCAAGGTTTGTCCCTCACTGGAGACACTGCAGAGAACCACAGCAAGCCACGAAGTGCTACAGATAATGCACGGCTTCTACTTCATTACATCCTTACATTGTGACATTGCTCTTCAGCACTGGGGCATAATTAGGCACTCGAGGTGCTATATTACCACGTAATGAAGTCCAATTAAGATTCATTAACCTCTGACCTCCTTCCCGTATTTGATGGACAGTGAGCATCTCAGGGAAAAAGTTAAAAGGTGAACTTGAATGAGCTCAGTTCAATGGGTGACATTTTGAGGAGTTAAAGATACCTTAGATGATAATTTACATCTGCTGCATCGAGGCGTGTTGGCATATTGATTGATAAATGGAAACATTACACGAGATGGTCATGCTGGCTGAACATTGAGAGTGATTTATGCCGAAACGTTTGCTTTTTGTATGTGTACCATAATTTTATGTTAATACTAAACTGCTGCAAATGTTACATTAGTAATAATATATGCACTAGATATGTGCTTTATTGGCTTTGTTTGTGTATGAATAAATATCACCGCATCCATGCAAAAACTATTTGGAAATAATATACCTAGACTAGGCACAGTGACAACCTGTAACTATCTTAAGGTGAAATTAATGCTGAAATCTGAGTATGGAAGTCTGTACAAACCAAGATTCATGTAGGGAGGTACATCTTACTACTATGCTTATGGAGAAACGTGTCAAAAATAAAAAAGGGATGTGTCAGAGTTATTAGGAAAGCAGAAGAGAGGACTATGCATAAGAGACAACACTCAACTGATATATGCTAGTGCTTAGATATAGTTTAGACTTTTGATGGTCCTTTGAGATTAATAATGACTACTGTGTAGCTGTAAAAAAAATATCATATAACAAGACAAAATTTACTTTGAAAAATTTATAGAGTTGAAAAGGAAAACAAGTAGATAAATCTTCAGACATATACCTTGAAGTTTGACTCATGATGAATACGGGAGATGGGATAGATAGTAGAATTTGGAAATTCATAGTATCAGCAGTTCCGAGTTAGCAGCAAGGTGCTGTGACTTCTTGCAAGGACTCTTCCATTGAGCGACTCTACCTCACACAGAACAGCTGGCTCAGGCACCGCCCAATGCAAATAATTTTTTCTGAACTACGTAAGGAATCAGGATTCATGGAAAAAAAAAAAAGGCAACGTAAGAATGGAATTGTTGTGCAATTACTGGAGCATATTAGGCTCTTAATATACTGAGTGCAAAGCATCAGCTCTAATGCAGGCTGTCAATAGAGCGTATATTATCACAGCATCAAACATCTGGGAAGACTCTGTGCTGTCCTGAAATTCAGCTGACTTCCTCTGGGATAAAAAAGCCCTGACACTGTAGGGAAGCCCTATTTTGTTGACAAAAATAACCACCTTTGAGGGTACAGAAGAGACACAGATCCTCACCCCGTGCAAAGCAGAGCAGCACTTTCATGTCAGCTGGTTTCCTAAGGCTCCGGCCACCCCCTCGATGCAACCCTCACCATTACTTCCCTGTGCAAATTGCAGTTACGGAAGGCAGCAGAAACAGCATGTACCTTTTATAATCAAAGATCTCAATAGTTACAGAACATTGTGTAAAAGCCATTTCTTCAGTTCAGCAAGGACTAAGCGGCGCCAAGGGAGAGGATGAAGCAGGGACAACAGCAATTAAAAGCAAAAGGGATTAAAAATATTCCCAAATGCCTCAAAAGTAGCAGGAAGGGAAGACCACTTAATTCTTAGCTAGGATTAGCCTCTTTACATGGAAACTGAGTCCAGACATATAAAAGGTAGTACCCAATATTTCTTTGTTATTCGCAGCATACAGCAGTGATGTAAATTCGTGGAGGGAGGGGGATCACATACCACTTAGCAGATAACAATTACCTCACATACACATAGGCACACGCACATTTATCTCAGAGACACACAAACAAGCCTGCTGGCACATATAATGTACTCCACAAACCCAATTTGTTTTCACTTCATTATTTGTGAATACATAGGGAGAGTTCTGGGAATGCATGATGTTGCGATGCCAAATTCTGCAGAAATACAAGTTCTTTTGGTACCAACAGGAGCCTTTATACCATTTTCATTCTAATTTTCTACTATAGCGCTGCCAAACACCATTTAGCTTTGCTCAGAAAGTGGAAACTTTTGTAGGCAAGGCCCCAGAATCCCTTTTTTTTGCTTTACTCCTGTGAGAAGCCGCATAAATCCCAGATGTTCTCTATTCTGCATGAAGTAAATATTGAAATTGTGCTAGGAGATATTCAAATGGAGCTGACAGAGATGTGAGCCTGAGATCCCAACTGTACTAAACTTGAAACAGTTCTATCAGCAATTGCCCACTCTGACAGCCCCGCATATCCACTGTCTGCCATCAGTATAGAGTGCCATATATCTTCCTAATCACCTTTCTTTCCAGTGACAAATATGAGCAAGTTAAAGCTAAGGTCAAATGAAAGTACTAAACACCTTCAATACATCAGGAAAGTTACCCTCACTCAAAATACAAAGCTTAATATCTGGCAAGCTTGATACAAAGCATTTCGGGTGGGAGGTCTGTCAAAATAGCAGCATGCAAATAACCAGATGTAAAATGCCTTGAGGTTTGTTTAGAGCTGGAGAAGACGGTTCACTCTGCCGAAGCATCATCTGCGTGTGCAGCTATCAACACATCAGACTCAGCCATGACCACACATAACTGGTCTTTTTTAAAAGGAAACAGACGTGCAGCCCCATGGGCATGTATAAAGGATCTTACACAAGTGCCATCAGTTAGTACACCCTCGATGGAGGCCAGCCTGGAGAGACCCTTCTTCCAGCTAAGCCCAGCAGAGAGGATCCCTATTCCTCATGGCTGTGCCACCTTAAGCCTGGCTTCTGCAAAGGTGGTGTGAAGGTCAATGTCCTACCTTGGGGCAGCTGCCAGGACTCAAAGATTTTCAGGACTGAGAGACGCGTAGATGTTACCCACCTTCATCTGCTCATCCCCACCCCCGCTCCATTTGGGTGCCAAGCGACTTCACTAATTCCTGTGAAAGGCAGTTGTAGGACACAGCTCAGTCTTTTGGTTGTGGTGGTTCAAATGGAGCACAAGGGAATTAAACGGTCCCACGACGATGACCTGGAGTTAGTTGACTCACTCCCTCCTTTCTTTTGGAAAGAACAAGGTTTTAGAAACTTTCCTCAGGAAAAGAAGAAAAAAAAAAAAACCAACACACCAAAAAAGCCCACAACTTAATTCCCTGTCGGAGCATCTCTACCAGATGACAGAATCACTTTAACTTGGAGCGAACGGGGTGGATGTAGAAAATACAACTTTCACCACATGCAGCAAGCACGAACAGGCACAGAGGTATCCGAATGAAAGTTCAAATCTGAACTTTGTGCTAGGCAGTGTGAGTAGTCAGTAATTATTTATAGCTACAGGCCAGTGCCTTCTGAGCATAGGAGAAGCACTAAGCAAGCTACCTTTCACCATGAAAGAGGCTCTGGGAATATTTCAGGAGGTTATGGGAAGAATATCTGTTGAGGGGTCAGGGCTCAGGGCAGGAGGCTGCCTGGTACAGTATGAATTATATTATTTCATTCTGCAACCCCAGAACGTTCTATTTCGTCTGTCACAGAGACTGTCAGTTCTTTAAGTACAGCCTGTATCTATGTGTATTTGTATTATTATACGAAGGAGAGATGGTTTTTCCTTCCCCCAAATGAACTCCTTAAACTTACTGAATCCAAAACACAGATTCTGAATTCTCACAAACACAAGGAAACATTATCCAAAAGCAAGGCAAGAGCAGCCCCAAACCCAGCAACACATTTCATAGACTAGAGGCACATTCTTGTTCCGAGCAGCTCCCACAAGCACTTGGGTTGGGGTCTTTGCTGTGTGCTCCACCACTCCTCTCATCCTTCTCATGCTCCGGTGCCCCTTCAAGGGCTTTTCAAAGCAGTTTCAGGTTTTTAGCTTCCCACGACAGGCAGGCTAAATGCTTCTTCCTTCAAACCTCACATCAGTCTGAACTGACATCTTGACTGATATATTTGTGGCTCCAATTTGTATCAGTAGCATCTTTTTCCATACAGCTTCCCCCAGAGGTGTTCGTCAAGAACCGAATTTATTCCCCATCTAATCCTATTCCCCATCTAATCCTATTCCCCTCACCTGAGAAAAAAAGAAGTGAACTGGTCTTAAAATTACCAAATAGTTCATTTGCTAAATCACAAAACACAAATCTTCCCATGGGAGTGTACGCGCCACATGGCATCAACTAAGAGAAACTCCACCTGCTCTGAGTGCTCCCTTGTCCAAAATGTGGAGCATTCACTGGGATATTCTGGACTGCACAGAAAATTGGTTTGTTTCCCCACTATGTGAGGTTCAGCATACGAATTTAGTATCTGTGCCTGAGGGCTGCACGGCTGGCATGGTGCTCAGCTACACCAGTCTTCCAGCAGGTCGCTTGCCACGGTCCAAGCGGCCGTGAAGTCCTGGCACATCCCACAGACAGCCACCCCATGGAATTGCCCCTCTCCCACACGTGCACCCAACAAAGATGCAGCTCTGCGGAGGAGATCAGAGCAAAATTATTTTAGCCAAGAGTTTTATTTCATAGAATTGTTAAGGTTGCAAGGGACCTTAAAGATCATCTAGTTCCAACCCCCCTGCCATGGGCAGGGACACCTCCCACCAGATCAGGTTGCTCAGAGCCCCCTCCAGCCTGGCCTTAAAAACTTCCAGCAATGGGGCTTCCACCAGCTCTCTGGGCAACCTGTTCCAGTGTCTCACCACCCTCATGGTGAAGAACTTCTTCCTAACGTCCAGTCTGAATCAACCCATCTCTAGTTTTGATCCATTCCCTCTAGTCCTACCATTACCCGAGATCCTAAAAAGTCCCTCCCCAGCTTTCTTGTAGGCCCCCTTAAGATACTGGTAGGCCACTATGAGGTCTCCTTAGAGCCTTCTTTTCTCCAGACTGAACAACCCCAACCCTCTCAGTCTGTCCTCATAGGAGAGGTGCTCCAGCCCTCTGATCATCCTCGTGGCCCTTCTCTGGACACATTCCAGCACGTCCATATCTCTCTTGTCGTAGGGGCTCCAGAATTGGACGCAGTACTCCAGGTGGGGTCTCACGAGAGTGGAGAAGAGGGGGAGAATCACCTCCCTTGACCTGCTGGCCACGCTTCTCCTGATGCAGTCCAGGCTACGATTGGCTTTCTGGGCTGCTAGTGCACACTGACAGCTCATGTTGAGCCTCTCGTCCACCAGCACCCCCAAGTCCTTTTCTTCAGGGCTGCTCTCAAGCCAGTCATTGCCCAGCCTATATCGGTGCTTGGGATTGCCCTGACCCAGATGGAGGACCTTGCACTTGGCCTTGTTAAACTTCATGAGGTTGGCATGGGCCCACCTCTTCAGCCTGTCAAGGTCCCTCTGGATGGCATCCCTTCCCTCCGGCGTGTCAGCCGCCCCACACAGCTTGGTGTCGTCGGCAAACTTGCTGAGGGTGCACTCTATGCCACTGTCCATGTCGCTGACGAAGATGTTAAACAAGACCAGTCCCAGTTCTGACCCTTGAGGGACTCCACTTGTCACTGGCCTCCACTTGGACATGGACCCATTGACAGCCACTCTGGGTGCAGCTGTCAAGCCAGTTCTTTATCCACTGAACTGTCAGTCCATCAAAGCCATATTTTATCGGCTTGGAGACCAGGATGTCATGCGGGACAGTGTCAAAGGCTTTGCTCAGGTCCAGGTAGATGACGTCAGTTGCTCTCCCCTTGTCTATTGACGTTGTGATGTTCTCATAGAGGGCCACCAGGTTTGTCAGGCACGATTTGCCCTTGCTGAAGCCATGTTGATTGTACCCAGTCACCTCTTCGTTATTCTTCTGCCTCAACAGTGCCTCCAGGAGGATCTGCTCCATAATCTTACCAGGCACAGAGGTGAGACTGACTGGCCTATAGTTCCCTGGTTCCTCCTTCTTTCCCTTTTTGAAAATGGGGATTATGTTTCCCCTTTTCCAGTCAGTGGGGACTTCACCAGACTGCCATGGCTTTTGGAATATAATAGATAGCGGTTTAGCCACCTCATCCGCCAGTTTCTCCAGTACCCGTGGGTGTATCCCATCAGGTCCCATGGACTTGGTTCACTTTCAGGTTCATCAGATGGTCATGAACCTGATCTTCACTTATGATGGGCAGTTCTGTCCAACCCCTGCCGTTGTCTTCTGTGACTCCGGGAGTGTGGCTGGAGCCCTTGCCAATGAAGACTGAGGAAAAGAAGTTGTTGAGAACCTTGGCCTTCTCCATATCACTTGTCACCAGCTCCCCCGTTTCCTTTCTGAGGGGGCCCTCACCCTCCCTAGTCGTCTTCTTACCATTAATGTACCTATAGAAATTTTTGCTGTTTCCCTTGATCCCCTTGGCTAGATTTAATTCTAACTTAGCTTTAGCTTTTCTCACCAGATCTCTTGCTGTTCAGACAGCTTCCTTATATGCCCCCCATTCTAGCTGTCCTTCCTTCCACTCCTTATAAAGTTTCTTTTTGCGTGACAGTGTGTCCAGGAGCTCCCTGTTCATCCATTATCATTTCCATTATGCTTCCAGCTCAGACCTGTTTCTAAATGCTTTCTAGGAAAGGGCTGGGAACATGTTTGTGTGATATTCTGCCACTGAGAATCAGGTAGTTGCAAGACACTGCTGGGACCACCAGGCTCCAATCCTCAATGTCACACTGCGACGTTCTGTGGACACTTGCTACAGTGCTGGGCGTGCTGAAAGACACACACGAACGAACAAATGCAAGGAGTTAGAAAGCAGGTCTGGCCCTGGGCTGCTAAGGGACCTGCTTCCCCAGTCCCGTGTGCATCGCTCTGTCTGATGGCGAGTAGGACTCACTGCCGGGCGGCCCCATCACACGCTGAAGCAGACAGCAAGGAGGAAGCCACGTTCCCGCACGCGGGCGCAGGTGTTGTCAATGAATTATCCCTTTCCCCAGATGCAAAGAAGGCCAAAAGTACCCTGTTGTGTTACAGGGTAATATAAATGTTGGTTTTGGACTTTGGTGCTTCAGTGCTGGTTTTCCAATTATATAAGGCTCGATTGTTATACGAGAATTCCTTGTTGACTAATTGGCAAAAACATATACACAGCTAAGTAGCACACTGTGTCCTACTTTGATGAAATGTGCTACCATTTCATCCTAATTAGAAATACTCATTTGCTCTTTTAATTGCATACCTTTGCATATTTACAGCAATTAATACATTGTAAAAGTGGAACATACTAAGTCGGTCTAATATTTGCATTTTTGCTAGTTAAGTCCGTTAAGGCATCACTTCCATATTAGGCTTTAACTATGTGAGGAATGCAAAACACCTGATGCCATGCTGGAACCCAGAATAATTTTCTTTGGACTCCTCTACCTGGTTGCCAACCAAAACGGTGTTTTCCCCATAAAAATTGGCTGAAGGTCTGCTTCCCAAGGAATTAATGCTATAATTGCATGCATTTTTCTAACTGGGTATTATGCCCTTGAAATACTGATACAATCTTAATTACAGAAGTATGAACAATACCATTATCATGAACTGCTTTCTATTTTATGCCAATTATGCAAGTAATAAACCACATTCAGTAAAAATAACACCTTTTAGTAGTGCTTAAGTCTCTTCTTTATTTTTAGCAAGTTTGGGAGCTGCTTATTTTTGCTGCCTCAAAACATCCTGCCACAATAAATATTCTAACAGTAAAATGGATAAACGGTGTATTTCTGAAACTTGCTTATTAAACAGGCTGAATTCTCAGCTGATTCTGATCTGAACTGCTCTTTTGGTTTCACGGAGACTATGCCAGTTTACATCAGCTGGGATCCAGCTCACCTTTTATGATGTTACAGGAACTGATCGTGTTTGATCGGGAAATTCAGGAGGGTCCTCTCTCCCTTAAGAATTTTTTAACCACCAAATGGAGGTAATTCATACATTTTAAAGTGTTCACTGTACACACAAACACACACATGCATATGTAGACATAAAACATACATTCTATTTTAAACTGTGATTTGTGTAGCAAACCAGATAGGAGCAGGGAGGTTTTACATTCGACAAGCTCGGCACAAGAAATAATGAAATTTTTTTGATACCTTCATACACACTCACTGCTTCCCAAAATTTTACTAAATCCACTTATGACACTCTCATGAGATGGCAACCTCAAGATTACTCACAGTCCTCATTTCAGAAAACGAAAAGGCAGCTGACATCCCTGCCTGAAACATCTGGCTTTACACCTTCCTCTGGATTAGGGCTTTAGCTGGTGGCATTTGAGGTGGCTGCAGCAGTGCCAGTAGAGCTCACCTGCCTGAGCTGAGCTGCACGCCCTTTCCTTGCTACAGCCTTTATTTTTTCTGGAATCTGAAAGAATAGTCATTAACAGAATATGTCCAGGTCACAGGATTTTTGGATGCTGTTCATAACCTTTGGAAAATAAAGAGCATGGCAGAAGAGGGCAAATATGGTACTACACGCAGCAAGTTACTGTAATGATGTTTTATAAAGACATGCCCAACCTGCGGATAATCGATGCTCCGTGGCAGTGGTGGGGAAGAGGGAACACGAGTAAAGAGTAGCCTAACTGCTTATAGTTTTTCTGAGCATTTTGTACAGTAAAGTCATGCTGGAGCAGTCTCCGCCACGGGGCTGGACAAGGCACTGGCCAAGCTGAAACCGGAGCTGCATGGCAGGAGTGAGCTGGGGTGCCCATGGCCCAGGGATGACAGCTCCATCCCATGGCAGCATGCAGAGTCAACCTTTCTAACACTTCATAACACATATGTTGCTGACTGTTAGGTCAATGGCTTCAGAGGTTGCATTTAAGTTCATTTTCTATTTATTTCATGGTAGAAAGACAAGTCTGAATTTCCTATGTCTTAAACCAAAATCACTGTTGTTCTCTAAAAGCTATTTCTCACCCATTTGTCTACATTTCACACAGACATAAACATTTTAGCCATAGTAACTTCTTTAGTACTTTGGTAGAGAGCAGGATTTGATTAGCAAACTCTTCAACATTGTATTTTTCAGACGACATTCAAAATATCAGGCCTAAATGGGGCAGAAGCGAATTTTGCACCAATTCCCTCTACCCAGAGAGTGTCAACCCCAACTCTGTCTTTTCAGATGCCTTTATGGCACCATATTTAAGTATGAAGTTACATTTGCATGCATTCCTTCATTCAAAACTAAGCCTGACATTTGTAAAAACACATACAGCTGGTGAAGCTGCCTTCTTCATGAGTAGAAATTCTAGATTTTAATGTCACAAGATAAAAAAAAACCTGTTGGTTTAGGTTGGTGTTTGTTTTTTTTTTCATTTGACTGTAGGGAAAATTTTTAAAAAAAGGGGATTTACAATTTCAAACTAAACAAGCAAATTATGTTTGCACTGCAACTTTCTTCCTTACCAATTTCAGATGTTTTCAGAGGAAAAGGGGAGGAGAAGGCTACACGAAGATGAAAGAGAAATTTACCCCGATGGTGAGCTTTCAAAAGCTGAGACTACAAAGAAAACCTGATCAAAAACTTGTTACCAGAAACTGGAATGACTGTGTGTGTCTGGGGCGGGGGAGAAATGCAATATTCACAAGCGAAAAAATTTCAAGTACAATAGAAAATGGTGCTGGATGTCTACTGGGAGATAGAATGATTTCCTCTGAGCTCATGGGAAATTACTGTATGGATATCTGAACGATGGGTCATATCTTGTGTTGAAACCACGCAGACGTTTACTGAGTTACATTCAGACATGGGTAGGGTTTAGTTTGTAAATAAACATCAGCAAATTAAATGACAGACTTGCTGCTACAGACTCGACCTTAAACCAGAGACAAATGCCACTAACAAGACCATGCAGGTATCTGCATTTTTTTGATGTGAAATAGTTTGGAAGTGTAAGTAAGTCCCATTCAAAAGCAAAATTTAATTTAAAATGCTGCCCTAAAGGAAAGCATATATTAAGCATTTGATTCTCTTGCTCTCTCATAAATTACTAAATGTTTTTAGAAAATTAGTATTTTTATTCCCCAACAGTGACACAAAATGGATTTATGCTGTCAGATCCCAGCATTTTTAAGTGAGCCCATTAAGATGAGAAGTGCACAGAATCACAGAATGGTTTAGGTTGGAAGAGACCTTTAAGATCATCGAGTCCGATTGTTAACCTAGCACTGCCGAGTCCACCACTAAACTATGTCCTTAAGTGCCAAATCTACACGTCTTATAAATACCCCCAGGGGTGGTGACTCCACCACTTCTCTGGGCAGCCTGTTCCAAGGTTTCCCAACCCTTTTGGTGAAGAATTTTTTCCTAATATCCATCCCAAACTTCCCATGGTACAACTTGAGGCCGTTTCCTCTTGTCCTATCACTTGTTACTTGGAAGAAGAGACCGACTCCCCCCTCACTACTGTCTCCTGCAGATGGGAGATCTCTCCTTTCACGGGACATAAGGATAGTTAAGAAAACGTAATGAGAAAATTCCTCTCTTTAGGGTTATGCAACAAATGCATAACAGTACAATTACAGACACAATTTTGCAAGTTTGATGGAAATAGCTCTTTCATAATGTGCAATTTCCTATTGATAAAGCATTCCTAGCATAACTGGAAAATCCTCTCACACATCGAACAACAAGGCTACGATTGACTGTCTGCAAAGAAATGAGTCATAATGGGATTTGGCACCTCTGAGCTGGGAGGACACAGGGAGGCCAGCAATTGTTTGCATTTCTGGAGGGGTTATCCAACTTCAGAAGTGTTCAGCGGCGTGTTTCAATCAACAGCGGGGAAGTACAGCTATCTTCACTCTGAAGAAGTTTAATCTATGGCTAGGATCCAAAAAGACCAAGTGTCCTCTGAATTCAAAGGCAGCCAATCTTCATAGACTTGAGAAGAGATTATCTAGAGATTATGTTGGTAATTAACTGAGGAAATGGAAAGTTGGTCTAAACCCCGTGGATCCGTCTCAAAGTGACATTGCTCTTTTTTTTCCATAAAGGATGTGAGTTGGAGGCTGTGGCCATACTTTAAAGAGGAGCATGGTGCAACATGGGTAAAGCAAACGGGGAGTCTAAATGCAGGTGCCTTTCTTCACTACCTCCCTTTGCATTGTACTGGGCAAGTGGGTGGTTGACAATACATGATTTCTTTTGTAAAATTAAAAGTAAAACGAGCAATTACCCACCAGTACCCAATAATCATATCACTGTTAACACGTGTTACAGTCATTAGTAGCATTTATTCTAACTAGTCTTTATTATACCACTAGTTTACTGCAATTACTCCCAATTAGACAAAGACCGGGAGCACCAGCTTTTATATCCAGAAAAGCCGCTGTCACATCCCAGATGAGCTGAAGGACCCCTCTGCTGCAACCCTGTTAAATAGATAGACTTCATTTTATATTACTCTAGAGAGCTTCTCCAAACACTTCATTCTTATAACATTATATTTTTTCCTCTTATTTGCATGGCAGTGCTTCACAGTTCTCCTAAATCTCCAATTACTTAGTAACTATTTTTCTTTCCCATCTGATAGCAGCATGGAGTATAACAAGAGAGCGCTGCATGGCTGCAGACATGCAGAAGCCCTGCTATTTACCATTTAGATGGTACAACTGAAAGAGGGCCGATGTACCAGAGGCGCGGAGGGGAGGTCGACATGAGCAGCGACAGTTGGCTGGACAGAATGCCCCCTCTCATTTCTTTCGCTGTGGTCCTTGCCAAAGCCATTATGCCATTTCAGGCAGACAGAGGAAACGTGCCTGCTTTCCACAGGTCTGCTCTAATCACTGCATCCGGCTCTATGGACATTTCTCAGGCTTCAAGTCATCGCTGTTTTAGAGAGTGAAGAACAGCTTGAGACAGCTACAACAGGGCAACAAGAGCCCCACGCACCAGGCAAATCTCCCGCTGCAGACTGAGTGTGGAAAATAGACATGAACAGTGACATCCCACAATTCGTCATCATCACATAACACCAAACAATTACCAAATCCCCAGTTTCCCCACCATGAGCTTAGCCTCTTAACCCAGGATATTCACGGATGTCTGGAAAGTTTTGGAACGAGTGCTCCATTTTAAATGATCCTTTCTCTCTTTCCCACATGAATTATTTGTATTAGCAAATGCACTCTACACCAAATTTTCCACAGGCTTCTCTTCAAATTAGCCATCTGCAGCCATGTGAAACTTTACACGCACACAAAGTATATGAAATGATACCCAAAATACTGTCAAATCACATAGGTACTTATCCACTTCTTAACATACTGCATACACACATTGGCCATCTCTGGTAGAAGCAGTGTGATTATGAACGGTGGAATAACATCTGAGCAACCCATAGACACAATTACACATTCCTGGCCACTGTTCTCCAGTTGTCAGATTCAAGGTGGTGCTAGCCACATAACAAGAAAAAGCTCCTAACCTGAAGCATACTTCATTCTTTAACAAAAAAAGTGATGTTTTTCCATTATTTGCTCCTTAACAACAAAACATTTAAGGTCTTTACTGCCTACTGCAGAGCGTTAATTTTTAATGGAAGAAGCTACACACTGCTTGATTTCTTTAGCGCATGATGCAGCCAACCAATCACGCATCACCTATAACTCCAGAACAGCAGTTTCAGCAAGGAGCCTTTACAGCTCAGAGCATCCTTGAGGGCTAAAGATGTCAAGCAGTTTAAATGCCAATGAAATCAAGGAGACACCAGGCTCAGACGTGTTAGGTAAAAAGGACAGGAAAACGGAGACCTCTACTGAGAACAAAAAACTTTGCTCTGCATTAAGAAATAAGGATTCACTTAAGACAACCATAAAGCACTCACCTGGTGAAATGGGGCGAGGAATAAGCAGCACCAATGACAAAGTATGTAGCAAATTTTATGATGAAAAACGAGTGAAAAATGGGCTGGGGGGCATGTGGCAGAGTCCGTTTCTCCCTCTGCCCTAAGGCAGAATTAACTGTACCTGAGATGTTACTTTACTGACAGATACCTAGCCTAGGCTGTCCAGTTTGAGGTCTGATGATGGAGACCCTACAGTGACCTGAAGCAATTTGTTCCGGGACTTAACAATTAGAAAGATTTTTTTCTGTAATTCTCCAGAGCACTCAAACTCAGTGCAACCATACCCATTATCGATCTTATAAAATTTCCAGGCATTCATATAATACAGGACTTTCCAGCCCTTGAAGCTAAAGCTCACTTGCTAAAATTATTAGCTCACGCTGCTTCCAGGACTGCCTGTGCTTGGGCATCCTCCCTGTCTACAAGGCCGTTCCTTCATGGGGCAATGGGCCCTCTGAAGAAGGAGCATGTGGCTGCACCCCCTGCAAGATGTACACTGCAGAGGTATCTGCACCTCAGCAGCTCTCTGAAACTGGATAACAACCTTCAAAATGTACAAGATCACATTCAAGACATCAAGATTTCAGTGGATAATCCAAGCTATATTGCTGCAAAGGCTCTCTTTTTTCTTTTTCTTTTTCTTTTTTTTAGCAGTAATTTTTAGCAGTTTTTTCAACTTTCCAATGTGCTGTGCAGCAGGATTGCAAGTTAATATCCATTTAAGCCATTGCCAGAATAAGGATATTTCTGCTTTTGTATCTTTAAAAATATCTTCTGGAACGAAATCATGGATGCCAAGTTTCAAGGTTGAGTGAATTTTTATAGCAAAATTATAAATCCCTGAAAATGGAGGATAAAATGGAGAGTGCTTAATAAGCCTTAACTGAAACACTGCTATCAGATGTCCCTTTAATAATTTTGGTAGAAACATATCTTCCCTAAGATTATCCTATCTGTGAGTACAGCATTCAGCAGTAGCATCATTCTGCTGGTGGTCAGTGTTTAAAAGTAAAGTATTTGAAATACATGGGACAGTGTATATGACCTAGCAATAATGGCACAGTGGTTCTTCTGCAGCCAGAAATATGATAAAACACAAGCAGAGCTAGCAAATTTTCCATTAGTCCACTTCCACGCCACTGTGGTTGCTGTGAATTTAGCACTGCCTTGGGGGACAAATCTTTTCCTGTCACTACCTGGGTGTTAGACGCTCCAGACAAGCACCCATGGGCTGGGCTCCTGCAGCCTCGGTGCTCCAGCACAGTCCTGAGAAGTGCTGCTGACGGTGCCCCCACGCCGTGAGCATCTCTCTAGTCCTACCATGGAGACCTCAGGGTCTAATCAACTTGATGTTATACTGAGAGAAGCGGTTACGAATGCTGGTATGAAGCAGGTAAGCTTTGAGTAGCACCCTGGGAGGAGAAGGGGAGTTTAGCCTTATCACATGCAGTTTAATCTCTTTTAAATGACACTCCTGCCCAGAGGAAATGGTTAGTGCCAACTGGGATGTGCCAATACAAAATCATGAAAGATGTGGTTCGTAATTTCACATGCTGGCTTCAGGAGTACTTATGGTTGGCTTCAGTCCATTTTCTCCCCAGAATTTACAGTGATGTAAGTTCATTTTGTGATGACATCATCACGCTGGTGCACTCGTGTGCATTCCTGCACTTCAAAGGTAAGCAGCAACAAAACATGTCTTGATGATCAGAAGCAGTGAAAAAGGACAGCAGCGCGGGTACCAATAAAGGGCTGTAGCCCAAGTCAGCCCCTGGGGGAAGCCATAATTTGGTAGCTAAACAACGGCAGCAATGCATTCGCTCCTAACTGGCATGTGGCTCTGTGCTGCTGCTCCACCTACAGTCATTTCAAATGCTGGTCATTCTTCAAGATGCCTAGGAATACCAACAGCTATTGAACAGACGTATTAGTCTGTTACCCCTATAATGTACTAAGAAATCTTCCCTGCAGTGGGATCTTTCTCCCTTTTTCTTTTTTTTTATGGCACTTGTGCTTATTTTTTCTACACTAGATCAAACTATATTTTGTTCCACTGTTCTGGTTTAGCTCAGCATGTGTAAGTACACCCTTTTATAACATTTACTCACAACAGTTTTTCTGTATTCCCTCTTTGCTTAAGTGATCTTCAGATCAGTCCTTCCGCAGTTGTACTGAGAGGATACACTTATTTGAGAAAAAACCCTCTACCCTTTTTGGTCTGTCTCCATTTTTAGCTTCAGGCCACGAGCAAAAAAAAGCATATACTGACAGCAGTGTAATATGCAAGATAGAACAACTTCAGCCAAGACTCCTTAATGGAAATGGCAACTGCTATTGATTTCCTAAACACAGAGGTTGTGCCCTTCACCTCTATGACAAATCAGTTAGTAAAGACTTGGGACTCAAGGGAAACCCCTCGGTATGTAAACATGAACTTGTGGTTTACTGTTAATACAATATACTCCACAACTTCTTCTATGGGGAAGTCTGGGAAAATACAGGAGGAGTCTGTAGGTGGCAAACAAACATATTCACAGTAAAAATAAGTCACTAATATAAATGGAATACAATTCAACAGGCAAAACAAACAGCAGGCAAATAAGAATACGAAGAAACTGTCGTTGGCCTTTGAATTACCATTAAATTCATAATCAAAATGAAAAAAAAAAAATCAGATTACTTCTTAGTTGTAATATAAGACATATGGTGATAAAGAAAAATAACTGTTATTTATCTTCTGATAACAGTAAATTGCACTTAATGCAATTGAAATGAGTGTAAGAACACAGTTTGACAAGGAGAAATGTCTTTATCATTAATGGCAGTCAAGATAGAAGAGACAAATAACATTTTCCCAAACACTAAAATGAGGTTAAGAAGCCCCTCATTATATGGTAATACAATTTATGTTTTGAATACGAGGAATATCCCATTTAGTAGCAGAGCAACTTGCCCCTGTTCCTTCATAACCAATGTTTTTACAGGCATTACCAAGGACGGGGAACACAGACAAGACCGGAGATGTTTGCGGCCCCTCTTCTCTCACTACTAACAGTAAAAGCAACATAAATACAACCTCTCACTGGCCTGACCGTACCAGCAGAAAGACCAGACAGACAGCTTAGATGAATAACACTGAGAATAGAATAACTTATTTCGTCCTTGAAACAAAAGCAACTTCCTTACACCCCGTAAGTTAATAACGCTTTATTTTGTCCCCAGCTGTTAAGTTTATAGAAATTAAAAGTCATGACTATTTGTCTTTTGCCAGCATGAATTTAAAAGTGCCTTTAAAAAATCTCATTATCATTGTGGTTTTTTTTTCAAGCAGATTCAATACAAAACAGATTACATCCTGCCTGCACTAGTAAAGTGCACATAAATTTTTCACAAACCAATTTATCTTAAAAATTTGTCTTTCCTCATTTTGATTCTGGACACAGTGCACAGCAGAAAGGCACTTCAAGTATTTTTTAGATAGTGGAGTTCTAGAGATGGGGATGCATTAGTGTTTCTGGGGTCTTTCTGTTTTATAACATTACTTCCAGACCATCAGAAGCCACCTTTTATGAAGTGGAATGATCTCATATGAAACAATTATATTAGAATGAAATTTTAGTCTAGTGTTCAACCTGAATTTTAAGATTAGAACTACAGGATTCGTTCACCAGTACTAGAATAAGAGAGGAAAAATAATTTCCTTGGGTAAGGAAAGTTGGACACCTCCGACAAACGGCCTCCAAAGGGTTTGCATGGATTGCCTCCACAATCATTTGGGAAATCAGCAGCCCTGAAACAACACAGCTCTGGGACCACCACAGGCTCCCCACACTGACACCAGCAACAGCCAACAGTACAGTCACTCCATCAATGATCAGATCATTTCGGAGGTGCAAGCCATCCTTTCTGAGACATTAGGAGATGAAGGTGACCATAATTCTCACCAAGAATCTTTAAGAGAGACTAAATTTCCAGCTTTGCAGGGAGGCATTTCTCTGGAGAACAGCCCTTCTTCTACAGGGACATTACTTAACGATGCTTGAGGATGGTCAGGAGACACTGGTTGAGCAAACACCTCCAGTTAAAAACTACACTATACTTGGAGCTGACAGAGGTATTTATAGTCAGTTTTGTTTGACTGGCCCATAATAGCAGAGGTACTACTTTTACTCTACTAGATGGCTCCTAAAAAATCAAGGCAAGGACACTTGTGGAGCAGGAAAACTTCTACTGTCACTTTTCACGCAGCATTTCTCTCTCTGGCACTGATGACAGCCGTTTCAGAAGTACCACAGCCGCTTTACAGAGAGAACAAGACACGAGTATCCGTCATGACATGAGTGCACAAAAGACTGGAATAAAAGGTACCTTGTACGAGTCTGAGTCACTTACTGTTAAGACATATCAAAATCGTGAATTTCTCCTGTTCTTTCATTTGCTTTCACTCCCACCTAAGGAAAGTTTTTGAGTATGCTTTCGTTTTAGCTTATAAAGTGTTCACTAGTAATATATTTACAAGTAATAATATTGTTGCTCCCTTTGATCGAGACAAGCACTGACTGCCTAGAAATCATTAGTGAAAAACTGGGCCCAGTAGAGGAGAAACAAGACGTTTCTAGTGTATTTGGGTGGATTGTAAATGGGTTTTCTTCTACCTGCACGTTTGCTCGTCTTGGAGCAGAAGTGGTCAGAAACAAGAGGGTGTCATTATCTTTTTTAAGAATCTCGGAAATAAACAGTCTCAAGAAACAAACCTAATCAGAAAGTGAGGTGCAGAGGAAAGACAGTTCTGCACCCACAGCACGCTCCTGCTGCAGTTCGACAACCATGGCCCTTCTGCTCATGTTTGAACATTTCCTCCTATATTAGGAAAAACTATTGGGGGTGGGGGGGAAGATAATTACAAAAATCACCGTAAACTACAAAGAAACATAATTCCCTATGCTCCCCAGTAAGAGTTTCCAGAAAAAAAACAACCAACCAACCAACCAAAAACCTACCATCTAAGCATGGCTGAAATTGCTGCCCTGGGGAAAATTCTTGCACGTTCCCTTCCCTCCAGCAGACAGGCAGTGACAGCAACATCATGGTCCTTCAGGAGAGCCTTCGGGGATACACCAGAGAAAACTTCCCATTTTCTTTTCCACATTAATTTGCATTAAGCTGACATTTTTCATGATGGGCATTTTCGGATTTGGGAAGAAAGATATTTTCCTTTGGAAAGTAATTTGCCAGAAAATTCTTACAACCTCAACTATTTCAGATTCCTCTTTCATATTTGTTAGTGCTGCCTTTTGAAATGCAGGCACTATGAAACAACACTTATGACATCTCTGCAGGTGCACAGCCTTTACTATGATTACATTCCTATGCATTATAATATATACTTTAGAAAACAAACAGTTGGAAAGAATGGATGTAAAATTTCAACTTCAGGATGTTAAACCTTTCTTTATCACCAAAGGGCTGATGGGACACTGTTTGGAAAGAACCAAAAGGCAAAGCAGTTCCTCATGCCTTCTTCTCAAACTGCATGCAATTAGGCTCCTCCAGCAATGTTTTGGCGAGCATCGACTCCTCTGCATTGCTGCACGCTAAACCGAGAGCGAACATCCCACGATGAGCCCCGGGAGGCCACCTGACTCAGAGACGCATCTCTGAATCACAATCACCTACTCCCCGTGGGAGGGAAAGGGTAGTGATTTACCACTGGCCTATAACAGGACTAAATTATTACCTCCCCGCACACAGGTGCTGGCTCAGCTATTTTGACCCATTGAGTGGGAGGGATGAGCCAAGGTGTTACCCAGCCCTTGGAACTACCCACCGTCTCCTGGCCTACTCGCTGAGAGTGAAGGTTTAAGCAAGCTGCAGAATGGAGGACGGTTTGTATACTCTCTTCCCACCTTCCCTAGACAGATGAAGCCACAAACAAATTAAACTACAAACTATCCTACGCTTATTTTCAAATTAAAGCTGTGTTTAATACACAGCCATTGTGTGCTTCATACTGTGAGTTCTGCTCTGAGAGCCTTTCAGAAGTATGAACAGACAGCAGGAAGCAAGCAAAGTTAGCAAAAAGTATGTCTTGCAGTATCCTGAAATTCACAGTATTGTTAAAAAAGAGAAAATTATTCTTTTTTTGTACCCCTTGGCCTTCTATTGATGCCAGAAAGAATCATAGTTCTGCCCTTATTTAAGACAAACCCAGTTTAGGATAACTATCCTTGATGTGGATTGCAGGAAACCAAACGCTGAATTACCCATATTGTGTATCGAACAATTCTGTGGTCTGCATAAGCCTACATCATTGAAGTGTCTGAGTGGAGTTCAGCAATAAAAGACCTGAGATATAAGAGTAAATGTTCAATGTAGCAAGAACCAATTATACAAACAAGCATTAAGGTTATAAACTAAAGTTCATTAGTTCAGCATGCTTAGAAACCAACAGCAAAAAGGAAATGACAATGCTCCATAGCAATGGCATCATGAGCATAAACAGAAGTGTTTTAAATGGTAGCAAACTCCAGAAATAGATACCTTTTTCTGAGCCAAGAAAACTCAATTTCCACTTGGCACAAAAGAATCAATTAGATACAGGCACTTACTGGTCAGCCGAGAGTTGGATACACCTCTCCTCTCTTGTAACACTTCAGACTGTATACAAATCAATGATCAAAGTAAACGCAATCATGCAAGTTTGTGAGTTTGTCATAAAGCCATTAATTTCTGAAGTTTGTTGCTGCACATGGAACTTTCTCATAAAAACAGAGATAGGGGCTGTCGTAACTAGTGTCTATTGCCTGACAGGGGGGAGAGGAGCAGAAAATCAATAGGTTTGCAAACTCAAAATTAATTGAGCCATTCCCAACACTGTATAAGGTGCAGCAAGACAAGGAACCATTTATTGACTGAGATATTTTACCTCTAATCTAGGTATCTATGTGGCTTGGAAGAGCATCTCTTTTAAAGACAATTTCAAATGATGTGTATAGGCAGAGACAAGGGCTAAATCTTATTCCCTCGAACAGCGAAGTGGCTAAGATGTCAGTAACCCAAATAACTTCTCCAAAGGCCAGTGAAAGCCAAACTTCAGAGGAGACTTCACCTGAGTCTAAGGAAGAAAATGACCCTAAATGGAATTGGCTAAAATGCCTGGTAGATAAACCAACTTGTGGGATTTGGGCACCTCATTATCCTTACAAATTCTGGTATCATGCAGAAAGAGGGCTTTAAAATGACTCAACCAACACAATAATTTAATGGAACTATGCTTCATCTATTCTATACTTCCTTGGAAAGAACAGCTTGAATAAAGTGATTTGAAAATGTAGCCTACTGTTAACATTTTTCTGCATTTCAGTTGTTCTTTAATACCTCATTTCAATACAGTCAGTAGAACAGAATCATAAAATGGCCAAGTTGCCATATTAACTCAGACTTCTGAACAGTATTGCCCCAGTGAATAACACCACCCTGTCCTGGCATACAATAAATTCCCATCCACCTTTCCATATCTCCCAGTCCTCCCTCCAACAACGGCAGTTCCTTTTTTCTTTACTTTCTCTTTTAGTTGTTTGCGATGTTCTTAATGAGCATAACAAAGAAACAGAATAAACACGCAATTAACTTTTTCATCTGTTTTTAGACTCTAGCATAAGAAGAACATGAGTACTTTGATTGTTCCCGTGCAAATGTTCTTACTGTTGGACACTCCAACACTTGCACAGATGTCAGGACAGACATAATCAGATTATTCATTCCAGCAACTCCTGTGTTTTTTGGAAGTTATTTACAACATTAATCCTTAATTCCTTCTAATTAAGCATCTGTCCTGAAATCTGCCTTTTCCATCTGAGGACCCTGTGTCCCCTTATACAAGTCTTGCTATTCAGATTCCAATTCATCTTCTTGCTTGACGTTTTCCTAGCTGGAAATTGTATCTGTAAAGCACCTCCAGAAATGGAGGTGTGATGCCTGGTAGTGCTTAATATCCTAGATAGGCTGAAGAATATTTAGCCTGCTCTTACAATAACCATCACTGTGTAGTTAAATGGTGCCAAACCGCAAAGTACATCATCTGAGTGATGGGATTAGTCCATTTTGTGGCAAATATTGCAACTGCAAAAGCATCTGTCACAGAATCTCATGATAAGGCCAGAAAACATTTCTTAGCATATCATCATGCTCACTCAGACCGCAAAAACTTCTGAAATACTGAATTAACACCCCTCCCGCCCAATCTGCAACAAAAATTTTACACATTCTTGAAAACATAAAACTATATGGAAAAGGATTCACTCTATTATTGACCCAGGACCTACATTACAGGGCACAGGAACAACTTTATGCAATGCAGAAAGCATATTCTAACAGCTAGAGCTCAGAAAACTTTCCTGACAAAAAATATTTAACTGAAAAGAGAATATACAACAAGTTAATGTTGTTTCCAGGAAAGATCCTCAACCAGCCAACAGGTTCTTCAAGGAAAAGAGGGTTTTTCTCAGGATATACAATACCTTTGATTCAGGGATGGGAACTCCAACATTTGTAACCGATGGTAAGCAACTCTACACCGTTCTCAGATTCAGTAATTTCATTCTGATTAGCTACTACGCTATTTAACTTTAGTGGTGTTGCTTCTTTAATATGTGTAACTGTGATTGACTGGGGACAATCCTTTGAGGTAGTGTAGAGGGAAAAAGGGAAAACTGAAACTCTGTTCAAGGAGGAAGTAACGACAGGAAGAAGGTACCCGACCGTCGTCCTTCATCGGCGACAAGAGGTAGGTAACACACAGAGCAGGAACAGGCAGAGACCAACACTGAGAGGAGATCAGAGTATGTCTCCTGAGCTGATGGAAAGATTTGAGTTTCCTCTTAGCAGCTTGCAGATAATGGGCTCATCACTCTTCTCCGTGCGCTCCCATACAGACAGCAGCCACAGAGCAATGTTCCCAGGGACGCAGACAGTAACTGAAGCTCTCTGTGTCGCCTTCTTTTCCATCTTTACCCCGTGCAGTAAAGTTATGACAATTCCCCACAGAGCCAGAGTTTACCCCAGACCTGCTGAAGCCACAGGCTTCTGCCATAAGACCAGGGTTTTTTCCCCATAGGCAAAATGAGACATGCTGAAGGAAGGGGGAAAAAGAAATCCGAGGTATGACCTGCATCATCTGATTCTCAGTGCTCTACCAGTACATTCTGCAAAATGCACTGAACCGAGGGATGCTTATATGGCTAATAAAACCACTCATTTTTTGTTTTAATCCAAATGATACGAATATCTAGAAGCAGAAGAGGAGGAACAGGCTGTGCATCTCTGCATATTAAGCACGTATCTGCGCAAAATATAATGTCTATTTTAAAAGTGTGTTCCCAAATCTGAAGATAACTTCTCCAAGAGCTTGGACTGGAAGATGAATGGTAAAGGTGCTATATTCGGGCAGAGCTGAACAACATCCATCCCCTCTCAAGCATGGAAATACAGAGTAAGGGCTTCAGCAGCTCCCATCCCTGGAATCAGCTATCTAATGATTCATCTTTACCACAATAACTGTTGCAAAAATCAATGCTACAGCTTTCCTCCAGTCTTGGGCTTTGCATGGAAAAAGCAATTATTTAAATTAATTATTTAGCAAGTGCTTTCAGGAAGTTAAAATAGAGCAGCTAGCTATGCTGTCTGTTTATTTCACAATCATTTAATTTTTTTTTTAATATCAGCATCTCAGATACACAGATATGTGATTAAAAAGAAACAATTGTAAGAAATGTCAATATAAATAGTAGACAATGAAATACAGCTTTTCAGTTCATTAATATCTGTATCTTAGGTGACTGCAGGTGCACCTTAATGAATTACATGACTAGTAAAATACAATTAAATGCAGCTGCATATGTTTACAAAACTGCAGAACCAAATTACAGGTATCAGTAGTGCCCATAATTCATCCATAATTGACAATTTTCATATTACCGGAATAAGGAATCAAGTCATGCAGATGATTACTGCATTTGCCTTTGAGCACTAGAGACCTAGGTTCATTTCCTATGCAGCACCACAAATGAAACAAATTACATGCTTTCAGGTTAAGATAGACCTGAAAGCAAAAGCACCCCTGAATGACAGCCAAAAACCCAAACCATTCAGGTTCTATTTAACTGTCAATAAAAGTTCATGAATGGCTGATAGTTGACATAACTTAAACATGTTGTTAATAAAATGCTCTTCTCTCCAGAAGAATCATCGTGTCTCTGCTGCAGAACCGGGTTCTGACCCAAGTTATCCAATGGGTGGATTTTCTGCCTTCAAGGACACGACAAGGACATAACAGAGAGGAGACTCTGTGCCAAAGATCTTGTGTTTCTTCTGTCTCCCTTTTTACACACAGCATAGTGACAATCTCTTTTTTTTGGCAGGACCTTGTCTATTGCAGTAATTCCTGTCTGCATTTAGTTTTGGTTTCACCCGCAGACCTCGCTAGGAACTCATGTAGCATGGGTTGTTCAGACCTTGACTGGAGAAGGTCCTGAGAAGGCTTTTCTACATACTCTGCTGTGAGCAGAAGTTTAGACTAGATGATGCCCAGAGGTGCCTTCCAACTGAGAAGAGCCCGGGGTTCGACTCCTTGTATCTCTAATTATTTATAACACCCCCTACCCTAATTATTTATAACACCTCCTATAGCAATATATTACCAAGGCGATATGTTGTCCAGTCAACAGCACGCTGGATATGGGGATCAGGGACAGCTGGATTCCAGTATTGATCACTTGAGCTGTATGAAGAGTTACTGTGGATAAAATATCTTTGTGCGCATGCTGGAAGTGGAGTGTTCGGCACAGAACAGTATTCAATTTTGGAGACAAACCCAGACAGACCTCCTGCAACCCTCCACGGACTGCACCCCACCTTGCTGCACAGCTCTGCTGGCCAGAGAACCAGACAAGCACAGACGCCAAGGAACCTCTCCTAAGGCAGGATTTTGGATGTCAGCATCAAGAAAGTGCTCAGGAACTCAAAGTCTGTGTAGAAAGACTCCCCAAAAGCAGGGACCAGGAAGCCTGTCTTGACTTTGTGTGTTCCTAGAGCAGCGAGGTATTGCAAAGACACCACAAAGCTCCCTCACCTCACATGAGGGGCAGCAGGGCAGAGAGCCAGCAAGCAACAAGTTAATTATATTGAAGACTGCAAACTAAAAACCCCAATAAACCAGAAAACCTGTTAAATGAATAAATCTGCTGTGTCTCAGTTTAGCTTAATCCTACCACATGCATACATACGACAAACCCTCCTGACAAATGCCCGATAAAGAAAAAAGCCTAGTTAAACAGACCCACCGATCCTGAAGTAAAACCAATCACAGTTTCTTCTCTTTTTAAATAATACGCATCCATTGTAGGCAATACTTTTGATATGTAAAAAAAAAATAATTAAATGCAGCAGTCTTTGTTGCCAGTTTCATTTTGCTTTAAAATGGATGATAGCCAGTTCACATTTTTAAAAGCAAAAAATAATATTTTCTGGAAATAAAAAAGGGAAAAGAATTAATTTCAAATGTTCCTGTACGGCACACTGGCTGATCTTATCTTTTTATTATACTAAGTAGTTTTATTTAAATCCTCCAAAGTATTCCAGCACACCAAGTCGCAACAGATCTTGGTGAGAAGCAGGTGCCTAAAATAGACTAGAGGTTGCTGACAGGATCTGAGGCTTCCAGGTCTGTCTTCTTCCAGTGTTATTTAGAGATGGTTCAGGGTGTTGGGTCAAGGGCAAGGTTGTTTCCTACTCAGTGCAGTGATGACTGCGTTCCCCAAAACAGTAACACAGGAATGCTCGACGTAGGGTTTGTGGTGCACCAGCAGATCCTTGTGGAGGAGCAGCCTGATGCCTGCGTAACATTATACACAGACCCTTCTCCTTAGATGTAATGTTGGCCATGCCCAATAGCAAACCTGCTGCCTGCCTACCCTCCTGATGGCACATGCCTGGGCCAGCTCTGCAGGGGTCTAGCTGACAAGCGAGCTGGAGAAATCAGAGCATGACCCATGCTTTGGGTGCTCTTTGTGTTACCATGACTAAAAGACGGGCTCAGCAACCTCTTCTGATGCTCTCTACCCTGCAGTGGTGTTTTGGGACGTTTTGAAGAAGGAAGAAGAGAACTTGAGTGGAGATTTTGCTCAGAGGCAGTATGGCAACCGCAGACGCCATAGCTGTGGTACCCACTGTAGTCAGTACAGCTATTCTGGGTGCATTACTTTAAGTCTTCGTAAAGGTGGGGTCCAAAAGTTCAGAGGGATGAAAGCAGGGAGGAAGGATAAAGGGAAGAATAAAAAGGCTACAAATTAAGAAAAGGAGTAGTAGTAACACCTGAGATACCAACAAGCATGTAAGCTATATCTTCCAACTAGGGACTTAACTGACTACTGATTTATCCTTCAGGAAACTTGACTTCACAGAAAAGAGCTGTTCATTTTATGACTCTTCCAGTATTTGCCTTACCAACCGGAAAGTTTTAGCTGGCTGCACTGTGTGCAGGAACAGTACCCAGAAAACCACTGCTATGATTTCCCTCTGCAAAATTATTGTGGGTGAGATGCAGCAAGCCTAAATTCCCAAAGACAAAGATAAAAAACAATTTCCTGAGATCATCTGTTGGAAAGCCTCTGTGCTGGATTTAAAGTATAAGTTATCAGTAGGGTTTTATTTTAAAAGAACGGAAAGACAATTTCGCAAATTTATACTGACAAGTAGGTGTTTGTTATCACTTAGATTTTGTAAAATGCCATAGTTTTATTTTTGGATGGTTTATGGGTTTTATTACTGAAAGAAGTCATGGCCACTCCTCTACATAACCAAATGGATGATCTCTTCTGTTTTGTACGTGGGGAGCTTGAGATCATGAAATGCTAGCTCCTATAAAGGTGCTCAACCTTAGAATTTGAGATGAGGAACGAGTTGCTAGTGCTATGGGCTGAGGAACCAGTAATTCTCAACACAAGATACTTGGAGTGTGTTCATACTGTTAAATCCTGTTGTGCTCATTTGGTATCTGAGCATACCCCACTGATTCTGAACATAGAACAAGGACATTACAATGTTCTCAGCAGCAAAAATTGTTTCTCAGTCTAAAACCACATTTCTTTTGTGTTTATGGAGACATGAAAAGAATATCTTTCCCATCTAATACATCTCCAAACACCTTCAGATGTGAAGACTGAAGGTTTCTATTTTTGGCTCAGCAAAGCTTTCTGTAATGTTTTTGCCAAAATGCCTACTTGTACCACATCTCACTGCACAGAAATGCTGCGTGACACTACATGCCAACAACACCCCTTTCTTGCATGTCCCTTGTGTGGCCATGTTTCCCTGTGTGGTGTAATGGTTTCAGTCCTACCAATGCTCAAATGTGCTCATGGTCACCACGGTCAATTGCTAACTACAATGTTCATGAAAGGTTGTCATCCTCTGGGAAACCTCAGAACACCAATTAAGAACATTTTGAAGATTATAAAAAGAAAAGTTACAACTGGGCAGGAAGAACTCACCATGACCCAAAATGTCACCACCTTTCAGACAATATAACCTTGAGGAGACATTGTCCTTTTCACAGAGTCATTCCTCTAGAGGAGATATGGGCCACATGACAGCCTGGTACATACACAGACTTCCTCTGAGGTTGGATTTAGTGTCCCACTTGACCTCCACAGATTGGTTATGTTTGCTCACAGGGCACAAGAAGAATCCAGATCTATCCCCTGTGGGGACACAGAAGAAGGATCTTCATGTGGACATTGCCCTAGAAGATCCACGCCAGCATTTCAAGATTTGATGAAGACATGATTGAAAGCTATTGTGAGCTTCTATCCACACAATCCTCCCACTCCTCTGCCCCCTGAAGAAAGACGGAATCGTAATACATCCCAGCCTTAGCAGAAGCTACTTATATCCTGTAGTAGGAGGCTTTACCAGTTTCGCTTAGTTTCTAAGTGATATAACACAAATCTGTCACCACAGATGGTCTAGCTGATGGCATCTGTGGCTGAAGTGCCGAGAAAGGAAGCCATACTTCTTACCACTGTTTATAAAAAGAAAACTCTCCTGCAGTAATATTTCACCACTGACAGCATAGCATCTTGGTTAAAAAAAGAAACACTCATGTATCCTAATATTCTGCCTTCCTAAATAATAAAATTAATCTCTATGTTAGCAGCCTGTCTAGTCAATATTTCCCCTATAAAGCTAACTTATATTCCATTTCTATGTCGAGGATAATGTTTAATGGGAGGATAATCAACACATTAGAGAGTCACGATTTTCTATGTATTATAAAGATTCCTCTGTCTTCATTAACTAAAAAGGAGGCAGTTTGCAGGACTATTTTTCAACTCTGACTTCACAGCATACGCTATTTCTTTTGCTATTACTTTGTAAAGGTTTAACTTGCACACACAGCTACATGTGGAATTCACCTCATGGATTTCTCCTCCGTAACTATAATCACAGCCATATAATTTAGCCCACATCCACGACTACATTGCCTGCCTGCTAATATATTTCTCTGAGATTTATTTCAAAGCACGAACATGATGGTATACCTTCCTCAGCATGCTCAAATGGTCATTTTTAGGAAGGAAGAAAGTCCCTAAAGTTATCAAAACATTGTTTTTTCATTTTCACTAAATGTGGAATGCCGCTTCACCAATTAATTTTATCCAAGCAACAGGAGTGCCTGGGCATTGCTTTTGGCCAGTAAAAGCTTTTCTGGAAGTACAAATGTCTCAGTGTAAAAGTCCATTATCTCACATCCCTTCAAAAATACGAGCAAAGGCTCTTTCCCTCAGAAAAGATTGTACAAGCGTAAATTCAGCGTGACCTGAAACTGCAGCCCAGCAAGTCAAATTTCGTTACTGGATATTACATATGCATTTAGATCTCAAAAGCATGAGTCTGCAAGATAAATGTCGTGACTCCTTTCGCATTCTAATAGACACTTGAAAATTAGGATCAGTTTTAACTGCTTAATAAATGACAGATTTTCACTTACGTGCTACCTACATCTGGGCATAGGATATAAATATAACAAAATATATGTAGACAGCAGGCCTTGCAGTTACATTGTGATGGAGCTTGAACATATATACCTTGAGAAAAACAGTAAGCTATAATCTTCTCATATACCTTCCATAGCCAGAAATGTAATTTGACAGAAGCATGTGTTAGGTTTACCACATTTAACAAGCATTTTTAAGTTTAGAAGATATTAACACATACAAAGCCCTGTCTGCAGTTTTTTTCCTTAAAGACTCAAAATTGTAAGCTGCACTTCTGATAAATTAGTTTTTCCCATCTAGTCTGGTGCCCTGGTGTCATTCACTTGTAATAACAGCTGGGATGCTCTGATCTGAGTAGAGACCTAATACCTGTTTTGCTAGATGTTAATTGCAACAGCGAGATGACACGGTACGGTATGGTATGAAAAGAGTTTTAGCCTCCTTGTTTACGATATCTGTTGCTAGCTGAACAACTGACAGAGACGCACTTGCCATCTTATCTTAAATAATATCACTTTTCAAGCAACTACATATTCCAAATATGAACAGACAGCTTTAAGGGGCAAGAAATGAAAACTAACCGCAGAAACCTATAAAACAGGTGGTGTAAATTACTGTCAGAGAGCAAGGTAGGTATGACAACCTTTCCTCCTTTGGTCTCCAACCACACAAATTATTCCCTGTTCTCCTTCTCCCTTGTGCCGTGGCTCTTGATTTGACACACAATCATTCTTCATCATTTGGATAGCCGCATCTGGGGGTCAGCTGAAATCAGGAAGTATAACTCCTATAATACAGTGGGGCACAAGATCTGGTTTGGGTGGAAAAGGTTTTGACTGGAAGGAAAGTTGCTGGAAGGTCTCTAAAGATATTCTTTCATAAGCAATAATGACACAAAATGACTGGGAAGGATGCTAAAGCTGCAAAGTCAAGTCCTTAGAAAGCAGGATCCGATCTGCTGTCAGGTCTCATCCTACAAGATTAATCCTGTTCCTGAGTTGTACATAACTCCATGCCCCCTGCTCCTCAGGACCTTGCCCAAATCAGTATGTAGAGTTCAGCCAATGATGCAGACTGTGCAACATTTATTCTTCCCTTCAGCATTCAATGTGCAGTCCCTTTGGCTTCACTCTTCGCTCAAAATCCAAATCCAGCAATAAATGAAACAATAAACTTGCTGAATTCCCCACCAAAGAATACTTCATTCACTATCCTACTTACACAAGCAAAGAGATGGGTGTCCTGAGGAAAATACAAGCACTGAAGGAAGCCCTGCCTCGGGGAGAGAAGCAAGCTCGGGAGACTCATGGAGAAGATGTCACTTTGTCTGAAATCTGCATGGGTTGGACGAACGGGATAAATGGAAGTTTTAAGACCTAGCTGTAATAAAAAACAACAGCATCAATCATTTTATTGCTGCTGCAAAAAGGTATTTTTCTTTGCCATGTGGGGAAACTGGTCCTGATTGAAATGCAATGCCCACGGAAATTCTGCACTCTCAGCAAAGACATTCCATGGACCGCAGTGAGGATCCCACCTGCTGTCCCAGCTTTCTCTGGTGCTCCAGTAAGCATTTCACTTTGGAACCAGATTAAGCCATAAAATGTAGATGTTGGGGTTTTTGTTTGTTTGTTTGTTTTTAATTATTATTAAAAATTTAGTAATAAAGCTAACATTGCAGAAAACCCTCTGTAGTTTTTGGTTTGTTGGCCAAAAGGCCAGTACAGCCAGTGATGAATGGTACCAAATCACACCCATTTTTACCCATTAAGTATATATAAGAATACTTGGAGAGTTTGCATACTTCTCAATGAAATAGAGTGGTCCAAATTTCTGTGATAAAAATAAACTATTGTTTTGGGGTTTTTTTCTCCCCATAGAGTGATATCTATCATTTTCAGCAGGAAAGCAGGGCTATTTGTTTTTCAAAGGTAGCTCTTTGGAATTAATTACTCTGGTGTTAGACTAAGTGACAAAACAGGTAGCATAGAACTGAGGGTAACAAGAAATTTTTGTCTCGCAGCTTTTTAGAGTCAAATTGGTCTCCCGACCTGACTGACAGTATACCATTTAATCACTATTACAGCCAAGACATACTAAAAAAAAAAAAAATCCTAGATTTTTCACTGATAGTTATGTTTATTTCATTTTTAATTGCTGGCTTAATTTTTTAATGCCAACAAAAAACGGGTGTTGCAACTGTTTAAGCCAAATATATATAATGAAAACTTAATAGATGCACCCTGTTTAAGATTCAGTTAGAGTTTCTTCTATCTGATGGCACCGTATCAAACATGACAGCTGCTCTTCAGTGCCTGATGTCCAGCCCACCTGAGGTACTGCTGCTACATCTCATGAGTTTGTGTGTTGTTTTGCTGATAGTCAGAACTGGCAGACAGTTAAAATCTCCACTGTAACGTTAATTATTAAGCTGTTTCCCAAGATGTCAGAGCATAGATGGCATTTGCAAAATGGCTGTCAATATTCTGACTGAAAAATACTAGTTTAGCTGTATTAACCACTCTCTCTACTCTGATTGTCAGGAAACAGCAAAAGGCAAGCCTTTATCGTGCACTGTCAAACTTGTGGATGCTGCCTGATGAGCCCTCTTTTTGATGAGCCCTCTTTTTGATGAGCCCTCTTTTTGACACTGAGTGTTGCAAAGAAAAGAAGAAAACTGAGCAGCACCTGCTGACATGCATGAGTATTGTGGCTCAGGGTACTGTGATAAATCAGGTTAAATGAGAAAGCTGTTTTATGATATTCTTATCCTCCAGCAAACTCTTCCCACCTTCTGCCACAGTTTGCTGCCTATCTTAGTTCTGCAGATAAAACTCTTTATTGGGTCATAATACAGACTGGATGTCTAAAAGCCACGTGCATCACAGGGAGGATGAGAGCAGCATATAACCAGAGGGGCGAGCAGCTACAGGAGGAGAGACTCAGGGCCAGCGTCAGTCATCCTGGATTTACTAAAAACCAACTAAAAGTCATCGGCATTTGCCGAGCCTCACAAGACTGAGCAGCGATTTTTATATTAGACACAACCTGCAAAAACTTTCAGAGCCAACCTTAAAAATGACAAAACAGTTCTCACGTGGGATGCGGTCCTTTTGAAACCAGTTAGATAACATCTTTTGTAGGCCACATGATGTGGGTTTTCAGGTGAAACAGATGTAACATGGCCTTATATATTAGTTTAAAAAAGCCACGTGTGAAAATTTGCCAGCAAAACTGTCAGTCAGCAGTGTTTCAAAAATAACATCACTGGGGCAGGCAAACTTACCTGCCGGAGCTTCCATATTCATGTGTTCAGCAGAAAGGAGGGGGGCCCATTTTAACCCGTTATCCTTTAAAACGTGGCAGAGCATACAGAACTGAACACAAAAATTGCATGTCCAGCATACAACAATAACCCCACATTGGAAATGAATTATGGAAAAGGACCTTCCCAAAGGATGCATTAATTCAAAAGATAGTGACCTCCAACAATAGAAAACTATAAAATGAAGATGATTTCTTATGAAACTGTTGCTCTCGGAGTTCTATTAGAAAGCACAGTTGCCATACTAAAATGAAAGTAGAAAATTAAGTCTAAAATAATTGGATGTTTTTCCTGACTATTGTATTGCTGACAACAGATATGTTTTCTAGTCTCTGGCAAAAAATTAGGAAAGTCCCTTTATTTAGGAGTAGAACTGCCTGTGGAGGCATCACCAATTTGTGAGGTAAGTCCAATATGAAAGAGAATATCCAGCCACAGAATATTTTCCTCTCTTTACTTTTAGTAAGAGAGCGCAAAACAAAGCAAGCAGCTAAGAAGCCCTGACTTTCAGCTGAGGCATCTGACAAGAACGCAATTCTGAGGACAGGAGAAGTAGGACAATTAATTGCCAGACTGAAAGCAGACCGTGGCTGAAAAAAAGAGGGAAGAAGAAAGTTTGTGTTAAGGAGCTGTTGGGGTGGACGTGGGATGATTGATCAAGTCAGCGTCGTAATGTCTCAGAGGCTCAGGAAGGGGACGTGGAAAGACAAGGTAGAGAATTTATTTTCAACTGTATATGCTTTTTTTTTCTTTTTCCCTTCCTAGGACAGAGAAAAGGTGGGGATGTGAGTGGAAGAAAGGACGTTTTTGGCCAAATCCTGTCCGCTTCCGCTTGTGTCGATTCTTTTCCTGTCTCTCTTTTTAGGGTGAAAAAAAATTAAAACATACACCCTAATATGTCCTTTTTTAAAAATAGGTGAAGCTACAAGACTTATTTGAAGCTGTTGCCATGGAGAAGCTGTTCAACTGAAGAATAATTACTAGGGCAAAATCACATACAATATGGGGATTGATCCTTCAGCTTTTACCCATGCAAAACTCCCACTGAAGTCAATTTGTTATCACACATTTTTAGCAAGCTGGGAAAAGAAAAAAACCCCTCATATTCCACTCCTACTAAAAGAAAAAAAAAATTGTTTGCGTAACACAGCAGAGAGGATAAGCTTTTTCAGCAAAAGTCTCTTTTCTAAAGAAGACTCTGCAAGCCACCTTGTAGCACAGGTGGCATGTTTTCACTCTTAGGATCAAAGAAGCTAATTAATGAGCAGTAATTTTTAAGTGCGTAGTATGCTCTTTCCCATACCATCAGAAATATTGCAGAATGTGTACTTGAAACAAAATGAGGTCCTTCTTTTTTATTTAATCAAAAAAAATAATTGCAAATCCAAAGAGAAACTTTTTTAGGCAGGTTCCAGCTGGCTATTGATGCTGACTTGCAGAAAGAAGCAACATTTCTTTGTCCTAAACACACAGAACTGCAAAATTAGAGTTTTGCCTCTTCAAATAACAGTGGTTACACAAAGACTCCTAATGCTTTTAACTGCACCTTGCACAGAAACTCCAGCAAATTAATTCCCTCACTTGCATTGCCTCCTCTACTCTTGACTTACCCAGCCTCAAAGCAAAGCTCTGAGTCCGGGAGCGTTCTCCTCCCAGCCCTGAAGGCAATACTCGCTGAGCATGCTGCTTTTACATTTCTCAAAAGACATCCATGGCTCGCTTGTTGGATAACACGCTATAATATCATCTCGCTGAAAGCGCATGTCGTTCCATCCCTTTTCAGAATCTGTGGTACCCAGAGAGACACGTCCCTGCTAGACAGCTCTTTCTATTATTCTGCAGAATAGTGGGATAACACCTACCATGCAGCCGGCTGAAGCACAGCCCATGGACAAAATAATCCCACTGGTCTGTGCAATGCAGCCTTCCTAATTTTTCCATGGCGCTGGGACATAACTCTGCATGGCTGTGGGTACGGTAGATGATGGTACGCCTTCTGTGGATGGCTTGCTGGGACGTGGCACAGCCTGAGCTCCAGCATCCCGGTAAGGGTGAACGTACCTGTCAAAGTTTGCTCCTTTTCACCTAACATGTCACAGTGCAAGCACGATAAACAAGATGAAAATAACCCTCATACTGGAAAAAATGTGGTATTCATGCTGGTACAATTACAGCTGTATAATTACACTGGTGTAATTACATCAGTAAATTTCCCAATGTGGAAGAGCCTTTAAGCCCTCTGACTTCAGTCGCTGCCAAACATACAGAAACTCTCAATGGCCTGTTCCCAAAGCAGCAATTACCATTTATGAAACATCTCTGGAAAATAAGGACAATACTTAGAGAGATGATGATCTTAAAACCATTCAAACGGATCTTTCTGCTGTGTTTTGTTCTATTAAACAGACTACACAAGGATCGGATTGCGGTTTACACCCTATGATCATAACACACCCAGTGGGCCTATTTCTCTTCTCCAATATCCGTTTCAGAGGAACGATAAAATCATTAAAAATTGGGATCAGGCTTAAATGACCCGTGATCCTCATCCTGCAAACTAATCCTAAAAGGAGCGTGGGGTATATGGGTTCCCAGCAGTGATATGAAATCCAACATTACCGGCTGTAGGGCTGTTAGGAAGTCAAGCCTGACCCAGGAGCCACATCACCCAGGACTCTCGGCGTCTTTCCTGTGTTGTATATGGAAGACGCTTTCCCACGGTCTTAAGCAATCTAAATGTTACCGGTATTATATTGAGGGAAACCTTAAATAAACAAACACAACCCACAACCCAGTAATAAGAACAAGATGACTTTTTCTTGAATTACCCCAATTAAAGCATCAGTTATTACCTTGTACAGCAGTAAAGAGAGAGCACAATTAGAAAATTTAATTAATTAAGCTGAAGGCAATGATACTTATTTGAAAGTGTATAACAGTGCTGTTAGATAAGTAGACCAGCTCAGTGAAGCAGTAAATACCTAGAGCTGAAGGAGGCATCAAGCCCATTCATCGGAGTCTGCGAGTGGACGGCTGGCTGGGGTAATCCATCCCTCTGTAAACGAGCAAATGTCCTATAGGTGTCTTTATATTCTCCTCACAACCAGAGTTATAGACAAAACAACAGTTGCCCTCTATGTCAAACTGAGCGATGTGAGAAATAACCATCGCTGGCTTGAGCCAGACAAGGCAAAGCTGAGAGTGGGGGTACAAATGTATATTTTATCATTACAAATGAAGACATTGCGTGCCATCGACAGCAATAAAAATCAGGTAAATCAGACTGATTTATATGATCGTAGAGTGTTAAAGGCCTGGCTGCTGTCAGAGATGAGCCCTCAGCAGTACCCAGAAACCAAGTAAGACACCATTAGACCTGCAGTGGGACGTTGAGGTTAAAGAAAATCAGCAGTAGGATGGCATCTAGGTTGAAAACTAAGAGATAATAAGAAATTTAAAAATGAACTACAGTCTTAATAAGCTACGCTTAAAAAAAAGGAAATCAAACCACGGAGAGGAGGAATTAACAGCATTATTCACTACTATTTCCATTAAATATTGTAATGTTTGCACAGACACTGAGGAAGCCATTCCAGCTCAAGCACCCAAATTGAAGTGAAAAAGATGGGGCAGAAGAGGTGCTGAGGAGGGCGACTCTGTTAACATGCATGAGGTGACTGCTCTGCTGATTCCACGCTTTTGCTAAAAGAAGGAAGTCGTGAGGAAACCAACCAGAAAACCCATCACGATATTTACACTAAGAGGGGGACGGCCCAGATGGTGCAAATTCCATTTAGAGATAGAAGAGAAAAAGTGTGGTGCAACCAAGGCAGATGGCTGAGTCGTAAGGGAAATGTCTCTTTCCTCTGAAAACAAACCAGTGGAAGAAGCGTCAGGTAATGGAGGGGCTGTGAACTGAAGCACGGCCCTCGGAGCCTGTCCACATACTCCCACATCTGGTTACCCAAAAGCCGCCAGGGATCAGTCAGCAAAATGCCTTGGGTGGCTTCTTCAGCATTAAAAAAAAAAAAAAAAAAAAAAAAAAAGGTTCTCTTGGTTCTCTTCTGTGCTGCTTCCACTGTGCTAGAGTGTAAGAGCAGTTTTGATATAAACTGAAATAAGCTGCTATGAACAGAAATAGCTGCACATCTATTTCATCTAGTTCGGGTAAAGTCGTGTAAACCTGTTTGTCAGCCACCACCCTGAAAAGAAGCTAGAGGGCCAGGAAAAAGGGGGAGAGAAAGAAGGTAAGGAAAGCAGGATGGTTATCACTGGGAGAGCAACCACTGGGGGAGAGGGAGAGACAGAGTAGGTGAAACACCGTGGTTTGCCTTTAAGGGATGGGAATATGGGAAAGGAAAGGGACAAGGTGATCAGGGAAAGAGGAAACAGCAGTGAGATGTCTCGAAGAGAAAAACTTTTTGAAGAGTACAAGAAATAAAAAATGCAAAGGATGGACAAGAAAAAAAGCAACAAGGGAAGGACGAAGCCTGGAGCAGCACTTGGTGTCCTACTGGGGAGTGACTCTGGAGGTATCACCAGAGAAGGTGATTTGATTCACGTGGCAGTTTTGCATGGCAGGTGGTCAGCAACAGCAGGGGTGGGCTCAAAAGGTGCAAAGAAGATGGGAAGCTCTCACAGGAGTTCTACACAGATCTGGGGTAAAAAAGCCCAGTGCAGGAAACAGGCAGGGAGCAGCTACCTATGACTTGTTTTTTGGAACTGGCAAAAGTAAATACTCCTGTTGGCATAACTGAGAGCGCCAGAGACATGACATTACAACGCTAGCAAGATGGCATTTAGGAAAACACTTTTCTATTTAGAACACAGCTTTTCAATGAATAAACACAATGAAAATAAAATGCATACATGCTTTTAGTGTTGTGGGAATAAGATTATTGAGAAATACGCATGGAAATGAACTGGTAAGTTACACACAATTAAAGATTTCCTGATTTGCATTCTCCCATGATTTTCTGCTGACAATCTATAAAACCAATAGACAAACAGGCTTGAAATACTGCCGACAAATTCCCAGAAGCCCAAATAGCACATTTCTCAGAGCTGATATCTAGCTAATAGAGACAGAGAGAAAAGCAATTAAATAAAAAAATAAAAGCAAACTCATTCCTCAAATGACTCATTTATCACTTAAAAGGAGTATCTTTCCTCAGCCTCCACCGCCCTTTAATAGCTCCTTCACACTGACATCCCTTCAGGTCACTACAGGATAACAGGCCCTAGCTCTTTTCAAGATCAGCTCTTGCCCATCATCCCATGCGGAGAGCTTGGTGTCACCTTTTGCTCTACAAAGCTGACTCCTCCACCAGCCTGAGCTTTTGATTTCTCCCTCCTCCCCAGGGACTATTTTTGACATCTTTTATCAAGGATTTCTTCTGTCAAAAAGCACTTGTTGATGCTCCGGCATATCAGCTATTCCATTAGAGTGCAGAGCCATCGCAGGTTAATTTGCAGATGGCCACTTGTTTTTTGGGGAAGCCAAGGTACCCAAGGCTTGGCAGTGGGCTAGCTTCCCACTTCAGCATTATCTGTGCTGAAAACATTACTGCTGCACTTGCTGTGTCTGCTGCACACATTTGGGTTTGTGCTTATGCCTCCCCAAGGAACTTTAATGCTCAGAGATAATTAACCTATGGACCTTTTGACATTATTTGCAGCAGAAATACGTTTTAGACGTCCACATGGGCCCTACAAGCATTAGAGTTGAGAGACAGGCCATTCTTGTAGCTGATGGACATATGAAAATAACTTTCCATGACTGCTTCCACATCACAGCCATTTTCACTTGCAGTGAAGAGCTGAGTTTCCCATATCAGCCTTTAAAGTCTTTGTCTTAAATCCTACTTGGAAACATGGGTCAAAGTCCCCACTGTTATTGGATAAAGGAACGTTACATTGCTCCAGCACAGAGTGGTCTTTTTCTTTGGAGATCTGGAAATAGAAGGAGCTGGATACCAAGAATCCTATAATAATGCCTGTTCCTGGATGGATAAAAAAAATCATGGGAACAGACACTTAAGTATTCCCATTTAGATGAGACATTTCCGTCATTACTAGAGATATCTTACATTCTGATTATAGGGCAGAGAGAAGAAAAGATCGTAAAATGCTGATTTTACTGTTCTGCCAGATAACACAATAGGAAAAACAACAATTCAGATGTCAGTCTGTGCCCCTTCTCTTTTTTATTTCAGGACAACGAATTACTAGGTGGCACAAGCAAGCAATTTGGTGAATTAAGAGAATTAGGATCCTAATGACTACAACTGAGCTACTCAACGGCCCCTAAAAATCGATGAAAGCATGGGAATAAACTGAAAGAGAAACTGAATTATGTTCTTCAAAACTCTACTTCCCTCTTCCCTTTCAAATTGTGTTTAAAAGCTTGCTTTGTTAATTACTTGTATACTCATGCTTTTGAAAATCAAATTGGACCATGACCTTGGCCTTCTGCCAAGCACGGAATTTTGGGTGTTATGGTGTTTTTCAGATAGACAGAATAAAAAGAAATTGTAACAGTTTTTGGAGGTTTTGTTGTTGTTTTGGGGTGTCTTTTTTAAGCTTTTCAGAACTCGATACTGTCCCTCACTTATCATCCTGTTTAGGTATCAGAATGGCATAATAGGGGCTACTTGCAGGGGGCTGCCGTAATGGGGGCCGCAGCCAAGGACATGTAGCACTCCACAGTCACGTATCTATCTCTGTATTTCTCAGATTGCTTTAAGATCCTACAACTGCAGCAGACAGTACCTTTTTTCAAAGGTTTTATCAAATAGTTAAACATTAATATTGTCAACATGGATTCATCAAGACAATTACCATTATCCATTTTTCTGGAACTCTCTTCCCCACCCTACCCTCACAGTATTTAAATAATTTATGCAAGGAGTCACGAAGTTAGAGACTTAATCCTGAATAGTCTTTCAAAACACAGTATTATAGCCCACAGCACTGTGAATAGAATTCGGCATATACATAAAGTATGTGGTCTCCATGTCAATCTAGTGATTTAAAAATGCACAAACGTGACCATCATGCGTAACAGGAGGATTTTTTATATCCTTTTTTTGCTTGAAAAACAATATCTTGGAACTCACATGTATGTATATTTATTTCAGTAGTATTTTGTCCTCAATTTATCAAGATTTCATTGAATCAAACAGCACTGGATATTAAGGAGAATTCTTGAGTTTTCACTAGATACAGCAAGGTCCAGCTTCAGCAACTGGATCCATGAAAGGATGCCCAAGGCCAATTGGAGCTACAGGCTGTACATGCAAACCCATCCTGTAAATGTGACATGATTGAACTAACGGAAGATACAAAAGCACACAGCATTCTTCTAGTTCAGAAAAATAAAACCAGATTTAATTACTTAATAAGTAATGATTACATGAAATGCAAATGAAACTAAAGAAAGGCTTCTCAGAGCCTTGTCACCCTGCAGGTCTCTGCTTTCTGTCCCGGGGAATTTTGAGGAGTGGGACCAGAGTGACGACCACCTCCTGGACCCCAAATCCCTAAGGAGACAAGGTTTGCAGTGCCAGGCACAGGAACGCAGCGTGCTGCGTGTTGGGAAGCATTTTAAATGGCTCTATAGAACAAATGTATGAGAAAACCCATGGACTGATGTGACTAGAGGACTGTAAGAGAGTGCTCTCAGAGGTGGATTCTGGTCCTTATCTCTTATAGTAGCGCTTTTGAAATAATTCGGGACTTATTCAAGGCAGAGATGTGATAATGCTCATTTTTGTCAGGAAGGTGGTGAGAAGGTTCCATAACTTCCCAAAGGACCAGGCAGGATTCAAAGGCAGAAGTTTCTAGCACTTGCTTCCCTGGGTTTTGAAGTCAAAAGGCAAGCATTTGCTTGGCTTTTGTGTGCCTACGCTTGCCTCCCAAAATTAAGGGGAAGGCAGTGTAAAACTTTCAGCCCAAAAAAGTGGACTCCCTGGAATCCTAAGGGGAAAACACTTCTTGCATTTTCAGAAGAAAAAGAAAAAAAGATGAAACAAACTTTCTGAGATCTAAAGGCCACCACACAGTAACGAAGTATTAGGAAGGCTGAAGTCATATGTTCCAAAGACCCAAGCAGTAAGTGCTGCTTAAATTAAATATACAACCAGACTCTTACAGCTATCAAAAGCTGCTTATTAAATTAAATAAACAAAAGCTGATTAATAAGACACTTGGTGTTAAATGGTTAGCCTCCTGCTTGCTCTGCAATGTTCATTCTACAACAATAAATGAAAAATCATCATGCCTAAGCATGCCTAAATCTGGGCTATAAGGATTCTTAATATATTCCTGCAGTGAGGCAGACTGAACAAAGAATTACTGACATGAAAGAATGATACAGCATATACTAATGGAAAATTTGAAGCAGTGTCACAATTAACATGAGGTCTATTCAACTCTCAGTGAGGAAATAATGAAATTTGTTAGAAGTTTTCCTTTGTGGCCAAGATGAAATAGGATTCAAGGGTCCTACTGTCTAGAGAAGAGTTTCACAGTGGTTATAAAACCCGAGGTTACAAGTGTCTGCACGCACAAAGGTTGCTCCCTGTCCCCCTCAATGGTGCAGATGAGGACTCTCATCCCAGCCTGGTCCTACCTAGTCAGGTCCACACCTGGTGCAAATGTCCTGGACCGAAAGAACTGGTCAGAGAAATCCCATCCAGGACAGAAAGCTGCAACAATCCCTTTGTAACTAAATCACATTAGTCTTCTGTTTTCTACATCCAACACCCCCAGAAAGGTTCAAAGTCCTTCTTGGACAGCCTGAATCCAAACTGACCACCTACATTAAGGCGTGAATCCATGGCACCCAGTGCCCACCCAGCTAATTAGACTAGAAGTCAAATACCTGTATCAGTATGGTACTATAACTAGTTTCTCTAAATAACCAGGACAAGCAATAGATTGCTTCTCTGACGTGGCCATGCTGCTTTGGGGAGCCCACCCAGCAGGCACTAGGCGTGCACAGCACTGCTCTCTCCTGACACAACCGAGCTTCATTGTTCCTGCAGCGCATGGTGCATGCAGATTAAAACCCATGTCTTCAGGACTTCATTGTGTGGGGAAAAAAATGCTGTAAGGAGGATTAGGCTCATGTGTGCAGGATGCTGAGCTTTCCTAGGTTGAAACAGGAATTACAGACCCTTCAACATCTTCTTTTCAAGAACATGCACTTGAGTCAAACTCACTCAGAGAAATGTGCATATTGCATAAACCAAACAAAGACACCCAGGCACACTGTGGCTCACACTTTCCTTCCTAAGGAGCAGGTGAGAAGAAAAATACATACCAGGTATTAGCCATGTTGCATAATACACACTGAAATAAAGGCGTTCAGGTGCAGTTGTGGATGTGTGGCTACAAAAACCTGTAGAGAATAGGAACAACATCATGGATGCAGTCACCCCTGAGATCAGGTCTCTGCTTGTTGGGTAGTCAAATGAAGTTTCCAAGACCTTTAGTTCAAAAATAATTGTTTTAGGACTTGTCCTCACAGGAAAATTACTGAGAAGCAAATTATAAATGTAGTCTGCCCTAGCGACTCTATAACAACTCTGTGAGGACATCCAGGGCACAGGAAGCATAGGGCAGAATATTAAACTCACTTATATTGTAAAAACAAAGACAGAAAATCAACTGGTATGAGGGTTCCCAGGTAGAACAGCAGTAATGGGTAGAAAGAGCACTGGGATTTTGCAAAGCAAAACACTTCTGTTAATGTTAAATAATGAGGTTACGGTAGACAAATAACTAAGTTATTAGAATGAAAGGTTATTTAAATAGCCAGGTAGTTGTTTGTTGATGATTTCTGAATAAAGGAAAAAGTACAAGGCAAAGACCAAGTGTTATTTTTTTCCTTTCAAAAGCAGTGCTCTGCAATTCAAATTGAACCTTGTCATGACCAATGGAAAAGGGGAGGTTCTAAATGGTGGCTTTGTATAAGCCATTCTTCATCTGGTTAATAAGAGGGGGAAAAAAACCAAAACCAACAGCACAGTCTGATTTCTAAAAAAGAGTAACAATTACCCATGAGTTGTTTGACAATCTTTATACGTTGATTACAACCAGTGGGTGGAAAGATTGCTTTGCCTGGACTCTAGCACAGTACAGGATGGAAGGTGGCATCTCCTAAAAGCTTGGACCTTGGCACTGAAGAAAAGCTAGCCCAAAACATTTTACAGTTAAAACCACTTAGTAACCACAGGAATAAGTCACAAACACAATACCCCATTCCCCAGTGGGATGGTGCCAAGACCTCCACACCGTGCTAACGAGAAAGATAATGAGCATATACAGCAGTGAAATGTCCATCACAGCCTATGCACTAAAATTTGGGTCTGATGAAAGGGGAAAAGAATTGAGGGTCAGTCAGTTATCCATTCTTCACATGCACTGAACAGAGGAAATTCAAGGGAGATCTAGTCTCTCCTTCAGACAAACATGGCAAAATACCCCTGCCCTGAGACGGAAGCTGTCTGTAGAAAATAGCAATAGCAGCATAAAAAGGACCGAGCCTGCGTGAGATGCGACATGTAGCCTATATACTCTATGCTTCAGCTGTGAATCCAGCAACTGGGAAATACGTCTATTTGATTGTGTGCATGCCCTAGAGTATGTTATTGCTCCTATAAAATTGCTTTTTCATTTTTTCCCCATAAATATAACACCAAAAGAGGTATCCTTCCATCATTAAAAGTAGTTCACATCCAATTAAAAATTGGTCCTCCAAGGGAGTTTCAAATCAGGGCTTGGACTTGATTTGATATCCCAGGCACTATATCAAGAGGCTGAAGAACAACTTGTCCTCATTCTGCATGAGTCACATCCTCTCAGCATCCATGCGCTTAGGCATTCCTCTAAAGAGGAAAAAACCCTATGCTAATTTCCAGGCATACGATCCTCCTCTGGGGTTTTTTTGCTCTGTTTAAGATTAAGCTTTTAGAGTTATAATGGATATTGCATCATCAGACTAGCTTTAATATGTAAAAGAAAGGCTAATTATATGCTGTTCAGTGGTGGTAGCAAAAATATAAAAATCAAAGCTGTTTTCTTTATCTTATTTCTCCTTTGAATCCTCATGGCTCAGGGAAAGCACAGAGTTGACAGCCTCGGGCTATGAAGAAACGCAGGGTGAAATTGGCCCCCATGCAGACTGCAGGCAATAGGCTTCTGCACAACTTTCTCAGGATTGATACGCTACTGCAAGTTTAATTTTCATGTCCTAGAAGCAGACAAGGGATGCAGAGACAACACGGCCCAGCTTTCCCCATCAGGCACTGATTTCCCAGGAAATGCCTATAAAACACAGAGCAGAGGTTGTTGACTTTGGAAAAGTTTGCAAATGCCACTTGCCATGGGGCAGGGTGTGCGGCAGAGGGCTGTGCCCTGGCCACTCCTCTCCAGCGTCTGGGAAGCAAATATGGACAAGAGAAGGCCTGGTGTCTGCTCAGCACAAGAAGGTATCTTGCACATCTTCAGAGCCTAGTTCCGGTCAAGCCACCATGAAGGTCTGGACTCAAAGAGCTCTTGCAACCCAAGAGGCTTTGTCACACAGTCTGGAAAGGGAAAGGATTTGATTTTTAAGGGTTTGTGCCAATTGATTAAAGGCTAATGCCCATTATTTCCCATTATTTTTCAAATTTTCTCAAGTTCCAAAGAAATTTCAAGACTCTGCCAGCGCCCTGGGGGTTTTATTTAGAGTGCTAAGGAATCAAACTGGGCAGACTGTGGGAGTTCAGCACTGTGGGGGAAACTCCTCTCATCTCAATGCCAATGTTTTCTAAACCAGAGCCAAAGGCAGAGCTCTTAGCTGTGCATCCACCAAATATCATGGTTTCTCTGAATTGCAATTTTTATACTCTAGTTAGTCACCAACAAAATAGATTCAGACATCCCTAGTTTTGATGTAATGTTTGTAACTAAGTAAATCATCCTGGCTCAACTCTGGGATTGCCTCTCCCTCCAGCACTGTGTCCAGCCATACAGAATTCACCTCTTCAAAGTATTCACTGTACCTCCTAAATATCCACATAAACGTACCACACAGACTACACAAACTGGCATCTTCTTTTAAGAAATAGCTAGATGAAGAAAATAACACGGATTCATCACACTCTAAAATACACGCTTGAACTCATACCTTGGTAGCTTCAGTATTTTTTCCTATGTTTGATACGATGGATAAAGGAATAGATGTAAGAAGAACAAAGCGAACAACACAAAAAGTAAATCTATCTTAGATAAGGAACACAAACACACGTTGTTTTGGCAAAGTTCTCTCTAAATTTAGTTTCGGTTTGGTTTGTATATTGATTTTGTAATTCCCCTGCAATTCCCTATCCTGAGGTAGACAGCAAAAGTTGCTTTTCAAGAGAGAGTTTAAATGAATTAACAAAGTTGCTGGGGAAACGGAGGTATCATGCAGCTCGACAGCAAGCACTTGCGAGCAAAGACAGGCTAACATAGATCAGCAGCTTTCACTGTGCCATAAAATAAGGAGCACAGACAAACCTCAGAGCTGAACTAAACTACCCCTACAAAAAATGACTCCAGCCTCCCAGGGGAACAAGACATAACCGCACCAAACGTCTTAAGTGCCTATTTGTGTAAAAGGATGACATACCAGCGTTGTGTAAATTCTGCTCACCTGCTTGCTTCTCGTTTACCAGGTGATTTACTGTAGCAAATTGCAGCATGACTACCTGATGTCTCTGTGACGATGAGTGTTTAATACCCCTATGCCAGGATGGGGTCAGCTTTATCACTTGTGTCGGGCGTGCAGGCTAATTCGGGTGCATCCCACATCCTCCCTGAGGAACTTATTTGCCTGCTTTCACTATGTGACTGCTTTATGCACTACAAACTAATTATTCTGCTGTGTATCTGCCTCTCCCTAGCCCTCTAAAACACCCCAAAATGCAAAGAGAGGACAAACTAATTTCAAAGCTCTGACAAACGATAGTTACTCTTGTTTTGGGCTTCCACATCACCAGTCAGCAATTCCCAGGTATTAATAGGCTGAGAAACCTCCCAAATTCACACCCCACAAACTCAGCTTCTGAGCTGAAAGGCACTGCGAGCGCTTGACTTCTCTCATAGAACCAGTATTAAATCGATTGCCCTTCTTAATATCCCTGTAATCCCGCCTGCTCCAGGTATGCTTATTTGGAGTGCTTAGGCTGCAGGAAACATTTCTGCCCCATTCCTGATGGGTGTACAGGAAAGGTCATGTGTGACTTTGAGCTGCATGAACATATTTTGTAACCATCTTCTGCAGAGGCGATCCAGAATACACCTGAGGAGTAGAACTGCTGTGAAGAAAGAAAGTGCCACTTTTTCACAGCAATTTTTCCAAAAACTACTCCTTTTATTGAAACAAAAATTCCAGAAGCCTATAAACCCAAATGCTTACTGCTCAAAGTTTTTAAAGTAAATATTCTGAAACTCTACAGGCAACAGAGTTTACCGCTTTTTAGGTAACAGATTATTTAAGAAGCTGTTAATGCTCATACACACCTAGTCAGAAGGTATTTGTGTAGTTTTGCCTCTGTGTAGGGAGAAAAGGTAGATGTTAACTTATGCTGCCGGTTACGAGGAAAAGGAATTTAGCTAAACTCATCATTTGACTGACTAGAAGCACATTAGTAGGCGGTTAACATGTCAGCTTTTGATATCATCTTCTAGTAAGAAAAGAACTCAGAAAAGGCAGGTTTCCCAACCAAAGACTTCAAACATTGATTTCAGAAGCTCACATATTTCTAAACAGCACTGTCGGGAGGAGGTTTTTTAATGCAAGTGCACATAATTTGTATTATTCTCAGAGAACTGAGCGATTAATTGCACAGGAGTGAAATTCATTCAGCTCTGCTGTGTCTGGCTCTTACGGAGAGCCCCGTTCTCCCACGGTGCCTTTCTGCACCCGGGGCAGAGCAGGGCGTTCTACCCCGGCAGCCCAGTGACGCAGGTCGGAAACAAAAAAACACAACCAGGAGCAGAGGGGGCAGTGCTGAAATTTATGCTGCACCTTCCCCACGTCAGCTAGGCTGAAGCTAGCAAACACACAGCCACCAGGATTGCATCTTTCCTGAGGCCTGTGACGTACCTTTAGCAACACGCGTCGCGTTTCTTTGCGCTGATATTTCTGTCTGTCCCTAAGGAGAGATACTCCTGGGAACAGGAGTGCGTGTGGCTTACGTGCACTCTGTTTGCACGGTGTATCAGGGAGGAAAGAGTGAAAAGACAGCTCTTGCTTGAGGACCACAGCAGTGGCAAGACTGAGAACGGATCTAGAAGCTGGCCTACAGTCCTTTAGAAAGGGTAAATTTACAAAAAAAAAAAAAGTTTAAATTCACTTATCATAGAATCGCCTAGGTTGGAAGGGACCTTTAAGATCATCGAGTCCAACCATCAACCTAACACCGCCAAAACCATCACTAAACCAAAGCATCTTCAATTTGGAAAGAATCCTCCCCCATCCCAGGTGTCTGTCTGTTCTCGCTAGAGCCTGTGTGCCTCCACAAGGGTACCTGCCCTCAACGGCTCTTTGAAGCAAGACTGGGGCTGTGAGTGATAAACTCCATGGGTGAGGGAAAAGACCAGCTAGAAGTGAGCAAGCACAGCAGAAACTTCTTTGTGTAAAGATAACACAAGCATCGTTTATGAAAGACCACCACTTCTCCAGCAGTATTGAAATAGGTCAATTCTACAACCATTCTCTCTATTTGGAGTGAAGTTAGGACACAGATGCTATGCTTATTTTCAACTAAAAAGATCTGCAAAAAACCAAACCAAAATAAAACAAAAAGAGACAATCCTTTGCACAGCAGGGGAAATTTCCACTCCTATCGCATAACCTATGGAGTGAATCGGGATTTATCAGGCACCAGAAACAACCACTGCAGTGCAGGGCATCACCGGCTGACATACAGTGCCCATGTCACTGCAGCTTCAATGCTTGTTATCGCTGTGGTGCAGAAACCCACCAACAGCCACCAAGATGAACCACCAAGTTTATTCTCCGATTCCTGATGTGTTGGTTAAGTCAAACCTGACTGCTACGCAGCCAAAGGCTTTTAACCAGTGACTTCTGCTGGGGCACCCTCTTTATAGAAATAAATTGCACAGCCTGGCTAGTAAGCTCCGGAAAAATAACCCAAACACACCCACCCGAAAACAACACCTATCAGATTTTTCTGGGAGGTGACTTGCACCACCAAGCATGAATGCATTTGGAGTTTAGTTTCATTTCAAGCTGAAGCAAAAATCAAGAGACAACCTAACTATTTTGCTTTTCAGTATGCAGCACTAATTTTATTTACTGCATTGCTCCCAGGTATTTCCCTCCATCTCCTTTCAGACAAAAAAGGAAAAAAAATAATCTTCTGAATTGTATTCTGAAGGGACAGATGGTCTCGTCTGAGTTACAACAGGGGAAATATTTGAGGTGTTCATGCCATGGCTTTCCTTTTCAGGAAATAAGGTTTTCTTTTTTGTTTCTCCTTTTCAATATCAGTACTGGCCTTCCTTGAAGGCCTGCTTCTTTCTTTGACTAGATAATAGGGATATTTCAGGTGTAATACTTTACAGCAATTTAATTTAATTTTAGTTCTTATGTCCCTGCCTCTGGGGTGCTATGTCTTCTTTTCACTTCTCTATGTGTTCGTTTGATTTATTTTGCTTTTCTTTCCACTATGATTTTTTTAGCCCTTTCTCAGCCACACCCTATCTCCCTTTCCCAGTCTTGCCATACCCCAGGTCCACTTAAGGGCACACCTCTCTGGGCGCTGCAGATGGACCTCAGCTCTTCCACTGTGGCCCAGCTCTCCCCAGGAAGCCATATAGCCAGAGGTAATAGCAGCTACTTAAATATATGAAACCAAAGGCAATTTAGTCTTAACGCTGAACTGCCATCTGTGTTTGCATGTAGATCTATGGACAGGAGATACGCAGTGTTTCTTTTTCCAACAGTATGACAGTACTTCAAAATACCTTAAAAAAAAAAACCCTCAGGAGTTTACAGCATCTTGCAACAGTCAGAGATGGAGGCAGTCCCATTGACAACGGAGAAGCTCAAGAGGAGATTCTGTGAGTGATGCCATGCCCATGTTGTTGAGAAATCTGGAGGGAGGACTAAAACAGAGTCAAAAGCAATGAGCCATGTGTATTCGCAACTTGCTCATCACTAGGCTGGATGTGATCTCTCCATTGGCCACAATACATGACAGGGAACAGCCAAAATCTTGAATCTGATCAGTGCTCAGCAAAATGTGCGTGAATTGAGTCTATCCAACTCGAAGTTTACATAGTAGTATGATGAATGCACACTTACTAGCATATTTTAGGTTTTCGCCACTAGTCACATGCATTCATCACTTATTTTTCTCGCTACTAAACATTTTCAACGTGCAGAATAACCCAGTATCTTGAAATGAATGTAGAGTGAAACAAATCCTACAAAAGTAATGTACTTTATATTCAACACACTAGTGCCAATTACAGCGAGTTCATCTGATGTTTGTTCGAAAATTTCCGAAGTGTTTAGTTTTGACAAGAGACATTTCAAAGAGAAGTTGTGTTTTATTAAGCTGTACCCTTTAAGCACAGGAATCACTGCAACTTAAAAGAAACATCATTTCCACTACAAGCACTGGACTGTAAATTGCATTTAACTCTCAATCCAAAGTGAGAAGAAACTACGTAAGGACACATCACTCACTAGCTTTAAAGTAACTTTTTCCACCTTGCATTATTTCTGTTTTAACATGACTGGAGAAACACTCCGTTACCTAAATTCATGTCCTACACTCTGACACAATCTGTGAATGAATGCCCTCAGTCTACCGTCAATTAGCAGGTACCTTCATTAACCCAGAAATCTTTGAAGGTCTTCTGAATGGCACCTCTCTTCTCTTGCAAAGACACTTGGCCAGATTCCTACATGAGTTTGTACAATGGATTGCTATTCTCAGCTGGGGCTTTTGGGCCCAATTACTTAAGAATAACAATACACACCACATGTATATACAGTGCTCACAATTAAAAATTTAGTATTTCCTCCAACAGTTAGAGTTATTTGAGATACCATTTGTTTGTGCATATGCCTGAATTAGCAAATAACTGTGGTGAGAATGCAGCATCTGTAAACAAATTCTGAAATGTTAATGGTGACCACTGTATCTGTGCAATATTATGTTGTGGTATAAATATTTAATTGGCATTCCTTGGGGATGTCTCCATTGCAGATAGTAAACTCCCAAGGAACTTATGAAGGTCATCCTAGAGAAACGTCTGCAAATTCCTTAGAGTACCTTAATCCATACTACGAGAAGCAAAATACTTGAATACAAAAAAAAGTTTAAAGTGTTTTAAAGTTAACTGTGGTAGTTTTCTCTTTTGCTTCAACTAAATACCTGGTCGAATTTAGTACCAGGGGTACATTGACACCCATTTGAAAGACTTCAGAAAACAATTTTGTACGAAACTTTCCATACACCAGTGATTTGTGTTAGGGTAGGTAACATACGACTGTTTAGGGCCTGATGGAATGACTTCTCAGTCTGCGAAAGAGGGATCCTGTTTCCATCTGCTAATCCAGCAGGGACACTGGAGACTGCACCTCAGCCCTCCCATAGATCCAAGAGTGAATCCAGAAGCAACTGATCTCGTGCCCATGGTCACACTGATCCCACCCGCTGTTCCACACTGACGGAGATACCAGAGAGCTGTTCCAGGGTGGCTTCATTTAAATGCAGCAGCTAAGGCACAAGAGGCCGATTCTACCCAGCATTATTCCAGAACCAACAAGTTTGTGGACAGACTGTTGAGAAGGTGACCAAAGATGTGCGTTGTAATACCATGCACTAATTGGTTTTGCAAATTATGCAGGAGTATTACTTTGTATAGACAACTAATACCCATGGAAATTTTTCTGCATCAGATAAAGAGGTAGATCTACCTATTAAATTCACATATACATCCATTTTGGTTTATATCCATAGCCAGGTATCGTATTATCATCATGTTACAGTAATTGAAACAAAGATTAGAATCGCCAAGTAATATAAATGAAAATAAGTCTTTAAGCAAATGCTTAGGAAAGCTCTAGCAATCTTTGCATTTTCATTCTGACTAACGACTTTGAAGTCAGACAACTGTAGTTCTGTATCTAACGGGCACGAAGAGGATAGTTGCTAGATTCCTAGTATGTAAAAGTAGAAAAGCACTAGATGACCACAATTTGGAAGCAAGTAAAAGCTTCCATAAGATTTTTAATTCCAGAGAGTAGACATTAAAAGCTGGTATTATTAACCATTTACCATTATTAAAGGTTTCTTCATCCCTGAATGAGCAAATGGCACTGACAGTTGTACGTATCTATCAAATGACAAGTTCATCGGTCTTGCAAGGCTCCAAAGAAAAAAAGTCAACACTCCAGAATTGGCAGGAAATAATTCACAGTATTAAAAAAATAAAATAATAAAAAAAACCCCAAGCCACAAATGTCAAAAACTTTCCAAAGTGAAAACATGACTCAGAAATTCAACTCAAAACACTTCCACAAAGACAGACTATTTCAGGCAGGGCTTGGAAAGGCTTAAGAAAGAGCCACAACTTAAGGGCCAGAGTAACAAGAGCAAAATATTTAATAATAGGGAAGAAACATTCAGGGAGATTTTTTGGGAGCATCCTGCTGCATTTTACATGCATACATAAATGCCTGCATGTGTGGCCCTGTCTCCAATCTCCACAGAAGACCAAGAAGTTAAACAGGTGCTGTAGGACAGCTGCAGGTCTGAAATTATCATCTCAGTGTCATGATTTTTAGCCCCTCTCTGTGGGTCTTTGCCCCTAAAATTAGCCCTTAGATACTTATGTCACCTTTAGTCCTGTAAAGCACTGAACGTAACATGTGAGATGCTCGGCATTTTCAGCTCCCAGGGAAAAAAGAAGGTAATCACCCTTTCCTAAAAAATACCTTGCATCTTGCAGAGTGTGGTTCTTCATCAGTTAACTGATGACCACATCGTGAGACTCAGCTAAAAGCCGTCAGGATGGTCCTTTCGACCTGCTCTTCCCTGTGGAGTAGATCTAAGAATATATAATACGCCAGCCAAGATGTGTTTTTACTGTTCTCACAAAACATGTTGCCAAGCGTTCATCTTTCTCCTGATACAGCAAATCCAGACAAAAGCACAATCCCTCTGGAAATGGACAGAATTAGGAATTTCCTTCAGCCTCAAACTAAAGGATCAGCTTCTTTGAACAAAATGGGGCTGTTTTCAGGGGTTCATTTTGCATCTTGTGATTCAGACTTCATGTAATTCTGATTCCAGCCTTGTACTGCAACAGGTATCCAATAGTAACTAAGCAGCACCATTTGCACAACACATAAATATTTCAGCGGTTCTTAAAGTCACAAGTGCCAAACTGGAAAATGTGTGCAAACATCGGAGAATCCCACCTCTAAGAAAGTAAATGCAGCCTTGGGATTTAGGGGTATCTTGTCAAGGAGATCCTTCTCATTCTGTAGGCTGCAGATACTATTCATGACAACCCTACAAGTGAGATAGTGTTCAATTGCATTAAATTTTAACCTCTATGTTTCTGATCAGCGTGTAAAGCTGTTGTGTCCATGTCATTTAAAATAAGAAGCTCTAAAAGGCAGCAGAGGTGTCTGCTCTACCAACTGTTAATGCCTTTATTTTACACTCTTCTCATTTTAGGGATGATTGAGTTTTTGGATTAACTGCTCCTTTTTTTTTTTTTTTTTTTTTTTTTTTGGAATTGACCTGAGAGAGAAAATAATATGGGACTATCGGTCACAGACTTGAAGATTCTTGGTGACCTGAAATGAAAGCTACCACCACTGTCACCATCAGCTCTCGAAAGAGCAACCCAATAGCACCACTTCTGTCATTCTTACAGCTCCAAAGGACAAAATTAAGGGCAATGGGTCGAAAAAACCTAATCGGAAGGGTGGAAATCAGGATGAAAGATCTATATAAATTGAGTTGAAAAGACTGGCTTGGATACACAGCAAATGTTGGTAAACATAATTCAGTATTTGTTTATTAATAGGTTTGATAGATTATGCACACATTTGCCATGACAGTATTACACCCTCAAAAGCTGCATACCTTGTCGAAAGCTTGAACATACGATACAGAGCGAAACTGAAAGCTAAACAGAAGATTAATTTTTTATATTGGATAATCTGAGATTAAGTGACTCTGGAAACAAGCTAAGCACATTGCAAACTAATCTCAAAAGTGTTTGTCCATATCATTGAAATTTCATCCAGTTCTTCATAAGCAGCAACCTAGCTTCTGGTGACGACCAGAGCTGGGTCTGTGGGGTTGTCAGCAAGGCAGTAAAGGAGAAAAGTTGGAAAACTTGGATAGGATTTTTTTTCCTCCACATTATCATTACAATGGTACTTTCCAAGGACTTGAGAAAACAACCAAAGCACCCTCTCTCTCAGCTCAAATCCATATGCCCATTTCCCTTCCCATCTTCCCAGAATATATGGAAAAGGCAAGAAAATAAGGAAAGACTGAGGACTTTTTGAGATGACATATTAGGATAGGAATTGCCCCGTGGGTCAGCGCTCCCTCCCCCATGGCAGCAATTAGGTGTTGTTTGGGGGAGCAAGTGAGCCTCTGCCAATTTGTGCCATCCCATCCCCTCATCCTAACCCAGCACCTACAGCCCTGCACTGGGGACATTCAAGGGGACAAACTTCCATTTAAAATCAGTTTTCTGCTCATTCACTAGGTGCCCACAGCTCTAATTTTTAAAGACGTGGTGAACAGCTCCACATTGGCTGTTTCTCCTGCCCTTGTGATTTGGTAAGCCATGTCCATGTCCATATCCATATCCCCCTCAATCTTCTTCCCTCCAAACCGAGGGACCCTCAATTTGGTGCTGTGTCTGGGGGCACACTACTTACAAAAATAGATTTGTCATCTTCTACCGATTATTGTCAATCTCAAAAATATGCACATTAATAATTCATCTAATCTATTTAGGTTGACATCTACCACCCACTTGTCTAGTATATAAAGACTTGATTGTGTCTTGGATTTCAGATCATCATGAAAGGGCTTTAGGAAAGAATAGCTCTTCCTTCCCTCTCTCCCACAATAGAGGCTGATTGAGAAAAAGCTAGCAAGAATAGAAAGTGTGTTGAGCACCAATCTTCTGGAGTTTCTGGTGAGGATCCGGGTGTCATGAAGGGCCTTTTTACCCTTATGATATATTGTTTGTTTGTTTGTAGGGTCTTGGATCCAAGTGCTGGTCTTTGTCAAAAAAAAAAAAAAAAAAAAAAATTTTCTACAAATTTTATTGAATTCAATACAAACATCAACAAAGATATTGTGGAATATAACATATTCCAATCAGGTATTCTTTAAAATAAAAAAAAAAAATCCCCAAATTTCAAGTCAAGTATTAAAATAATTTGATATATTTTACTATTTCTGTGGTTCTTATTATGCCCACATTTTCCAACATGACAGTAGTAGCATCTTGCACTACTTTACCATTGAAATGCCTTCATGCATGATTTTTGTACAAGTGTCAAACTTACCCTACATTGCATCTCAAAGCAGACACTTTGCTCTACATAAAGGGTACTGTGATTTGATCAATGCAAGGCAATAACGATTTCCAAAACAACATGAAAGAAGATACAACATGAAAGATGAGTTCAAATATTGAACCACTACTCACTCATAAAAAAGCATTGCAAAATTAATAAATAAAATATGAAAAAAGGGGGAAAACAAAAGCTATTTCAAATAAAAAAAAAAAACACAAATGAAAATCCCAGATTTTAACCAGCACAAGTCCTGATATCCTGTTGGAAGAGAGCGGCTGCAGAGACTCACACACCACCCATGGTGGGGAAGAGGGAAGAGCCAGCTGGAACACTGGACGAGCATGAGCCACGGCACCTCCCAGCCTGGGGCATCCCACCTGGCTGCTCCTTCCCAGGACCTGCTGTGGAGCACAGTCATCTTCTCAGTGCTGACACCCCCACCGGTGCAAGCCTTGCCTCATCGCCGCCATTCACAACAGTTGGTGCAACTGATCGTAGCCACTCAAAATAAAAGGCGAACTGACAATGCAGCATATTCCAAAGGTACTGGCAGTTCTGAAAGGAGTCATGCAGCACTAAAGGAAATTTTGCCCATTCCCTCTTTTGCTACAACAATGCACCACTTGCAGGTATTGCTGAGAGGATCTCAGCAGGTCGTCAGACTGGAACTTGTTACAAATGCTGCAAATGGAACAACACCAAACACTTGTAACTATGGAAAAAAAGCGAGCAAGAACGTTTCGCTTGGCGATGAGGTAAAACAAGCCATTTATCTAGCGCTTGCAGCGTGACCTGCGTTTGCAGGAACAAAAAGGATCCCGAATGGAAAATGAAACTGAATGCTCATTTTGGTTCTCTCCCCTCTAGCTAGAAAATGGAGGAAGACTGTAAGGAAGGAAAATAGATTTTAAAAGATGTTACCTGCTCTGTAGGAAATGTAATATCAATAATTATTGAGCTGTTGACAAACAGACGTCACCCCAATGATGAAAAAATCAGATGAAGCTTTGCACGTTGTACACTTTTTGTCAAATGGGCGTACTCGGCATCTGACGATACTAAGAGAATACGGAGATCTCCAGGATAAATATGCTTCCTGCCTGCCCCTGTGCCTCGGATCCGCACTGCTGCCGAGGGATAGAAGGCAGAAGCACTCCATGTGCTCCACAGAAGATACAGGTGATGTCTGCTCCTTCTCTCCCGGCAAGGAGCCGGGAAACAGAGGTAAAGTCATCTAACAGGCCCTGGTAGGGCGCTTGGCAACAAAATGCATCAGGAAATAGCAGCAGGGCTCATTATATATTTATAGGGTTCAGACCCTGTCTGGAACAATTTATTTCCACACCTCCTAATCTAATCAGGATTTGTGGCTTAAAATAATTTTCAAATCTTTTTGCTGGCCTATAAACATCATATTGATTAAAAACATTAAAATATGACTACTGCCAGACAACCAATAATATCTCTTCTTGAGGACTAATGCAACACTAAAATGCCAAAAAACATCCCAAACAAAAAAACCAAACCCCACCGTTTACCAAAGACACCCATAAAAGAAAATTAGTCCTGTCCTGCCAGAAGCAGGGCATGAACTAGACTCCCCTGTTACCATACAGACACTCTTCTGGTTAGAAGTTTACCTAATGCATTTCGTATATTAACTGAAATATTAAGGCAATACTTAAAATCCCTGTTTGCAGCCCACAATACTACAGCATTGTTCTTTTTTTGCACGTGGCCCTGAATCACATTGTAAATTATGGTCATCCCTTCTCTCTGCTACCAAAATTAATTATCTGATAAATAGAGTTAATACACATGGCTGCGCTGCAACAATCTGTTTGATGGAATTTGTGTTTGGGGCACTGCAGACGGCCTTGCCAAGACACAAACACTATAAACATTTTGATTATATGACTGGATGACTCACTGCGAAGCAATCCCTTCGCGTTCCTTATGAGCAGAAGGGCTCTCTGACACTCGCGCTGGGTCTATGGACGTACAACCTCACATCTCCAAACCAAGAAGAAAACTGACAGTTCAGCTCTAAATGTAAATACCAGCTCCAGCGGCCAAAATATTGCCTTCCAACACCAATATAGCTGAACGCGTCAGAAAGAAGCGTACATGTGCATCAGTGCACAGCCACTTTCGCTTGGTAGTGGCCTGGCACGCAGGCAGCCGCTTCCATGAGCTCCAGATGCCTTGGATGGGAGAAGACAGAAAGAAGAGTCAGTCTAACATCAAACTGAAAAAGGGGAGGGTTTTCATCCCGCCACTAAATAAGTATGTGAGGAAAAACCAATATCAAATAAAAGAGGCAGTAGCCCAAAATAGTGTCTGAACTGTCATGACTTTCTTCAGCATCTCAAATTATGCCAACTAATTAATGCTGAAAACACACTCTGGTGGGGTCTTCCCATTTTAAAAGGGAAATGAGATGCAAAAAGGTAGAATGGCTTAGAGTAACAGAGTTCAATGCTAGAGACGGACCAAATTCAAGTAGTACAGCCTCTGTTCTCAGCAAGAAAACCTATCTAATGATGCGTTCACTGCCAAATCAACAAAGACAACACTCTTTTCTCTCCCTCAGTTTAACCTTTGCTGTGTCTGCAAGGTCTGCGTAAATGGAGATACTCAGAACAAAGCATCAGTTTGAGTGAGGAAAACCAAACAACCTTGTGATTACCAGTTCACGCAGCCAGACCCAAAATGATAAATCCACAGCTTGTTCCTTTACCACGGCCAGGGAACTGAGCTGGGCCCTGTCTCCAAACTATCCCAATTTTTTACCCATTTAAGTGCTGCTCCCATTCTGCTCTTTCTCTGAGCAGTTACCCGCGACTCATTACAACCTGAAGTCATTCTTTGGGAAGCTGAAAATTCATATGCACCCCCAAAGCGGCAAACCCAAGCAGAAGAATAAGTAAAAATGCCATCCAAGCACTAACCACAGTGCGTGCTCTGAAGTCCGGGCACATTGCTGCATCGCCTGATGACAACTGACACTTGACAGCCAGACAGATCCCTTATCTGCCAGGAGGAAATGAACAGTGCCCTCAATAACTTGAGGTGTCTCTTTCAGTAGATGACAGTGACAATTTAGCAGTTTGTTATGGCAAATCTAGCAGCGTTTAATTGCATTTAGACAGACAAATTGGAAGAGCAGTTCCTTCCATACTGCACTGACCGGTCATTTCTTAAAGAACACGGTTACCAACTTGCTCTTTATTTGCAAATGATTTTTGTTTCTAACAATTGGAAAGTAGTAAAGCCTCTTCTGCAGCAGTTAGGGCTGTGGTTTTACCTTCAGATGTAATGGAACTAGGATATAACAAAATGCAGAAATGAGAGATTGCTGTTCATTATGTAAAAAAAAATAAAACCGTGTCAAGATGTTCAATCCCCAAACTCTGGCATAAAGAAAGCTGAGCAACCTACACGAATCAGAGTCTGTTTGATTCAAAATAACCATATAAGCAGAGAGTTAATTATTGATTCATTTCAGTCGGTAGGCCAAGTTACAGTCACCCTTCAGAAGTTCAAAGTAAAGAAGCTGGAGGATACCAGTGCGAGAGCGCTCTGCATTTGGAGGATGTAGGATCACTGGAGACATGAAATCACTCTTACTGCCAAACAGTCAGGAGCCTGACTGACATTTCTGCCACCCCCAAATCCATGGGCAACATGCAATATCTCGTGCATCTCAAACTTTTGACCTTTTGTCATAGATTAAAGACATTCAAGACATTTTCTTTTGAATTTAAAGGAAACTACTTTCTAAAAGTGAGCCACTGGCTTTCAGTGTTACTCTGCTGCACAAATCAGATTGCTTCAATTACGTGATGCAACACAAGCCTAGGTAAATGTAGATTTATGCAAAATATGGCAACCAAATAGGAAATATGACAGGCCTTTGGAACATCAGCAGCATCGACACGGTCCCGCACCCAGGGCATCCTGAGGTCAGAAGGATGGTCCATCCCATCTGTATTGTGCTGCAGGTGCCAATCCTTCTTGGGAAACACTAAAACATCATTTAAATCTGCAAATCACAAAGGTTCAGAGACTACTGCAAATTCAAGATTCCAAGACAACCTCCGGATGTCAAAGAAAAGGAAATTCAACAGGATTGTCGTGGAGAAACAGTAGCAAATCTGTAGTTTCAGAGCAGACTCAAAGATTCTCCATACACAAGAGTCCGTTTATTAGGTGAAGAAAACATACAACATGGTACTATATTTTGATACAAGAACAACTCCTATACTAGTAACCTTCTATTGTTTCCGATGAAGTTGGGGGAGAAGTTATGTACATCAGGGTTTTGGGAGCACTGAAAGGCCACCTACAGTTGAAGTGATCAACACAAAGTTTTATGTTATTACTTCTCTCCTCCAGCTGTATGGTAGAGGGCAAATGCCACGATGCCACCTTCATAATGCAGACGCACGTTAACATGTCACAGTGAATCAAAAGCCTTAAAGGAAGCCTTTTTTCAGGGTCAAATGTGTTTGAATATCTAATGTAGAACAGAAGAATGTAAACAGGCACGAACTGCTGTATTTCTGAAGGGCTTTTCATTCAGTTCTCTCAGCATTGTGGGCATCAATGCCAGAACATAAAAAATAACTAGAACAAAGGAAAAAGAGTTAAAGAAGAAAGAGAGCTTCAAAGGGATGATATGCTTCAGACTCAGTTGTAGAATATATCACTGTTGGCAGATCAATATTACCAATTTCTATCTGCACTCCCATCTCTGGACAAAGCAAACTCTTCTAACAGTAACCCTTACAAGAAATTCAAAGATACGACTCAGCTAACACTCAGATCATTACAATATGAAAGCAACAGCAGTTAATTACACAATGGGTTACACCCCATACTCACTAAGGCCTCTCCCAAGAAGGCAATGGGAGAACGACTGCACAAGGATTCTCAGCATTTCAGTACTCATTTGACAGTCAAAATGATATGCTCTGTAACGCCATCATTCAGATACAAACTTAGCAATTCCCCCTTTTGTCCAAAACGCCCCATATTCTTATACTCCATTTTTCATTTAGTGAGGGAGAAAAAAAGGCTCCCCAACCTGATCAGTCACAATTCCTCATGATCAGAGGTCTGAGACATTAACTCTAAATTTGAAGAAGTCTGGGCATGTTGAACTGTTTAGATAGATACTCATAACCCGATAACACAGACCCAAATATCTTTACTGCTCTGTGCGGAATTAAAAATGAGTAATTTATAATTAGATAAGTATTCAAGTTATTATAAAATGACAGCCATAAAGCTCAAACCTTAGACATTGACCTTATACATTGGAGACGAGCTCTCTGACAAACTCACAAAACCAATTTTTCAGATACATGTTTCTGCATTGCGCCTGCGTCTGAGACTGGTGCCAAGCAGCCATGTGCAGCAAAACTGAGTTATGAGCTCTTTCCAAGAAAAGTGCATACAACTGGAGTACAAAAGCAAATACAAAATGTCGGAGTTCAACTGGTGCTCGAGAAATACCAGGCCTTTGTCCCTCAACAACATATCTGCTGTGTCCCCCTCCTTCTTGGAAGCTCATTGGGAAATACCATATGTCAAGCAGGATTTATTACAGACTCGCTATATATGATTAAGTTCCTTCTCAGCTTCAGGCAAGGCAAAATTAATTTGACTTTAAAACAAAGCAAATGTTACTCTAATATGTGCCTGTTTTCTGCTCTTTCCTTAGAGAGCAGATCCTGTATTTGCAAGCAGTTGAGATTCCTTCTGAAACCAATAGGCATTTTGACTGATTAATCACTAAGGATTTATTGCTTAGTGAACAAATGATGATATATTATCTAAAAGAAATGGAGCAAGTGGCGCCTGTAGAGATGTATCTGATGACCAAAAAAAAGAAAAAAATGAAGACAAGACTTCCATTCCTGTTAAAGAATACCTAATGCTTTTAGTGGTATTATTTGCGTAGGAATAGAAGCAGAAGAAAATAATTTGTTTTCATTTGATTATTTTTAATTTTGGGGTTTTTAAGGGTAATCAAACTTACTGTTTCAACCCAAGGAGACACATCTGTATTCAAATTTTAGGTAATCAGTGCTCAGAAATAGGAATACTTGAAAAAAACATGGTAAGAACAGCTAATGCTTAATCACTTTGAACTCAAGGAACTCATTGGATTTTTGCGCTGCATTGATCATGTAATCCTAATTACAACCCTGATTTAAAACTTCAGTTTCTCGGTTATATGAGTTACCAGTTAATTATTATTTAAGTATAAATTATCCTTAGCCTATACACATTTACTGAAGTCTTCCAGCACTTTTCACTTTCCTGTGGATCCAAAGAAAACATTTTTTCTGAAGAGTAGGCGCTCCATTTTAGCCGTACTTTGCCATCCATTTAAGATGAGAAAGCCTAAGAGGGAGCTCTTAGACCTTCACATCCTGCAAAGAGGTGAGCCATCTCCCCAGGAAAGGCGAGGACAAGGAGCTGGGTCCCGCTGAAGGTGCTGGAAGCCTGGCCCCGCTGCGGCAGCGATAAGGCACAAGGATGTTTTGCAGCCTTAAAAAGGGGAAAACACGAAACGTAGAGCGAATGAGGCACCAGCAGCTAAGGACCCAAGCTGGTAGCTCTGCGTGCCACTATGCTGTGCTCATATTAGCCTGCTTGGAGCTCACCTGCAGATCTGCTCATAACACTGCATTACACAGAATGGATATCACCCTTTGGTACTATCACATTACAAACAAACGAGAACAGAGGAACCGTTTTCCACTTGTTTCTTGTTTCAACCTGTTTGAAGCTGACTGTTTGAAGTCCAGTGGGGTATTACAGAAGAATCTCAACTACCCCAAACCCTCATCAGCCCAGTGAATCATGTCAGGACATGTATTTATTTATTTTCAAATAGACCTGAGAAGAATTTATTGAAACACCTGTAATCATCCTTACTACAGTACTTTTTCTAATAACGAGTAATTTTAATGACAACAATTATAAAATAGTCTTAACTAACAGAACACTTTTCAGGTATAAAACTATAAGGGAATGAAGTGTTGTCTACAGCATTAATAGGCTTTCTTGGACAACTTATGTTTCAATGAAATATTAATTCTTGATCATTTGTCATGTGTTAATTAGCAGAATAAGCTGTAGGAAGTCTAGATTACCATGCAAATGTTAATTAGGTCATAATTTATGTTAAGCATTTCTAAGTATAGGAGCACCAGAATCTCATTTAGCAGCAGCTGAACTTTAGAAAAAATTTGCATTTGCAACAGCTATATTTCTATTTAAATTTGATAGTTACTATATTTTAAGAAACACCAAAGAATCTGTATTTAATTGTCCAAAGTCTCTTCTCCCCTTTCTACTACCCAGAGTCACCCCTCAGCTAAAACTTTGTCTCTGGCCAGGTACGATGGGAAGTTGGGAGCAGACGGCGAGGTTGCTTTCCAATGCAACAACTCACAGGTGCCATAGGAGGCCTGGGGAAGTGCTAATGCCTTTAATTTATAGCAGAGCCAAAATACACAGCCCGGCAAAGGCAGGCATGCTGGCTCATCGGAGTGATGTTGGAGCTCACCCCACATACCGTCAATAGTGGCAGCGGCACTCCTGGAGTCACCTCTTGTTTTTAAAAAAAAGAACGGTGACTCACTATCATAGAATCGCCTAGGTTGGAAGAGACCTTTCAGATCATCTAGTCCAACCATCAGCCTAACTCTGACAAAAACCATCACTATGGCGCTTTCCTGGTGAGAGGAAGGCGGCCTTCAGGAGCAAGGGCATGGGGGAGGGGGAAAGAGACAGAACATTGGTTTCCAAATCTGTGAGGCAAGAGCATCCTCCAACCGCAAGCTCCTCCTCAGAGGGCTTCACATTTTTTGCTATTTGCAGGCACAGTTCCTGGCAGTGGGGTTTTTTTTGTCAACTGATGGGGAAGCAGGACCTGCATCTAGCCCAAGGCACATGTGGCAATACGGGCACCATTCAGGCCTGTTGTTGCCTACTGGCCCATTACCTGAAAATATCCATGTACTGCAGCCAGTCTGAGGCAGCGGAGAAGCTGGCTCTGCTTCGGTATTTTATGTGGAACAACTACTGAAATAAACAGCTGCAATGACACACTGTAGTGGGATGAAGATAAATTTATTTTGCTATTTCCACACTCCCACAACTTTTACACCTCCCCACACAAATCTGCCCAAGCTGCTTCCACTTTGTTGGTATTATCAAAGGAAGAAAAATAGCATTGGGGCTCTGGAGGGAATACCGGCACTAACTCCCCCCTGCTTCACTTTGAAAGCCAACATTAATTGTTATTTTCATTCACTGAACTGCATTTCAATTGGGTTTTTTTTTCAGTTGTTTTTGTTTTTTAAAAAAAGGAGGAAAAATCATTAAATTATACAAGAGTTAACAGAACAGATGCAATTCCACTTCGAGTCATAACAGTCAGCTGTACCTTCTCTAAGATATTTCTAAAGTAAACAATGTCAGGTGGGGAAAAAAAAAGGTAGTTCAGCCATAATGTCAGACAATTAGGGAGCTAGAAAAATAATAGCTTAGAAAAAATTAGTAGAGAAGGAATATAATTAAATCATACTAAAAAAGGGTAAAACTTAAGACTCACACCCTAAAAAAGGCAAAGGAGGAAAAACAGGAGAGAGAGGGAAAGACCAGGAAAAGGACAGAAGGGAATCAAGGGCACTAAACAGATTTAAACACTCCATTTCCAGCAGGAACAAATAAAGGGGAGGGACACAGGAAGGCATAAAAAATAGCAGATGACATGAAAGACCAAGCAGTTATTTACCATTCTTCATGATGCAAAACTGGTGAAAAGCATTAAAAGACATCACATATCAAATTGATTTAGATGGGTAATTTTGAAGTGGCATAATTACTATGTGCCACACTTATTAGTATTTTACTCCAGTAAATATGTGTACTTTTATGCACAGTAATTATTTAGTTCTAGGTCACTACACGAGCTTGAGCTGTGCTACCAAGAAGTGTAAGAAAAGCTAGAGAGGGGAAAGCAGGACCCTGTAACCCAGCGCTGCAAAGGAAATAGTTTGTTGTGTGGCCACCGAACCCAACAGCAGGTCACTGACCTGCAGCAAGGTCTGGAACCCAGAACCTGCCTGCTCTGCACCAGCCCCCAGTCCCCGTGCTCAGGAAGCCATCCTCAGCGAAGAAGGGACACTTTGTGAGCACACTGTAGGTGTAAGCCAGCAGCTGAGCTACAGAAGTAGCGAGCACCCATGGATGTTTTTAAATGTCAGTTTCTCCTTTCCGGAGGTTTGTGTTTAATAACTATTACTGATGGTATTATATGTACTATTGACTGGAGCAATTTAAACCCCTCAACTCTGAGGGAATTCCCTGTTCCACATTTATTTCCTTAAAAACAGAACATATTATTATTAATAACCATTATTTCAGGGGAGACAAGCACAGTATCTTGTCCTGTTTTTTGGACTATCACATTTAAATCACTACATATACTATGACAGCGTTGATCTTGCAGCACCTCAAGCCAAAATAGCTTTCTTTCACACTGCCTATACGTTTTTCAGGGCAGAGATGCAATCGATAGAAGTAAAGGAGTCTGAGGAACCCAAGAGGAACAAGAATAGTTTTTGTGGAATTGATGTCGCCATACATCCATTAGCCCCACTCAGTAATTAGGAAATTAAAAGTGTCTGATTGCTCCCCTCTACTGAAGGTCACCCTCGAGGCCCTAACATTGGGTTTAGATGCTAATTAAGTGCTGCCAGGGCACGGGCTACAAACACCAGCAGAAATCCTGTTCTAAGTCTCCGACTATTATTATAAACAAATGCACGCACTTCTCTATAGGGGATATTTTCAAGAGTACCTAAGCCTCAAGGTTTATCACCACAGTTTGGAAGGCAATAGCCTGGCCATAGACATATACTTCACTTTAATAACATCTTCCTTCTTGCAGAGCAGCATAGTCTGGTTCAGATTATTAAATCAGGGGTGCTCCATATTATGCATATTCACATGCATAAGTGATTCAATCAATATTAAGTTTTGGCTACATCTTTTAATAATTTTTTGTTGATAATGTCAGTTTGTTAACAAAATCTGAGAACCACATAGCACACGTACGCATGTGTGTAATTAAGATAATCTTTGATAAAGTTTAAAATATTGACTTTTATGAGCACCTAAACTGATAAAGATCTTAAAACTAGTCTATACTGAAAAACATAGCACAAAAGGTAGATTTTTAATCATGTGTGATGCTGGAGCAGTACAGAAACTAGCCCAGCGAGGCAAGAAGGGCACCAAATGAACACAGCAATCAGTTCAAGCTAGTAAGTCCTGGTGCAGCTATGTTGGCTCTGGAGATAGTACAGGCTCCAAGTAGGACATCTCTCTTTTCCTTTGCATCGTGTGGATATGCCTAGAATCTTCTTTTTATGAAAGGCATATCCAGAGGACTAAGACCCGTTGAAGTGAAATCCTTACACAACTGATCTTTTAAATCAGATGCCTGAAAACTCCTGGCTGAAAAAAAATCACAGTGGGTACAAACCTGCATTTGGGCTCCTAAAGCAGTATGTCCCAGGAGGTGCCTCTGTAGATCAGACACGGTTGCCCGAGTTTAAGAATAATTTATTTGTTACCCTAAGTACAGATCTTTGAAGACCTTTCTTCAGTTATAGAGAAGTTATTATATATTTTATTAGACCAATTGTTACATCTGATCCATTATCCCAACAGCAGCTAACACTACAGTGGCTTGGTACTTTAAAAAATACACAAAGTACTATGTGAATGAACGACATGAAAGCCTGCACAATGCGAGATGCACATGAAAGCAGGTGCAACACAATAAACAGGAAATAAATCTGCTGGGAATAGACCAAAAAGGCTATTATAGAAAAAAATACCAAAACAAGCAGTTTATGATTGATACAATAGCAAAGGGGATACCAGGACAGAAGGAAGACGAGGTACATCAGGTTAAGGATGGTCTTTGCCTCATCATTTCAGATAGACACTAGCACAGTATAACAAAACTTAGGAACAGACAAATCAAGGTAGAAATAATCAGGGCATGAGATAAGAGCCTTAAGACAACTTCTGGCTGCACATGTAAACTTGAACGATTGCATCTTAGATGGCTCATGCAGTATGATTCAGAGGTGGCGAGGATGACAGAAACTGAGGAGCTGAAGATGACACCCATGTTTACAGGCAGGATGGAATTATTCACAGTGGACAATACTGAAAAGTGAGATTTGACACAATGAGGAGTCCTGCTTTAGCCATAAGATTAGAATTTTGTTCAGCTATATTGCATCGGAGTTAAAAGCCAGATGTCATAGACATCAGAGAGACAGGTGCAGCTTTTAGTGCAGGCATAACCAGGATTTGCACCAGAGACATGAAGTTAAGAGGTGAATAGCAAGCTTATACTATTAAAATGGGGTTTATATGCTAAAAACTAACAACATCTGAATATATCTGCAGATGTTTTCATTAGTCATCAAAATCTCTAATCTGTTTTTTGAATCCCAGCATATCGTTGATTTGTGATTAGAATAGCACATTGCAAAGCTGTTCTGTAGCTTTGGCCTCATCTAATCTAAGAAGATTGCTGCCTTTCTTCCCTTTTGACAACCCAAACACTTCTTTGTCACCTGGAGACCTAGTTACATACTGCTTACTCTTGTGGACCTGAACAAGAGTTGTCATGACAAATTTTCTACCTCAGTGGAAGAGATTAATTTTGCACCAGTTAAGATCAAATGTCATGATTAACCATTTACTCCCTTCTGTGATGAATCGCTTCGCTCATCTGAAATCTCTCACATGAGCCACTGATGAATCTCATTTAGTAAGAGGGTCTAAAGGTGCTTTTATACATAACCCTAGAAAACAGCTGTCTACTGCCCAAAGTCTTTTGGACAACGTTTGTAAAACACCGTTGAATAAATACGGTCCTACTTGGTGCCTACGTTCTGCCAATGGAGTAACACTACGATGAAAACTCAACTGAGAGCCAACTGCCTGTTTTGGAAAGCTTTCCTCCTCCTCTATGAGAGTAGCAACTTCTTCCATCACCTTTTTCTTGCCAGTTTTGGAGTCTGAGTTCCAATGTTTGCACCACCTCATTCAACGAGCTTTTGGAAATGCTGCCACCCTCACGGTGTAGCTTGTCTCCCGCACAATTCCCTGCAGCCGATCTCAGCTGATTGCATCTGCCTTGTTCTGTGTGGCCAAGCTATGAGAGCCTGGGCTGATCTGACATCACTGCCAGATGCAAAGAGCACCCTTAGCATATCCACCCCCATGTCTGGTGTGTGTTGTATTTTCATACTGAAGGTAAAGGCTGCGAGACCTACAACTTCAGTAAACAGAAAAAGACCTCCAAGAAACACTAGTAATTCTATGCTAAAAAAATAAATAATTATGCAAAGGATGGTTAAACCCACTTGTGTTGGTGTCAAAATCACAAGAAATTTAGAAGTAGCAGTATTTCACTGCAGAAATTTCAGGTAAATTGAAATATGCGAGTAATTGGATTTTTTTTATTTGACTTTTCCATAAGTTTTCAGGTACATGTTTTTCCTCAAATGTAAGTCTGACAAGAACAATCATAGTCACAAGCAAGTCTGAACTGATTTTAAAAAGATGTAGTTTCACTAGCAGGTTACTTAGTATGGCAGAACGTGTGTTAAACCCAGCAGTAAAAGCAAATTAATTGAACCAAAAATACTTTAGGAAGAAGAAACTTGAGTTATCAGGTTTCAGTAATCAAAAAAGATTAATACAGTGATATTCGTGACCTCTACCCAGAAATAACCATTGAGAAAACTCTTTGCTCTTCAGAAACTGAAGAATTCATGGGAATCTCAGAAACTGCAATTACTATTAATTGAGCTGATTGTACACTTAGATAAGCTGTACATAAAATGGTTTCAGACTTTAGAGGAAACAGACAGCTACATACACCAATTATCAAGTTTTTAAATGACCTGGAGATAAGTAATTAATTAGAGGAACCCAGGCAATAAAGGGATTCCAGCTAAAGAAGTTGGTGGCTCTGCAGACAGGAGCCAAGCAATCATTTGCAAGAGGACATGGGACGGCAGGAGAGGAGCAGACCCTCTCCCTCCGCAACACTGTGCTTGCCAGCTCCATGAGCAGCAGGGATCAGCTCAGCTAAATTCAATTAAGTGCAGTGACTGTAGCAAACAGGGACTTTTTTTTTTTAGGAAATCTTTTTGTAATCCAATAGCACATATTCTGTACGGTTGAAACTTTTGGAGGACTTTTTGAGGAGGAGAGCCACTGGGCAGTAATTTTGATGGGGAAGAGTTGCCCAGGAGCAAGGCAGGTTTTGGTCAAAGGCACAGACGCCCTCATCAGAGCACTTTCCTGGACCATGAGTAGCAAATGACAACTCTTAGCCCCCACAGTTCAGGCCAGGACATAACTGCATTTTCCGTGCTCAATTTCACTGCACGCACACACACCCCCAACCTAGAGGCCCTTCACCAACAGACAGATCTTTATTTTGTCCCATTCTCCATCAAAACCGCTGAAAGATTTGTTTCATCTTTCTTTGAAGTAGGCATTTTTAATGAACTGTTTACCAGGCAAGTCTAATTGTGAAGCGTAACTACTGCAACTTGAAAAATCACTTAGAACTGTTATATAGATGGGAAATGACCGCAAGCCAAAAGTTGCGAGGGTGAACAAATGAAAAAGTTATTTAAAAAAAGGCTCCTGATGTCACTGAATCTATAATTCTTCCTTCTTTATAATGTGTGTCCTTGTTCATGGTGAAATTGCTTAGCATTTACCAGTCAAAACCAGTTTTACTCTCTATTCAAATGGCCAAAGACCTGTCTGGGCTGCAATTATGAACCCGTGTCATAATGACACAAAAGTGTAATGTTAAAGTTGTAACAAAAGCAAATCTAAGGGATTGCAGGGTTTTAATATTTCAATAAGGTTAAAGCAGGAGCATTAAATTATTTAAGTTCTGGAATAAGATATAAGCACTAAAGCAATATTGCATCCGTACTCATGTATCTTTTCATGTGTAGAGGTGATATCTACGTGATAAATTGCAGGAGTGTGAGGTAAATTAATTTACTATGCACTTTGATCACAATACCCTCTCCTGGCCTACTAATCCATTTCCCTGCAGACTTGCCCTAACATCCCAAAGCACGAAACACTTTCACTGCTGCCATTAAGAACGATGTTTCATAGTCTACCTCTTTTTCTCCTCATCGGCGTGGAAGTTTCCCTCCTTGAGAAAATAATAAATATAAATTAAGTTACAGAAAAGCATACTGATGAAACCTTTATATCCTTCACTCCACCATATTATAAGTTATAGTTAAAAAGAGAAAACCTCTTTAAATACTGACAGCTGGGTGAGATGCTGTCATGCCTGCATGTTTCTGGTGGTGGGGAAAATGAATAAAGAACAGATGTATAGCTCTCCATCTACGATGATTTAATATTGCCAATAAGGAAATAATACATATCTATATATAATTCCTGGAAAAGCACTAATAGCTAAACCTAATCTACAAATGTGCTCACAATTTGACATTTTCAGGCTATAGACTATTATGTGATAAAAATGCTAATTAATACATCTATCACTGCCAGAAGTGTGATGAAACCAAAATGTTTGGCAAGCTTATTGTAAAGAAAACCTGTTACTACCTCAAATCCCCACTCTCTGCTAACTACCAGATCCCTATAGCCCACGTCAAGCGGCAGCTGCAGCACAGGGCAGCCACGGGAGCTGCCGGGGCAGGGAGGCACCGGTTCCTCCCCAGGGAGGTCATAAGCATCCCCTCGCTGCTGGGCTCCGAGCACGACACACGGGTGCTGCCAGGCTGGAGGCTCCTGGAGGGGAGGAGATTTACACCCCTCTGCCCACCAGGCTGGCAAACGGCTGTAAATCCAAATTCTGATCTATCACAAAGCTGAACAAACGATAAACTCTCAGGTGTTATTTACCAGAAGATCACCAAGCAGCTTGGGTTTGTGGATTTGAAGCTTCTGAATCTTACCACACGTACAGAAGCGTATAGTGCCTGAAACCCCCACGAAAGAAATCCATATGAATGTGGGGAATGTAAATAGGGAAACGAGTTGGCTTATGGTAAAGGTATGGATGTGTACACATACAGGCACTACCTTCCACCAATTTACCATGGCTTTGTTTACAGCAGGAATTGCACTTACCCAAATATTAAATACTGACAGAAACAGTCATAGCAAACTTAATGACACTTTGGGCATTTTCTCCACTTGAATCAATAGGTATATACTTTAGAGTTAGTTACAGGAATCATAATTCGAAATATAATAAGAAAAATGTTTCTAGAGAAGAAAGGCAGGATAATTGACATTGTTCCCAGGTTTCATACATTTATCCTTTATGATTTTAAGTACTCCATTTAGAAAACACAGTCCCTGAAAGCACTGAGGTCTGCCTAGATGTGGCCACCAGAGCACAGAAATAAAAAAAAAAAAAAAAGAGTTAGAAAAGGGTATCTTCTTTCTTTAGGGTGGAGGTAGGCAGACAACAAAGCAAATAATAAAGATCCAGGGAGTCTGATAAATATTTCCAGTCAATGGAGTGATATTTCTGAAGGTTTTCACTGACAGGGAAAAAAAAAGGGGGGGGGGGGGCAGATCACAAGTGCGTATGAACTGAAGAGAGCGAGAGAAGCCCTGTGCCTCTGATGACACCTTTTCTTCCCCAGGTCAGCTGGGGATTTTGCCTTGGGCTGGCAGGAGACACGCATACCACCCCTTCCACCAGGACCGCAGCTCGCCAGCACCACTTCAAGTCTGACAGGGCTGTGCGCTGGGGACTAGGCTGGCCTGGGGGGTGCACGGACAAGAAACACGGAAAATGAGTGTGTGCTGAGCTTCCAGCATTGCAGTGACATTGCTGCTGCCGCTGCCCTGCCCAGCGCGGCTATTGACACATCTTGCTTCTGCAGCTGCAAACAGATGTCTTTACTGCTATTAGGGTAGCTGGAGAAATTCTCTTGGTGGGGGGGACGGGACCAAAAAAAGAAGTCTGAAAGCAGCAGAAACATTCATTTCCCCTGGGCAATACAGCATAGGGGTTTTCTGCTGCCCCTTACAATGCTATCGCCACTGCTACTTTGGCCCGTGACAAACCACAGTCCTGGGGGAAGCATCTTGTTCCAGAGTGGCACTTGTACAATGAGGAAAGATGCCCTCGGCAACAGCAAAACTGGGAATATTTCAGTCTTCGTCAAGATCCAGCAGAAATACAGCCAAACCACAAACCCTTGTGACTATTTGAATAACTGACTGCAAGACCTGGTCAGCTGATGGGAAACATTTATCACTTAGTTATCCATGAGACTGACTAAACCTTGCTGCTTTGAATACCGCCACTATGGACTATTTTGAGAAGACAAGAAATAAGGAAAGAGCAAAGCACAATGTTCCGTGAAGAAAATGAGTGCGGAATCCAGCTCTGTACACTACAAATGGGTCTCTGCACTACAAGATGAGGCAGCGCACAGAGGTCTGTATGTGAATACGCCTGCACCACTGAGAACAGAAGGGTTAGACATGTCTGGCCATATGCATATCCACATATTCTCATTTTGGAAGACGATACATTGCCACCTTCCTCCATCCTCCTCAAACAGTAATGAAAGAAAACATATAAAATAATTACCATTAGCCATAAATACGAAGGCTCTGCAGCAGAACAAAGTTAAGCCTCTTTTTCTTATAACATCTTTCCAAAACTTCCCATTACAGAAGAGGGAGATGCTTCAGACAAAAGAGGGTGTCCAAAAGTGGGTAAATTAGTTACTGAAAAATAATTATATTACAGACATCAAAGTATTCAGAGCACCAGACCAAGACGGAAAAATCTTCATCCTTTTCATGATACAGGAGGTGGGTTTTTGTTCTTTTGACGTTTAGAAAACATGGTAAAGGCAATGAGAAAAGAGGCAGACAGTGATATAATCCATCATAAAACCTCATGGGATTATGTTAAAAATGCTAAAAAAAAATTAAAAATTTACACCTTTGCCTCATGGCTTTGTGTCCTGAAACATTAAGCCCCCTTTTTTATGGGATGGCACCATTACCTTCTGCAGACAGAATTCATGGGATGTTTCTCAAAACTACACCATAAAGCACTTGTTCATTCACAGTATCCGATAGCTGCCTCTGTAGTTTATGGGTACCGTCCTATGTAAATCATTGAAAAAAACGACAGATCTCAGGGGCTGTTTGTTGTTTAATCTCAGTTTGTCATGATTCAAAAAGAACGACGTGAAAATACATGGAAAGTCATAAATAATGGTAAAAAAAGATTCTTAGACATTCTTAGTTGTTTTCTAAGAAACATAAATAATCAGCTCTTTGTCAGTTATGAAGTGAATCTACATTTTCTATTCCACATGAAGGGCTGTCAAAACCAACCCTAAGCTTTTACACCCCATTCTATTTCTGCTGGCAGAAAGTTGGGGCTCTGCAAGATTTGACAGCTACAGATCGTCCACTGAGCTGGCTAACAACATGAAAAGGCATCATGCAGAAATAGGCTGGTAATTTCACAAAAATCACAAGGCTTTGGAAAGAAGTTTGTGCTTTGTGCTGCTGAAAAAAACAATCCTTGGTCTTTATGCTGTGCTGCTGCCAGGCTATGCCGCAGCTCCCTGTGTGCTGAACGGGCGGCTTGCTGCCTGAATCAGACTTTCTCCCCAGGAAAGGAAAAATTCAGACAAACTCAACAACCCAGTGGAAGACTGATATTCAAGTCCTTCATCTGAATCAGCTTCCAGGGAAGTGCTCAAACCACCACACCACGGGCCATGTTGTTGACAAGATCATAGACTCATAGAACGGTTTGAGTTAGAAGGGACCTAAAAGACCATCTAGTTCCAACCCCCTGCCCTAGGCAGGGACACCTCCCACTAGACCAGGTTGCTCAAAGCCCCGTCCAGCCTGGTCTTAACCTTAGATCTCAGCCTCTCTCTCATTCTGCTTTACCAAAATTTGGTTCCTACAACTACAAAACTGCCAAGGAAGTTCCTACCAGAATTATTTATTTATTTATTACAAGTCTGTATTTCACTAAAGGTCTCTGCCACATAATCCCTAACTAATTTACTGTAATTAGTCTTACTTAAAATCCAATATGGCCACTCATGAATCCCACCACACTCCCTCCCACCCCCCAAGAACTTGTCATGAAAAAGGCACAAGTAAATACAGGTTAAATAACTTCTGGATTCAGTTGTTAGTATTAGAGCACACAGACATAGCGACACTGCTGATAGATGATTACATTTTCTCCAGAAGAGGAGAACAGTGGTGCTTTGCAAAGCAGAGCTGAGTTTACATAAAAATGACAAAAGCAGATGCTATCAAGTTAAACCCAAACAAACAAAAAACAACAAAACAAACAAACTAGAAGCATCTCTCAAAGTGATATTCCAGTCTGTGTTTCTTCAAGGACAGCAAAATCACTCCTACAAGTGTATTGTAAAGGAGAAGGAGTATTGGTCTCTGACATGGGTAACTGTCACCTTGACGAGTGAAATTGCCTCATTAAATTAGCAAAGATCTTGATATGACTGAGAAGTCAGCAAAACACTCCAACAGCGCCACTGACAAACATCAGTTTGTCAAACCTTTGCTGTCCCTCCCTGTGGGCTCCTGCTTCTTTCTGAATGGATGAGCAGAGGCGAGGAGTGGTGCTCTGCTGGGGCACAGCCTTGGCCTCCTCCAAACTGCAAGCAGGGAGAGGGAAGCCACAGTTCAAGCCATACGTTCAAACACAGCAGAAGAATGGCAGAAAATCTATGCCTACTGCACCACGCTGAGATTTAGCAGGCTGTGGTTCAGCTTCCTCCTTCTGAAAGAAAAGCAAAACACCCAAAAGATGCCCTTCCTGGAGGCTAAACCATGCAACGAGGTATTTTTAAAATACCCATCCTTTGTTTGTTAAAGCCTCCTTTTCACATGCATTTAGTTCTCAATGAGTAGCCTCTGCCACCACCATACGAGAGCCCCCACCAGCTCAGAGCAGAGCTGCATGCTCAGTTCTAGCGGCCGAGTTTAGCACTGCCTCTTCCACCTCTTCACTTTTTGGCAGAGGTAGGGCCTGTCTCAAAGCCCATTCAACCTCACATAAAACACTACATTAGCTATGAAGACTGTCAGCAATGGACTGGCTTTTTTTGCCATCTCATAGCAAATGAGAGAAAAAAAATCTCTGCTCTCCTGATTACCTTCTTATTTATTCAAAATGGAAAACTCAAGAGGTACCAGGAATATCTTAACACCACAGCTCTATTTCTGGGAGAAAGAAGATGAAGGGTCAACACCTACAGCAGAGCACGGCTTCTGATTAGAGATACTCCGATTCAATTCTGTTTAAGGAAAGAAGCAGTACCTTCTCTAGGCTTTTTTTTTTATTATTATTAATTTAATCTGGCCTTTTCCTTGCTTTTCTTTCAGTGTTTAGAAATCTGACAAATTGTTTCAGGTTTTGTTTTCTTTTTTCTTTCCCAGTTAGTAAGAAAAACAATCAAGTTATTTTAAACTAATTTAAAAATGTAAATATTGCACCAAACCAACACTTGATATCTTGCTTTGGCTGTCAAATAAAAAAAAATAAAAATCAATTATTTACACTGCTTTAGTCACACAACAAAAGAAACACTGCTTTGCAAAATGCAGAGTGTTGCCCTGTATTCCTTCAGCCTACAAAAATAAACAAACGATTGTCACAATAGAAAAGAAAATCTGCTACAATTCTTCAAGCACGTAAAAGCTTATAACCACAAGAGGTTAAAATGAGGAATTCTCACATCAATTCAGCAAAACAGATGGAATCAAGTCCTAGTTTGGTTCTCAAGGCCTAACAAGAGCCTCTAGACACCCTCTGCAAGGCAGGCAGTGGACATCAGCTGAAGCTCAGTCACCTTTTCATTGCACAAGAGGAAAAGGACCCTGTGGAAGTGGATCCCTTGCCAGGACTCCCAAGTCCAACCAGGTGATCCCATATAAACCGAGACATGGGATTTCTGCTGTGCCTCTACAACAGCATGAAATCCATCCTACATGACGACACTGGTAAATAGCAATATAACCATTGAGCCTCTCTGTTGGCAAAACAGAAGTGAATAACAGAGAAGACCTTTCCCCAGCTTGGAGGTTTTCTAGGTCCCAGCAAGCAAGAAGCAAAACTTCTGTAGTTGGCTCAAAACCCAACCACAGCATTCACATGTTCGCAGGTGATTTTCCAGCTAGGAGCCCCAGAGCACAGTCCTCTTCTGGGACCAATCTTCTAGGTCCTTCCCCACAGCAATCTGTGTCTTTAGAAGCAATCAGGAGATCTGAATTTTCCCCCTCTATTAAAAACAATTAACATGATTTATCTTGCCACAAGTTTTTATGTTGCTGTAGCTGGCCTGCAAGCATATTGAGATAACAGTGTGCAGTTAACAAGATTTGCAAGTCAGACATGTTACAAAAAATTACACTCAGAGTTATGCAGAATCAGTGTTATGCTGCCTGTGAAAGATTGGAAGCACTGCACAAAACTCTGGTGGGAAGCGTAGCCTTCAACTGAGAAACACACTTGAAGTGTGAGCCTTTTTGTCCAAAGACAGGCCCAAGCTTCTCATCTTTTAAAGGAAGCAATTAAGTTAAAAGTGGGAAGTTCCACATTTGAAGCAGCCGCTGTACTGCCTGTCTGCGTGCGCTGAGCCTGTGGTTCAGCTGAGAACATGGACACAGGGGAAAAAATTCACTACAACGGTACAACTTGTTTGTCAATTGAGTAACAGTAAGTGAACGTGAAGGCTCTTTACACCTCACAGCTGGGGCAGTCTGATAGATTGTAGCTTAACTACCATGAAAGTTTAAGCCAGCGTGAAGTTGGCTTACACTAAAGCACTTGATTTCATGAAAAGAGGGAGCTAAGAGCCTCCATGATCCATCACCCAGCTCACAGCGACGCTTGTACTTGCACACCAAGCCATGCCAAGGCGGGAGCACTAGGGACGGGATGCTGGCTGCGGGTACCAGCTGGGTGGACAGTGTCTGGCAGCCACCAATCTCACTTAACGAGGCTACGTGAGGAACAGAATAACAAAGCCCCACTTATTTGCATCTCAGCTGCCCTGCATATGTTCATGATTGAGATCTCAGTTTCCTCAGATGATGTATTCCACTGCTGGATACTGCGTACAGACTGCACAGGGGGATCGACTGGCCCTCGGTTGGGCATAAAGAGAGAGAAAAGAACGAAACAGGAAGGCAGGTGTTAGTCGGGTGTCCTGTAAAACTGTGGTTTCTTTATAGCAAATATCGATGTTCTGAGATCTGTATGTGCTACTAGAATACAGAAAAATCCCTCCTGACAAAGGCATATTTGAATGTTGTTCATATCTTTGCTTGGTTCCTCTGTGAAACCTGGACATTAAAGCACTTTAAAAGCAGACAGGACACAGCTGACAGCATGACCTCTGAAACTTTAGGTACTAATTCATACAACGTACACATATTATACAGAGGAAATGATTTTGCTAGTTACATCTGAAAGTGGGTTTGCATTTTAAACTCCGTATGAATTTCCCCTTACAGAATTTGATTCACAGATTCTGTCAGGACTAAGGGATAATCTCCTCTTACCTGTTAAAGAGCACAGCCGCTCAGATGCAGGGAGCAGCATACTAAAGACATACAATCCTTATCAGAAGGACTTCAGCATAAATACGATACCGCTTTGTAATGTCTTTCCATCTCTAGACACTATAGATTGCACCTTTGATAGATTAGAAAACAAAAACACTAAGCAAATAATTCAATTTACGTAAGAACATGGTTCAGGGGGGACTTGCATAGCCTGAACCTCAGAAGAGTGTGACTAGTACAAAAGAACTGCTTGATCCCACACTGCTCATAGAAGGTACATCATCACAAAATGCCACACAGCAACAGGCAGCTCAAAGCCAATTCAAATCCAATCTAAAAAGTCAAGGAACTGTTTTACTAGGGGAAACCATCAAATGATTCACACTAAAAGGAAAAATCCCTTTCCCTTTAATTTGCACCTATTTTTATCACCGACATTTGTTCATTTTCAGAACTAGTCCTGTTCAGCCAAGAGTTTGCTTTCCAGAGCCTGCCTTACCCAATCTGACCGACACAGTTAGTCTGTGGCAACATCACAGGCTCAACAAGGTGGCTTGACTACGCTACAGCATCAAAACAGAGATAAACTTTGGGGGTGTAAATAGCAAAGGTCTGTTTCCAGCACAAATACACAAAATCAAAGCATAGGGGCAGAGGGGGGGCAACAAAACCCAGGAACAACTCCGATAGTATATTGCCTTGCATACAGCCTGCTGCAGAGACAGGCACAAAGTACCTGTGAAATTTTTCCCACTGGAAAATTCTGATCAACAGAAATAATTTTTTTCCTATGGGTGAAAAAGATTATAATTTATATTTTCCACAGTTTTTGTTAGAAATGGTGTCAATATCAGAAAGTGAAAAATGTATTTTAACATTTCAAATATTTTGATCAAATAGCTCCATTTTGATTATTTCCAAATAACAATGTTTGAAACTATTTCATAAAAGTGTGGGTTGTGTTCTAATTGGGATGAAATCAAGCGGCATTTTATTGCTAAAACAGCACATCAAGGTACATTGACTCTTAAGAGGAGGAGGTTCACAGAGCCTTTTTTAAAACTGAGAGCCATAAGAGCTTACATAAAGAAAGATTTAAAAGAAAATAAAGGAAACTGATTTAAGGGAAGGGAGACAGATTTAGAAATAGAATAAGCGGGGGGGGGGAATGAAACATGGTAAAACCCCAGGAGAAGACAGCAGGTAATCTGTCTACATTGTGGTCCTTACACTAAATTACAGTGTCTGTGTCTGGTGCTCTCATAAGAGTGGTTTGGGGGGGCTGGAAATAAAATGTGCAAAAGATGCTTGTTGTCCATAGCCTGCTCCCAGACAGGGCATCTCAAAATTCCTTCCCACAACTGTCTCAGCTCTTCCTCACACCATCCTTTGAGTGGGGAAATTGGCAGAGCCCACACTTAATTTTAGGACTGAAAAGAGTCCAACCAGGCTCGTAAAAAAAACCTGGAGTAACAAACACAAGCATGAGATAAATATCTAATAGCTGCTGTCAACTCATTCAATTCAGTGTCTTATCAACTGTAGGAGATCAGCATTAAACAATTACCCAATTCTGTCCTCGGGGAAAAGGGAAATGCAAAATATTTCTAACCAAGACACCGAGGAAGATCTATTCCACTTCAACATGATTCACTTAGGTATCCCGCCTGGCAGCTCTACTGAATTCCAGTGTGCTGTGACAAACTGGGATATACGCGTTGATCTTCTGCCAGTGGTCTTCTCTACTTTTGCACAACTATGAATCCCGTCTCCCGACTCTGCTGTGGATACAGAAGGGTTTGAATAGACGGAGGGAAGGTCCTGACATCAAGCAGCCCTGGGAAAGCCAGGGGCTCCCACGGACACTCATCCACTTCGCAGGGGTCACTGCAATACCCTGATGTCTTAAGATTTCAGTAAGAGAAAAAAAATGGCAAGGAAGGGGATAGAAGAGTCACCTTGCTCTCAGGCATTGAATAATCTCATTTAGGGACTGCTGTCACTGGTGTTTTGGCCTTATTAATTTTCTTTTCCGAAGTTAGCGTTCAGACACTTGCCAGCTTTTGTCTATTGCTGTTATCAAGGCATTTGCATGCACTAATCCATGACAAATGGTTTCATTTGATGCACAACTGATTTCCTTGCCTGCCAACTAGAAAGAGATAATAGACATACCAAGAGAAACTAAATTAGAACTAAAGGAGTCATCTATTTGTTGGAGAAACTCACAACAAGGTTAAGATAAACACCACCCAGGCGGCTGACTTGATGGAGAAGGCACTGAGGTTTTAGCCACGGAAAGACAGTTTCTAATTACTTGGGGGGGTGGGGTGGGACAGACGACACAGAAGCTCCATTTTAAAGCCTCACAAAAATATGATATTACTGCAGAAATAATTATACTGCAGATGTGGGAGCTGGCTTAGACACAATCATTCTCTGTCAGATCCTGCCCTGGTATGCTGAAACCAATCACAAACTCAAAAGCCTCTTATCTTCAGCTCATCCCTTGAGTTTCTGTTTCAACACACAATAGTGACTTCTGGCTGACTGACCGCCCAAATTCGAAAGCATCTCATGCAAGTAACCAAGAGGAGCAACTTGATGAGTTGACGATACTCACAGCAAACAGTATTAGTGTAGCCCTGATATCAAAAATCTTGCTTAAACCACAAGTTAAGGAAATACCTTTTATTAAATCAGCAGAGATTTGGGGAAAAAGGGCAAATTCTGAAAACATTAGACCTCTCCTTTAATTTCAGTTCTGCTGCAAACCAAAAGAAGAGCTGCTACTAGCTAGGGGGACACACAAACCCTTCCTCATATTTGCATTGGTATTGGATTTGAAGTCTGTGAGGTCTCGATTTCTTTTGGGAAAAAGAGGCAGCTGCTGGCATATCTGAATATATGCTTCCAGACAGGATTTATTCGTTTATCAAGATGCCTTCTTTCAGGTAGATGCTGGGATAACAGAAACCTTATGCAGATTATTTCCCCCACCCCCCCCCCCCCAAAAAAAAAAAAAGGAATATCAAGGCAGAAACAAGGAATGCACAAAGATACCAAACTACTATTTTTCTTAAATTACAGTTTCAACTTAGGAAATTGACTCCTCAAAAAAACATTATGTCCTCCGGATTCTCCACTCAGTTCTGATTTTACATTACAAGATGAAATAGGCTGGTGTTCAAAAGCTTCTGAAGTGTAAAATTAGTGGATTTTGAAATGCATGATAGAAAATATAGAAATTACTGTATCATAGAAATACAATATAACTATACACTGTATTACTATAATTATCATAGAAAACATTTATCTATTCATATCTTACTGTATTTTATCACACCTTCCTTATCCAAAACACCTTTAGCCAAACCTGAAATGAAGTTAAGTTTTCCTCTGCAATGCATTTTTTCAACACGTGTTGTTCTGAACACTACCTTCCGGTTAGTTTCAGTGTTACTTGAGCTTATTTCTGCTTGGGTTTAGGCTTTATTTGAATTCAGAATGATTCAGAAAGTGAACATTGACTTCCTAACAGATTTGTATAGGCAAATATATAGAATACAAATTCTTTTCCACTCTTGAATCTGTCCAAAGTCACAACTGTGTTATTGATGATTCCTGGATAGTATGTACGGAAAAAGGGGCTTAACAATAGGTTCCCTTCATTTATTCACGTTCTTCTAAAAAATAAACATATAAATCAATGAAACTGATTTCCCAAATAAACTATCCTTGCTTGCTCCCAACCACTTAATTAAACACAATTAACTGTAGTTTGTTTTGGCAACCAATTAATGTCATGATCAAATATAAATAGACTCTGCAAGAAAAGATTATCATTAATAAATCCTTAACAATACAGTAAAATTATGCTGAAGCTTTGCTTGCCAAAAATATTTAACAGCATTTTTGAAGAGCATTAATGAGGACACTAAAAAAAGATAATAAAGTTTTATCAGAGCGTGTGCAGTTAAGAACGTGAGGCTCTTGCCTGGACTCAGGCTGATATATAGTGCCTGTTGGCTGCTGATATTTACAGCAAAGGAAATCACAATTCCAAGTTCCCCACTTTCCAATAAACTGACATTATGTTCATGGGAGTTTTCCAATCAAGTTGTCCATCAATATAACCTTCGCTTCCACACAAGTTAACTACAGAAGTGATTTTTGCTCATTGTGTTTCATAGATTCACAATGAAGGCTCTCAATTCAGATTTGTCATCTACAGAAAACAAAATTAATCCAATAGTAGTTTTCGATCATGCATGAGGACAGATTCAATGCATATTTTGATCCGAACCAGCAGCTCTCCTAATAATCAAGAGACAAGGATCACCATTTAAACTGCTTTTTAATTGCCTGTTCATTTAGTGAGAGGTAAGGCGCATGATATGCATTAAAACTTCACAGCTCACAGAAGAAATATTTATGCACAATTTTAAATAGCGCCCAGCACACATGACTGTCGGTGGGAGCTGCTGATGTAGAGCAGACTATTCCCAGATTACTTGTAGCTCAAAGACACCACAATGAGGGCACCCTGGTCGAAGGAAATTCAGCCATCTGAGATAACAGATTGTCCACGAATCGTGCTTCACTTGGTGATCCTTAAGGAATCACTTTCACATCATCCAAGAACTAGTACGATCCTCCATTCCTGCCACCAATTCAGTTCCCAACAAAGCTGTTCTCTCAAAGTAAAATAAGGATTACAATGGAATACTATGACAGAATTATATGATAGCAACAGTGGCCCTGCTCCTGCTGCCACTGACGTGGCCATTCAAGAAGGGCAGGACTGGTTTCTTCACCCACTGTGAAGGAAGAGGGGAAACCCGTTGTTCTGATAAGAATACAGAAGGCAAGAGAGAGAGAGATGTCACATAACAATCTTCTAAATAGAGCATAGAAATATGAGTCACAGATACATACGTGAGGCTTTGTAACTTCATTCAGCTTAATTTACACCCTCAATTCCCCATTGTGCATCATTGACTGAGTCTCATAAATTTAGAGTCCAACTGTGCTGCAGTCCTTGCGGTCCCTGCCTAGAGCACAATGAAAAGAAATCTCCAGCACCAGCGCCATACAAAAAAAAAAAACAAAAACAAAAAAGAAGTTGTTTAGCTGGAGAGAACTGTTCTGTACAGAGCATCTCTGGAAATCGCAAAAATGCTGAATCCCATCAGGAAAATAAATCTTGCTCACAGCAAAGGTTGATTTCACAGCAGAGTGGAAAAGAAAACATTCAAAAGGAAATACAAAGATTATAGGCGGGATAGGATAAAACAATATGAAACTTAATGGGAGAAAACACATCTATCTTATGAGGAAATGCACTTGGATATTGCCTTTTAAAATATAAATGAGCCTTGGACTAAAGTAGGCTAATCATTAAAGGCAGGTTTCTGATGTTATCAGCAGAAATACTTCAGCGCAGAGCAATGTAGTTTGCCTTTGGGGTTTATATTTGTAGGTGCCAAATTTTCCTTGGGACTTAACCACCATAGCATGAATTCTCACAGTCTCTAATACCATGACAGCAAGCGCTACAAATAGTGCGGTGCATTGAAAGGTCCCTCCATGACTCACCAAGGCCCCCAGGCTGCACTAGGAGATGGAGGCTCGGCACACGGGTGTGGGAGGAGAAGATGCCTGCTGGGGCCATCACAGCAAGAGGCGCTTTCTGGTCTCTGTTTCCCCAGAGCAGCTTCTGCCACGTAAAGAGGGATGTGCTTTGCTTGTGGCTGCCTGCAGACGGCCCTGAGAGCTGAAGTGGCACGGGACAGGGACAGAAGCAGGGTTGGGAGGAAGGACAGAGCAGGGAGGACTGAACCAGAGCACCAGACAGTGCCAGTGCAAGCCACATGTGCAAAAGGCATGTCCTTTCTCTCAAAATACCACTGGTAGCACCTTGCCATTGCACTTTAGCACAAGGTGTGTGGCGGGGACAATCGCAGGGAACACGGCCACGCTTCCAGCAGCTCCTGCAGAGCCACGCTGGGCACAGCGGTCTGCTCAGTGCCCCACCGTGCACCTTAGCCATGCTGTTCTTCACAGTCCATCAAGCTGCAACACCTGCTCCCCCTCAGGTTGCTTCGTCTACCTGGATCAGAAGCAACAAGGCATCACATTCAGCAGCATGACTGGTGACAGCTTTCCTCTACCTGCAACCGAGCTGTGAGACTCCCAGCTACGCACCCTTCTCCTGTGAAGAGAGGTGTCCTCGTGCCTTTGACCCTCCACTGAGTACTGGTGGCTCCTTGGCAATGCCTGCCTACCCTTTCCCCTTTACCTGAGAGAGGGGAGCCCCTTAAAGTAACAGGCTACAGACCCCAGAAAAACACATACTTAACCCTCTGGCTGCAAACACACCCTATAGCCATGTTTTCTCTCTTTTGGATGTTTTTAGAGGGGGAAAAAAATAAGTAAAAATCACAGTGCGCGATACTTCTAATGAAGTCTGCTGTTGTAAACAAGTGTACCACACAATCACAGTAGGCAATTCATGGCTATCACACTGCTAGTAATCCTACCTCATCCTTAAGTGTTGATTTCATTACATACATTCTCTGCCTATATAAAATACACACGTTTGTCCACATACATCCAAGTGTATTTTGTATGTGACCAGGAACTGAGTAAGCACCTCCAACCTGGATTTCTTTACTTAGCAGTTGGTAGTTTCACATATTCAAGAACAGACTGTGAAGGACAGAGGTATGTGACAGAAAGGTATCATGAGAGAGATGATTTCCAGCGAGCGACTGGAATAGCTCATTGTGAACTGGATTTTCTGATCGCGAACAAACCAGGATATATGGTGCCTCCTGTGCATTTACTGGTGCAAGTGAGATCAAATCAGCCTTTAGAGCTTATAAATATGTTCATTTTAATTAATACAGCAAGAAATACCATTTGTCAGCTTTCACGTCCGTGAGGTGATCTACTGGATATTGGCTAAGTTGTTGCATGACAATTTGGACATTGTGTACTAAAGGCAAGAGTTTGCATTCACAGTGTATGATTAATGTAATACAATTCTTGCTAATCACAAAAGCTGTATACATTTATATATTAACTACCTAGTCCTACACTCGCTCTATCAATTCCAAGAGTAAAAATCCTGTTGAATTCATCTTCCAGATCTCAGTTGCTCTGCAAAGTGAAGACAATATTTTATTTACACTTTCTGAGAATTAGATTCAGACCAACATTCTTCCCAGTCTGTTTTGAACTGAATAGCCACATATATGGGGCATATGAAAATAGCAGACCTTTTGAAATATGAAAATACGTGTTTTCCCCCCACGGCTATAAAAAACAGTGGGAAAGCCAAGATCAGAACTAAGAAATACTTCACTCACAGGCACAGACTCAAGCTTCTGCAAAATGCTGCCTACTGAGAAACCTGCTCAGAGCATCCTTAGGTTGATATTGCTTGTTAGTTTGTGCAGAATTGCTTTGAGATGGATTTTCCTCATTGTAATATGAGGTAGAGAGAATCACTTCTTGAGATGATTTTTAATGGGCACATCATTAACTACTGTCACAATAAAAGGTACTTCATGTTTAGTAGACATGCAGTTCCAGCCTTGATTCAGTCCATGATTTCTTCCTCTGAGGAGGCCTATTTTTAATTAACATATTTGCAAATGTCAGCATTGCTACAGCAGGTACGTGTTTCTGCTTATGTCTGCCTCACATCTTCACACTGTATGCAAGACTAACCTAGCATCCTTGATGTGTAGCTAATTATTTCGCATCAACTTACAGGTGAATCTAATGTGCTTTCTGTATTTTTTACCAACACATGGCCAGTGCTGTCCACTGTGATCCAGTATTAGGTGATCGTCCTCACTAGGAGCAAAACATCCCTAATTTATGGAACAAAGCCAGAAAATTTGGTAAAAATTGCATGATTGGGGAGTGGTTTTTTGTTTTGTTTTGTTTTTTTTTTTTAAAACTTGAACCCTTTGCTTTGTTAATATCTTGCTGTCTTGCCAAATGCCAGCATCTACTTCACTTCCTACCTCTGGGTAGGGTCAATCCCATCAATCAGATGATCAACGGACTATCACAGGCACTCAGCTAACTCTGCAAATCACAACCTGTCCACTCTAATCCTCAGGCCAATTCAACAGCTCTACAACTGTGCGTATATCAGAGCCTAAAACGGCCAATGTGGAATTCTTCTTATTACGGCTCTTTCTTATTAAATCACACAGAAATGACATGCTTGAAGAAAAAAAAATGGAGATTTGTTTCCACATAAAGTTATTTCCTGTGAATGCTTTCATACGTCTTTTGCCTAACATAATTTTCATGAAAATGAAATATAATCATAAAAAAAACTGTGGAAAGCCATACGTATTACCCAAGGGGAATTACGCTGCAGTGGTGTTCGGCTAGCTTACTTCAAAGGTCTCCTCTGGATCCTAGTGAAGCAGCCTAAAAATGTACCCTACCCTCCACATCTATCATAGCCAAAAGGAACAGCCACCGATACTTAAGGCTACTTAACAATAGCATTCAAACTTTTCATCGCATTAATGAGACAAGAACGAACAAGTACAAGTAATACAGCATCATCCACCTTATATTCAAGCAGCGTTTACTATGCCCTTACTATCTGTGCCCACCTGTGAACATTTCAGAGAAAAATAAAGCTACAGTCAATTACAAATACTTTCACGTAAAGTGGTTTATTGCATTTGTTTTCAGGTTTGTACCTTCTGCTATGTCTAACTGAACAAAGAAGTACTGAATTATAAAACTGAAAGTTATACTACACCAAATGGAAGCTTTAAGGTTTTGTGATTGCACATAGTGCGTAGAAATCTATTTCAACCCATTCAGACCCTTGCTTAAGAAAGTTTCAGAAGAAAAGAGCAAGCTCAGAAATCTCTGATGATGACCTAACCTTTTCATATATTGCCCTTTGTTTCCAGTGTTTCAAAACTGGATTAACCGCAGTAGTACAGATGGGTATATTCACTGTGCTAATCCACCGAGTTCAGTTCAAGCTTATTATGTTAAATACACTCCACGAGGATTTTATCTTCTACCTGCAGCTTCCTGTGCTCACTGAGACTCTTCTATGCATCAAGTATAAGAAGCACAAGATGGGGTGGAACCTGCCTTTTTAATTATCTTGTACGAAAGTAGCCCCATGATGGGGTTGAGCAGCTCAAAATCTCTTCTTTCAGAGGATCTCATTATCTGTGGAAGATCACGAACTGAAGGAAAAGGTATGCTGAGCATGCTATTGATTACAACTATATTTGCCATGATTCAATAAGTTGAAATTTCATATACCAAATATTAAATTACTGAAACTATGCACTGGCTCATCTGCATCCATTTTTTATTCACTTTTATTTGGCTGAACATTTTAATCTTACTTACACAGTGACTAACTAAAAGTAAATGACGCATTCCTAATATTATAAATATGAAAAATAGGGTGTGCTCAGGGACTGCAGTTGAATACATTAAAATCACTCAGTTTGCTAGTTAACATATTTCCATCCCTTTTATGTACAACCTTTCACATTCAGTTGGCAGACTGCAAATTCATGGCCTTATAAAAAACACTGTCTTGATTTTCTGTTGTGACAGCAGAAATTGTCCAAAATCTCTAACAGTTTCCCTAAAGGATGCTCACTAGCTGGTACTTCCCAGGTGCAGCACAATCTGAATCTGAGGTGAACATCATGTCAAATTCCACTCATCTGTCAATGTAGTGGATTATTTCTTGAGACTGAAATTGGCTGCCTGGGATCAGAACACCATCAATCTTACTCACGTAGGGTGCGGAGAAGCTGCCTGAGAAAGGCTCGCAAGAGGGAAAGCTTGGCTGTTTCTAAGTAGGTGATGAGGCAGCTGTAAAACCTTCACTCTATCTGTATCGCATCTCTGAGTGAAAGATTTTTGTCATTTTTCACATTTCCCCAACACTTGGTATGCATTCAGTGTCTTGCTGTTCTTGCTTCATAAAAAAGGTGATTTTTCAAGCTTAGGCAAATGTTGCAGAGCTCGGAATCTGCCCAGCTCTCATTTTTTCTCATCATGTCACTTGTTTCAACTGATTTTACAAAACGAGATTACATTTTCCTTTTACCTATCTGTTTACCTGGGCTGTCCCCACCCACCCCCCCCCAACTTCCTTTACTGGGGGGCAGACTCAAGTAACTGGCAACGTTACTTACAGATGCATTTTAATAAATATTTTGTTCATTTCTCTGCAAGTCCCAAATAACAACCTTGCCACTCAAACTTCAAATACTTTCAAACTTTCAGTGCCAGCTAGTAAAAATAACACCATTAATTAATCTGGTCCTCTACCATAGCTACTGAGAGCTGGTCTATCGAAGGTTTTGGTCTATTCCTCTATACTATGCATACTTTATTTATAAAGAAAGCAAGACAATGCCAATACCTACAGCTTTTGGATAATGAAAGTAGTTGGAAAAGCTTTGAGTCATTAAGTTTGCTAAAGACCTGTGGTTCAAGACTGTTCATCTTTGAAGGTATGCCATTACATCAAGAAAAACTATTAAAGTATTAGTTGCCACATTGTTAAATGATTCATCACTGCAAGTTAACACTTTGCATCTTTCATTTCTAAAGCTCTTAAAACCTCTCCCACCTTTCTTTGGATCCAAATTTGTTAAGCAACATTCTTGGCCCCTCTAATTTTAACCAGATGGTAATACTGTGCTAGAATATGCCAACCCCTTAATTTTTAACATGGCACATATTCTTCAAAGCTCAATTAACAGTTGAAGAAGTTATGTGATCCATTTCTATTAATAAAAACACAGTAAAACTACTGGTGTGCAGTCTTTGTGGATCACAACAGTCAAAGTGAGGTGCATTCTCCACTGCTAACCTGGGGATTTATTCTGACTTTACAGGTATTGAATTCCATTGAAAGACAGTCCCAAATTCTCCTCTGGGCTGCACTTTTGCAACCCCATCAATTTTCAGAGGTAAACTTCAGAACCTGAGAATAACTCACTCTCTCATTTATGCTAAAGGCAAACACCTGACCTCCAGTAAACACTAGTGACTCCGAGTGATGTTTGGTGCCATTAATTTAAGTAACAAACCCCATGTCCAGTTTGGGTCAGATAACTGCAAAGTTACTCAAACCTGTGCTGTCACAATGTTTTTTGAGCTACACACCCATTCCAGAACTGCACAAAATGCGGAGAAGGGGAGATAGAATAAGGACAGAGAAAGAGACAGAGAAACTGAACAGTTATCCAAAACGGGATTCCAGTGTTGGGAAGTTGTTAGAAGACAACGTTAAAGGATGACTATTCCAATATCAGACTGGCAAAGGACAACACATGTTAGACCAACCCAAAAAAGATGCTGTGCAATATAGAGGCAAGCAACTCATAAAACTTAAATAGCAAAACAGATTTTTTGATTATTCAATCAATTATCAAGACAAACATAAGCATGGGCAGAAAGCCTGCAATCTTATGGTATCTCACAACTGATCTCAGTCCTACCTGGTCTGTGCAGGTGATGCTGCTGGAAAGTGTGATGGAGGGACCCCTGACAGAGCAGCATTGCACAGGCACTTATCCACAAATACAGGACCCAGGACATTGCAGAGACCACTGCCATTCTCTAAACAAAATATTAGACAGACATTATTATCCATTGCCTTACAGCACACAGAATAGTCAGCTTCCATTACAACAGTATTTTAATTATTTATTTTTAAAAATTTTTTTACACTCCTCTTGCTAAATGGCTTTTGTCTCTGTGTTATTATTCCCCCCCTGCAGGATGCAACCGTCATACAACAAAGGTCATGGCCGGAAAGGACAGTTGAGGTAAGAGATGTCAACACAGGAGCCTGGATGACTTTAATAATTCAGTGGTAATAATGAAACTGTAATGATCTGAGGACTAAAAAAACCCAATGTAAATAGAAGGCTGGAAAATATCCCCACACTGTTCCATAGCTGAATTTACAAAGGAGTTAAAAAAATAAAAATTTTAAAAAAATATATCACACTGCCAGCTAAAAAAATATACACATGATGTCCAGACAGTATCAAAACTACTTTAAAGACACTACAGAGAGGCATACAACATACTCAGGTATCTGAGATGCATTTCAAAAATACCCCACCCCCAGACTGGAAGGCTAATACTGACCCAGAAGGTAACGGTTTATTGTTTTTGAGTTTTACAAGCATTAATTTTTAATCCTGATGCTGTCTGCTAAACAAAGTAATTGTTTCTCAGAATTACATTCTAATCCCCAGATGAAATCAGTTTCCTTTTGTTCGACCTGTGCGTGTAAAGGGACTGGAGCACGGCCAGACTGAATTTCATATGTACTCCACAGAAGATTTGATCTTTTCACAACGCAGATTGTGTCAAAATTGTAAAGATTCCTACTGCAAAGGGAAAGAGCAATTTCTTTGTCTCCCAGTGCTGGCATACTTGGCCACCTGATATAGGCAACTGTGATTTTTCATACTTGTATTCATTATTATAGTAACTGGCTAAATTTCCCTCTGACTTTTTAACTTCAACAGCTCCTTCTCAATGCCTGCAAGGATCGGGAGGTTTGCAAGGCTCAGCTACGCTACACATCGTCCAGTTCCCTTAACAACACCTTCTGCTGCATTTCATATTGCCAAATTTATCAAAACTTCAGGCACACTCCTCACAGCCAATGACGTGATGCCGTCTTCTATCTAATAATCCAATCAGCTGAACATCATTTTCACAGAGCAAGAAAGACTTTGAAAGATTAAATTGCTCACATAGAAGAATCATGTCCTTAAAGAAAAAATTTTTTAAAAAGTCTGTATATGATACAGCAGGGGGATTACTGCAGTAGGAAAATTAACAACGTTAAAATTGCAATAAAATATATGCATATAAAATACGTTTTTGCTCCTGATTTTAAAATAAGCATGGTCTTTGGGAAGCATTTTAAGTCAGATTGAAAAGAACCACATAAACTGACAAGTATAATTAGAAGAAAATACCAAACCATTATTTTGATTAGCATGAGGCTCTTCCTTTCTCTGTACTGAGTGTTTGATGCACTGCTTAGCATATAATTAATTTCATTTCCAACTGCTTAGTTTGCAGCATACAGTGTACTTTTTCTCCTCTCTTTTTAGACCTATTTATCTTGCAAAATAGATTCAATCCCCTCAGATCTGGGAGCTCCGAGGCTTCCTGTGTCTTCAGGAATTAGTGCCTTCTTGTCATATTTGGTGCTCCCATACTTTTTATACAAGGTAAGAGGGAAAGGTGACTCTCACACAGGGATATTTCAGGTATTCACGTTATTTAAACCAAACTTTGAAAATCCTAGCCAAACAGGGAAGCAAAGCCAAACTTCTACAGCCTGCTAAACGTTCCTCTGTCTTTCCTCGGGCATCATATTCTTAACCACATGGACAGCAGACTGACTTAACCCACTCAGGCTTTATTATTAGCTCTCTGCTCCTCCCCCCCCCCCTTTTTTTTATTAAATTAAAAAAAAAGTCTTTCTCAAGCTATGCTATTTCAAACTACCTTTGCTCAAAACCCACCATTTCTTACAAACATTTCTTCATGCACTTGTTTGTCAGCAAACTGCTGCCACATGCACACTTTTACACACAGATCATCTTATCATTAGTAAAAAAACCCACGGCAGCAAGTATTCCTCCAGTTATTATCTGATGAGTTCCAGATCTGCTTTCTGAATCTTAAATCCTAAAGAAGCTCCTTACCTGAGTAATCCAACCAAGAGCAGAGCACTCTATTAGTGTTCATTGGAAAGATCTAACACTTTTTTAAATCCATCTGTATCACAATAAGGGATTTTTAATGGCTTCCCAATAATCTTCTTTATCAGGATTAAAAGAAAAAAAAAAAATCTCTTTCGTTACAAATCCTGTTCCCAGAGTAAAGAAGACATCTGAGCTCTCAGACTCTGCCGTCAGAAGAGTGGCCAAGGTTTGAGGGGTGGAAACCTTCTCATTTTCACCTTTAAATCATCTCCTAGCATCACCTTCTGCCTGATGAGACCTTTGAAGTGATCTTGAGATAATTTGCAGCTTCCAGGATACTTAAGGACGAGGAGCAGTTTATGCTTAAGGACAGAGCAGCCTCACTCCAGCGCGGGCGGTGCAGAGTAAGGCAGCTGTACGTACACTGCTATACGATGCTGTAAGTACCGTAGCCTATTTCAATACATCCCTGCTCGGGAAAGTATCACATGCCTTAAAGCGACACAGCCCTCGGTTGCCAGCCCCAGCTAGGCATTCCGCTAGTCACCGGGGCTTAGCAACTGGAGCTGCATTTAAATACCGACACTCAGACTTCGCACAGAGCCAGAAGAGCGGCTGGTTTCGTCTGCGAGGAGCAGGTATGAATGGGCAGAGGAGGGTGGAAGAGCGCCGGTGGAAAGGCAAAGCCGTTGGAGAGGCGAAGGACTGAACACCCAATGAGCAATCTGGGAGATGCTTTAATTCTGCCGGCGGAAGCTTTATTCCCCAGGCATTGTTCTTGCACTTATTCGCAAGTGAGACTTAAAGAGAGTCTCTTCCATTTCACAAGCACACAGCACATGCTTGTGAACAGGGAGGGGTGGTGCAGGGAAAGTGTAACAAAAAACCAGGGGAGAGACAGGGGAGGGCAGGAGATTCCTACACACGCCCATGGGCTTTCCAACACCTCGCCACAGCTCTGAGTGAAATCTTTACTTCCAACTCTATTTCTGATGCATCTCAACAGACAATGGAGAAAGAACGCTGATTTACTCCTCCTAAATGCTTAAACTCATATACTCCAGATTATTTATTACGGTTATTTATTTATTGTCCACATCTTAAGTGGCCATTTACAGGAATGGAGTTATTTCCTCTCCCTCTTGTACCATATGTAATTATTTTTTAAAGAGCCATTGTATAGACTTAATACATACCATTCACTTAACATTACAGCTCTCACGTCTGCATACAGAAGAAAGCAAGCTTGGAGACAAAACAGAAACTTCCATTTTAAGAGCCCAGGGTGCATGCTGTAACAAAACATGGGTTACTTTTTTTTTCCCCCCCTTGATAACGTGTGGTAGAAGAGTGTACTACCTTCACCACTTGTCAGCTCCAGACACCAAACGATAGTAAATAATAACAGTAATAAGTACCCTTACTCTCAAGCACCTCCTTCTCAGCACCCAAGGACACATATTTCAGTGGAGACTCTCACAGAGAGGTGCAATGAGCTTACTTGACAGACCATACGCTCCTTTGGAGCCGCTGTATTTTATTGGGTAATACATATTAAGAGATTGGCCCTGCAGACCAACAGGAACATTACGCTGGTCTCTGCCACAGTGCTCAGAGCAGCTCTTTATTACAGCCTTGAAACAATAGCGCAGCTGGGGAGGTGACAAAGTGACATGAGAGAGTACTGGTGAGTGGACCCTCCCTACACCACAGGCCACCACCACAGCATGGCTCCCATCAGGTCCCTGAGCAGCCCTGGAGAGGAGAGGGTGGCTCAGGACAAGCCTTGTGGTGACCAGAGATGCTTTCCAAGAGGTCGTAATTTCTTCAGGTGCTTTGTACGAAAATGCATGGCACGGTCTGTTTAATAAAGACTTTCTTGTTTTCCCCACAAATTTCCTTGGAGACTGGAAGAAAGCTAAGGACTGGGGCAATTGCTGCTACTTTCTGGCCTCAGAAGGTCTAGAAGTGTCCAAGAAAGCTCTTAAGAGCCAACCAAGGCATACCAAGTACCATTAAGTACCAATGAGTGAGGAACGAGGACCTGGGATCGGGTGCAGCCCATAGCAGAAGGGGGTGGGCAGGGGGCTGCTGTGGTTTGCTGCCAAAGCCGAAGGGAGGCTCAAGACCTTCCCCCTTTCCATGGGAATATGGGGAGCTTTCTGCAGCACCTGAGAGGGGCAGGTGATGGGAATTTATTTTAAAATAACACTGCTTTAACAAGATACATTGCCTCTAGGACTTGTGGGAAAGCTATGAGAGAAAGGGCATAGAGGGGGAGGTGTGAAGAAAGAAGAGGGAGAGGGGCCTCAAGAAGCAAATAAAATCTTCTAGGAAACTGAAAGGCCTTGTGGACAGCAGGAGGAATCAGACAAATTGTGACCACACACCTTGACAGAGTAGGCAGAGACAGATTTATGCAAGATACAGATTTATGTAAGGTACAGCAGAACTGTCACTCTGCCAAGCACTGCTAACTCCCAGCTCCATGAGGCTAATGCCACTGTAACCCCTGACAGATGCTGCTATTGCTCAGGACAAGCTCTGCAGAAACATGGGACATGTTGCTTCTGCGGGGTAGGGGGGAGATCAGAGGGACAGAAGAGAATATTAAACAGACTGCGCTTGCAGCCTCTTCCCTGCCCTGGCTCCCAGCATCACTCAGGAACAGAGGAGTCCTTGGCAAGTCTTGCAGAAGCATCCTCACACCTGCTTTGATGTCTTTGCTGACAATTTTAACTTTTCATGGACCAACAAGACATGAAACAGCTTCTCTTACCCCACTTGGAGCTAGGCACAGTGTCATCTTCAGCAGATGCTTTGGTTAGCCTCCTCACTTCAGGAGTCACTGGCTTTGACAGGAAGAGGATGATGCTTTACATGTGCCCATGGGCCCACGTGTTGAATGTGGGGCTACTAAAACTGACACATTGGAAAGAAAATAGGAAGGAAAAATAAGACACTACCAAACAGTCCGCACATTTTAACATCCTTTGTCATCAAAAGCGAAGCCTGAAAGTAGCTTGTCCCTAGAAAAAAGATAGATGGGGCAAAAGATTGTGTCAACCATCCCGTGCAGTGACAGCTCTCTCCAGCACTGGGGCAGGATGGATCCAGGCCCTGCAGAGGGGCAGAACAGCCTTTGCGTTACATGGTCTACACCTGGCTGCTGGGAGGGGTACAGTGTCATAAGGAAGTCCTTCCATCTCTACTCTGATAGCTGATGGCAAACAGAAGAAAGGACAGAGACCAGGACCTGAGCTACCCTAGCCAGAGAGCATGGAAAACTGCCTATCCACAGCTCTGGTGGACAGGCTCCGTGGGGTAGCCAGCAGGGTTGCCAAAAGCAGACCATTACACTGGTGTGCTATTTCTAAGGCGAAGGTAGGTTGTGAGGAGTCAGCAGGCATCAAACTGGTTTTGAGACAGGCTGCCTCACACGCATGAGGACTGGATTCACAAGGAGATTAGCCTGTTCCTCCTGGTTCCATCATTCATCTAGAGATGCCAACTGAATGACAAAAATAGGCAAATAAAAATAAATGCTCTTCACTGCCTCAACCTCTATTTATCACAACTTTCTGTGCACAGAGAAAAGGAGAGCATATGCAACTCAGGCAGACTCATGCAGACAGCAGATTGGTACTTGCACCCAAATAAGGGCCTTTGGCCTCTACTTTCTGCATGCTGCCTCCTCTGCCTCTCTCTCCACCTCCTCCACACACTCCTCTTCCATGTAAAGATTTAACATGACAAATCCCAGGCGTGTATTTTACAGGGTCTGAAGAAGGCTCGCCACCTTTGAAATGCAAAGCTCATTAGTTCTAGTGCTCCTGGGACAATGAATCTTTGCTTTTCACAGATTGTGTTCTCCATCCCTCCCAGCTGCTTCCACCCACCCTACAAAGCTCTTTCCTATAGACCCAAACTTGGTCTTGGTTGCTGCCTGGGCAACAGGCAGTGCACATTGCAGCTCCTCAGCACCTACATGCTCCTACCCCAGCTGAACCACGTAGTCTGACAGCAAGTTTTACCTTACCTCCACTGAAAGCCAAATTACTGACTCTCTTATGTCAACAACATTTATAGAAGCTTTTTTTACAATCTGACAGAGCAGAAGTTTTGCTTGGCCCCCTAGCCTCCCCATGCAGCTTGTCTTCCCTTGAAAACCAGCCCACATGGAAAATCAGCAGCTGTGTGCAGATTGATCTGCCTACATGTAATAGCCAGAACAGCAGCTATGAAGCCCAGAGTAAAACCAGCCGAGCAGCAACCCTCATCCAAGTCCTTAAGCCTCCCTGTGTGTGTCTGGCCCTTGGTTTCTTTCCCCAGTGGCACAGGGAGCACAAACACTGAAACAGGATTCTTTTGGGACAGAGAGAGCACAAAATTTATGGGCTTCCTAGAAATCAGCTGTGGACACAGATTTGCCCAGACAAACACTTATATACCATGTTCAATGCATACAAGTTCGACATTTTACATGCACATCCCCTGTGCTCAGCCAGATGCTCACAGTGGTGCTCCGCTTCCTTTCTAGCACTTTTGATATATTCCCAGGAAAACCTTCCCTGCCCTGAGACTTCCCTTTCTCAGTCCCCACCACTTTTCCTCCTTTCTCAAAGGAGGTCTGGTCCAACCTCAGTGACTGAACTGAAATTATTTCCTTTCCTTCCTATGTCTTCTACAACAGCGTTAAATCCTTCAGTCTGTATTGTCAGCCTTTATTTTCCAATGGCAAGAGAAGGTGCTCTGATTTTCTAAAGGTAACCATGATGACCATGCAAAGTTCAGCCAGAAAAGTACATAATTTTTCATGAAGGAAGAACATCAAAGAGATTTAGTGATTTTCCTGGCTGCAACTACAGCCTCTGCTGGCCAAACACACAGACTACACACACCAAAAGCCTAAAGAAGCATTAGTGAACAACGTGTGCAGGGAACCCGTTTCTCATGGGAGTCCAGGCACTGGTTCAGGCAGTTGTCGTCCAACCTCAAGTACAGGGTGCCAGGAAATTTGCTCTGTTCCCAACATGGGTGCAGCTATGTAGGTATAGGGGACTGGCCAAGGACACAGCAACACCAGGGAACAGCACAACACACTCAATGGAAAAACTCCACTTGGCACCCAGAAACCTGGTGGCTCCTTCCTACCGTCTTATGCCACATCAATGCAGCACCTCTCTCCTTGCTACCTCAGCCACACCAGCTTTGCTTGGCAGAAGCAGCAGTGTTGTCTGCTGCTGCCCGCGTGCCCCCCTCAACATACAGGGAAGATCCAACCAGCAAGATGTCATAGCCAAAGCCATTGGAAAAAAACCCAAACAAACCACAAGAGCACCATAAGTAGCTTGTACTGGAAAACAATAAAGAACTAAATAACAAGTCTCAATATTGACCAAAGCAGGGACAAGTGAGAGGACAGCACAAAAAGGAAGATTTTCACAGTTATTTTTCCCAGCCTACCTTAAAGGTGCTGCTCTTCATTGTTAAAGGGATGTCTAGTTTTCACAATTACTGAGAGGCAAAGATTCCGCTTCTTACAGTTTTTCCATGCCTAAGAGAGGAGAGAAAGGAAAAAAGACCACATCTATATTTGTCAAGGAAGTTTATATCAAAAAGTTTGCGTCCTAGTTATTTTTAAAGTATGTAGGACAATGCACAAAAAACCTCAACCCTTATCTATAACTTGCCATTAGCCAACAAAATCAGTACTTGCTAAGGATTAACAAGACAAATTATCTGTGCAGTACATTATCATCATACAACAAAATTTCAATAGCAGTCGGTATATTCAAAATACAACAATAAAAACACGGCTGCGCTCAGGATATCATGACAGGTAAACATAACCTTCATATAATGCAGACAAGCTGCTTATTTAGTTTCAGTTCACAGATACCAAGAAGCAAAGAAATGTAAGTTAAAACAGCCCTAGAGCAATGCCGGTCACAGTGTTCTTGTCAAATAGTGACACTGTTATCCTTTATCAGCTATACATAAGCTGGAGAGATCATGCTGATCTGAAAATCCAGAATCTCCTCATTGATTCTCAACTTTAGCACAGCATAAACTCAGGAGCCTTCAGCCCAGACATTCTTACAGTAGCCTAGTTGAATCCATTACGTGGAATCCTATTGAAATATTCCTAGTTTCAGAACAAACTATTACAGTTCTCAGTCTGCAGCTGCCTTTCCAGACCAGCTAAAACCACATTACGCGTGAGGCCCACCTACAGCAGACAAATCATGGGCCAGAGCGCATGAACTGAAAATTAGTATATCTACAGTCAGAGAGGACACTTGGTATTTGATTTATCAGTTTCAGCATGTCAAATATAAGTCCCCAAGCACAGGTTTAGTATTTACTTTAGCTACTGAAAAGTCAATTTTTACAAGAAGGTACAAGTGTTTTCAATATTCACAACATAAATAAAATAAAACCAACAGAAGCAAAGAAATTGAGACACTCTGGGAGGCAAATTCACTCTGGTAAGTTCAGACATGGTCACTGTGCTGTCTTCGCTCCCTCTAGGCTTGCCGTGCTCCTACCTTTCCATTAAGCTTAACAAACAATAGGTCTCCATTATCTCCAGGTAATGAAAAAAAGGAGGCTTCAACAGCAGCTAAGGTAAACCACTTCTGTTCAAGTTCACATATTTCAGACATCAGCATAGAAATAGGGCTCTCTAGGAAACAAATTCCTCCCCATAGCATCACAGCAAGCCACCCTCAGCTCAATATCCCCTCCCCTTCACAGCTGTGCTGTGGCAGATTCTCCCTTGGCCCAGCCAGCCTCCTGCCTTCTCCTGCCAAAGGGATACTAAACTAGTAGGAGAAGCAGCCAGGAGCCATAGCAGAAAGGTTCCCACACAGACCAAAGCTCAAAAAGACACATCAGCTCTTTCCTGGCTACCCCCACCCCTCCCCACTGTGAAAAGAAAGCGCTTCCCTAACACACCATGAAACCCCAAATCATGAACACAGCCAGGAACCTGCTCCTCCAGCCCCAAAAGTCTAGTTCCCAAGCACCAACCCTGAAATAACAGGTCTGAGCTCACCGGCAGGCCTAGCTCCTCTTTTCTGTGTATCCCTCCACTCTCCCAGTCAAAAACTTCTGTCTGTAAATTTTTAGCAGCTGCTGCCCCCACTCCTGAAGCAATCACCACCATAACCCCACCCCACTCTTCTCCCCTCCTCCCACAGATTGGGAACTTTTATAAACTCAAACCACCTGAGCCTTCAAACCAGCTCATCCCTGTGCCAGGTTGTGCACCCTTTGAAGGCTCAAAAACCTCTCAGGTGTAAAGTATTTTTTGATTAGAGTAAATCCCAGTGACAAGGCACAACCAGGCTAATTTGGGAAATATGCCAGGATGGTTGCGCTGTGAGCCAGGGAACGCTGCATGGAGCTCTGCCGTGAGCTTAATGCCTCTCTCCTGGCTGTGAAATGTCTCCAGGCATACCTGGGTGCTCCAGTACACATCCAATGCTCATGCTGGCACAACCCAGCACCTGTGCTCAGAAATGTCTTATTTTGGAAAGAAAGCTTTGGCTGGCACCTCTGCAAAAGAAAAATGCAAGGAGCCAATTCAGCTCTGCTGCGTTGCACTTCTGGTCTTCGTAACTCCAGGTGCTACCCTGAAAATAGCACTTTAAAGCCTACTAATTCTGCATCAGCCCCAGCTGCAGAGGAAATCTCAGCTCTGATGTTACACGAGGGGATTGACCAAATAGCTTATTTGCAAACCTGCATATTTGCTTCCACTTTATCACGTAGCAAGCCTGTGGTGGAAAAAACATTAACAAGTTGAGAGGTTTCTTTGCTACTTGCCCCCTGCAGTGTGAATTCTTAGAATGGATTCACTATGTGATCTTAAATTATATTTCAGTTTATTACTTCTAAAATGCCCTGGATTCTGCAGGGACACAGTGTGGCTTCCACACACCTATTTTAGCATACTTGGAGATCCTCAGATTAGAGGATCTACATAAGGAAATTTGGTTATGGATAAAATACACTAGTGTGCATTAGTATAGCCTAGAGTTTGTAGAAAAATCCTTGAAAAGATAAAGCAGGCAGACAAGGACAATTTCAGACTTCAGATATGTTCGTGGAAAAAAACCTCAACCAACTAAAAAAATTAGAAGGCAACACAAAAGACTCCTTTAAAGAGGTAGAAATGAGAGATTGGGGAAACCTCTCCCACTGGAGCAAAAAGAAGTGAAAATCAGCATGAATATGTGATATACACAGCCAATACTTCCCTGATGCCATCGCTTTAGCAAACAATACCTTCAGGTTTAATTCCTTGTCACAGCTATGCACTTTGTCATAATTTAAGCAAAACACTCCAAGCACTCTCTTCCACACCTCATCTACTTGTTTGCCTGGCTGGGCAGAGAGCTGCAGCCAGAGCCCTGTGTGCTGTGCTAGTGCTGGAAAAGGTTAGTTACTGAGTAAGGAATTAGTGCATGAAATGAGCATGGAAAAAATCATATACTGTTCTGCCTTTGCTTCAAAACAGGTTGGTTGATTGACAGCGAACCCTATATAATAATTCCTTCCAGGCAGATGGCAAGATCATGATTTGCTCTTCAGTTGCAATTTTCTGCTGCCTCTCACAAGCAACACAGCTACATGGTCTACCAATAAGAAGGGTCTGGGCTGTTTTATATGAGTTTTACAATGCTCACATCAAAACATATTGATTAATATTGTGACTAGTTCTCGTATTCCATTTTGTAAAAATTTGCCTTGAATTTGCCTCCAGCTTCTCATAGCTGTTCATATGTAGATAATAGCTTCAGAAATCCACACAAAAGCAACTTGTAAATTCCTACATCCCTGACAGACAATACTCTTTTGAACGTTTGCGTAGGTGTTGAAAATCTTGCCATATATCTCGAGCTCTCTCAGCACATATTGTTTTTAGGCTGCCATCTGCTAATGCACAGTTCCACCCTAAGAGAGATGCAGGAGTGCTCCAGTCTCCAGTCTGTTCTGTTTTCAGATTTACTCTTTTGTTTCTTCCAGTTCCCAACACTCAGATTCTGTCATTCTTAACCCTGTATGTAGTTACAAAGTTCAAGAGACCCATTCACACCACTGCTAATATTCAGTAATAAAGAACATCTATTGAACGCGTACCCAGACGTTTGCTTTAACGAACCAAAGCAATGCCTGGTGCAGCAGTGTTCCTGGAAGCAGATTCGTTTGTCTCCATGTCATCTGTTATGCACGTAGAGAGGTGCTGGGCCGATGAGGAACTTTTGAAGCACTCATTTTCGGTAGATGTATACCAAAAGTGTGTGTATTAAGCTGGTGGCGTGGGAAGAAGACAACTCCCAAAGAAATAATGTGGGTAACATCTTGAACAAAGCAAGCCATGCACATCACCGTGCAGAACGTTGGGATCTAATTATCACAGTAAATAAGGAATGACAAAGATTATACTTGACTGATTTTGTTCTTCACTGAAATTGTCAGCAGTAGTCTTTGTCTTACTGCTGATTTTGCTTCACATTCTGAAAATTTTTAAGATTATATTTAATTCTAAATTTTTTTTTTTAGGAAACAAATTTATAATGGATAATTTAGGTTAAGTTTCCTATGCGGGATCCGTCACTAAAATATACTGGAAGCTACAAATTTAAGTCTAGGAAACTGAGGAGTATGTTATCACATGCCAGCTGAAATTTATCTGCTTTGATCCTTTTTTTATATTCCTCTTCTCCCACACATCCCTTTTACTACCCCACCTTCTTCTCAGGTTTCCAAAGACTTTGTTGTCATTTGCTTCTGAATAAAATACTAGATTCTTTTGGCATCATAGGCTCTGTACATCAAATTGTTGTTCATGTCACACCCTGCCTTCTGTGCACCAAGCAGAGAAGTCAGAATAAGTGAGCATACACAATGGCACGGAAATCCTTCTCATATTGTTTGCAAAGCATGAAAGTGAATAAAAGAGAACCAAGAAGAGAAAATAGAGATTGGAAAATGAAATTATAAGGGGTGTATGTTTAAAGGAGGCACAACCAGTAGTTTTGCTTTTTTTTCCATCTTGAACAGCAATCCTCTCATTCCCTAAATTGTACAAAAATGGTTTGTAGACTTAAGTTATATGTTTTCCTTGATTTCAGTAATCAGGGTAAGCCAGGATAATCTTTTCCATTGAAAAAATTAATTCTTTTTACATCAAAGCAACAGTAGTAGTTTTTGGTTCTTCTGTCTATGCTCTAGCAAAAGATTGGGACTCCCTTTTTGCAAGCTTTTAGTTGCTAAAGATATAAACTCCCTCTCCAAAGTATGACAGATGAATTCTCATGCAATGAAATATGATACCTTTCAGAGAGCCTGAAAGCAACTAATAGATTTTCAGGAAAATACTGAAAATAGGCTTAATGTTGCATAAAGATATTTATGCAACCTGGAATGCAATTCTACCACAAGCAGGCGGCTAGGCCCTACTTATGATATCAAAGCTTCCTCTTGACAGTTTGTGTGGGTCTTTAACAGACATGGGGTCATTTGCTGGCCTTCTGAATCTCACCTGATATAGCTATCACAGCTAAATTTTAAATATGAATCATTTTGCAGGCAGTATAATATCCAGTTGGCTCCTCCTTCAATTTCCCCACAGGGGCCTGAAAAATGTTAAACTGTTCTCTTCACAATTAAATTCATGAAACACTTAAATTCTATGGCAGCCAGACACCAAGGAACAGGAAAGTCATTTCATCTCATAATATTTTAGAGCCCCTAGGCAAATGTAAACAGTGTATGATGTGATAGAGGAAGAATTTATTGCTTCTGCTGAACAGAGAATCTGCTGATTTATTTTTAATTCCAGTAGATTTTTGAGGGTAATTTATTTATTACAGAATTTTGTTGGAACTATTATTTAGGAAGTTTGAACACACCAGACCCAATTGTGTGGAAATGCATTTTAAACAAAAGGAAACAGAACCCAAATCAATCTGTATTGAACTAACACTGGCCTGTAATAGTGAACCATTATTGCACTCACTCTCCTGCCAGAGCAGAAAAGGGGGTTTGAGCTCTCTCACATATCACGGCTTCTGGAGCCCAGGTAACATTTAACAGGCTGCCACTGGAGGTGCTGCTGAAGCAAGCTCAAGCTTAGGCAGAGAACTGTCTCAGTCCCTTTTATATTCTTGCAAATGTTTTGCCCAAGATTAGTTTCATTGATTTTGCTGAGAAAAACATCACTAAACTCTACACCCAAGTGCTGGTTTAACCATTCATTTATATACAACTCAGAAAGACAAAGGTTACCATTTTGAGTCAGTCCAGCTCTGTTATTATATCATATTCATAGAAGCATTAGTCAAAATACGACTTTATGTCATGCCCCGTACTTCTACAGTAAGCACTTAGCTTTACTGGACTGCACTCCTCTGTTTCAGCTGTACTCAGCAGCCTTGGGAACTGTTTGGAAAACGAAAGGAGGGGAAATTCACTCTCAGGGCAGAGGTCAAGCCAAGAGTCTTCAACCCGTTAGCAGTGGATGTGGGCATGTAGGGACAGCCATCTACACACCAGATGGCTGTCTCCATGGCTATCCAAGCACCAGCAATGGTCTGTCATCTTGTGTCCTCCTATCTTTTTGTCCTGTCCAACCCGCTGACTCCAATTGCAACCCGTAGGTTAGTACTTTGGGCAGAAGCCACCTCCTTTGGATCTGCGTGTATGAGATTTAGCACCAGTAGGCTGAGCGGTGACTAGAGCCTGTGGCCATGGCACAGCACAGCTAAAGAAAGTCAAAAGGAATCGTAATCTGATCGTGACCATATTTGACAATTCATCATCTATGTCTCCACTAACAGGTGCCTGCATATTATGCATGTAATTCTAAATCTTTTTTTGTTCTCTTCTTATGCTCCATGCTTATTTAATAGGGCTGACAATAAACAGGAGACTTGTTTAAAAAATGCACAATTTCTGAATTTCTCTTCAAAGATGACAGAGAAATCACCCCAGAATATCTGCCAAGCTGGCTGTCCCCTGGGACTGCTCTAGCTCTTCGCTCTGGCTAACTTGAAGGAAGAACTTGAACCATATCTCAGATTACTGCTGTAGAGAATCAATTTTCAATTTCCTGCTGAACTTCAGATATATATTTAAATACTCAGTACTTCTGGCATCTGGAAAGAAACCAGCAATAAAATCAAATGGTGAAACTACACACCTGATAAGAGAAAAATCTGCAATGAATCAAGCAAACAGGAGACTTAGACATGGGCCTGAAGGGTAAATTTTCTCAGCACCAGTGTAAAATCAGTGCCATGATCTTACTCTCTTTCTGACAAAAAATACCTAGTTACTCAACAGCAATTTTATCTAAACCAGAATATTTCTGTAGAATTCATAGTTCACTTTAAGAAGTCTAATTTTTTAGTGGAAGGGAAAAAATAGCTGAAGTTCATAATGAGGTTGGAATCAGAGAAAGTGTTGATAGTGACTTAATTAGAAACGAGGTTCAGTCAAAGGAGAACCTCTGCCCTTAAAAGAGAGACACTGCAGAAATGCTGATCTTTCTGAAGACAATGCGAGTTTTGTCACTGTTCATGGACAGACTTTTCTCCTAGTAACAGACCCTACACCCGTTGTTATTAGGATTTCAGTCTCTCAGCTCATCAGTCTGCAGGTTTGCCTGCTTGCCTTTATTTTTCTCAATCTGCAATGGCCTTAATAATAAACTAATAAGTAAGTACAACAGCCCCTGAAGAAAATTCATGCTTAAAACAAGGCATGTGAAAGAGTTATAGCAATTTTGGTTGAGGTGCTATTTGAACGAAATTTTAACGAATAGATTGGTGTTCCTCAAGAACATTAAAATGTTACCAAGTGAGAAAATATGCTTCCTGGCTTAGCCTCTAAACAGACCAGCAAATGCATCTTAATGCGTTCAGAAGGCAAAATATTGTTTATGCCCATGGAAAATTACAGCTGCGTGGACATGTTAAACTGGAATACACAAGCTAGGAAGGATGATAGGAAAAAAAACACTGCAGGACCTATAATTGTCCTGCAGTTTTGCAAGGTGTTGATGCTTTGAGGGAATCAGAACAATAAAATGCCTCCCTCCCCTTTACCAACTGTGTAAGACTGTTTCTGGGAGTAGCTGATGGGAAGAATGAACAAATACTTTTCCTCTACAATGCTCTGAATGTAGGAACTTGTAGAACACTTCTTTGAAGTCAGAGTGATTGCAAACTGAAGAGGGAAAGCCATGCAAACAGTATTAAACCTGCTTCTCCGGGAGGTTTTGTTCCCGGCTAACCTGCTCCTGCAGTTTGTCCAGACAGCTGAGATGCCGGGAGCCTTCTCCAATTTGCAATGAGCCATCAGCATCTTGCAAACAGAAAACAAAGAGAAATGACAACAAGGTATCAAATATAAGCTCATCTTGATGTCCCTGTTCAGGAGGGAAGCAGCAAACAAAATAATAGGCAGACTGGTGACAACTTCTGAATTTTTTGGTTTTCAGAGGTGAGAGAGTAGAATTGGAAAAATTAATTGGGTTCCAATTTTATCCTTGCTCTGTGAAATTGCATGAGCAACTATAGGCAAAAATGCCAATAATAGTAATAGTAATTGCAATAATAAATATGACAGGAGCTGCCTGAAAAATACTAATTTGCAAAGTTAGAGCTGTTCAAAACTCCTACCCGATGGCCCTTTGGAGGCTGTTTCTTTTTAGTAGAGTTAACCAGGACTTAGACATACATCCTGCTGTGTGGTACCCCTGCAAGGCAACATAGCAAGGCTCCATACTTCTGTGGATCTGAGGGAAAGGATCAGCCATGTCCAAGGAAAAACACTGCCAGCGCCATAATGCTTCCTCCCCCTCCTCTGTGCCTCCTACCCAGCTTTCCTTGGGTTTTCAGGTCAGATGGTGACAGTGCAAATGCAAGGAAAGGAGCAGTTCTCCATGGCCAAAAGTGAGATAGCAGGAAGGAGATTCATGAGTGCTCCAGCTCAGCTTAGCTTAGCCTTCATTACATTATGCCTAAATTTTAAAATATGTTCTGCATGTTTTGCACAGAAGAGGTTTGGAAAGCTGTACTCTAATTCCGCTCTCATGGAAATCAATAGTAAACCTCCCATTGCTTTAGAAGAGCTAGATCTACGTCAGCACGCAGCAAAATCCCACCCTGCTGTTGCAATACCTTCGCCTGCCTTGAACACAGTGAGTCAAACACATAAGCTGAAAATGTCCCTCCTCAGTAAGGGGCAACAGCATTGGCATAGGAGAAGCTTCTTTGACAGCCATGAAATGAACATCAGTGTGGGCAGACTCAGCTGTCTCTTAATTCGGAGAAGCATGTACTCTGCAGACAGTAGCATGAGATATCAAGGGGGCTTTATGCATTTATTTATTTATTTATGCACCTTGATCTGGAAACGAATGGCAAAACTTAGCCCCAGCAGAGAAGATCTTTTTGTGTATTAGTTCCACAGATATCACTGGTGCGTGGGGGAACTGATGTAGTTAAGAAAAGAAATCTAATTCAAAGTCATTTGGCTCTAAGGATAATTTAACCATCCTGGTATTGCTGAGAGATTATGCATGTTTGAAAGAGAGAAGAGCAAATACCCAAAGGCCTCTTGTTTACAATGCTGCAATTTCAGGAAGTTGCTATATGGCAGAATGGGGTGCTGATAACACAGGAGATAATCCAGAATGATAGCACTATCAGCACCTGAGGAGTAATAACTGATCTACTTCATATTTACCAAATGTACCAAGCACTTCGTATTACGTTTACCTAATGATTAAAAGGAGCAGTAAATGGAATGACTTTCTTTTAATCAGTATGTCAGCTTGAGCAGCATAATGAAATTAGTCAGGGGTGAATATAGGCTTCTGAGCCAAAAGAGGCATTTCATTGCAACTTATTTCTAAAATCCGTAGTATCGTTGTTTCCATGGCAGGCCATTGTGTGATGCTATGTTCCTTATTCAAATACAGTATATCCAAAATTAAAAAAAAAATAAAAAATGCCCTGTTTCTGTCTTTTATTGTATCTACTCTCCTAGCTTGCAAGTTCCTCAAAGTCTCAGCCAAGGATTTTTTTTCTTCAAGACGCATTTATTACTCATTTGTTCATGTCTACCTAGTTACACATGGATGATATCTGACAGTTTATCCCAGTTATCTTTAATAACTATTAATGACCCTGTTGTTACAATCAAGCTGCCTCACTTGCATTCATCTAATTTTTCATTTAATTATGAAATTCAGAATGCTTCTTTTACAGGCAAGCTTGCTTACTTAAAAGGGCAGGGATCTGTCCCTTCGACTGCTTTTAGAAATGTGGTGGATTACACTATTTAGCTGCTCTTACTGAGATGTGGAATACATAATGCGTTTCCTTAATCCTCAAATATAAGTCATTGTCACTCCCATGAAAGATACAGCATATAAAAACTTTAGATGCCAAAAAAATCCAAATTAAAAGAAGTCATGTTTTCTCAATGCTGAGAAGGTTTAACAAATTCATGTAGACACTAATGAGTATTACTAGGCTTATGTAAGGTCATGGAAAATTAGACTGGTTTTTAAGCTATTATTACAGATTTTCTCATTGTTACATGCTAAATTCTCTATTACTAATATAGCTTACTTTTGCTTTTGCAATTGGACAATGTTTGAGGTTCAGTGACATGGTGCTCTTTTCAGTTTTTTTCTTTTTTTGGTAACCACATATTTTTCCTAACTTTAAGGGTTTGGCAGGATTTCATTTCTAACTTTAACTTACTGGCTTCTTCCAGAAATTTGCTTCGTCTCTATTCTGCGAAGAAAATTGTCAAACAACATAGAGTGTTTATTTACCTCATTTTCCAATCAGTACTTGATGGAATGGTGTGTGTCACCACTGCTGTAAAAACATCTATAATAAGAAAAATATCAGTTTCTTAAAGGTACAATGCTGTGTTCAGGCCTGATTAAGTACCAACGGAGTCGGCAGGTATCAGAGCACAATTTGGGAGTCTCTATGTAGAGTTAGCATACCTAAGACCTGTCTTTCATTCATAAAGTATATTATCTTGGGTTTCAACACAGTGTAATGGATCTGCCAGTATCCACATCTTGAATGAGCTCAAAGGTGAGGAGCTGAGCTGCGGAGGACACGTTTCACCCAGTGCAGCTTCTTGACATTAGAGGGCTCCATAATCCACGGAGTATGGCAAAAGCAAGTCTCATTTTGAGGTCAGTAGAGACGACACTGGAAAGAGAATTATAGGCTCCTCTTGGAGCTATGGTTTGATGGTACTGTAAATTCAGCTTCTGAAGTCCTAGTATTAAGTCAAAAGCATCACAGATGAAAATGTAAAGAGCTAGTCTGGTATAAAATCACTCTACTAGTTCATACTCACTTAGAAAGTTTGAGTGGGGCTTGATTTTACCAAGAGTAGATCATATATCGTGGATCTCTCTCTTGTGTTGTGTTGGATCTGATGTTATACTGGTATCATCTATCTTCCCAAGACTCAAAAAAACCTGGCATATGCTGTCTATCAGGGAATCTTGCAAATGAGACACAAATCCAGGGAGTGTCCATGCCTGATACAGATTAAATCTGCATCTAAACTTGGCTATAACAATTGCAGAGACACAGCTGCATGCCACATTGGTTGTCCATCACTCTCAGAGCTGTAGAAGGAGCTGTCAGCACAGCACTGTGACACCAGGCAATAGAGCAGGAGCATGCGGTCAGAAAGCCTGGGAATAGTGTATCTTCAGAAGGGAAATTCAGAAAAACTTCTGAGACAATAAAGAAAAAAACCCTGAGGTCAGGGCAATGGACTTGCTAGCAACTACTCGACCACCCTCTGGATAAGGATAGGGTAGAGTGTGTTTTCCAGTATCCCATCTTTCACCCATGAAGATTCTCGAACTCATGCTAGAACCTGGATTAAATATTTCTGGGTTATCTTTTGGCATAACTGACAAACTAGCATGCCTTTTCTGTCTCCTGTTGCTGTCAGCATGGGTTACATATAAGAAGTAATGAGGACCTGCCGAGGACCATTCTTACTGGCTATAGCACATACCTCTAGACTGAGATTGCACAGATACACCTAGAATAGTAGGGAACCACTCACATGCCATACAGTATGGTAGGGTACAACAGGTAACAGTTACTGGTCCTTATCTTGCAGAAATCATCATAGTTTCATCCTATTATCTTGTCCTGTCATGCTGAGGAAGAAATTTTTGTGACCATCACAAAATGCCACACAGCAGAATTTGACGGGCCTTCAAGAAGCCTCTTATCTTTGCATAGAGCTGAGCATAATTATAAAGAATCACTTGAAGAAAATTTGCATCATGAATGTGAGAGCTTTTCCTTGACATAGATAATGTAATAAGGTAATATTTGTGGAACAAGGACAAATATTTGAATGCCATTATCCCATCTTTATGACTCAATTTATTAACAAAAATACTTTTAAAATCTTTTAAATGGCCACAAAATGTCATAGCCTTTAGAAAATGCAGCTTGTCTTTGTTGCACATCAAAGAGCCTAATCCTAAAGATATCTTCCTAAGGAAGCTCTTGAGTTGAACTAACCCCATTCTATGGAAGATAAGAGAGCTTTTCCAAGTAGTGCTTGTACGATTCCAAGCCTGCAAAAGCGAACTGGCTCTTTATTTATGAAGCCATTTATAAAGGTGCTTCAGTCAAGCCATGTGCCCATACGCAGTCTGCCCCATCAGCCCTTCCTTCCTGCACCACCTATGTGCTGAATGAGTGGCTACGACAGGGGCAAGCAGGTTGATTGACTTCTCAGAGACCACAGAAGAAATCAATATCTTGAAGAGAATTAAAACTCTCCCTTTTTCCTGTGCTCAGACATTGTTTCCTACAATTAATGATTGATATATTGGTACAGCTTTCCTGGCGAATATTGAAAGAGAGTTGGATTATTTTGGTAGGGAGGGCCAGGTTGTTACAAATACGATGATTTTCTAAAAGAAAATCAAGCACAGCTGGCTAAAGAAAATCTCATGCCGTGAATTTTTGGCCTTGTCCTGATATATGGACCATGTTATTCTCAAATGCTGCAGGCACAATTTGGTCACATAGTTCTGGAAGATGCCTGTACAAATAATCATTTTACTAGTCAAGAACAAAGACAGTAAAAAGGAGGAGAAAAGTACTGTTCAGAGTACAGCCACCAGTAAAGCATGGAAAATCTCAGTATCTTTTTCAAAGTTATAGAGCTGGACACTCCAACTTCAGCACTTGCAAATTGTGTATACCCAAGGTAGCAGGGAAATTCCCACCGTGAAAGGCAGTGGCTGCTTTTGAAGCAAATGTGTGAAATTTACACCAGCTGAAGATCCGGTACTTCTTGTTGAATTTATTGAGCTTGAACCAAATCCCACTGTAACCAATGGGGAAAAAAAAAGAAGAAGAAAGAAATAAAATAGAAACCCTTCACTTCAGTACCTTACAGAACAGACTTGCTGTGTGTGGACCCCTTTGGGCCATGTGACACGGATATCAGCAGCTTTCAAACCATGACCGTCTGATTAATACAAGGGTACTGACTCATTCTTGGTTTACTGAAAAATCCCGTAAGTAATATAAGTGGCATATATTTGGTCACAAAACTGCTATGAAAAGCTTGCAGATTTATGTATCTGAAACCAAGTACTCTCTGAAAAATCGGGGGGTGAGGAGGAGTAAATTGTGTCTTTCACATCTGTGTCCATAGTGCATAGAGCCTGGTACCCAAATCACAGATCAATAATATTCTGGCAAGATGATTCCTCATCGTGCTTCATTTTGAGATAAATTCATGTAACGTGGAAAGGCAGCTGCAGGAGGAGAGCAAATAAAAACTCAGTATTTCCTTATGGCAGTTGAAATTTTTGCTGAATTTCTAATTTTGTGTCTGCATTTGATGGGTCACTGATTTAAATAAATTAAAGACATAAATCACATAAAACTGGAAGTGAGGGACTATTTTTTCAGTTTATGTTTATAAAGAATATTTATTTCACAGTGTTATATGGTCTCAGCTGTTGTTGTACTAAGATAGTTTCTTCCTTGGGATTTCTCTGTGCCTGGTTCCCAGAATCATACGCTAGCCATTGCAGTAGGCTGGGGGACGCTTGCTAGCCAGGATCTAGCTGACTTCCCTACCCAAACTCATCCATACAGCAATATGCCCTGAGACACCTCCACCTGACAAGAACTGCGCTTTCTCTGCTGACCCAGACATCCCAGAAGCTGCAGACTTCCATTGATCTTATTTTGGCAGGCAGTTTTATCACGGGCTTTACCAGAGCACAGCTGGGACCGTAACCAAAGTCACGCAGCAGTTAGGGATGCTACGGGAGTATGTCAAACACTGGGATAAATGCAATCATCTATAGTTTTTCGGGGACCATCTGTGGCTGGAAAAGTGAGTTTACCCAATGCTCTCCAAGAAGCCAGTGAAGTACCTGAGGTGGCAGGAGCTAGTGATGGGTGCTGACTACTTTTAGAGCTCTGAGTTTGTGGTAGCTTTCCAGATCTGCTGCACAGCTACAGCCCATTTGCACTGGCCCTAACAGCCAACTGAGGAGTGCCAGACTGGGTGAAAAAGGCACAGAATTAAATATTCTAAAAATGCAGATGTGACTAACATCGTCTAGCTTGCCATGCAGCCCAGTGAAGAAAGCAAACTGTCAATGACACATCTGCTCACACTTCTCCATTTATTAAATTTGAAACAAAATTTTGACAGCAATAAAACAGAAGGAGCAGTTGTGTGTTTGTATTAAAACATCATTTGGATAAGCAATAACCAGTGATTGGTGTAAAGGAACATCTGTGATATCATCCTGCTATTTTTGTCTGAGTCATGTCACACTGAGGAAGGCAAATAAAGAAGGAAAAAAAGGAATAAAATTATCACATGTGATGGCTCAAATTTAGCTTTGTTAAAGACATACTCCTTTTTATTTTTCCAGTGCAATTCCCATAGAGTTAAGATAAAGACATCTGTCTTTTCTATGGAATCAAATAAACATTCTGGTATTTTGGTTTGACTATGAATCATGCTCTTAAAACATTTTTGGTGATTAATTTTTAATCCCAAGTTGATAAATTCCTGCTCACACAACAATGTTAACATTAAGATCCAAGCCTCTGTGAGCCCTTAATCTGAATCTCCCTTGTTAGTACTAATGGAGTTTATTTTGTCTATGAGAAAAATAATTAACTATAGCAGAAAACAAGGCTGAGATGAAAAGGACAATAGGAGAGATAAAATTTTTTAAAGTTAAGCATGTTAGCCTTTTGTTAGGTAATAATAAAGGCACTTTGGTTATTAGTATCCACTATATAAATACTGAGGAAATTTATTCTAGCCACAGAAAAAGCACTTCCATTGTTGTATAAAAGCAAATATTTTCTTCATATGTACCAGGGGGAGAGCTTAAAAGCATTTGTAAGACTTTCAGCTCATCATACTTTATGCAGGCAAGAAAGTGATAAAATACGTTGATTTCATTAATAATTTATATAGAAGCAATATTTATAGCCTGCTCAGCACATGGTAAATTGAAGGTCCACAGTAATAAACAACTTATTAGAAACACTAAGCATTAGAATTGTTTAAATGTACAGAAAACTAATCACAACTACATGCAAATCATTAAATACCTTTGAAGGAATATACATACATTTATGTACGTATCTCCTCCTCCTGGAAAGAACATTCATTTCATCCATTGCCCTTACATCTCTTGCTCCATTATTCCTGTTACTAAAGGATATTCGCAACCAGCAGTGATGATCCCTGAGGACCAGTGGGAAGCTGGCTGGTGTATGAGCCAAAATGTGTTCCCACTTGACCCCCACAGTTCATTGTTTAGATGTTACTTCAGGTGCTTCTTTTAAAAAATCAATCCTTTATGATTAATTTGAGAAAGCATTGAGGTTAATTAGGAGGGGATACTGGGTCTACACTTTTGATCTTAGTCCAGTGGTTTAAAAAAACCCCAATTTAACAAAAAATGAAACTTAATTGGTATCAATATTCCTCAGCAGGAAGGTGTATGGTGAATTAAAGATAAAAGTTCTTAGATATAGACCCAATCTTCGTTTTAAGCATAGCTAATTTCTGTGTCCCAATCGCAGGTTATGAGTGATGCTTCTGTAACACATTATAAACTTTTTGTCAAATGTTTTGGGTGGAGCTTTATTACTGTTTTCCCTGGGGATTTTTGAGATATTAAATCACTACCATGGGGCTGGAAACCAGGGCCAGTATCTAGTTCAGTCCCCAGCTTCCACTGGAAATTTGTCCAGATCACTTACTTTATTTTATGTCTCCAGCAAAGTTTGTTGGTTGACAGTGATTTATGAAGATAACGTTTCCTACATGATAAAATTCTGAAAAGACCAGATATTGAAGTGATGTCAAAGTTACCTAAAGTGTAAGCTGAAACAATTAATTTAAGGCCTAATGCTGTAATGCTCACATTGATTAAATTTTTACTACTGCTTACATTAAAGAGCTCCTTGATTTTGTGCATAGGTGATTATTATTAAAAGACTGCCTTTAAAATATCTTCTCTATACACATTAGATCAATAACCTGTCCGAGAAGCAAGGAGCTGTGGAAATGAGTTGTAGAGGGAATTGTGAAGATAAATTATATGGAATAATTAAATTAAAAAGCACTGTGGGTGTTTGACAGGGAGGAGACATTTTTTGTGAATACCTCGTCAACATTTTATTGCATTTTTTTCATCTTTAAAAGATACTGAAAAATTCAAATTAGGCCTTTCTGTTACTGTTTCTTGGTACCTTTCTTAAGAAAATCTAGTCTCAAGGGAAGGACTCGTTTATGATTCTATGCTGTATGCAGGACTGCTCAGAAAAGACCAGAAAAAACATCAGCAAAGATGTGAGAAAGACACTGGTACATGCACTCTCCTGGTGCAAAAGAAGCAGAAAATAATTGCCAAGAACTTAAAAAGAAACTGTAGTAGATGGCACAGGTTAGAGAAAAAGAGCAGGTCCAGAGATGGAGAGAGAAGGCTGGAGCCAAATTCTATGAACAGCCACAGGTCTGTGCTCTCCACCCAGCAGCTCCCAGCGTGGGGAGCCAGACCTGACCCTGACACCTTAATAATCCAACGTGACAACTCTTTAAGTTATTGATTTGATGGAAAATGGAACAGTTACAAATTTTTAAAAGTCAAATTATTCTGTGGATTAGAAATCCCCACCTTCTAAAATACATGCCTTTTAGAAGAGACTTCAGAATGTTAAAGAAATGCTTCTAGAAGTATAGGTTGGTGTGGTTGTAATTGTATTATTTTGCTACTTAATGACCTAGAACTCAGGACACAGTGCATGTCTCAGTTTACTTTCCTGAGATGGCAATTGATAATATAAATTAACATGCTATATGCTTTTTATTTATTCATGGGAAGCCAAAAGTGATGAAATTACACGATCTGAGTTCCATAGGCACAAGAGTCATATTTATTTAGTATGCCCTATTTACAATGTTTTTTTAAAAGCTGTAATCCACATGAGTGCCGTCATATTAGGATACAAGAAATTTTTCACATTGTTTCCTGTTTTGAAGTTCTGTATTCGGGAATAAAATGCTGTATTAAAGATGTGTACTGTGAATAATGTGTGTGGTCATTCATATTTCCCATTATTTTTATAATACAAATTAATTTATTATAGAGCAATGGAAAATGCAATAATTTGACATATTCTGTATTTAAATATGCGTGCTTTGTACCTAGTATATATTTATAGACAATATGTTTGCACAAATGTATCTAGTAAGTGAGAGGGCTTTATTAATCTTGGAATTACTGTGCAGTAAAAGCATTATTTCTTTAGCTTCTCTATTGTTTAATAGAAATGACAAGTAGATCAGACATTTGGAGATGAATGAAGCAGCCCCCAGAACAGTTCCCTTGGAAAAAACTCAATAAACATCTACAGTTGTAAATCTAACCACTTTTCTTGGCAAAACAACATTGAAGAACTGTTAGAGAATTATAAAATATGGTAAAGTGGCCTTTTTTAGCATCGAACAAGAATTTTACGCTGTTCTGTTAAAGAAAGATGGCTAATCACAAATCAGTTTCCCCTTTGCACTTTTCAACTTAGTTTGTAGAAATGCCATACTTGTAACACTGGTTACTTCTACCACTAAACATTTTATCATAAATCACATGACATTTTATCCAGAGTCTGATAAACCCAGTAAGGACCGGCTGCAGTAGTGTAAGATCCTACATTTAACAATGCAGTTAGCTGGGATTACTGATAGGAAATAAAGCTGAGCAGAAAGGTATTGTAGGCTTGTATTAGGGGGTGTATTATTTCCAGAAGATAAGGTGCACTATATGTGCTCCTAATATAGTCTTCCATCAATGCCCAGTCTGCTAAAACTGAATGGAAGTGACTGATCTACAATTTGCATTCTCTTTTCAGTCCATCAACAGAACATTATTAAAACCATTGAGCCAAAACCCATTAGAACAGCACTCACGTATGAAACAATGCACAGGTCTGCTTGTTCCCATTTTTATGCACTGCTATAGGACTATAAATATTCATCGTAATGTAACTGAAAATTATTGAAGTGAGAAAAAAGAGAAACAGGGAAGCCATTTGCTTCAATTCATAAACAGCATCTGTTGGGAAGTTATTCATAGATTGCTTCAGGGCCTGCTGAGCAGTAAGCCCATGGAAAAGGATGCCATTGCAAGCAAATTGGCCAAAACTGCAATGGAGATGCTATTAAACATGATTCACTGACAGCCAGGGAGAACGATCAGGCACTGGGTTGTTTTATGTCTTCTTTTATCACTGGGACACAGAAGCAGCCTCCAGCCAAAGTCTCACACAGTTCAAATTAGAAGAGCAACCTTCTAAGTATATTAAAGCCTAACTAGTGGCAAGAGAAAGTTGCATGAAGTGATATTATACTGAAAACAGTTGTTTATTTGTCCCTACCTGAGGCACGTGTAAAATCTCCTTGTGAATCAGGGTGGCTATAACCTTTCCTACTGTATATTTTTGGCCAAAAGGTGTTCAAATATCTTCTTGTAAAAAGGCGAAAATGCAGCCTAATGGATAAATGAAAAGTAATTAATGACTTAATAAGCATCCTTTAGCTTCTCGTTAAATTTCAAAATACATTTTGGCTGAAAAGTGACATGATGCCAAAGAAAAGTGTATCTGTGCAAATGCACAGAAGAGAGTAAGTACAAACATTCTCAAGTATAGTCCATTCTTGAGAATAAAACACTCAGATGCCAAATTTTGTTTGCTGATTTACAGAGCAGAGATGGAGTCAGGTGAAACTGTTCAGCAGTTCTGAATTCAATGCAAATGGTGCTGAGTTTTCAGCTAATGATCTGGCCTACATTTTTTTGCCACTTGTGGGATTTATCACATCATGAGGAATTTGAAAAATGCACTTGCAGTCAATATGTGGACAAATAATTTTCCCAGCCCCATTCGTCCTCTTATTGCAAAATATTTATACTTTTAATTAACTTCAGCAATTCATTGACTCTACGTAACTGAAAGCGCAGTCCCCTTTGTAACCAGGATGCTACATTGGCCCACAGCTCACAAGATGAATTGTTTTCTTATGTATTTGCTATATTCTCCTGTATTGCAACTGAGGCAAACAGCAAGAGATATGAAGCTATTTGAATTATCTTTATTTTGCTTGTCTATACCTGTTACTTTTTACTACGTTTAAATATCCCCATAAATTGTTTTCTCTTTTCACAAAAATCTGGGGAAAGAGATGTTCTTCATCTGCCTGACCTGCATGAGGTGGGAGACTTTCAGGTTACTGGTAGGCTCTAAATCAAGTCCATAAAAATGCCTGAATTTGCAAGCAAACAATGACATTTTCTGCTACACAAACATTAATCATTGCTCATTTGGTATTTACTTTTTGTTGTTGAAGTACAAACTTGCCTGTGACTCAAGTGAGTGAAGGCCTTTTGCACATAACAAATACTATTTTGTTGCGTGCATTTTTCGAGGGATATTTGTGACTAGCAAATACATTTCCACAAATTAGGACTGTTTCATGCTAAGGGAAAAAAAGATAATTTATTCACCAACTACCCTGGAATGTGATAACTAGCGGGCATCAGTTACATCTATTCATTAGACTCCCTCTCAGGAAAGTTAAGTTAGCTTTAAATTATTCATTTAAAGGTTGACACGCTCTCCAGGAACAGTAGGAGATGTGGTGGGTGTGATACATTTAAGGGGTAACAAATGCTCAAGCACAGAGAAACCTCCACTCAACCTTTAAATGGAAGAAAAAACATTTTAAGAAGTTTTATCAAAATTTTCTGTATATTCACTTTTGCCATAATATGGCCCTTTGATAGTCATTTGCATGCAACTGTTAGAACAATTGAGATTTTACCAATAGGAAATGTGACTGAGAAAATATTTGTTGTCAATAAATTACATATCTGAACACCTAGAAGATGTGACACACAGCACTGTCCTATTCAAGACGAAGAACTATACCACATGATTAACAACACATAATTAAATAACATACCCTGAAAGTTACAGATCAGGCAAAACTACTCAAATACGTGTGATATTATCAAGACCTAGTGAGGCTAAATGAGAAAATCAATGTTTGACAAGCAAAACCAAATCTTAACTTCATAGATTAATTATTCTTTGCATATAACTTGCTTGCCCTTTCATCTCTCCACACCCAAATTGTGTCATCCTGTTAATTCCTTGGACACTGATTTTAAACACGTGAGGATGTGGCCTGGCAGCTCCATCTGGAATTTAAGTATGGGTTTTCTAGTTCAGGGGCATCCTGGCCAGTTTGGGATTCACAGGTAGGCTGCCAGAACAGCCTTCAGCCTGGTTCTGCCACACTGAGTAAATTTGTTACTGTCCCTTCTCTGTCAAGTCAAGTAATAAAATTTAGGGCTCAAGTTCTTGCAGATTTAGGTTGCATATTCTCCAAGGAACTACATTCCGGGGTGTACTTATGCCTGTCCTCTTACACTTCCAGCACAAAACAGCAGAAGGCATTTGAACAAAACACTTGTACAGACCTCTCTTTTCATAACCTCCCTACTCCCCGAGTGAAGCTTCAGGGACAGTTCAACTGGAATTGGCATAAATTTAAGACATATTAAAGTCATTTTAAGCATGATCAAAAAAACCCCCATTCTTGTTTATGGAAGAAGATAATTAATTTTTCAAAAATGCTACTGCATATATTAGAGCTGTTAGGAATAGCTCTAATTTGTGCTGAGACCATTTATGGAGATTTCCATTCCTTTATTTATTCCTTTATTAAATAAGGGAGATGCCATAGCAACCCCTGTCACACACTTCCATTCATGTATTGATTCTGCATTATTCAATCTATGTAGGTTTTATTGTGGCCATCGTCTCACATTATGCTGTAGGCTCTCCAAATCAAAACCATTCATTGTAATCCTCCTCCATTTCAGGGCTCTGAATAACTTGCGACAGAAAAACAACCACTCTGAGGACCTGGCTTGGGTCTAAGAAGACTTTACCTATGAAGATTTTCCCCAAATCTTTTCCTCTCAACTCCAATTTTGTATTATCTCCACTTAAAATACCAACGAGCCCAAAGCTCAGTCATTCATCTGAATGAACCAAATTTATAGTGAAAGGAAAATGAAACCGATACGCCAGTCAGCTTTGAAACAGTCTTGCTTTGGCACATTTCCAGCAAAACTCTATGCTTCTTATAGGAGGCTAGTCTTTTAAACAGAAATTATATTTATAAAACCTATGTTTCTCAGTATAATTGCAACTTTTTACCATTACAAACATTTTCAGCCATTCATCAAAATGGGTTTAGTCCCTTATGCGATACAGTTCGTACCCTAAAATGATAAAAATGGGATCATCTCAGCTTTCTTGTTAAGGCCACAAGTGACTACTGTGACAATATTTTTTCCTCCTGAACATCAAGAAGAACCTATACAATAGTTCATCAAATCACTTAAGCACACGATGCCATAGCATCATTCATGGGTAGCTGTGAGCCTAAAACACAGGAGTGGTTCAGTACCTACGTACTCATGGAGCATGGCCTGGAAGTGTCCCACCTAACGGAGATATCTAACCAGCACATAAATTACGTGTGTAGCTGTTCTTAGCCTATTGTGCAACTTTCTGTGCCTTCCTGGAAGGAAACTGGAGTTCAGTTATATATCCAAGTTTATTTCTACAAGACCTGTCTGTGCTCTATGGAGATGGGAGCTCACTCCTTGTGTATGCCAAGGCATTCCTGACGCCCTGCAACCACATTAGCCAGGCTCCGAGCCTGCTTTAGGAAAAGTAAAGTGAATTAGCCCAGACTTGGATATGGATTAGTGTAATCCCAGGACTGCGAGTCAGAGAAGACACCTCCCACAGCCGGGAATATGGGCACAGCAAACTCTCAGGTAGACAGGCCCTTAAAAGGCACGCAACTGTCCAGCACTGAGAAACTCTAGAAGATGCCTGGGAAATTTTCCTTTGAGTTATTTACCTCCCCTAGGAACTAACACTTTTTTTGCCTGTTAAGGCTTTGTTGCAAAAGAGAAGAGCTGTTCACCCACAATGTGAAAGAAAGTTGGATAAAGACTTTTAATGGCATATGGCATGTCCATCTGTTAAGGATATGGCACGTCACACATCTGTTTTCTGGCACTGGCCTGGGAGCAAAGCTGCTCCGAGCTGCTATCAACACTATCAGCTCCCTAAATAACAAGCGATGGCTTTCCCGGGAAGGGAGAATCGAGTAGTGAGCTCAAATCAGCATCCTGAGCCACACCAGCATGAATCATACAAGTGCTTGTGCCTTGTGCACGCAAATTTGATGGGGTGTCAGCAAACAGCAATGAGAGCAGATTTTGCCCACACAGACGTCCGCTCCTTGTACATGTAGAAAATAGAAGAAAAGAGAATGAAAGAAAAAGAGAACAATTCTGTTGTAAAAGCTTTGTTCACATCAAACTTTCTTGACAAGCCTACCCCTAACTCTTCTCACCAAACAAGCTGTAAGTAAAATCTGTGCTGACATTGTCCATACCATTTTGGTTTTCTGGTCATGCTCCGAACCTTAACAGATCTGAATTTTAAAATCCCAGTCCTGGGACTGCATTGTGAGATGCCTCAGCAGGCAGCTTTATCCATAGTTTTACTGAAAACTCAGAAACCCAAAGGTTCCTTTCCTTATTATTCATTATCCTTCCTGGAAGGAGACTCGAAAAGCACAGGTCCAGGCAGTGATTAATTCTTAGGAAAAACCCACTGATGCAACACCCAAAATTCACTAATCTCAACAGTTTTCTCCTTTGGAGGCAACTCTTTCTCATGTGTGACGTCAGATGAGGAAAACTATGGAACCAGAAATCTTCCCATCAAAAATTATTTGCCAAGTTTAGAGGCTCTTTAGGATAATAGTTTTACTCATCTAATTCTATTTCTAGTCCAAACAATTATGTAAATAGGAAGAAAAGTGAGTTTCACATAGGCTGTTTGAAATACTGTTCACTCACCAAAAAATCTAATCAATATCCCTGGGGTAGTTCAGAGAGTGAGCATATAATCATAAAATACAGGAACAGAGTGTGTTAGCAGGGACAGAAAAAAATCAGAACAAATGACATGGCTTCAGCATGTAGCCCAGGAAACAAAAATATTTCGTTCAGCTGGCATTTTTCAAAGTGATATATGTCAATACTGTTGTTCCCTTGTAGGTTAACTAAATCTATCAAAAATGGATTCAGACTAAGACTTGGTAAAACAGTCTCTTTTTTTCAGCTTTCTTTCTTGAGAAGTTCAATTTCTATTATAGGAGGGCAGCAGTTAAAGAGTCACATATCTCTAGCCTGCTGTTCTCTGCCTGTGTTTTATTTTTATAAATTTGTGCCGTAGTATAATCAGAGCCTTCAGCACTGAAAACATGCAGTCCCTTTTGTTAACACTTTAAAATTTGAAAACTCAGCAGCAGGAGGTTAAATCAAAAATTGCTTGGCCTTATTCTCTCATTCAGTGGAGGAAAATATAATAATAAAAAGAAGCTTTTTGTTAGTCAGAGAAAGCAAGCTCTTTAGGCACTGCAAACAGAACCAGTACAAGGGATTTTTAAACAATGGGCTGACAATTGCTGATCCTGAAAGGTGAAAAATGGCATGAGTCTGAACATAAAGGATTCAACTGCTTCTTCACTTCCGCTTGCAAAGAGAACACAGAGCATCATGCACCTTTCTAGCACTGTTATTATACATAAAGATGAAATGGAACATCATATGCCTTTCTATTACTATTATTTTGCATAGTTAAAGCTGAACGTACAGCACAAGTCAGAGACTGTACAGAAGATATGAGTGGAGGGTTTCCCAAGGAATATGGATCATAGTGTTTTCACTCCTGCATGTGGAAATCTGTGTTTGCAGAAAGATTATTCATGCAGTCTGAAAGACTGTATGAAAGACTATTCATACAGTCCATCCATGTGATAGGCGAGGATGAATACATTGTACATTAATAGTGCTGATATTCCGCAAGTCTGTGAGTCCTCATGATCTGCGTAAGAAAAGGATATTTTGAATATTAAATAATAGTCACAATACAATGTATTCCAGAGAACACTGTATCTGTCCCAACAAATTTCCTCATTCACTTAGCTAGAACTCAAGGATACTCAACTTTTTCATGGGGGGATAAAATACTTTATAGATGGATTGGACTCTCCCTGTTTCACATTGTGCCAATTCACTGTCATCCCTTTGTTCTCTAAGAACACTAAGTGCAATCTGTAGCTTCAGTGAGCTTTTTGTATAACTAAAGTAATTTAAAAAAAAAAAAAAAGCAGTAGAGGAAAGAGACTGTGAAGGACAGAGCGGTACTAGCCTTTACAGCCAAGAGCAGTTGCAGCTGCCCAGCTCTGTGGCACCCCCAAACTCTCCGTTGGCTCCAACACCCAGCAAGTGACTGGGTAAGGCTCCAGGCAAAAAGCCACCACTATCTTTGTGCTGTCATGCTAACAAATCCAAGGCTTGTTAGTTTAATGCTGCCTTTGGTGTGCCTCCACTCCATAACATTCACAGCAGCAACTGCAGCGTAGATTTACCCAGGGAGAGGCCAACAGATGTGGTGAGTTGTGCTCACAGCTAGAAGTGCAAAGTGTTTGATCAGCTGCATGTAGATAATTAGTTCTATAATTTAAAAAGTTTCTGTTATTCCTTAACATCCATGCTAAGCTGCAACTAGAGAAATGCTTCTCTGAACACCGTCAGAGGAAATTTCCATTCACGAGAACTTTATTTTTAATTCAAGGAAGAACTGAAAACAAAAGAACGCTCAGAAGACTCACAAGCCAACCTTAGATTATTTCTGTAAACCTTAATTTAAAAAATCCCAGTAGATTGATTCCCAAATGTTCAAATGATCCAGTAAGAAGTAAAGTGACAAACGTTAAGCTAGGTGATCGTCCAAAACAATTATCTACATCTTTTTGTTGGAAAATTATTTAGAGCACAACAACTCTGAACTTTGACAGTAGTGAGCATGAGGATGCAATATTGCTTGATTAAAGGAACGGAAATCACACTTGCCTAATTTTTGCATACCACAGTGCATTTTAAGGATTAATACTAGCCAGCTCTGTTCACCGGTCAGCTGCTAGCAGACTACAGCTACTTTCTACTTTTCTATGTGCAACCAAATATTACTGTATGGAGGATAACTTGCTCACAGCTCCTTTACACCAGGTCAGTGAGAATTTCCTGCATAGGTAAAAAAGAGTACCCACTACAAGTCAAAATGTGGTTCCAGTTGGAAAAGAACATATAAGAACACCACTTTTTCTGTGTCCTATGTCCTTTTCATACACTGGTTGCCTTATCCTGCTGACTGTTATGACAGAAATTATTTTGATTGTTCCCAGCTCCTGAGAAACAGATCAGAGGTAAGAGTGGAATGGAAGTTACCTCCTTTGCACTATCATCATATAATCTGTTTAATAAGTTTTAGTCTTCTGCAGGCACATGAAAGGAACTGAAGTTATTGAGGTGTTAATGTGGGCCTAATTTGGCACAGAGCCTTCATCTTTATCGTCAAATGTGTGTGATAGAAAGTTTGCACCTTGACTTCCAGAGTACAGGCTGGAAAAGGGAACAGAATATATTTCTAATCATAAACTTAGGGTTTATGTTGGATTCTTGAATGACAAACACAAAACTTTATAAATATCATATTTATGGCCATTCATTGGAACAGAACAGCAATGTTAAAAGCTTACATTTCTGATATTATATTTTTCTAAGCCCTGCATAGCTTTGCTTTCAAAAGCTTGAAAATGTTTGAATGAGACTTCTGGTATTTCTCTACATCCTATTGGTGACAGCAGTACTGTCTTTTTTTTTTCTTTTTTTTCTGAGCTTTTAATTCAAAGAAACAACTGATTAAAGCACTGCCCAGTGTAGTGTATCTGACATTTAATCAACATTTACCCATTGTACTGGATCTCAATACCAACAGGAAGATAAGGACTTTAGCTATTTTCAATTCGTGCATATCTATGCATGGCTTTAAAAAAGAGGCACTACTGAATTTCTTCTGAATTGCACCATTTCGTGTCCAGCATAAAGCATGGTGATATGAATCTGCTACTTTTGTGCATTTATGGGAAAGAGTTAACTTAAAAAAAAAGTCAGATTATCATCCCATTTATATAAATGAGAATGTTGTTATTCAAGACAACAGCAACCAAGCGTTATATAGCAGAGTTCACACTACAGATGAGAAATGGCAAGGAAGGACTCCTGGGTTATATCCTTACACGCACGCCCTCTCTCTAGTTTTATGAATGTACCTGGTCATTGCCAAAAGGAAGGTTTGCTCAAATATCAAGGGGCTAGATTTGATCAATCATCATTGCTGCTATTCTTTCAGTCATTATTCTTACTTTAGATAGAAGGACCCTAAGGCCAAAGGAATTATAACACCTCTTTGATGTCAGTGAAACTCCTTACTACAGGGAAGTCTGTAGGTTTTGGTCCAATTTAAGGTATGAACCAGACTATGGACACCAACAGGACAGTAGCAGTATCCTTCAGTTTTGGAGAGAGTGGTGTCTGCAAATACGTAAAGACTTTGAGTTTCTTGTAAAAATTACTTTGGAAATCAAGGGGAGAAAAAAATTATGGGATGATTTCCTCTCCATCAGGGAAAGGATACTCTGTGGAGCATGTGATTGCTTTACACTGCCAAATAACCCACAGATACACTTAAGAAGCAGGGGGATTAAGCGTGCTGTTTGTTTTGCATTACTTGATAGATTACCGATGATAAGGACCTTGAGATTTAGATTTGGAATGCTTACTTTAAAAGTTTCCTTTGTATATACAGTGTCCTACGTGTATAGAGCAAAAAATACATTCAACCTCTGTACCCTGGTTTAATAATGTAGAACGTTCCTGTTAGTTCTGTATCAATTTCTTGTAATTAGGACATTAGATATCTTTGTTACAGAAATATAATAAATGAACTTCTACCTTCAAAGTACCCTTATACAGTGCAGATTTTTGGTGTAAGGGAGATGCATTGAAGTGGCTGCTGTGCCAGTGATGCTCCTGCATCGTGCTATGCTGTGCCCACTACAGAGAGTTATTACCCCAGATTTCTTTCCCATTCTTCCAGAAGGTACTATTACAGGCTATGAGGAAAGGGAGAATCCAAAATAACCCAAGGAAAATTACTTCCAGAGTAAATCCACTTTTTTTTTTTTTTACTGAATATTTAGGCAGAACAATTAGAAATAGCAAATCCTTTTCTTACCACCATTCTTGAACTGCACTCTGGCAACTTTTTGTCTACTATATTTGGCAGTAGGCACTAGTCTTCAGCAACTGATACACAGTTAAATTCTCCTTTTTGCATCTGTACAATAGATACAAAAGTTTAATAAACATATCAAATGACAGTTTTTAAGGCCTTAACCTGTCTGCCAGCTACTAGTAGTTCTTTTAGCTAATGGTCCTGAATGCTTAGAAAGACTGTTGTTTTTAAAACATTAATGACATCCCAAGGCTACTGCAGCAGCCACCCTATATATTACTATAAATGTTTCAAGGAACCTAAGCACAGTCAAGCCCTCGTAAAGCCAAATAGATTTACTTCATTTAAACTTAAATATATGCTTAGAGCTATGTATACATTTAAGTGTTCTGCTGAATGGCATTTTTCTTCAAAGAACAGCCCCGTTAATTTCAATAAGACTATTTATATGATCATGTTCTTCCAGTCTTAAAGTATAAATTTACAATCCATTAATCGCAAGGCCAAACCTATGAAATACCATTATAATGAACTTATTTAATAAAGTTCATCTTTACTCAGTTCTAAGCCTGATAATATATCTGGAAGGAATCTCAAGAACGTACGATCACAATGCTTAAAGGGCACTGACTATGGAATTTTAGAATCTGCATCCATAAATTGGATTTTATCCCCTTTTATTTGCCAGTGTATCTAAAGGAGGTCTCGATGCCATTTCAAATATGGTTTTGCATCCAAACAAAGGTACTTTGGAGCAACACATCACTGTTTGCTGCCACTAAAACAATGGAAGGAAACAGTCTAGAAATGCAGAAGCACTTTTCAGCCTTTTTATAAAACATAAGGCAAGTTGTGTATCAAACCTCCCTCTGAATTATGCTTAAAAATCAATTTTATGAATATTAATCAGGCTGTACAATACCTTTACACCTTTTGCTTAAACAAAGGCTTTCAGGTTTCCTGTGAGTAATGGCATCTGTTTATTCTCAGTCTGTGCAGCAAGATCCTTTGAAAGGGCATTGCCATTGCCAGGTGGCCATTTTGGGAAGGGGAACATTGCTCCTGTCCAAGAAAGAGGTTTCAGGGAATAGAGCATGTGGCGATCGAGAAGGAGCTGTGCACAGCAGAGCACCAGGAGCCTGCAGCACACACAGAAACCAAGATTGCTGGGAGCAGCCAGCGGGGCCTCGGGAGTTATAGCAGGGGCTTATGAGGGACCAGAAGGGAAGAGGCAGCATCTGCTGCTGCTCAGAGAGTCACTTAGCTGGTTTGCCTGGATGCAAAGACTCACCAAAGATATGGTAGAAGCAGGAGTGAGGAGTTTTTAATAATATTTTGTATGGAGTAGTCACCTTCAGATTTATTTATGCACCAAGCTAACACATGTTCTGAAATGAAAGAGAAAAAAAAATATGTACGTGAAGTTTCAGTTCAGAGCCTGTATGACATATATTGTACAAAAGCCTAAGGGATACATTAACAGAGTGGGGGAGAGAGGGGAAGGTATACAGAGACTCTCATCCCTGGGGATCCTGTGCATCCACTGGAGAAGGGGTGGGTTCCCCTGCAGCATAACTCAGAGCAGACCTGAAATGCAACATACACTCAACATGCTGCTTTTTCTGTTATACAAAAAATGAAGGAAACTACAAGGTGAAGCCAATGAGAAATTCACTTTTTGTTTTGGACTTTGGGCTGAAAAAATGCATCTCATCCTTTCCCCTTACTTTCCTTGATTAGAAAAGGGAAAATATTATTTTTCCCTTTCAGTGAAAGAATTCCTCATTTCCTATTTTGTGACCCAGCCTTCAGTGGCTATTGCTAATAGCAGTGAGATTTGGACAGACAGCTGGAAGACTTGGAGGATACCAGCTGACTCTTGAAAACTAGAGAGAGAGCAAGAGGGAGAGGAGACAGATGGGTGTGGGATGGAGGCATAACCTCCTTAAGCAGCACAGATGCTCCAGAAGAGAATGTGTGTTTGCAGCCTTACACCCAGTTGTGGGGAGTCAGATGAGGCATGAGCCAATAATATTTGTGGTAGGACTGGAAGGAGTAATCATGGATATGGGGATCTAAGCCTCTTAAATTCTTTTGGTGGTCCTTTGCTAAATTCTGCTCTCACTGCTGTGAGGTTACTTTGCAGTGTAATTCTGGATTTACAGTGAGGCAACAGACCCCAAACCATCTGTATATTGAGATGACATTGCCTGTGAGTGATTTGATATTTCCAGAGGGATTTGGGCGCTTAATTTGTTTGAAAATCTAGGTACTGGCATTCTAGGAAGTTCTGCCATTGATTTCCAGGGTGCAAAGATTTCATCTATGGCTTCACAAATATTGTTGTAAAACAGAATTGTTCTTCTGTGTCTGGGAAAACCAAACTGCATTCTTGATCTATATCTAAATAATAGAAACACCTGTTAAATTTATTATTAAGAATGTTAATTGTTAAGTTGTTAATCCTTTTTGAATAATATATTATTTACTCTTGAATATAACCTCTAGTGAGATTAAAAGAAATAAATACGTGATGGTTAAATAGCTAGAACATTGGCAGATTTTCATATACCTTTCTCATACTAAAAGCAATATTGCTACTCATCCTCTCAAGTTTAGTAAGTTAAAAGGTAGAATGGAGCGAAGAGAGGAAGTTGTTAGGTCAAAATATTACATAAAGTAGCCAAGCACAGAAAAGAACAGAAAAAGCAGTCACTTAAGAAGAGTCAGAACAAGGAACAAAAGCCCAATAATTTACAAGCCTGCTTCTAAAAACAGAGAGTGCAAAATGTTTTCATTGCACTTTAGGCAACATTCCCTACTTTTCATTGAAAAACAAAGAAAAGAAAAGAATAGTTTGTTATTGCATCTATCAGCAGTGCTTGCAATATGCATCTATGTGACCTGGCACCGGGAGAGGGAGAAATGAATTAAAGCATTGGTGGAAAAGGAGGGGTAGGAATATCTGAGTGGGTATTGCACTTTGCTGGAAGCAATGAGCTGTTCATATTGCATTTTGGTTTTGTAGATTGAAATAATTGGCAGGGTGCTCAGAGCAGGTGGATGGTAATTTCTAGTCTAGTCTATTCTGGTCTAGATCAAAACTAATAAATAAAGTAGAAAATGCACTCAGCCTCTAGGTCCTTAGATTGCCTGTGGTTTTATTACTTATGTACTACCTGCAGCCTCAACTATTTGCTTAGTTTTGGTGTGTAATGAATTGCTGTTTTCATTTATGGTTGTAAGCATGACAGAAAACATTACATGATGCCTTATAAGAAGAAACCTTTTTTAATTTCACCCTGCTTCCGTGACTATATTCAGACTATTGTGCAGCATAATCATCTCTTATTACCGCACGTTGCATTTCAGAACTGGCAAAGCAGAAGTGCCCTTTAAATGGAAATCAAGTACTTCCCCAACTGTTTTCAACATCTGAAGCAAACCTGCTTTTTGCCTGATTTTCCTTCTCAAGATCTGCCCCTCTTGCTATGAGTATTGCTCAGTTGAACAGCTCTATCATTAGACTTTACAGAATGGCGTGCAAGAGCATCCGGGCAGGACTTAGCACCGCGTGCCTCCGAGACAAGGAGTGAAAAATGTCACCGGCTGGATCCCAGACTGCTGACAAAGCAGGCGGCGGCTGGGGGAGGCAAACAGAAGCAACTCAGTAAATGATACACAATCCCTGAAGTGCTGTATTCTGAAGTTAGAAAGAAAGGAAAAAGCAATCAGGAAATGCGTTTTGACATGGTTGCTAACACTATTCCAACTCATCATGAAAAAGGGAAAACCCCTCATTTAATATATAGCAGTGAAGTGTCATCCCTGTTTGGCTGTCAGAAAAAGTCTATTAATAATACTTTCTACTAAATAGCTTATCTAAATTGCTCTTGCTGCTTTTTAAAGCTGACTTTATTGGCCCCATTAAAAAGACTGCCAAACTGAGGTCCAGAGATGCAGCCTTTCTAAGACTGCAGTTCCTGGTTCCTGAACAATCAACTTCACATCAAAGGTGATTACACTTTGTCTGTGCTGCAAGATGAATTTTGGATTTGGGAGCGGATTTGGGCAAACTCATCTATGGGATCGTTATGCCTTCTGACACAGTTAAATTGAAGATGTCTGCATCCACCTCAGGAAGATATGGGTTTGAAATCTGAAGGGGACTGGACTTGAGCTCACTGGTGCTCCTTCCAGCCAGACCATGGAAATGAACAAATGCTCAGACCCTGCCCAGGTCTGTCCCCATCTAGAGAGCTCCACACATGGACACAAAAAATATTCCATCAGGAGGCAAAAAAGAGCCCTTTTCATTAGATTCACCCTATATAAAACACATCTTCTGTGCCCTTCAAAGGTACAGAATTTCTTGGGCAGAATAGTGACCAGGGAAGCTGACGTTTCCATTAGATGGAGAAATAGCACATTATGATGCTCTTGTCTAGTCTACAGGTCCTGAATTTCCTCTCTTTAAATGGCCATATAAATCTAGTGCCAAAAGCAGGCAGTTTGTCAATGAATGAATAACCACCTGAGCAGTGCACCATGTCACCATCCTTTGGCAGTTATTATACCTGAGAAGTGTTTTTCGGAAGGAACTGGCAAATATATGTAGGCTGAAGCTTTCAAAAGAAACTAAGAGAAGCCTCACTCCTTCATTTCTAAATTAACAAACTAATGTTCCAAGATGGCTTTTTCAAAGGTTAAAGATTTCCCATCAATCCTTTCTATTGTAACTCTACATTAAATCATGCATGCCAAAATGTTGCTCTGAATTCCTAGTACACATTGTTGCTTCTTGCTCACCAAAACCTCTTATGTACAAGCCCAGCCAAAACAGCACAATATTGTAGTCTACTTACATGATCCAAAAATCATTGCCATGTGACTGCTCTGAAGTAAGTTTTCGTGCCATTTAAAATGCTAAAACCTAAAAAAGAAAAAAAAGAAACAGTTTGATCTTTCATTTTATACACTTCACATCTTCACAGATCACATGAGAGAAGACAACTTTTCCCACCACAGAAGGTCATAATCTCCTCTCTGGAAAACAAAACAAAACAGAAAAAAACAAAACAAAAAGTCCAGAAACTATTTTTATTTCTAAATAAGCTTGAATCACAAATGTAACTTTCAGGCCACAGCTGTTTTACTCAAGTTGGAATTCCAGGTAACCTAGCAGGAAAAAAAGAAAATTGATATTTTTTTTAAGCTTGACCTTCTGGGTCATAAATTTAAACTATACGTCAGAGAGTTGGCACTAAAAAATATTTTTGAAGGCTGAAAGATTTGGCAAAAGCTGAACATGAAATGTGTGCATTTGGGAGATTTAGAGAGTTAAGAGGTTTTTAACCCAGTCAGCATCAAGCACCTAATTTTGGTGTCGTGAGCTAACTACAGAGAAAGGTCAGGCTTCCAGATTTTGGGGCTCTGAGTAATGTTTTGCTGAGATGCCCAAGGCAGCCTCAGGGGGGTGGTGTGAACGACCCTTTACTACATAGCACAGAAGCAGCGTTTTGTGATGGAACTGGAGGAAATCTTGGCACAAACTGTTTTGCACCCGTTGTTCTGAGGTTTTAAAGAATTCTGACACCAGCAGGTTGGTTCTCAGCAGCACAGCCATCAGTGCCACACTTCCCAGGGTTAATGGCACCAGCTGTACTTGCAAGCATTTCTAGGAGCCGCAGTTTTTACTGTGCTCACCCCAGTGGCAATCTGTGTGGTCTGTCGTACATCACACACGCAGGGTAAATGCAGCAAAGTGGTAAGACAGCCACCAGCTTCAGTCCTGATGGAGACACATACGCAGACCCTTCCCGCCTGTATATACAAACACGAACTCGCACTGCATTGTTAAAGAGAATTTACAATATAGCAGTAGATGCCAGGGAGGCTGGGCATTGAATCCAGTACTCTTTAAAGACTTGGAACTTCAGCAAAATATATTTGAAAACAGTATCAGCTTAATTTCCCTTTCTGCCCCATGCAAAAAATCCGTAAAGTGTCAGATTTTTTTATTGTGTTTAGCTTAATTGCTTAATTTGATTGATGTAGATGACTGAACAATGGCTAAGGCAATGAAAACCAGGCCATTATCTTTATTTGTTAGCATGTTTTTATATATTTGGTTTTGATTTTACTCAGGTTCTTACACTAGAGGACATTTTTCAAAAGCAAACAATTTTTACTAACAAAAGACTTGTCATCAGAAATTTCACTCCCCAAAGGTAAAGAGGAACTGACTTAAGCAGCTAAATATTACAGGACTCTAGGTGAAATCACAAGCAAGAGACCGACTGCAAAATGAGCAATGTGTTGGAGAGTGCTATTCCTCCTGGTCCCATCAGCTGAGAAGCCACTGCTCTCATTTTGGTTTGACACTTTTTCCAGCATGTCAAATAGCAAATTAATACTTTATTTGTTGAGCTGTTCCTCGGTGGCTACATTTTACTGAACTACAAGACTCACTTTGTAAAGCAGTTGTTCTTTTGGTAATTGTGCTGTGCTTCATTTAGGAAAAATATAGAGTACAGTGAATTATGCCTAACGGGCATTTGGCTCTCACATTTTGATTGTGCCATTAAAAAAATGCGGAAAGATTGTTACTCAGAAAGAAGGTGTTGATAAACATTACAATAGAAGAGTTAGAAGCAGTGTGGGGAAAGGGACATTCACACAAATTGGCTTGATTATTGATTGAAGAAAAATGCTTTTGTCCTAGGAATATTAGTATCGTAGGATGATAGTTCTAAAGTAAATGCATGTTCTTTCCTGTTCACTGTGGCATTGCTTTAATTTCACAACTCAGTAGCCCAGGCACCACCTGAGTTCCTAAAGAATTGAATAATTGATCCATAATTAATGGATGCACAAAGCAGGAAAACAGTAGCAAATACTAGTTAATACCACAGTCAACTACAGGGAATGAGGCTGTGTACCTGTGTAACTTTGTGAAATTGTTTTATGAACTTTTATTAGATCTAAATGGCCACATGCTGAAAGACACTTTTAAGAGCAAAAGTCATTTGAGAAAATGTTGTGTACACATGCCAAATTAGTTTCTATGAAGAATAACCTAAGAAGTTCGGTAAATGCACAGAGTTGTGTGCCTGATGATTCAAATTCACTCCATGGCCACAGTAATCACGAGCTTTTCTTCGTACAGATGGAATGAACCGAAGAGTTGACACTTTCACATTGAATTACCCACAAGATAATCTAAAAGTTTATACAAAAAAGAAAATTTCAGCATACAGGCTTCCGCCCTGCCCTCATCTTTTCCCCAAAGTTTGATTTACACTGTCCTAAGAGAAGAGCCCTTGTTACTCACTCTCTGGGCATGAGATATATATATATTATTATATATATTACAAATAGCCTTCCTTGCTTCCTGGGCTTGTGGAGGAGAGGACCTCCTTACTTCCAACCAGACCACAGTGGCAGGCAAGATCCATTCAAAGGCTTCCCATATTCTGGATTTTCCCTGTCGCCATCCTAATGCCAGCATTAAGCACCCGCGTGCATATGTGCTCCATGGGTATGGGCATGTACTCTGCAATTAGCTCAAGTTTAAAAGACTCAGGTTACCATAACACCCAGCTCTCAGATATGAACAGATGGTCTTTATAAATGCACAGAAACTAGAAGGTAATCCTCTAAAGTAAGTTTATTTCTGTAAGCCTTTCAGAGGCTTATATATGAAAATGACAGAGTATTAATCCATTGATTCCATTGATCTGCTGAACAAGAGAAACAGAGCAATCTGGCTTGTCCAAGTATCTTTGGGTCTTCATGTAGCTTTCAGCAAATGAAAACGTGTATAGAAACCTGTATAGTTAGGTTATCAGTTCAGTCTACAGTCCTTGTTTTGCAACACTGGCTACTGACCTGATGGCTATCATTTGGCCTCAAGCTGGTCTCATCTCATACTTGTTTGAGCATGATTGAAATGTTCCCAAGAAGAAGAACCTCAGAGAGCTGCATGGGAATATCCCCATCCTGCAGGGCACCAAATATCTCCTGCATGATTGCTATACACTTTGGAAATCAGCCAGCAATGTGCAATCGGGGAACACGAATTAAGTTAAGAGGCATGCACTTTAGAGAACAGACCAAAAACAAGTGTCCTGTCCAGCTTTAAGCATTGTGAATCTCTGAAAGCCTCAAGCTGACAGCCGTTTGCAGAACTGCATTCTAAAATAAAGACTCCGTTTCCCATGTACAGCAGATGGAACTAAATGACAGAACATGGATAAAAATAGATGACTAAAAAATATAATATCTATTTGAAGCAAATAAATCACCATACTCGTAACCAGCCAAGGAAAGGTACTCACCCCCCATCAGGGGCTGACCGGCATGAGCAAGCCTGTCCTGAGTTCATGCTGTGTCCTCTCAGAAAAACAGAGGCAAGTTGTTAGGCACTTGCCAAGCACCTGCATAAAGAACACTCCTAAGACACCTGGTCTGTGGTCATGAGTGTTAGGATGACATACATGAAAAGCAGAGAAGTTCAGACAGGCAGTTCTTCTGTTCATGGACTGCTGATAAAGTTGGATCACATGTATGTGTAACATGAGGGCTATTTTGAAATGAGTTGGTAGGCATGTCAACTAGAACATGTTAGGACTAATGTCACTGCACTTGCCTGGGATTTAGAGTGATGCAGTTCCTAACTGTTCTGACAATTAAGTAAAGAAAAGTACCCCCACAACAGGTAAAAGCACTTTGCCTTTTCCTAGTCTAAAAGTCTACATCAAATTTTATCTCCAGGCTTCTTGAAAATTGGTGGTTTAAGGTTGGATTTTTTTGCTTCATGCTTTTTGTTGATGCTAAGATTCAACACTAGATAGAATCTAAATGCAGCCTAACTTCAGAATGGATCTGCCTCATTTAAAAGAATGTGCCAGCACTTGTCCATTCACATGAAACATAAAGATGCAAAGTAGTTAACATAAACACAAGTATCATCTACGTTATGGAGATGGATTCCTGTCAGGTGGGTGTACACTGTTTCAGTGTGGATAGCCAGATGCTCTAGTCGTTCTTTTAAAGGACCTAGAACATTTATAATGATTAATCACATTTCTAAAGCAGTAATGTATGCTACCATCTGTTTAATTAAATCTCATACTTCCAGACATATGCCAGTCAGCTCACAGGGGTCAAACATTAATTCCCCCCTTTTTACATCAGGGGACAACTGGCTTACACCATTATACTTTTTATTCAGTCCTTCTGCTTTTAGGTACCAACCACTAATAGAGAGATGACTGACAGCAAGACAGGAGACAAAACTATTTTAAAATGTAGAGATCTGACCTCACATCTTGTCTTCTCTATACTCAACAGTTTTCAAGTACCCTTACTTTGTACTTGACACAGCTACAGGTATCCTACTCTAAAGTGAACTAAAAGAACAAACTCAACAGGTTATGAAAAAACTAAACTGCTCTAGAAACATTTGCTGGCTTCTTCACATGCTTGAGTTCATATGCCCAGAGGCTTCTGTTTCATTCAGTGTAAAGAAGGATTTTGACAGGGTTGTACGTATCATCTGATCCTGTCCATTTCATGAGATTTGTCACTATGAGTTTTGGGTTGTCTTATACATGCCTAAAGCCTTTTTCACCCAGTTCCTTGTACTGATTAAGCTCTTGGTTACAAATGCTCAAAAAAAGTAGCCTTAGGAATTTTAAGGATTATAATTTCCTACTTTTATTTTGCAGAGATACTAAAGTATCTGGATTTGAAGTATTACATTTAATGTAAACTATCAAAGCATTTAATGTAAACTACCAAAGCAAGATTTATATTTCAGATTCAACTTTAAATACCACAATTCATACAGATTTTGCACTTTATTAGCATTGCTACGGTGGGTTTTTTTCTTTGTTAGTTTGTTTTAATAGAGGAGAAGACAAAATCTTCCATGATGCAGTATCTCAGGAGCATTCCTGCCCTCCGAACCGTACAAGCTGTTTGAATCCCACCTGCTGCCTTTCACAAGGACTGTGCTAACCCTATCGTCCAGCTAGAAAGAATGATCATTTGAGCTGTACTGATTCTTCTTCAAAGTGAGAAGTTCTAAAACATAACTACTTCTCCAAATAATGTTTGATTCTAGAGTACATACCAGGTTTCTTACACAGAGTAGTTGCTGCATCTGCTATATACACAAAAAAAGGAACTATTTTGATACCACGTACATGCTATCAAGATACATCCGTTTCTTACCAGACAGCACTCTCACAAATTGGCCTAGTTGCCTGAAGGAAAATTAATGCATTTACATGCATTTATTAACTTGATGGCTGGTTTACACTGGAGTGAAATTAAGCAATTTTATTACCTAGCTACGCTTGATTCAAATCTTCATATTATTCAGTGCTTGGAAGTTTTGTTAAACCTTTCTTGAATTCAAACCTTAAATTTAAACTGTTTATTGAAGGAGAATGACAACATATGATAACTTCTAGTGAGGTGCTTACTGACAAATACTTCGCTTATCTCCATTAGATGTGAGAGCCTATTTCTTTTCTTGTGTCTTTTCAATTTCTATTTGGTCACGTCAGTATTTAGGAGAATAGGCTTTCCTATAGTAGGTCTGATTCTTCTATCCAACAATGGCCAGATTCAGAAGACAAGGTAAGAAAACACTTCTGAGAAGAGTCTTGGAATAATCTGAACACTAAACTTTTCACTGGCTGTCATCATTAGGTAGTCAGTGCAGGCATTGCTTGTAACTTCTGCAACATTAATCTTGAGAAATATTCCTTCTGCACACAGAAGTGAACTATTATGTAAATCTCCTTAAAAGTATTCCTAAAAGTCACACTAAGTGAGATGTTCAGCCATCTAAAAATATCTGCAAGGCTGAACAGTTCCTCAGTCAGACCTTCACGCCCTGTTTTGCTGTCTACAATTTCTTCTCAACTTGCAGCAGCTGCACTAGCTCCATGCTGACAGGAGAATGTATTCAACATTACAGTGTGCAGGTTGAAACTCTATTTGGGACAGAACAAGGAAGATCCTAATAAGGCTTTGAAGCCTGAGGTCCTTGAGAACTTCCCGAGATGCACAGAGATGACAGCATTCTTTGTTGATGAAAGCATCAACGTTACCACAGTTTCATTCTTTTCTGTCATTTGAAATTTAACGTGACAAATTCTGGAGCCTTGGCAAGGGAATGCATTCAGCTAATCCTCACTATCAGAGGAGAGAATGCTTCATGGCAGAAGAAATCTCATATGTGCTTTGGACACTGAATGAGTAGAAGGGTTTAGAAGCTATCAGATTATACAGATTAATGGATCTGAATGCCAGAAGAGGATCCTATCAAAATGTAGTCGGATTTGGTCCCCCCACAGGTTGCAGTTTGGTTTGATTGTTTCCAAAGGGGACATCCAGTCCTGTTGGATATTTTTACAGAAACAAGCAGCTTGCATATAGATCTCATAATCATTGCTTCCTGTGCAATCTGTTTGGCAAATATCCCTTCACATAAAGGGACTTCTTTAAATAATTCCCATTATAAATATTTTAATAATAGAAAGTTATTGCAGAAAAAAACTGTCTATGATTAATTTTTCAGAGGAGTCAGTACCCACCCAAAAGTCACCAGATAAAACAAGTGTGCACAATTAATTGTTTAGTCGCAACACTTGGACTTGAAAACTGCATGTGCCAGGGTATAAGACTTTACACCTAGGATAATCCTGTCTCTGCCAGACTGTCTCAGACAAGGGTAAAATAGAAGCATCGCTCTTACTGAAGCATCAAATGTTGATGATCACTACAGCTGAAATGCAGGACTAGATCGAACACAACTCGATCTGCCAAGGCAATATCTGTTCTGAACTGAAGTGTTTTATTAAGCAGGCACAAAATTAGCAGCTAATTTTTAGAGCTGACTTCAGAAACATTGCAAAGTGAAGTCAGAAAAAAACCTGCTTTCAACTTCTCTAGAGCCAAGATTTCACCCCAAGTATCCAGTCAGTCTTGAGCTTCTCACGTATGACTCTTACAGTTGTGCATTCTGACTATAAACAATAACCAGTATAGACATATATTAAATGAAACGAAGTAGATGTATCATAATATGAAATTTTGAAAGGGCTTTCATCTCTCTGACACATCTGAGCTGGCACCTTATTCTGTTTCTTCTTGAACAGATGGTGACATTACAGTCACCACAAACACTGAAGAAAAATTGCAAGAAAAAATAAATACTTATACACACAAAGTTTAGATTTTGTGTGATGAAAAACATTGTTGATGCAGTCTAACACTCCATTTTGAAGCCTGTCCATATTTGGAACCTAAATCCCAGGCAAAGTACACACCTTCAAAGCCTGATAATCCAAGTACCAATGAGTTATTGGAAACAGGTGAAAATAAAAATCCCTAAAAAGTTATGCTAAAAGAATTAAGTTTTCATTATTTCCTTTCCTAACATTTAGTGATTTTGAGATTCCTCCTATAAGGAGAGATTAAAATAGCATCTGGATAAAACTAGAGCTAGATCATCTTATTGTCCTGAAGTTTCTGCCAGAAAAGGCACTGAAGCAAGAAAACCTCTCAACAATCTCATGCAGATGCACAGAGATCAAATTCTTTAGAAGGAAACTGATCATAACCCATGATCTGAAAAAGATCCCTTATGGATTATAAATTTGGAAGTTTTTCTACATGGATGCTCAAGCCCCTAAACTGTCAATGTAAATCATGGGGCTGTTCCCCACACAACAGGGTGGATTCTGTTCTGCCTGACCAAGAGGTCACTGCCCCCAGCTCTTCACCTGTCACGTGCATGGTAGATGTCACCATTGTGGGGATAACTGGATGGCGTGTGAGGAACCATCAGACTCAGTAGTTTTCTGTTTGGTCTATTAGATAACCTGAGATTGGTTCACTTAGCACGCTGACTTGTAAATAGAATACTTTTAGGAGTCTTTCATACAATGTTGTGCTGTCCCTGCAAATAGAAGGAAAAGACAAGTCAAACAGGATCAGGCAGAGAGCTGGAAGGTTTAGGTGCACTTGCAATCCAATTCTAATCCCCCAGATGACTGTTGAAGCCTCTACTGAATGTTTTAGACTTGCACACATACAAACCTACGACTGCCTAGGTTGGCCCATCCAGTGAGTAAAACCTCAGATTGGCAGCTACAGCTTAGCTGAGCTCTGAAGCTGAACAGATATTTGCTCTTCATTTTCCCAACAGAAAGTCCAATTGGACTGAGCCGTCAGAGTTGATATAACTGTCCTCAGCTATGCCTTGGCTGGGCAGGTGGACTCTGTTAGCCGTTACAACTAGAATACAGTCAGTCATGGGCCCACAGACAAATATTTTTACAGCTATTAGTTTTGAATGCTCTATGGTACAGGTCAAAGGAAAGGATTCAATATATAAAGCCTACTATTACACAAAATAGCAATCCTGCTCTGTACCCCATCAAGGCTGAAACTCATGTGGGTAAAATAATTGCAGTACCTTTCAGATCAGGAACCATTCAAAACAAAAGTGATCATCATAATGGGAAATACATAATAGGGAAGTGTTAGAGGATGTGAGTAAATGAAGTAAAATGCCTCTGGCCTGAAAAGCAGGAAGAGAAAAACTGAGGTAAATCATTAAAGCATCAGATTAAAATACACAGTTGATCAGGTGATGGCCAGAAAAAAAGAGAAAAAAAAAGTGCTGTGTAAGAAAAAGCCCCATTTATTACCGTTCGACAGCTAAAGCAGTGCTTTCATCCCCCAATAACAGCTTAAAACAATTGCTAGCAGAGTTCTCTGCAGCTGGAAGGGTTATCTGACTCTTACACAATTCCTGTTACTCAGGTTCATTTCTGAGAGATGTGGTTCATAAACTTAAAATGATTGGTAGTATTTTTGGGATTGCTTTAATGTAAAATTCACTGCTAACATGATTACATTCTGATCATCTGCTAAACGGAAGTCTGAGTTACCCAACAAAAGTACAGTGTGCTTATGGTTCAAGGCTCCACGGGAGGTTGTAGTAGCTATTGGACCTGGAGGGAATTAGATGCATTTACCAGCTTTGGACAGTTTCCAGGCTTTATCACTAAATGCTGTTGGAAACCCTCCTAAGAGCATCTGGAACTTATAACAATATTTTCCAAAGGTTTGTTGTAGTTCATGATCCTTGGGCAATTTCCAAAGAACCTGGGCAATTTTACAGTTATTAGAAAGCAATGCAAAAGCCAATGGCTGAAATTCATTTCCTTTAAATTGCAGGATTAAAAATCTCAAGAAAGAGTCAAAGGAGTATGAACTTGGCATGCAACAAAATTGAGAGGTCCACCTGTGAACTGCTATGGCTGTGTTTCACACAAACCCAGCTCCATTAGAATAAAGCGGGCATCATCCGTATTATAGTGACTCAAGTCATACTAACCTGCCTCCTTAGCTGTCCTTCCACTGTGACTTTCTGTGGGGTGTTCCACATTCTACTTATAACAAATAACAGGAGAAAATCCTATTTAATAACACATTTTAAGAACTTGTATGCAATATCCTGAAATCAATAGAACTGCACTGGCTCAGCAGTTCTACCCACACACTATGAAGCTATTATCACAAACTGTGGGATCTCATTTTGGTTCCACTTGGCCAGGTAACAATCATTCTTACTTCATGTTATAAAAATATACTATTTAACAGTGATCTTTAATTGAGGGATGATGTAATTGAGGATGGACAGGGGGTCAGGATAAATTGGTATAAATAACATGGTAGCCCACCTGACAGAAAAACTAGCTAGTAATCTCTGCTTAACCTCTTCTTCTTATGCTCTTCAAAGGATAAGAGGTTCAAGAGTAAAATGAAAAACCATGAATATCGGCCAGACTTTCATATTACCAAGTACCCTGGATGACCAGTGATGGAAATTTAGATGGACGGCAGCACTATACTTTCAGTCAGTTTTTCAAACATTCACATGCTTTGAGACTATATCCCTGAATTCCTAAAATCTGACATAATCTTGTAGTATAATCTGACCTACATCTTAGAATCTACACAGTACCCATTCATTGCTAAACTGCAGAGTGTTGATGCAAAGTGCTGCTCTAAATAGTTACCCTCTTGGCTGCACTTGTAGGTATAAGTTATCCAAAGGTTAATCAGATGGGTACATGCAAACAGTTACATACAAAGCACTCAGAAATTTATGTAGGTATAAAATTAAAATTCCAGGAAATGCACCTATGCTAGATAGATGCTTCCTCCCTTAAATCTATGGTTCTGATACTTCCCTATGTAGGCAAGACTGAGAATTTCTCTCTTATCCCATCTGAAGCATGTCTACATGTGATAAAAATCCTCCTCCAGTTTAACATCTTAGATATTTCACTCATACTGCCCCTTCCTTTCCTAAAAAAGCAAGCTTAGAACTCAAAGAAACGCTGCCCTCTTCCTACAATCAGGAAAGTAGGCTCTCTGATCCTTTAGAAGCTGCAGGGACTGCATTATACTGTCCATTACTTACCTAGGAGAATGGACTAAACAAGGAGATACGGTCTTTGAAGCATGATTAATTTACAGAGGCCTTCCCACTACAATATAAACTGTTATCCAGAAAGATAAGCATGAATCTTGATTTATTTTTGATACAAGGATGACTGCAGCAATGGGAGCTACTATATCTGTATCAGACTTCCCAAGTAGAAAGGTCATAACAGCATACCTCTTCAAACCATTCTGCAGTAATAGGGCACTTCTTTGCAGTACCAGATGATTTTGACCATGTAAGTTCCTTTGTGCAGAGAGACTGAGAGGTGACACGTTTGCATCTCAGTTGCCTGGACTCTGTTCAAATTCAGCTCACATGATGTCCTCCCTTTCTGTATTCAGTCCTAACGCCCCAACCTGTCATAGTCTTGTCTTCCATTTTTCTTCACTGTCCCTGTGAGCTACAGTTGACAACTTGCTTATTCAAGCTTTGAGTAATATGTAAAAGCAATGAATTCACTAGAAATTGTATCCTTTTTTGCTGTACAATGTCTGGCTCAAATATCTGGTTGGTAGATCTGCAAAAAATCCGCTTAACAATTCCCCTCCCTGCTGTCCAGTTTCAGACAGAATTTAGAAATGTACCAAAGCATCCAATTTCTACTCTGTCTTACCTGCCACATCTCCACTCTACAGAAAACGCTGAAGATGCTGCTGCTGTAGAAGTTCACTTTTTACTTTTCAGAGGCATCTTTCTGTAAGATCTCTGATAGCTGTCAGAATGTATTGCTTTCTTGCCTGACATTTGCATGGGTCTTCATCAAATATTGCCTTCCACAGCAATCCAGCTGTCCAGATAAGTGAAATTCTCCTTTTTTCAGATCCTGCAAAGATTACTCTTCCATCTTTCTATATTCCTCCCACCTTCATCAGCTTTGATTTGGAACTACACACACCCAGACTTTATACACAAATACAAAGATGCTATAGAAACAACTGAAGAAATCTAGGTGCCTCGCAAAGCATAATCACTCAGAGTTAGACTAGGAAATGTAATGCCTACTTCATCATTGCTGTTTTATGCATTATTGTTAATGTCACCACTGGATGTGCCTCTTCTAGAAGATGGAAATGCTGAATTTCTTGCATGCAGGATTGTCCCAGAAATGCCATCACTTAAGTTTCACAAGTAATACAAGACTGCAGCAAACTGGTGAACATGCAAAAACATTCAGTAGTTTTCTTTTTAAAGATGAGTGACATTTTAACACTCACAACTTTAACGGAAGACAGTGCATCTGGCTCTCCTGTCTACCAAATGAATTGAATGCTCTCTGTAAGGTTGGATAATAAATACAGTGATATGTTATCAGTATAAGTTGATGAATTGTAAGTGATAGCCTTCATTCCCATTTATTTAGGAAACTTTGCCTTGCAGTTATAAACATCCAGTAATAAATTAAGGACTTTAAGAGATAGCCATTCTAGCCTTCTTCCAGCTTTAACTCAGCTAGCTTAACTGTTTAGGGTATCAGTTCTCATGTAAAGTTTCACAAGAATGAAGTATTTAAGAATTCAGATATTTGTCCAGATCCAGAGAGTCTCCACTTGCCTGGATGAAATAGGATTGCTATGTCCAATAGCAATCTTTATCAGCCATTCCCAAGGTCAGATAACTAGACTAACTAAACAGAAACAGCAAAACATTCAGCCAAGTATCAGAAAAAGTATTTCCTATTGATCACAAAAGGACAATCCTTACAATTTTTGCATACAGAATAGCCCTGATTTAATTTTTGTGTTTGATACTGAATTCTATTAAACCTGTTGATGAAACTTGTTGATGAGTCCCTGAACTTTCTTTCCCCTTCCATTCCCCATGGAATCCAAACTATGAACGACCTTAGGAATGTCAGCTGAGCTAGGAAAGATCAGACAGAGGGGTACCAGGCTCCTTCCATTGGTTCACTGGAGAGGAAACACCTACTTTGGAGACAGAGGTGTGAAATAAGATAGGCTTGCAGCCTTTTAGACACTTCCTGACTGCTTTTCTCTCCTACTCAAGTGACCATGAAAAATAACTTCAACGGGAATTTTAAGCTTCTCTATGTTACTGTGAGCACCATGACTTTCTCTCTGTTGGTCATATTTTGTGTGAAAGTTCGGCTTCTTGTTTGTATTTTTCATAACACCTAGGAATCCAAAGAATTCACTGTGTGCTAAGTGTAAAATGAAAGTTCACATCTATATCTTTCCTCTAGTGGCTTTGACGATATGACTTCTGTGATGCTAAGGGCCTTCATATATACTTTTATGCTATGCTTTTTCTTTTCAGGCAATCAACTCCCCACTTCTGGTTTCTCTACCCTTTCCTAACCATTATGCGGTTGCCTTTGCAGTTTGCATGTGCACTCCTGCCAGCTAACTGCTCCTCTAGCCCTTTCAACAGCTAAATACTTAGTTCTTCTACTCCTGCAGACTTCATATTTATATATGTGACAAGCTTCCAAAATTCTTGGGATTCAGAGTGTCCATAGGTTAATAACCAAGGATAGCCCCTTTAAACGGAGAGAGGAATGTAGGGAGTTGGTGACATCAAATGAATTATTCTAAGGTAGTTGAATAGTATTTACCAATATGTACAACAACAAAATATGCCACTGTGGCCTCTTAAGTATCACAAAGTACCGTGTGTGCTCAAAGCAATGTCAGACATACTATTGGAGTCAGCTGAAAAAGCATTAGACCATAGTAATTAGATAGAAACCTGTAGCCTAGTTCAGCTCCTAAGCTAGGATGCTCTTTCCAAGGCTTTAGTTAAAGCTGAAATGTCTTTGCATTTGGCTTTGCATCTGAGCCTGTAATATTTTATTACTGCTGAGTCATTCCAATGCATTTTTCTGAAATGCCTCAGGATAGTCTTTGAATGGCTGATAAGAAGCTAATTCCAATGCATTCAGTGGCAGAAAAAAAACAAACCACCATGGAACAAGTTGATCTTATTCATCATGTCCTGGTGAAATGACAACCCTCAAAGACATAGACTTCACATTCCGTACTTAAATACCTGTATCCTATTAGAGCTAAAGGAGGAGAACCACCTAAGCAAGATACATTTTTGAAGATCCTGTGTTCGTTGGCTGTTGGTTATTAATTCCATGTAGAATATTTGGAGGAAGCTGGAGTTGAGAAGGTAAGAGCAGTACAAAGAGCTACATACTATCAGATGGGGGAGAGAAGGAAAGAGGTCATAGAAATGCTATAAGCTGTTTTCAAATTGGGAGGGGGAGGGAAAGGGGAAATAGGAAATTCTGAGCCAGGCTTAAAACAAAGCTAAGTGGTACTTCATTCAACAGGCATGTGGTCTGTGAAACCTTCTGTCAAAGGGTATTGAGGACGCTAAGGTAGGGTGGTTTGAGGGAAGACTGGAAAGTTCATGGAATCAAAATCCATTGAGGTTTACTAAAAACTTATACTGAGAATGGGTGGAGTCTGGCAAGAGTTTAGAGAGGAGAATCACATATATGCCCCTTCCAGGTATCAGGTTTTGAGGACTGTCAGAGACAACATAGTGGCCTTAGATGGACCTTTAGTTTGACTCATTTGGCTCATTCTTACAGCAACAGGTAGAGGATGCAGCCCTGAAGCAAAGTGATAAACATATGCCAGAAATAGCAGGGCAGGAAAATGTCACTATTCTTTTTCCCTTGTGTTTAAAAAGGGTATAGGCAAATAAGTTAGAGTGAGTGCATATACATGGTAGATGCGTGTACACAATGGATGTCAGCAATGCACACACCTACCTTACTCAACAGAACATACAGTGGAGACCGAGGCAGCTGCTCCTGAAAGAAGTGACATTTTGGAAGCTGCAAAGTGTTTCCAGTACCAAATGGCAAGTTGTCTCAGTGAAACACATCTGTGGCTTGCCCCTGGTGAAATTTCACTGCGCTCACATAGAAAAGCTGTCTTTGCTCACAATAGTAGCAGCATTTGCTTGTACAATAAATTCATGGATTCTTTGCAAATACCTCTGCCTTTGCATGCAGATGCTAACAAGAGCAAAGTGGGTCATTTTGCTTAGTTCAAATCCAATAAGAGAGGGAGTAATGTTTGAAACCAGCAAGCAAGAAATGGAGGACTGAAAAAACAAAAGGAGAATTTTTGCAAACAGCATAAAACACCCAGTCTGAAAATATCCATAAAGCACGGAGCATAACAAACTAAATATGAGCTATAAATACATAATAATATAAATATATAAATACAAGCATATTTGATTTTGAGATTTTCAGCTACAAACCTTGAACTTCGTCTCCTCAGTCTATTGCAGTTTGTTTGTTTTGCATAATAAAATTATTTTGATTTGTCCCTTAAAACATACTGCAATTTCTTGCCTCAAAAAAGCCCACATTTCAGTGCAATGACATTAGCTCTGTGAAGACACATGGCTTACTTCAGCTGAGAAGTGTTCTGATCTACAGGAACTAATTAGAGCATTTTCTCAAGCTCGTTCCTTTCTTCTCATTACTGGTGACCAAAGACAACTGCTGAGACATGATTATTGCAGAACTGTCTGCTAGTGTATGCATTATCTTTTCAGAAATAAATTGGCAAATACTACCAGAGTAAGGGACAGGGAATGCTTAGGAAAACAGCCACTGGCAGAAAACAGCACCTGTAACAGTCACCCTAAGGCCACACAAGCTGATCTCTGCCAGAAACAGCTTCAGAAATAAATGTTATTGGGAAAACAGAACCTAGAAGAAATTGAGTCTGTGCAGGGCGATATGAGTGTTTATTCACGAAGTCACTCATAAAATGATCAGAGGGATGGAACATCTCTCCTATGAAGACAAGCTGAGAGAGTTGGGGTTATTCAGCCTGGAGAAGAAAAGGCTCCAGGGAGAGCTTATGGCGGACTTTCTAATAATTAAAGAGGGTGTATAAGCAAGATGGGGACAGACTTTTTAAGATGGCCTGTAGCAAGAGGGCAAGGGGTAATGATTTAAACTAAAAGACGGTGGATTCAGACTAGATATAAGGAAGAAATTTTTTACACTGAGGATGATGAAACACTGTCAGAAGTTGCCCAGAGAGGTGGTAGAAGCCCCATCCCTGGAAACATTCAAGATCAGGTTGGACGGGGCTCTGAGTAATCTGATCTACTTGAAGATGTCCCTGCTCATTGCAGGAGGGTTGGACTAGATGGCCTCTAAAGGTCTCTTCCAACCCGAACCACCCTATGATTCTATGATTTCTTGGTGTGGTCTGCAGGTTGTTGCAACTGTTGAGTATTTCAACCAGTGATTTGAGGTGTGTCATCTCTTCTGGAAGGCTGAACAGCTTCATACAGAGTCCTTGAGTTCAACAAATTAGTGTTATTTACAAATTAGTTTATTTGTCTAGAGCCATTCCTAGCACCATGCTCTATGAGTGATAAAAATATCAAATATGTCAAATATGACCTCAAAGCGACAGCTTACTTCAGCTGCAAGTCCTTAATTGCTGTGCAAAGAACCAGCAATAACTACATAAGAAGTGAGGAAAAGGAAGGCACAAGCTGTTCACCCATTTTAAATGTGGCCCCCCATGCTAACGGTGTAGCATTTCTGCATTTGGGGTGCTTTTCTACATTTCTGCATGGAAATGCCTTTTTTTATTGTCTGTCTGCATGAACTTCTAAAAACCTGAATTAAGTTGTCATAGCATCATACTCTTACTGGACTGAATGTACCGTAACGTCAGCTGATATGTCTGCACATTATAAGGACGGAATAAGATTAATGTGAAGGAAGTGCAGAGAGCTATTCACAATATTGGCACCATCATGCCCCTAAGAAGTGTAAAGGTTGCTCTAGCTGTTCAAACAGTCTTGCCTGACTATATGTTTCAGACAAAGAGTGGTTTGCTTTACCGAAGAGTGTTAATAAGACATGCCAGATCTTAACAGAGTCAGTCAATATGACAAATTCTATTGTCTGAAAAAAATGGTCAGGGCAGAATTTAGTTTCAAAGAGCAACCCCACCACCAGGAACAGGCTCGAGTAATTATAAAATCCAGCTTGTGCTGCACAAGCACACTCAACAAAGAGTATTTTAACTTCCCCAGTCCTTCAAAATCCCATTTGTTTCTACTTCCAGAGTGCAGTGGGGCTTAAAGAGCATAAGTTTTCAGAAGTGACAGATTTAAATCCAAACCAAAATAACATCAACAGGAAAAAAGGAAAACATCACACTGGGTTTATGAGGGAGAAAATCAGATGGCATTTTTACATGCAAATGATGAATATCAGTGGGAAAGAATTCAATATGATAAATGTGCTCTGTTTCCTCTCTGCTATTAAGTGAGCTTCTGCAATGCCATTGCCTACCCTGGCTTTACATTTCCATAGGAAACCGCGCAAGCTTTCCCATGCAAATTTGCAGCAGCTGTATAGGGGACACAGAGCACAAGGCCATGACTGGCTGACCCATCAATCAAAGTAACTGATGGATCTTTTTCCTACCAAGGAAGCCAGATGAAAAGAAGAAAGACTCTTCTAGGTTTTTTTGTGGGTTGGTTTTGTTTGTTTGTTTATTTTTTTGGGGATGGGGGGGGCAGGACAATTAACTTTTAACTTTTTGTCACTGCTACCAGTATTTTTCACTTTTTAGGAAGAAGAGAGTGTATCATAGTCACAGGCTGAGTTCATGGACAACTCGTAAGTAGCCTTCCATGGTGCCACCAGCCAAGACTACACTGAAAAGTTTAGCTTGGTCTCACTATATCTCTCAGGCCTGAAAAAAAATTTACATACTTCAAAAATTCCCACCAAAAGAGTTTGGTTTTATATCATCAATAGCTATGCCAGCAAGGAAAACTACTTTCGGCAGTACACATTATCCCTTCACCAGGGGTTCCCACAAGAGTACTACAGCACAGAGACCAGGGTAGTTGTACCTTGTAACCTGTCCTTGCTTAAATTATCTTATTTAAAAGATTGAATAAAGAGAGAAAACCAAATAATTTTCTCACTTCCACAGGCAACTGATTACTTTCTGCTTTTTAACACTTGGAAGCTAACATCCAATGACATCATCTTACAGTCCCCAAACACACGGAATTTTCACTACAGCCAAGGAAGGTTTTGCCAGGAAAAAACTGTAATAGTAAACCAAACACATTGAACCTTACTTTCAGAAGGAGAGACAAAATGAAAGTGAAATGAGTTAATAATTAATATTCTTCTTGAATGGACACTAAAACTTTAAGACAGTGCTAGAAACAAAGGATTAGATTTCTGATGGAGAAATGTTACAGTTGTTTTGTGTTTGTATGCCTTAATTTGAGGACAAGGAAAACTTTCCCACCACTGTAGTAGGCTTCTTGATTAGGAGAAAAAAAGGAAGAAACAAATAATGACAGCCAATTTCCAGTGCTTTTAGGCTATTTCATATCAAACAGGGTGATGAATGTAGCAATATCACTTTTGGCTATAGCACAAAAAATATTATTCTCCATAGACGCTGCAGCATAAAACAAAAATGCTTTTATTACCAGTAGCAATGATGTGACATGCCTGATAAATGCCACTTTAAGACTCCTTTGGGTCCCAGCATCCCTTCACACTTATTATCAAGTTACTAATAGATTCTGTAGGTTTGACTGGCCATCATTTAGGAGTGTCATTTACTCTAAAATGACAGAAAAGTAAAATGTTCTAAAATGTTCAATTTTTCTCTTTTCCCTGACTGAGTGACTAATGACTAAGAATAATAACTTTTATTCATGTTGTCTAGGTGATGAAATGGCCATTGTAGAATGATGAATATCAAGTAAAGATGTTTTCATTTAACATAGGCAGGGGAGAAAAAAACATGAACCTTTAAGTCTTGAAAATATGAAAGAGAGCAGGCAGCTATTTAAGTATTCACATCTCTTGTATGACAACTGAGTTTGTTTCCCTTTGATTTTAGTTTTCTTTGAATGCATAGAAGCATTGGTAACAACTGGGTCAAATACGCTACAGGTTAAATCCTTATTTGCAAGATAATACCGGAGGCCCCTGCTGAGATTAACGCCCCTCTATTCTAGATAGTGTATAGACATACCATAAAGGTTAATTCCCACAGCAGAGTGTAGAAGTTACATAAACCAGATCAGAGCAGAGAGATGCACAGAAGAGAAAACAGTTGTACAGCAGATTCATGGTAGACTTCACAATGGCTCCTATTCAGATTAGAGATTAGGTTGCAAACAACTCAGAAGGATCCCTGCCTTTGCAAATCATAACCATAATACCCAGCAGAAGACGATCTTCACCCACTGATGGTTTCTACAGTATACTACAGTACCAAAAGAGATACAAATATAAACCACATCTTTCTGCAAACTTAATTAATTGGAGCCGAGTGCCTAGTTCTCTTAAGCCATTTAAAAAAAATGCATAAATTCTTGTCTGTATGAGAGGATTTGATCTCAGCATGAAAAAGACACAATAAATAATTCTACATTAACTAACTCAATGTAAATGCTCACCTGACCCTCCCCTCAACGTGCTTCGTCCTTGTAGTTCAGTCTGGTCAGCAATGAGGGCCACTGGGAGTTTATCTTTTCTGGAAAGAACAAAACATTAAATAGTAATCTTTCCTTTCAAGGGAATAGGTTTGTCTTTCTCCTTATCTGGGAAAAAAAACCAAAAACTTAATTTCAACCCAACTGTGTTTTGATCGAGTATAGGTTTTTTTAAGAGTTTTCTTAAAAATTTATTTTTACCTCAGATAGCCTGACCTGTGACTTTATTTGTGGATCAGAGCCACAAAGCAACATGCGATTTTTGTCTGTACAAATATGGTAGCAAGTAAGCATATTCTAATGTTATTTTTACACCTAAGTATATCCCATGGCTTTAGCAGGGTTACTTTAGATTTGACATGGCAACAATTCCAATAGCTTCAGTGGACACACTACTGATATGCATGAATTATGTCCTGATTCAGTTTCATTGACTTCAGCACTGCTTTTCATCTGGGTGAGTCCAGCCATCCCAGATCTTTCGCTTTCCAGTTCTGTGTGGAGATTGAAACGTCACTGAAGAGCCCAATTTGGCCAAACAGGGATTAAGTGAACTAGATTTGGGCAAGCTTTTTACGTTGTTCTCTTTGAGATGGTGAAATTCCATCATAAAAAGGGCCTGAAGGACTTTATGGTGTAGGGGATGAATGGCCACCACCCCAATCGACTCACCAGGCAGAACAAATGAGACACTACAGGAGATAAAAGCCACATCCACAGCCGCAGCCTCAGTAAAGGAGTCAACTCTGCAGCTTCTGCCACAGCCTCTGATCCACTTCGAGAGGACTCCCATTGCTACTGTGCTTCTTATTCATTAGACAGACTTTGAAACACCAGCCTCTGATTACTCAGTGGTCATTTTTGATCATAACAAGTTCCCCGGAAAAGAGGAGAAGAAAGCTAACTATACGATCAGAAAGATCACAAAATGCTGCTCTGGCTGTATTGCAGGCTGTGTAATGTAAACTCTATCAAATAAACACTCCCAGATATTTTCCTACTCTCTGATTACTGCACTAGAAATGCTCAATAATGTTCAACAAATGTACGAAAACAGCATATGTCAATCCAACATTTCCTTCAAACTGTTCTATTTTGGGTTCCTGTTTTGTTCAATTAACACCACTATAACTGACTCACTCTAGTTACATCTGATCTGTTCGGGAGGAACAGAAGGAGCTTTCGTTAGCACTGAAAATCTATAGTTAAGCAACTTTATAGCACTGACACACACAGGTGAAAGTCAGAAAGATGCTCAAAGGTCCTTCTTAAAATGCTGGCAAAAGGTATGTCCCTAGAGCTGGTATTAAGGCTAAGCGAAGTCTATGACTCTCTTCCTCCAGCCAGAAAAGAACACAGGCAAAAAGCACCTTTGTATCATTAGATGTCATTAGTGATCACTGTTGTATGTTAACGCAAGTAAGAGCACTAAAGTAATCTTTTTTGCTTAAGTTTCTTTTGTGTGTTTCTTCCATGTGCTCTTTTTTTCTTTGTGTTTTAAAAGGAATTTAACTATTTAACAGAAAAGCACAGCAGAACATACTTTTGGCTTAGCCAAAAAATCAGACTAGAGCCCAGCATGGAAATCTTAGGGAGAACGGGTTGTATTGTAGCTGGGAGAGGTGGTCCCACCCAGGCAAACATCTATATAATTTGCCTCTTTCAAAAACCAAAATCTATGCCAAATAAGCCACTAGTGATTACAATTAGTGCTATTCTACAGTGATGCTGATCATGCTAAGTACCACCCAGCACAGCTGTGGGCCCTGTGCAGAAGACTGTCTGATCTAATTTCACACACAGCACTCTGAAATAAAAAAAGTAGGTGGGAAGGACAGAGGAGTGCTTCCAGCACCCCTGCGGTTATCAAGCAAAGCTTGCTGTTTGAGCACTGGCAGGTAAAAAGATGATGGTGGTGACTGGTAAGCATGTTGAAGCAAAACACGAGTGGGTCAAGGCCCAGCATGTGGGTGTTTTCCAGTTGTGTGGGCAGTGGAGAAGACAGAAGTGTTGCCAGTAGGATGCTCTGGAGGGACTGTGGAAGCACCTTTAATGCAAGAGGTTGGGTGTTCCTGAACTGCCACTGCTCAACTGGAGCTGTGGCTTGTGAGCCAGCTGGGAGAGAACGTGGGCAGGCTGACAGATGAAGAAAAAATGGTAGGAAATAGGTCAGGGATGTAAAGATGAGAGTTGTGAGACAGCCAGTCAGAGCAGGTAGCTAAAGCCATATTCGGATTCGAAGGTCATGCACTGGCATAACTGTTTTCCTACTGGAATCATAGAATCATGGAATGGTTAGCATTGGAAGAGACCTTAAAGATCATCTAGTTCCAACCCCCCTACCATGGGCAGGAATACCTCCCACTAAACCAGGTTTCTCAAAGCCTCACACGACTTGGCCTTGAACACCTCCAGGGATGGGGCATCCACAGCTTTTCTGGGCAACTTGTCCAGTGTCTCACCACCCTCACAGTAAAGAATTTCTTCCTAATATCTAACCTAAATCTACCCTCTTTCAGCTTAAAATGATTACCCCTCATCCTATCACTACACTCCCTGACACTCCCTATCTTTCCTGTAGTCCCCTTTAGGTACTGGCATGCTGCTATAAGGTGTCCCTGGAGCCTTCTGTTCTCCAGGCTGAACAACCCCAGCTCTGTCAGCCTGTCCTCATAGGAGAGGTGCTCCAGCCCTCTGATCATCTTGGTGGCCTCTTCTGGACCCGCTCCAACAGGTCCATGTCCTTCTTATGTTGGGGGCCCCAGATCTGGATGCAGTACTCCAGGCAGGGTCCCATCAGAGCTGAGTAGAGGGGCAGAATCACCTCCCTCGACCTGCTGGCCACATTTCTTTTGTTGCAGCCCAGGATGCAGTTGGATTTCTTATCTGCAAACACACATTGCCGGCTCATGTTGACCTTCTCATCAACAACACCCCAAGTCCTTCTCCTCAGGGCTGCTCTCAATCCATTCTCTGCCCAGCCTGTATTTGTGCTTGGGCTTGCCCTGACCCACACACAGGACCTTGCACTTGGCCTGGCTGAACTTCAGGAGGTTCGGACAGGCCCACCTCTCAAGCCTGTCAAGGTCCCTCTGGATGGCATTCCTTTCCTCCAGCGTGTTGACCGTACCACACAGCTTGGTGTTGCTGCCAACCTTGCTGAGGGTGCTCTCAATCCTACTTTCCATGTCACCAACAAAGATGTTTAACAGCACCCATCCCAGTACTGACCCCTGAGGAATGCCACTCATCACCGGTTGCCATTTGGACATCAAGCCGTTGACCACAACTCTTTGAGTGCAGCCATCCAGCCAATTCCTTATCCACTGACTGGTCCATCCATCAAATCTCTCCCATCTAGAGACACTAGAGACACTAGAGAAAAGTTAAGGGTCCAGGACTCGAATGACTTCATGGAGAACAGGACTCAATGGCACACATTAAAAAACATATTTAAGCATCTAGTTATGGTTTCTATCTTAAACAAAAATACTTATGAGCTTGGCTGAATCAGAATCCAACAACATGGGAGAAATGCAACTGGACTTCTAATACGGTTCAGATAAACTCTGAGAATCAACAAACAGCACATTCATCCCAGACTCCCTGGTGAACCGTGCGTTAGAAATCATTCGTAAAATTATTATTTTAGTCCTAAAGACAAATTCATTTTACACAAGCCTAGAAGACTCTGTTGCTATTAAATCATCATCAAAAACATCAACGAAAGGTCATTTTGTCAGTGTTCTCATTTTATATTGCTAGACCCACATTTCCCTGTGCCTGCCTGAATCTCTCTGCCTGAGGCGCTCTCTTCCCTTGTTGCTTAGGTGAAGGCAGCTGCTATGTGGATATACTTTACAATGTGTTTTGAAATTATTCTCTAAATAAAAATTGGGTTCTGTAGGCTGCAATAGGCAAGTATAAATAAGGAATGTGTCTCTGGTTTAAATACCGTAAGAAAACACACATCCCTAACGTAGAGTAAGAAACATTTCTGAATAGAGGCAGGAAGGTAAGACATGTTTCAAATAGAAGCTAACCCTAATGAGCATTTCTAAGATGTATTTGTATTAAAATAACGCTGAAAATATTTTAGAAACAGGTGTATTAAAGTGTTCATTTGAAATTGTTATGAATTTTTGTCTGAGGAGCAAGTTGTCTTAAAGGTTCCATTTTCTAACAGAGAACTGTTTCCACTTTATGAAATATTTTGCATTATATTTTAATTAAAGTTATAATTACAGAACTAAATATAATTAGCTTCTTTCTTCAAAAGAAATTGGAAGTGAACTTACTTTATTAAATTTTCAATTTGTTTCCTGCAGTGTTACATAGTTTATTCTAATTAATTGAATGAGATCTCATAAATATTTTATCAACATAGGGATGTGATTAACAGCCCGAGTTTTGTGTGGTTCTCTTTTTTCTTTCCAGCTTTCTTCTCTGCATTACCATTCCCCCAGTTTTCATGTGCACTCTCCTGCCTACAGTGACAACTTAAATACAGGAGCCTTCACGGAGCCCCCCCTCCTCCACAGCAAAATGTTGTATTTTAGCAGTCTTGGCCATAGGCAGCCATTTTTAACTTCTCTTTGGGAATGTTTGTTATCTAAGGGAGACTTCATATAACACAGACCATGGAAGTGACACTCATTTCTTGTGTGATTTATGACTTCCACACTAAATAGCTTCCTGCAGAATGTTCTCCGCTTTCAGTGTGTTTTTGTGTGTGCAGCATATTTGTTTATTCTCAGAGCAGATAAAGCAGAAAGGAGTAAAAAGGACTGCAACCCCCCATGAGTGCACCCTACTCTGGAGATTACAAAATGGAGCAGAAGGTACATATCGCACAGCTCCCTAGTCCCCATTGGGTTGCAAAGGGCTCAATTTTTACATGTCATCAGTGAGATTTAAACTTGTGAGTGCTGAATGGAGCTATTGTGGTTTGAGCCGCTGGGTTGACCTGTTCAGCCTCCCATTTGCCGTGTGGACATTCAGCACAGCAGAAACATCAGCACAGTGCCCTCAGGCCCCTCTTACAAGATCAAGAGCTAGCATCAGGGGGAAAACATGCCAGGGGCTTCACAGACTCCCAAGAAAAGAGGCAATACCCACTTCAGAGCATGTCAATGCAAACAAAAAGGGAAGGAGGACATGGAGATGAAGTGACCTGCCTGTAGTTACACACCATATGAAGACAAACATGAGAATTTGCTCTCCTAGCCCCCAGTCCAATGTTGCCTCTCTCCCCACCACTGCTGCAATAGGATGATTACAATTTATGTTGGAAATGCTGCTCTGCAGCCACAGCGGCGAGTAGATATACTTATCAGTATGGATAGCTAAGCAAATAAACAGCATGTTGATCGTATCAAACAGAAATAAATGTAAGTACATCTGTATGTGAAATGAACAGTCAGAAAGTAAGATAATCATTGTGGCTCTGAATCAGATTGAATCTCTGTCAGTCCCCAGTTTAGAGGGGAAGGGACTGGTGTCACAGAGAGTAACGCTGTGTTCTTTTAATATATTCCAGATTAATTTAATTAAGCTCTGCTTTAATAATATCAAAGGAAAGCTTCAGCCTTCACCATGACCTTTACCATCCCACAATATCAAAGATATGGGATAAATTGAACAAAAATGAAATCCATATATATTTTATCTATCCATTTAGCTCAGGCAGGCACTGTGTCACTTGCCCATCTTGTATTGTTGACAGCAACAGGCTGAGTATCTTTTAATATCTAAAGAACAAATTGTTTTCTTGCAAGCATGCTTCAAAAGTCCCAGTGATGCTAGCTGGAAGTGTACACATTTCTCCCTGGGAAAAAATTTCTAATTGTTTTTCCTTTTCATACATTCCTTTACTAATTATGCTTTAATTTAGGGCAAATTGTGGAAGTAGAAAAGTAAATCAGATTTGTTTCTCATTCTATATGTTGTACAAAACTGGGTAGTCTCCATCTGCAGGCACAGTGATCCTTCTTTTGAATTGTGAAATAAATCAGTCGAAATCACGTTGACAAGAACGTTGCACTGATGATTCAGTGATCCTGTTGCACTGTTAAAGTTGTTTTCCGAAGTCTAAAACTATTTTCTGATCAATCCAAATTTTGATTGATCGATGACGTTAACCCTGTTGTTTACAGGCATTACTTGCAGAGGCTGGAGCTGTGACTGTTGATGCCAGACCTGGATTTGACCTGAGAGTTGCTCTATATTTATGTCTTGTAATGACTCCAAAGCAGCTTTATTGTGCTTGGGTCTTCATCCTCTCTTAATTTACTTTACTTTTCTGAAATCAAGTAGACCGTTACTTGCACAGCTGCAAAAGCAATAATAACAGTAAATGCAATTTTTATGTGGAGAAGGTCCACATTTCTCAGTTCCTAATACACCAAGAAAGGTGAAAAGGCCAGAAAACTTGTTCTGCTGTTAAAATGACACGATTATGGATATTTTCTAAAATTATTACAAGAGAGGCCTGGGATTCACATGTAATATTTAAAGCACATCCAACATACTTTAGGCACTGCATTATTAATGTCAAATGAAGTATATTCTCCCAAGTATTTATTTACAACTCCCCAGTGTTAAAGCTCAGAGTAGGGATTCCTTCCCATGGCTGTATATCCCACTATGGCAAACATCTTGCTCCTTCTCAGGGTCATGCAACACCCATTTTCCTAGTTCAGACTTTCAGATCTTTCATTCTCTGTGTTCTGTCCTGATCAGAGCTACATTTCATATGGTTAGTTGAGAAGGAACTTTGTGTAATATCAGCATCAGCAAAGTCAGCTGGGCCAGCTCACAAACCCTCACAATTCCCTCACCCCCACGCTTCAACAAACAATGGCATCACGGTACTATCACTCAGTCTAGTAAAGGGTATTTTATCTCCTTCTCTTGTTTTAGTTTGTTTTCACAGCTACAGTCTTGTCCTTTACCTTGTAACATAACTTCAGATACTTTTCCTGTTACCATATTCTTTACTGCCTGCTGCAGATTTTTTCTCAACGTATGGGAAAAACAGTCTTCACACTTTTCTTTCCATTCCACATCCTTGACATAATGGGTGGTTTAAACAGTTTGCATATGTATAAACAATGGAAAGGGGAATCTGTGCTGACAGAGAGATGGATGCTTTAAGCATTTTATTGAAACAAGTTTTAGAGAAGGTTCTGCTTCTTTTTAAAGAAAGTTTGAAGCTGATTTGAAACCCAGATAGTACTAACTTATTTGTAAAGTTAACTTACAACCACTGGCAATACCACGACCATCCTGTTCTTGCATTTTATCCACTGATGAGGGAAAAAACAACGGAGATTGCTGTGCTAGGCACGGGACAGACACACACACAGATCCCTCCATGGCAGAGGCTCCCAGCTTTGTGGGCTCAGATGATCCCTTTACACATTCATGGCAGAGGGACACAGAAGCTCCATGGACTTACTGAAATGAGAAATACTGCTGCACATGTTCAGGGAGCTGACACGGCACACTACGTCAACTCTGCTGCATGCTAAAAAGATGTTGGATTCTGAGATGGAGAATAACTCGTGTCATATTTCTCACTACCCATTTGTCCAGAATAGTTTCTATTTCCTATCTCCTTTTTCTTCACAGCAAATTTCTTGATGATAGAAATACAGTGAGCAAGGTTATGCCAAGTTGGCATATTCTAATAACTAAGAGTCCTTGGAACAACTGCACGGACTTTGAAGAAAGATATACTAAAACCATCTGTGAATGTTTTCAGGTTATGACCACTTCTATAAGGGAGGACAAGTGAACAGATATTTTGATTCTGGAACTTAGATCAATATAATTTTTTACTCTAACTGTAACAAAACCTCAGTCTGGATTATTCAGTCCCTGTGGTTTTGTCACAGCATTCACGTGGCATATGTACCACAGTATCCTGATCAGTAGGTAGCATCTGTCTTGAGTTTTGTTCTATTTAATTTGATAAAAGTGGAGCTCATGCAAAGACAACTAATTGGGGAGCTGAATACACAACCTACCACCCACCATGTGTCATTACTGGAAATAACTCCACAAAGAAACCACATTTGGAGCTGAAAGCCTATGACAGCTTTAACTCCTGATAGTATTCTCTGTTTCATTATCTCTCAGTGACTTGGGATACTTTTTATGACACACACACCACAGACCCCCTGTGCAGAAGAAATTGGACCTAAAGTCATTCTGAGTAAGGGAACTCTGAAATCCCATAGCTACCATAGTGCAGGCTTTACACTGACTTCAAGAGTGGGACAGCTTGGCAGGAAGCCCTGGCCAGAGCACAGATACTCTCCCTCTGTATCGTTTGGTGCTATGACACCAAGATGATTATTGTACCAAAAATTTTGAAAAAAGCTGCCACATGGCCTGATTACACACAGAGCACAAACACTTTTCCAAAAAGGTCCTGCACAAGACCATATTTATGTACATCCACGTCACCTTCAGCGTGATGCTCATAGCACTCATTCAGGGCACAGCAGTTCAGATGGGCAGACGACCAGGGGCATTTATCTTACCACAGTGTCAATACACCTGTGGCTTTAAACTAGCCACCAGACCAGCAACTGCTCTGTGCACCCTTCCCGACTTTGAAAGCATCATTCACCCAGGCACCCCTGCAGTCCTGTAGCTGTAACTCATTCCAGTTCGTTCTCTTTATCCCATATTGATTCATCTCAACAGTTCTGTCTCCACACAGTACTAAAGAAATTCTCAATGTGGTATTTCCACTTGCTTGTGTTTTTAAATGGGATCAGTTAGGCAGTTTCAAATAGATACTTTATTTTATTGTCACCTGGAGAATACCACAGTATTTCTCCCACTCCTGATTTACATATAACAATATGGGCTTCAGTGGAAACATGAAGTTTTTAGTTTAGAGGCACTGTCACTGTCTTTAGAAGTTTCCAGAAGAATAAGATGTCACCTATTTCTTTTGGCCTTATCATTTCACAATTACAGAGCTCCAAGCTATGGCTGAAGCCACTGCAAAAGGAAATCCATTTCTCTGCAGAGATTTGTTTCACTGAGGCCCCCATGGCCTTCCACACCTTGAATCATCACTGATACATTGCTGAAGATCTGGACCCAAAAAATAATTAGTATCACTCAAAAAAGGACATTCAGTCTTTAGTGAATTATGTCCTTGACTCTTTATTGCCCACTCAAATCCTTGTAATGTTGTGTTTAGACACTGCTTAGATGTCATATCGATTTTAATAAAGAACTTCCTGAAAATTGAAAAGGCCTACCTCTTTTTTCACCATTACCATTGAATCCTTAAAGGCCCCACTATCAAAAGAGACTGGTTAAGGAGGATTTCCCATTCTCCACATTACTTAGCTACTTGCTCCCGTTATTTTGTCTCTCAGTAGTTTCTATAACTCTTATCTTGCTCATTTAATGCAATTAGAATTCAAGATGAGTCTCAAAAAATCAAGACAATATAATCACATCTCACTGTAACTTTTAAGCTGTCGCAGAAGCTCAGATTCTTTCCCAAATTCTTTCTTTTTCTCCAATTAACTATGATATATTTAGTGCTTATTTTCAAACATTAAATGCTTCAGTTCAAAAGTGCACTAAGCAAATAAGTAATGTGCAAGCCTTTTTAGCATCACTCAAAGGAAATCCAAAGAACCTGTAACATGCTATTTTTCAGCAGGAAGAAAAACAGACAATTGTGGATAATTTAAATTAAACTACTTTGTAGATTTTTGAACACCACAATTCTAATTCTGTAGCCATAATTTTCACTTTATAATGTACTTTCGAGAAGCCAAAAGGAAAATTTTAAGAGTTTTGAATACATGTGGGTGTAAAATGTTATCAAGGGAAACATGACTTTTTTACTGATTTCTAGATGATATACTCACATTTCAAAGAGATGGATTTTTTCATCATCTTGCTTTCACCAAGCAGCTGAAAGTATGAAATAAAAAGTAATGGGACAGTGTAGCTCTGTGATCAAGTAAATGATGTGGAAATACACAAGTTCATAAATGAACATTATTATTTTGCAATTAGGCACAGAGGAAAGCAGACATTCATCACGTTGACCATTGTGAAAATCCAATGTGACCAATGGCCTTTAATGCTGTGTGGGAAAGTGTTTGCAGTAGCTTCTAATGCCTTTTCTTTTGGATATGTTCAGAAACTTTCTGATGTAACATATTTTTATTGGCAAATGTCAGTTATGCAATCCAAAACAGTTTACAAGAAGGGGTTAGTTTCAATATATTTCCCTCCACACATTTCTGACTCACACAAAATACCGAAATTAGCAAACATCTTGTTTGCCAAGAAGTTTCATTTCCTGCTCTAATAGACTGTCAGTATTTTCAAAATGATTGAAATGAGGATCTTAAGTGATATGGCATGAGATGCTCAGTTGCTTTGGATTTTTTCATTTCCAATTTCATCCTACTTCAAAATTATTATTTCTAAAATTTTACAAACCACCGCAGACTAGGAAAACCATTTCCCAGCCAGGTGCAGTGTCAGGTGGTCCTGTTTCCAGCCACGTGTTCCCACAGAGAAAGATGTGTCTGCTTCTGCAACACACTTTCATTTAGAATTGGTTATGAATTGCTTAATCCTTTTTTCTCCCACACTGGAACATGTTGGTTATTTAGCACTGGACATTCAGTTTCTTCTGGGCGTTTTTTACCCATGTGAGTATACTTCAGGGCTTAGGCATCAGGGAACGGAGTTAGATAAGAAACGTTATATTCTGCCTAGGTTTTAACAGATATGACTATAATTGACACGGACATAACTTTGATAGGAAAAGGGGAAGGGATGAACAGCAAGTAACTGTAAAAACTTTAGGTAAAGTTTATAACCACTTTAACATCCCTGATAAGTCTATGCCTGTGCTATACTTGCTAATCTGCATCTCTCTTGGCAGTGTTAGCTCTGTCCTAGAAACCGTCTTATATATATTGTCTACCTGTGAGCCAAACAAATTTTACAACAGCACAAAGTGAATAGCCCGTAGTAACAGTGTTTCTGCTGGGAGGACTACAGATGGAACAAGAGATACCACATATCTATGAACATGCTGAAGGGACCTCTCACATTGGTAACATTTTATAATCCTTTAAGCTGCTCTCTGTGAAAAGGGGATAACTTCTAGGAAACCCCAGGAGACTGATGACTATTAGCAACTCTATAGAAAGGGAAGAAGTTCAGCTAGCGGCTTTTTACCAAAACTAAACAACAGATATTGCAAGTGACCTGGAATTCCAGCTCGGCTTTATGAGGACAAAGCCTCAGAACCAGCCATGTCCTTTCTTGTGCCCACCTGCAACCTTTCCTGGGACTTTGCAATCAAAGGAAGCAGAAATGGACTTTTCCCTACTAGGGGCAAAACTGGGAAAGGTTACACTTTACAGAGCATATTTTCTGCTCATGTTTGTTCCTTACATGCAGGCTGGAGTCGTCTTTTGGTAAGGACTAAGAGTGGCATCTCACTAGATACGCTCACAAGAACAGATGTTTCGGGGCTGGGGGAGGGAGCAGGGAGTTTGAGACTCCTGCTAACAGATGTTAGAGCAACCCCAAGCCTGCTCTAACCAATGCCCAGGAAATGGTACCCATGCTCTTGGCCCCATAGTGACTTTAGCGGAGGCTGAACATGGCAGTAAAGCAGCACATGGCTTACGAGTTTGCACGGGGGAAATCGGAGGAGACAGCTTGGCTGAGTCCAAATGGAGCACGCTAGTTGCATTATTCAAATATTAATAACAGCTGCCGGAAATTTGGAAGAGCCAGCGAAGTTGAAAAATGCCCTAAGCATCTGCCCTCTTGTAACCATGTGGCCAACACATACCCTGTCTATGCCAGGAGCAGTATTCCCTGTCTGCGAGGCATTACAGTTGGCACGAATGCCTACCTGGATCACTGCCGGTACCTGGCAAGCATTCTGCGGAGAGCAGTTGTTCTCCAGTCCCTAACCTCACCACATTCACTGAAACCCCTCCAACGCTGCCAGCACATGGCCTGCGGGAAGAGGGGAAGCGGTTTATTATTCCCTCTTCTCTGAACTGAGTAACACAAGGGTCTGAGGAGTTCTTACCATTTGATCACACTCATGGCTATAGATGGAAATATACAAGCGTAAGTAAAACATTTCTGAGAATTTAGCCCCTCATTGGCTATTGTGTTTGTCTCCTGCAGCTGGTTGCAATGATAAAATTCGCTAAGAAGGGGCCATCAGCTCTTTGGATGGATTAGCCCATGACTGCCACAAAAAAAGGCATGTGTACATGTCTTCTTTCAGTCCAGTCAATAAATTCAAAGTACTGTTAAACTAGCTGTCTCAGGGAACAAAAATGTGGTAGTCACAAAAGCATGCATCTCAGCTCATGCTAAGCACCTTAGCAGATCTGTTGCTGGGCTTGTTAAACGAACCCTACTGTTAGGAGCTGCAATGGTCTCAACACTCTATCTCGTGGTTTAAAGCTACTTTAGATATAAGTTCAGTATTCATGGCAATGTAGACATACTCTGAGATTACATGCTGATTACTGCCAGAAGGTGAGAGAGAAGCATACATAGCAATAGAAACATACTATCAGTCTAGTGTGCTATGTCTATCTACCATCAATTATCATTGCATTAACCTACTTCATTGCAGTCACAGCAACAGTTCTGAAGGAAATTCTCAATTTCAGCTCCACCATAACTGACATCCTACAGTCACAGAAGAGGAGACCTCCATTGCATCAGGAAGTTTGTATGTGAAGCATATCAGACAGACAAAAAGAGGACAGAGGGAACAGTTGGACTTTGGCACCTGGCAGTGGGGGGCAGAAAGTGCCAAAGAGGCAGGAATGAATGTAGATCTCCCGAATGTTAGCCATAAAATCATTCTTCCTCTCAGCTCCTCACCTGTGAACACTGCCTGTTGGATTAATGACCCTACATATTAGAATACAGCAGCAGACTCAGAACTGAAAGCTCATGGATGATCTTCTTTCATTTATATTTCTTTTCTTGGTGCATAATTATAAGCGTGTCCATATGCATTCATCACGTGTACCACAACTTCTGTTGAATGACTAGGATTTTTCAAAGAGAAAGCAGTACAGCAAGGAACTTTTCCACTTAAAAGTAGTCTGCTCCAACGAATCGTGGCTGTCATTTCAAAGCTATTTATTGTATTAACAATATTTTTCCAGAATATTTCATTTAGTGATTTGGAATGTAAGGAAAATTGTGGGGAATAAATAGCCATTCAAGCCATAAGACTGAAAATCCACAAAGACTTCAGAACATATGAAAAGAAATGTATTTTAAAATATCTGGACATGCAAAATAAAAGATTCAGATTAAATTCTCATAGCTGTAGGGCTTTTGCTTGCTATTCATGAGAGCTATGGAATTCACTTCTACTTGACATCAGAAACTCAGATTCAGTGAATTCATTTAAGAAAAAATTGAAATCTTATCTTTTTAGGCTGGCTTTTCCAGCCTTAAATGCAGCTCAGTTTTAAAGCTCCTAGGTATTATTTTATGTAAAGCTATTTGAGATCCTTTGTATTTTCTGCACTATATACATTTAGTTTTATTGTATTTAGTTCATGTGCATTATAAAATACAAAGGAAAACAGTTGAAAGGTGACAAACTGGATAATGGGAAAGGCAAACCAGTCATTTGCTAATGCAAAAGGATAAATACAACAGAAATGGAGGGACACCTCTAAATCACATTCTTGAATTTAAAGAAATATTTAGTGAATGAATATACCACGGGGATTTCTCTATCCTCTTTCTTTAGCTGCCATGAATAGCTGTGTGAGTATGGGGACCAATTCCAAATTGTACTGCTCCACCATACCCTCATTTCTACCTGCCCACACCACAGCACTTCCCAATGTTCCTCTTTCTTCTGCCTTAAATGTGAAATCTCCACCTGTTCTCTCTTCGTGCTCAGTACATACCTCCTGCTATGGACTATTGCACGAGTGGCCTGCCAAGCAGGCAGAACAAATGGGCTTGCTCCAGCGCGCTAGTAAGATAGGGAACACGCATGTGTCCACGTAGCCAGCAAGTCAGGAGGACAGAAGAGCAAACATCTTTGCTTGGTTGCCAAAAGGCTAAACCCTAACGTATAGCTTTGTCATACTGAACGAAAATCAACTTACTGTCAATAGAGGCAAATTTCAACTTAGCAACCTTTCCTGAAGTTTCAGTAACTCCTTTATAAACCCATAGGCAACCAGTCCCCTCCTGCTTTTTTTAAAGGTGCATTTTGTTGAATCACAAACTGCTACTTTAAATGTTATGATCGAGTATTGACTTCCCTAATATTTAGCACTGCACAAATACATGACCCTGACAAGATTTATTATGTTCACTCTTGGAAAAAGTCTAAAAGCGAATAAGGACAAAAAAGGGAGAAATCTGTTCCTAATTTGATCCCGGTGATCACATACTTTAAATATCAAAGGTGCTTTCAGTAAAATCTGTTATAAGAACTCTGACGTTCTTGCTTACTTCAAGTGTCAAGGCCTTCTGTCATTCCTTCTTACATTTATCCTCTCACCCATTCAGGAGATACAGCTAAGTATTTCTGCACAACTAAGTGACAAAAGGTCTAGTTCAACTTCTGCCTTTAGTTCACTAATGAGAGTGGCTGCTGCTGCCCGAAGTCTATGGTCACGCATTTGCTGTTTATCCCTCCATAATACACTCCACATACACTATCACGCTGTAGCGCAAACCCAACTACAGAGCTCAGTTCAGAGTGCCCCTCTGGTGTGTTTGTCAGGAGCATGGAGCAAGCAGCAAACTAAAAGACTGATGCACCTACTTGCCTGCGATAACAAGGATTTGTGCTGTCAAACTCATAGAATCATAGAATCATTTAGGTTGGAAAAGACGCTTGGGATCATCAAGTCCAACCATCAACTCCACTCTACAAAGTTCTCCCTTACACCATATCCCTTAACACCACATCTAAATGAGTCTTAAACACCACTTAAAGTGGTGACTCCACCACCTCCCTGGGCAGCCTATTCCAGTGTCTGACCACTCTTTCTGTGAAGAATTTTTTCCTAATGTCCAGCCTAAGCCTACCCTGCTGCAGCCTGAAGCCATTCCCTCTTGTTCTATCACTAATTACCTGTGAGAAGAGACCAGCACCAACCTCTCTACAGTGTCCTTTCAAGTAGTTGTAGAGAGTGATGAGGTCTCCCCTCAGCCTCCTCTTCCTCAAACTAAACAGTCCCAGCTCCTTCAATCGCTCCTCATAAGATTTATTCTCCAGGCCCTTCACCAGCTTCGTTGCCCTCCTCTGCACTCGCTCCAGCACCTCGATATCTCTCTCGTATTGATGTGCCCAAAACTGGACACAATACTCAAGGTGTGGCCTCACCAGTGCTGAGTACAGGGGGACAATCACCTCCCTACTTCTGCTGGTCACACTATTTCTAATACAAGCCAGGATGCCATTGGCTTTCTTGGCCACCTGGCTAAGTCATCATGTGTGCTAACTGTTTGAATGAGCAGAACTCATTTTCTGAGGAAAAATGGGATTTCAACTAAATATTTTTCAGCTTTCCGGGAGAAATTTTCCTTACTAAAAACAGTTTATCCCAAATCTGACAGAGGCAGGCTGAAACAAGAGTGTCGTTTGTCATGCCTTCACCATTTTTCTCCACGGGAAAAGGACTGAGGAGGGCATGTTTGCCAGGAGACATACATGCATCACTGACTGCCGGAGTGCAGAAAGAAGGACCAGGTTCAGCCTCCTGCTATCCAGTATGTTCCCAGGATCAGCTCTCTATATCACACCTTTACCATCAATGAGTAAGCAGCCATGCACCACGCAGAGTAGCCAGAACAACCTGCTGGAGGCCTGTTTGCTCACATTGCCCGTTTCTCCTTCTCCTAATTTCAGGGAAAACTGCTACAGAAGAAAAAAACAAATTAGATGAGCTATTTTCATGATGCTATGCCCTGTTAATTAAAGATTCCTGAACACTAAATGGTACCCACACCCCTATGTGATGTAGAGCATGGTCCAGGTGCATGCTCTCATGTCAGCTATATGTGTAATAGGTAGCATGCAATATGACATCAGATAGATAATTGCCCTTCCACTAAAATAAGAAGTGATAATAGCTTCTGACAAGTTATTTACATTACAAACCATGTTTTCTCTTTTGTAAAAACATTTCCTCTGCGTCTGCATTTACAACAGTCCATCAGTTCCTATCAGTTGCCTTTAAGGGTGCAGGACTACTCAACAGCTGCTCTGACACTAAGAAATAACAGCACTGGGAGTCTTAAATTGTAAAAAAGGCATGTTTTCTACATAAAGACTCTGAACTCGTGGAAATGAAGTCTGAAAATGATAGTGTCACTAGTAATAATCAAAAAGCGAAAGCCTTTGCTAGGATAAATAGACATTGTTCTAGTTACTTTATTTTAATCAGCCTACTCTAGCAAGGAATTTGGCTTATAATTTGTATTTTAAAAACCCAACATCTGATATTTATAATTGATTTTGGTACAGAATTATCAAAGTAATGCAGAACAAAAATGGAACAACTTCCTTAACATTAGCAGAGTGAAATTATATCATGAATATGAAAAAAAACATAGCATGCAGGCAGCAGAAAATGAAAGGCAGCTGGGTACAGTACGAAGGGAGATCAAGGTGCAAAAATATCAATTCAAATATTCTAAACATGACTTAAATATTCATCAACTTGTTCTTCTGTATGTTACAGTTCATTCATCTGTGGCTTAAGGGTCACATGATAGCAGGCATGGATTCAATTAGGAAACCCATCTTTTCCAGCTCTAGACTCAGCTTTGCATGAGAATAGGTAAATAGTATTTCCTCTTTCCCTGGCTTTCCCAAGCTATGCAATAGAAATAATGATAATTATCTTCCATTTTAAGATGCTTTGAGATCTGCAATGAAAAAGTACTGTCAGAGCTTAGATAAGGTGACGTTGCAGGCAACTTTCTCCTTATTTGACTCCTTTTTTTTTTATACAGGCACAGTGTCAATCTGTCAGATGCCCTTTTGAAACGCATGTTTCTTTTAATGAACCCAGGTCTCTTTAAGGTCTATGTCCTTTCATTCAGTCCCTCTTTGAGTACCCCTTGCACAGGTGACCACCGGGCATGTTCTTATGCAGTCACACTGTCCCTGGCTGCCATTCAACTGATCAGACTCTTCACACGCTTGGCTTGAGGGCAAGCCTTGCATTTTGATCTGTGATAATGACCTGAGTTGCGCCATCAGACAGGGAAATGTATTTGGTTTGTGATTCAGATTTTGTTTTGGAGTGGATGAAAGACAGACACTGCCAGGGCTGGAAACGGACTGTTTTTAGAGCAATCCTATTCTGACAATATACTCTTTTTAAGCCAGGTAAACATCCTTCAGATTTTCTGGAGTCTATGTACAGCCTTCCCGCATTTGCATGGGTCTGAAACATAGTAAAATTCATTCCCATTGGCACGCTCCAGTCTAGACCACCTTCTGTTCTTGGCACACATAATAACTATTTTCACTGCATCTTTGTCAGCTTTTTCTTTCAGGAAATGCATTCTATTTTCCATTAAGTCCTTTTTGCATAAAGTAATTCTTGCATCAAGTAGTCTGCCAGGCTTGCTTTATCCTTGGCTGACCTTTGCTACGTTAGTCTGGCTAATGCCTTGCCTCTCAGTTCCATTACTCACAGTCTTGTGCTATTCTTATTGAGGGCAGCGCTTTCCAGGAAGCACAGATATAGCACTACAAGCAGCCACTTCGCTCAACTAATATCGTGAAGAGATCTATGCAGTGCCAAAATCTTCAGGTTTGATCTTAATAAGAAGCTGCTTGCATATTTCCATCCAGGTGCAGTTTTTAAGTCAGATTCTTGGCCCCCTCTGTGGATGGGAACAGCAGAATCCAGTGCCTGGGCACAGCTCTATGGCATAGTGAGGACCTGCACACCTCACTATGCCAAAATGCCTTCATTGACACAGGGTTGTGAAGCCTCTATGGCAGTATTCAGTACAAGAAAAGTCATCTGAATCCAATCATTAGGAAGTACATGCCAAATTTAAAAGCTTCATTGTTCTGATGCATGTCCTGGTTTCAGCTGGGAAAGCATTTATTTTCTTTCTCGTAGCTGCTGTGGTTTGGATTTAGTATGAGAATAATGTTGATAACACATATTGTTTTAGTTGTTGCTAGGTAAACTTTATATTAAGTCAAGGATTTTTTCAGACTCCCATCAAAGCAGAGAGGGAGGACAGACAGGGCAAGCTGACCAAAGGAATATTCCATACCATATATGTCATGCTCAGTATATAAAGGAGGGTTGGCCAGGGGACAAGGATCCACGATCGCTGCTTGGGACAGGCTGGGCAACGGATCATCAGGTGGTGAGAGCAATTTGTTGCATCACTTTGTTTTGTATATTCTTTTACCATTATTATTTTCTCCCTCTTTCATTACTGTTCTATTAAACTGTCTTTATCTCAACCCACAAGGATTTTTTTCCCTTCCTTTTGTCCCTCTTCTCCCTACCCTACTCGGAGGCGGGGTGGGGGGAAGGAGAGATCAAGGGGCTGCATGGTCCTAGTTGCTGGCTGGGGTTAAACCATGACGATGAATTAACTGGAATCCTGATTGCTCCAAATGGAGGCCAGACAGATTTTTGCTTTCTGCCCAGAAGCAGCAGTAGGTTCATAGCCCTGTAAATCTAAAAGATCTTTTTGTCTAGCACCTTGTGTCACTTAGCCTTGTGAATTTTACCCAGCATTTCACATACAGCCCATTACTATAACTATGATGAAGGGTTAATGTCTCAGGCTAGCAATAGGCACTTCCAGGGCATGCGCATTGTTTTGATATAAAAACAATACAAACACATCTAAAATAATGTAAATTATATCACTGCTGAAAATTCGAAAAGCAAAGTGATGATTCCTTGTCTTTGATCTGCCTTGTTGTGCATTACTATATTTCTGAACTGACAGAAAAGATGTTCATTTCAAGGCACCAAAACGTCTGAACTATTTAGGAATTGTCACCTTGAATCAATTCTGGTTTCATATACTGCATCTTCACAGGCATTATTTCTTCCAAATCAATTCCATCTATAAACTAATTGTTTGAAAGCCATGACTTCATTCCCATGGTAAGGGAATATCTGTGGCACTCCCAATTAAAACAAGAATATTTACAGTAGTGTACACAATTCACACAATGGTATCGACAACAGTAAAAGTTTCCAAACGCAGATCTTTCACTTCTGCACATACACAAAGCAGCTTTTTAAAGGCTGAAGGGCCTATGTTAGAAAAACATACGGTACCTACTTCAACAAGAGAATCAGACATCATTTATAATTCATGTAAGTATATTGAAGTTTTCCACTGCCATCCGAGAAAGATGGTTTCAAATCCATGGAGTGCAATAACCCAATATTCTGTGTAGCAATTTCTATATATCTCACATAGACTTTACTCAGGAGATCATTTCTATACTGAGGTCTTCACATCTACAATATGATACATTCAAAACCATCACTTTCTCTGCATATCTATCAGCGTTAATTTGTCAGTTTGTACCCCATGTTATTTTCATAAATGCTTTAGGGACAAGAATTTTTTGAACAGATAGAAGACAGAGTTAAATGTAATCTGAGAGTAATCAGAAACAAGAGGAATAGTTATCTCAATATTCCAACTATTTTTTTTTCCTATACAATATAAAAACCAAAGAGAAATGAATGATAGTTCTGGTCAGTTCCCCCTGCGTTGATGGGCTGATGCAAAACTGCTGCATATAGTTCAGCTACCTACAACCACCCAATTTAAAAGCCCAACAAGTGAGCTGCTGTGCTAAGGGAAGTTCATTACAGCTCAACCACAAACAGTTCAGTTCTTCTGAAAGACGGACTCAGATTGTATTTGCTGGTGTGAGAAATTTGCACTGTGACTGCCTGCAAGGCATCTAACCTATCCAAGGCATCTTTGGAGCACAAAAGCAATTCCATTTTTAGCTCCTTCTCTTAATTCTCACAAGCATGTAGTCTCTTAAACAATCCTATGAAATTTTACGACTTATGTTAAATGATTGTGTCTAATGTATAAAATCCAGTCTTACACTTTGGTAAAAACTGCCAGAGAACTTGATTTCTAATAAAATTTTCCTCCATCTCTGCAGCCGGTGATAGTATTTAGCACACAGCAGAAAAGGCTAGAGACTGTATAATGCATCACAAACGGCTTTATTGGCTGTCATATACTTAAAACGGCTTTGTTCTGCACTTGATTAATTTGTGAAGCAGTTTATTTCAGATATTGAAGCTGCTTGTTCTGCATGATTATTAAAACTAAACAGAAGCAAGTATCCATTATTACTGAAAAATAATGAATGCAGAAGAGGCAGACACTTGGGACCCAAGGAGGTGACATTAATGTTCAACATCTCGAAAACAGCAGCATATCAAATTATTGATGCAAAGCATTTGATGACTGTCTTTAAGAGGCAGGGACATAGGCTGTCTAGACATGATCAGATACCAAAGTCTACGAGTTTTGCAATCTGATCATTTTGTTTCCCTTTTACTAAGGTAAAGAGGCGCCTGTCAGTATTTGACAGGCTGCAGACACAATGATTATAACAACAATAAGAATAACTGCTCTCTGTAGTACTATTATCCTCTGAATAACTTTGTTGGAGGAACTCTGTTTCAGTTTGTTTACTTGTTTGTTTGGTGGTTTGGTTGGGTTTTATCTCTGATGGAGGGCAATGTCTGTATATTCTGTGACCCTTTATTACAGCTCCCATTAGACAGGGATTTAGGCACAGATCCCAAATTGATCTCGAACCACAGTGGAGAGACTAAGTGGCAACATCTGTAGAAGCTGAATTGGAATATATTCCAGATCAGGCAAGTTGATCTTTTTTGAATTGGACTTAGTGGGTAAAATCAGACTTAACCCTTCGCATGCATTTGAAAATTTCTGTAAGCTTCTCATCTCATGATTGTTTAACAGGCTGCAGGCAAAATGATTATAACAATAACTGCTCTTTTTAGCAGCAACCTACGATAATAGATTTTCAAGTGGTACACTATATATTTAACATATGCCAACAGCAATTTTAGGAATTGCTGTGTGCATGTTTTATAATTCTAATTCAATATATCTGTCAATGTTGGTTTTCTCCCCCAGACTTCACGATTGTGCTTTTGTCAACAGAAAATGGCAATATTTTCCTCTAAAGGAAAATTCAAGGTCAAATGAAAGTTGAGATAGATAGAAAGCATGTGGTAACAAAAACTATGATTAGGGAATTTGGTTTAGTCTTTTCTTTGTACCAGATTGTGTGGGCAGTCTCTGCTAAGCTATATGTAAGAACAAATTCCCAACTCAGTATTAGTGTTCGATTTGATTTAGACAATGATGCTGATGTCATTTGGGTGAATACCTATGAGAAAAATAGGATAAGACAGATACTTAATGGGAGATTAAGTGATTCAATGTGAAATGTCACAATTGTAGTTTAAAGAATTAGAACGTGTTCTGATTCCTGAAACTGGAATTGTCAAAATCATACTCTATAATTTTAGTTTATATTGGCATCTCCAAGCTTTCAAATGTCTCTTAAGTAATAACATCATACGACACTGCATGATGACATTTAAGCTTCTGGGTTACAACACCAAGTCTGCATCAAGTCATGCTGTCTCATACCCTGATATTAAGTCACACGCAGAGATTTTCAAAGGCTTTAAAACCAGACTGTGCCCAACGGCTATTTATCATCACTAGGAACTGGATTTCTAACTCTCACCTCTATGAAGGCTGATCATCATACCAGTGAATTAATTTCCGTATCGCAAAAATAATACTGTTCCCTGTTATCAAGAGGACTTTAGACAACTGGTCAGTAACCATTCTTCATAGCACCCAGTGCAAACTTCTAGCAGAAAATCAGAAAACTAATAGCAATAGGCTTGTCATAGCTCACCTATAAAAAGTGTTTCCCATTTCTTGGCTTCAGAAGGCTTTGGGGGTTAACAAGAGAGTTTCTGCTTTGCTTTGCAAAATCAGTACCCTGTTGTGTTGAGCATTAGATGCACATACAGTAGGAAAAAGTTCTTGTCCTTACAAAGTTAACTACATAGATCAGAAAACATCTTATTGTCCCATTTCAGAGCAAGAAAATCAAAGCCATTGTCTGAAAACTGCAGCAGAAGCAGGAAGTAAATCCACATCTCCTAAATGTGCACAAATTGTCTTTCTTTTGCATGAAGTCAGTGAAAGAAAGACAGGGAAAAGCTATGAAGACTACAATTATTTAGGCAACTAGGGCAGCATGGGGGATAATGAGCAGATGCCCTGTAAGTAATCTTAGCATTCAAGCCAAAATCCCCCTAATCTATTGGCATCCCCTAAACCCCACAGATGGTTCCTTGGATCAGAGCTGAAGCCTGTTGCTTACAGTCTGAAATATGATGTGGTCAGCACTCCTACCCGGCGCCAGTGAAGTGAATTCTTAAACCTCCATGGCTGCCATTTCTCCTACACAGAGAATCCATACAGACATTTAGGTGCTTAAAGGTGCAACGGGCTGTGTCTTATCCAAACCAGAAGTGAATCCCTGACTCGTACACAGTTACTGCATCATGGCCTGGTTCACACAGAAGCACAGATGTCAAATGTGCACCAGCCCCTGCTGGGACATAAGCGTTTGAAGCAACAAACCCCGTGAATGATGGGAAGGTTCAGGGAACCAAACTGAATCTAGTCCCAAGTAATGCCCTGGCCACACAGTGTGCAGATGGAGGGGCCACAGCACCAACTGTCCCAATCCACTGCTCCACTCCTGAGGTGCCAAATAACCCCTCTAATGTAGACACGACTATAGACACACACATGGTCTGTAAAAATGAGTAAACTAGTGGAGGATGAAAGACACACTCTTGTGAATCTTGGCGTGTTTGTACATTTTTTTAAGATTTTGTCTGCACATCTAAACTTCTAAATGCTTTCAAATTCTGTCCCTCAAAGCACAGTGCTATTTGACCAGCTTTTAGGTAGCTGGGATTCCTACTTAACCAAAGGTCAGCCAAGTCAGTGCCCGATCTATTTCTCCCCTTCTAACTCCACAGTGCCAATTCACTAAGGATTTCTGATATCTCCTGAACTCTTGATCTGCATTATGAATAATGACAGATAAGCAGATAACATTACCAGGCTGCCCTACATCCATCTCCAGAATCTGATGAACTTTTGCTTTTGTCAGTAAAATCACCTAATGGAAAAAGAGCCTTTTGTCCCTGTAGAAGTCTTCATCTATTAACCTCTTTTTACTAAAAAATGCATCTCTAACCTCAAACGGGAGGGTTTATCATATAAAGTTTACAAGACAAATGAGCCACTATTTAAGAAGTTAGTTAACGGCATTGCATGCAACTGACCAGAAACGTCAATTACTAGGGAGAAGGGGCAGAGGATACTTTATGAAATTGCAACCCTTGCTCAGGGGCACTTACGTTTGAGCCTTTCTGACAACATCTACAACACTCTAATTGAGCTGCCTGGGCATAGAGGAATTGCTTCTTGCTACTGCAAAATAGCTAGCAGAATTACAAAAATGGCGTATCAGAAAAATGCAGTGTATTTTCAAGCTTTTGAAATGTCACACTCCTGGGCACCAATTTATCTGAGTTACATTGCAACATTACAAATAGCCAGCAAGTCTTACAGGGCCATTTTTCACAATAAAAATACTTTCCTAACTGCTATTTTAGTTCAGTAATGATTGTATAGATCTGTTTATTATGCATTTATATTTTCCCCTAAATAATACCTTACTGTTGGCCACGTACTGAAACAGAGGTAAATGTGTAATATTAACAGGGCCAACCACTTGCTTCAGTGTAAAAATATTTTTGACTTCAGGGGAAAAAAAAAAGAGAGAACAGAAGAAAAAACTCATAAGAAATCCATAAAGAAAAAAAAGAAATCCTTCAGCTATTTTTCTAATTTAATATTGCTTCCACTTCTATCTGTTGTCTTCAGGATAATGGCCATTATGATCATAGTGAAAAGATTACATTGATTGCAGAGTGCCAGGGAAGCTATATTAAAGGTCAATAAGGAAAAGTGGTATATCTCTCTGCTGGAGCTATGATTCAGCCTCTTGAGACCACTTCTTAAGATATTTCCATTGTTTTCTGCTGTATGTAGAAGCACAGATAAGCTGCCAGTTTTAGAAAAGCACAGCCAAAAACATAGTGAATCCAGCTCCTAAATGCTTTAATGCACCTGTGTCGTACAAGTTATACAGCATCAAAGAAACTATTAGGCATGGAAGTCACAGTTCTTGGAGACTTCCTTCATTAGCCCTAAGGTAGCTGCTCTCGCTGATATATGTCCTGCACATGGCTAGGTTAGCTGGCTGTAAGGGCTGAACTTGGGATTCCTAGCTCAAATGAGTATGCCTTTCTGCTAGAGCAAAAATATAATGCTATATATGTGAATTTGCTATATATCTGAATTTGACCACTAAATATATATTCCCTGTGGTACCAGAGATTGCAACAGTGAGTTAATTCCAGACAGGAATGATATTGAACCATTTACACCTATGCATCTAAAACACCATTTCCTCTTGCATTTGTCCTGGAGTTGTTGAGTAACAATTATTAATAGTAAATTAACATGCAATTGGCAACAGCTAACTAATTATCTTAACAAACTGTCTGCATACCCCTCTTACCACTGAGAAAACTGCAACTCTGGAAGGTCAGGACTTGATTTCAATTGAACCCCTGCTGTTCCAACTTCGTTCTTTAATGCATGCGCACACCTCACACAGGTACTTTCCTGATGTCAAGACTTACAGAAGGAGTTACCTGATTCTGATACACTGGAAACAGCACATCTATCTACAAATGGGTTTAAAGTTATATATTTTCCTTGGTACTCACTGAAACAAGAAGGCAATTCCTATTCCTTGCTTAGAGTAGTTCCAACCCAATCAAGGAATGGGATAAATTTAGTCTATTATTTTCCTCAGACACAGAATGGAGCTTACTTTCGTCCCTGCTCAGTTCAGCATAACCTGAGATGCCTGTGGTATAAGTACAGTAATCCCATGTACATTCTACAGTCCCTAGAAAAAAATCTGTATCTCCAGACAGTTGCTTAGTCTGTTTCTGTAATGACTCATATCTGAAGAAGTTAGCAAGTCTTCATCATCTACAGAAAGAAACTAAAGAAAGCAACAAGTTAAACTCCACTTAAAATTAGAGGGTATGAATACACATCCACTATGTCTACAAGCCAAATTTCTTTTACAAAGGGAGGTTTGGGAAATCTCTTCATTATGGTTCTAAGTGCCAGTAACTTCCTAACAGAAGGAGTTGTTAAAGGAACAGCTCTGCCACTTGAAAAAATGGTTGTTTTCCAATGAATTAATTGCTACCAGCTTGCTTGGCAGTGAGAGCAATGGAAAATACTTGGTGTGTTTCATATAACAGCAAATGGAAATGTTTTAGGACTCCTTAGCCTCCCCCTCTGATGTTATGCAGAGGTGAGCAGAGACTAAAGATAAGTATTTTTTATACTCGAATAAAAAAAAGTGTAAGTACTAATAACTATTGTTCATTCTGTTGGCAGGATTTTCATACAGGACCCTTTGTCTTCGATTTTTAGAAGCATGATACTACAACCTGGAGAAAACAACATTTATACTTTATATAGACATAAAGCGATTCCATGCATATATTCTAAGCATGTGCCTTAGCACAGACTACTCCACTGGGTGCACGTGTCTATAAACCGGACTCATTAAAAATAAACTGGGAAGCTTCCAGATTAATTAGCAAATAAAATACATGGAAAGTAGTTCAGTCCACAGTTTTGTATGTGAATAACATTCTCATAATAGTTTAATTTTATTTGTGCTTTTATACTATATTTGTGCTTTTATACTATATTTTAGGAATGGTTTGAGGAATTACAGCTGTTGCTACAGGGAAGCAGTGGGCTCAAGAGGAATCTTGATGAGCAAGAGGATAAGCAAAAGCAAGCTAGAAAACATAAAACCAGAATACTGGCTATTTTGAAGCCAAATATGCATGTGACTTCTACAACATACAGAGGGGCTACCAGAAGTTATTTGTTTTCTAACATATCTTCCTAAACTAACTTCTCTGTATTGGTGAATTCTCCCTTCCATTTTGCAAAGGGGGAATATCTCTGCGTAGCACAATAGGAAGCAGCTAAAGTCAGGATTAGGTGAGGAACATGCAGAGAAGCACTGACCTGCAGGATCGTCTCATGGCTTTGAGCTTCAGAGCAGAAAGTTTAGATTATTCAGAAAGATGCTGAGGTTGATATTCAGCAGACACCAGCGTATTCACATGTGGGAAGCTAACACCTGGGACAGTCTACAGCTCTTGTTTTCACTGTTTACTCATCTCTAGGGAAAAAGGCTCTTTCCTGAGTGGCAGTACCATGATTTTGTTTAAGTGACCGACAAGAAAAGCTGTTTGTACAACTATGTGCTACTGAAGAAGCCCAAAAGAAATTGCTTACAGTTTCTTGCCCTTTTACCTACTAGCATTGAGGGTTAGTACGTGTCTATGAACACCAGTATGCTAATGCTATCAGGAGAACTGATGCTTAATACCCAGTGATTTTTATCTCTTTGATCATAGAAGACAGGTAAAAGCATCTAACCTAACCAAAACCTCAGCCTACAAAAGTAGATTCCTAAACAAGGATACGCAACATAATGGCACCTTGAAAAAATCTTTCTTTGTGATAAACATACTCAATTTAAACAGTCCAATTGCCCGTGCCAGTTAAATCAGTGCCAACCAAACATCTAACCCATCTCCTACAAAGCATTCTTCCAAGTAAGAATGTTACACAATATTAGAGGCTTCCTTTGGTTCTTTTTTCTTTTCAACACAAATTTGAACTCCTGCATTTTTATGCAACTCACAAAATCTAGAGGACGAGCTCAGAAAATAAGTCATGATAGAGACTGCATACTTTACCTATCATTTGATGGGAAAGACATTGTTATTTGTTTTATTAAACAGTGCATAATTAAAAGTCAATATGCAAGAATGTAATAGAATCTGTGTAACTAGTCAATTTTTTGTCAACGACAATATCTAATTTATAGGAAATCAGTAATAAAATGTTTGTTTTCAACATTATCTGCAAAATGATTTGTTTCTTATGAAAATGAATCCACATGGCTTGGGGTCAGCAGATAAACATCCATAGACAAAGTTCATGGGAAGGTGATCCAGCTTAGGCGCCGAACTGAGAAGTGCTATTCAGGGAAGACAAATTATAGTTTACTTCTTCAGGTCTCTAGCACATTGTGCAGAAATGAGTTTAGTTCCTTTGAGAATATCTGTCATATCCAAGCAGGGAAGAATACCTTAATAGACTGTGCCCATTTCATAATGCATACAAGATAGATGTCTCCAGAGGAGGGGGAGGAGTCTTATGTTTGAAAGTTTCTGCACACAAGCTTGTTAAGAAAGTTGGCAATCAATTATAGAAACTAATCCACTCAATGAGTTACTAATGTTTGTTAGTGAAGCACCACTGGTGTGAAATAATTTCATGAAGTATAACAATATAGATGCTACACCACGCCCTAGTCTTCATTTGCTCTAGCAAGTATAGCAGCCAGTTTTTTAAGTCTGACACGAGTCAATGAGTGGCAACTACGCAAATCAAAGGAAGCAAACCCACTAATCCTAAGGATTTTACTTCCAAAGGAATTTAAAAGGAAATAGTACCTATTAGTGGTAGGGCTTGACAGGAGCATGTGCAAGAATAACAAAGGGAATCTACAGATTGAAGTGGGATACTTCCAAACAGTTCTTTTAAATGCCTGAAAACTTTTCCAAAAGCATTTCTTTACACCAAGAAAAGCAATCTTTTTTTCCATTGTTGCTCAAGGTGCCAGGCATGGTACAAGCTCACAGAAAAAGGGCATGAAGCCAGACTCAGCCAGCTCCTGTGTGGACTGGAAACAAGCTAAAAAGCCAAGCCTGATTCAGAGAGCTCAGTCTGAGATCTTGATCTGAACCTTCCCGCTGCCTGGGTCAGTCTGAAATCAGACTCCTTGCCCTGAACCTCTCCTGAGCTTGTCTTGGCTGCATGAAATATTTTTTTGTGCTGTTCTTCAGAGCAGAAATGTGGGGTGATTTGACATGCAAACAGCACAGCTCTGCAGCAGCAAGCACATGAAAGATAAGAGTCATACTGCTGTAAAGTAAGCACCAGAATTTGTTCTCATTTTGAGCAAGGACATAGCTACTTAGTGTGCAGTGTTACAGCACTGGGCTAATGGACCAGATCTGCTGGGAAGGGGCTACAGAGATGGGAAAAACCATAGGGACTGTGTAGGCAGATGGATCCCCTTTGATTCCATGATTCCTTCCACATTCCTGTTTACTAGGTTGTGGAACTGATGTGCTAATACTGCAGCGGTGTTAACCTGCCATAGCAATACTTAGAGCCTGAAGTACTTTCCATAGATCTGCCTCAGTTGTCCCTAAGTGACACAACAAAATGCAAATGTGCCAGTGCATTCAGGACAGGCAGCATTTAAATTCTGTACCATAAATATCCTAAACCTACTCTAGGAAAACAGTTTCCCTCTGTGACCATAGGTGGGCAGAATCCATTTCGGAGACATGTTGAATCCACACATACCTGAGCTTTGAAAACCTGCTGCCTGGGGCTGAGGCATAAGGGGGGAGAGCGATAGAAAGAGAGTCAAAAGAGACGCCTGATTGCCTACGTGTAGAGCAGTGGCAAAGCATTGCCCTCAACATCTGTCCCCCCTTTTTAGCCTTTTGTATACCCTACAGAAATTTACATTGAGTTGCAGTAAATTGCTCAGATCCCCGCCCTTCCCACCTCCCCCTGCGCCGGCTGCAGTTGCATGATCCCTTGCAAAGACTTTGAAAATCTTCCAGTCATAATAAGAGAGGAAGCAAATTATTACTTCCCCAGCACATGAGCAGAGGAAGCCTGCTGGCTTACTCTGTAGGCGGTGCATATCTGTGCTCTCATTAAAGTTACAGTAGAAATTTCATCCTGCTGAAGTCATCAGGAGTTTGGCACTGGATTTCATCCTCTGCAAGTGACTGCGTTACACCCTTTGAAAGCACTGGCTAATATCTCAGCATCCCCATACTAGTAGAACCAGGAATTTCTAGTTTGGAGGAGATTATCTCACAGATGGACTAAGAGGTTTTAGTAAACCCCCCCCAGGTTACTTCAGCTAGTACGGCTTAGGAAAGTACGCTCCGCACTATACGAACAAGAGCCCCCCTCCACATACACAGTGGCTGCCTGTAGCCTATTGCCCACAAAATGTCTTCAGAAGACTTGCAGAAGCTCAGAGACAAAACGCTCAGCACCTCTGCATCAGCAGGTAAGCCCACTGTTGTGCTTTGGCATGTCCCCTGCTCACGCAGCAGGCTGGGTTGCTGCGTGCTGACTTTCGGCACGCGTCCCAGGCAAAGCTACACAACCTTGCACCAGCCCCACTCTGCAAGGCCTCCCAGCTGCACTGCCGACTGCGCAGCCCCACGATGTGTGCGACAGCCCTGGGAGAAAGCATAACTTACTATCTTGATCTACAGAGACTGCTATTATTTTCCCATTGTATAAAGCTGTCCCACATTTGGAGAAAAAGTCTTTGAAAGAATTTTTTTACCCTCTTTTAAAGTTGAATTCCTGTCTTAAAGGTCCCCAGCCCTATAAACTAACCATTTTCTTATCCCATGTCTTTTGGAGACACCAGACATTTTAAAACACTGGTGAACATGGTGAATTTTTCTTATTTGCAAGCCCTCAACTACTTAAAAGAAAAAATATTTTTCAAATGTGTGCAGAAGTGATTTGGCATCTTTATGTTAATATTAACTAATTTTATGGTGTTACCTTCTGGCTGCTGCTCATGACAATTTAGCGTTGGCAGTTACAGCCCATTATAAAAGGGAAGGGCTGCAAGAGGGTGTTAACAGCCTATTTAGGATATAAAGCATCGTGCAGTACACAGATTTAAATTCAGGTGCAGTATAAGGTCAGCTTTGAATTGTATGTATAATATGTTTGCCAGGCACCCCAAGTGTAAAACTGACAGCTCTAACCTAGTTGCCACAGGCTGTTTTATACAGTTGGGAATATTATGTCTCTTTGACTTCGGTGATGTACACTTGAAAAGAAAATTGTTTCATTTTGAGGAAACTTGGAAAGCCAGAGCCTATTGCAGTAATGAAATACAACATAAACTTTCTAGTTAAAAAGGCTATTTGGAATTAATTAACATCAGCTCATGCCACAATTACATGCAACACATACGCGTTAATAATAATAATAAAAGAATAATGAAGCTCACATAATCCAGTTTTCTTTTTGTATAAATTTGACACATGTAAAGTCAGGCTTTGCTCTGCTACATTGGAAACGTGAGCTGAATGCTTGGAGCACTCCAGCTTCCAGTGAGTGCTTGGTGCACAGCTCCGAGAGCAGTGCACAGAGCCAGCAGAGCTCACAACTCTCTGCCTCCCGCAGTACTTAAACCTCGTGTTTTCTGCACGATCCTGATGTACACTCTGCACCAGGATTAGGGGGTGAATTTTCCACTTCCATCTTTAAGAAACAAGTTGTTCCCACCACCACCACCACCATCTTGTGGAGCCGCGAAGCTGCGGCCCTACCCTTTCCTAGCTGATCTGGTAATAAGTAAGTTTTGTTGTCCATGTTTCACATTTAGGCTGCTCTAACATGGGCAGAGTAACCCAGTCATTGAGTGAAACATGAGCAGTCTCTGGCAGAGGCAATGCTCTATTGCAAATCATTTGAATTTAAACACCAACACAACTTCTCTCCTACAGCAATCCTAACTTTCAGAAAGAAAAGGATAGTGGAAAGAGGAAGGGTAGCTTAGAAGGAGCATGTTGATGAAGAAATTGAGGTACACAATAGAACTGTAGCTTGCCAAAGTCATATAATGGATCTGGGACAGAACTGCTTCCCCATCTACCATCTCGGTGAAAAGCCCACTCTCTTACACTACATGCAACCACCAAACTGAAATGGAAGAGGGAACATTGTACAGCAAATGCAGAAATGACAGGGTGTAGGCTCTGAAAAGGTGAGGACTGACCACTATTAGGATACTGTCTCTTCATTATGCCCTATAGCTTTCTCCCAGAGAACAACAGTGCCGTTTCCAATCATTTCTCCCTCACTTTCTCAGAAGAAACGAATGATGATTTGTCAGGCCATTGCACACTGATATAAAAAGTCCTGCTCTTCACAGAGCAGTCTGAAGACACCAAAGTTTTTTATGGTTGCTCTTGGGATCTAGATTCTCAACTGGTCCAAAATACCACTCAGTATTGTCAAAAGGAAACATGCCAATTTACATCACTCATGGATTTTGCAGCTTTACTTCTTATATAAGAGTTCTCAATATCTTTTAGTCACCTCCCTGAAAGGTACAATTTAGACTGAAGATTTATCATCCTTCTATATTTCTTATCTTCACTTTAAATTGGAAAAGAAAATAACAAGCTGTCTGCAGAGTAATCAATTGCTATAGTAAACATTACTTTAGCATACAATGCAGTACTTATCTCTGTTCTCTTTAATTAAATCTGTGGTATATGCTGTCATTTGTCTATGCAGAATAAGTGTTCTTCTCACCAACCAGAAACTTAACTCCACTAATTAACTCTTTGGTTTTAAAATAAATTAGGAAAAAGGTTAACTTAGCCTGATTTTCCTCAGGCGGTTTTCTCATTTCCCACATTACTGCAGAACAGTCATTTTTGTCCCTCAGCACCTCTGATATGCAGAATCTGTATTATTGCTCTGAACCAGCAAACTTCAGTTCCCAGTCATAATGATGGAAAAAATATTTATACTGTGTAAGAAAAGACACATTTATGGGCCTTATTTATCTTCTAATGATAATGAATATTCCAAATCTAATGTTTAATTGAATATGAATATTTAAGTTGGGGGGATCACATGCAGGCACCATGTACCACTAGCCAAGGGCAAAAGTATGAAGAAGATACTTGTGAAATAGATGTAAGGCTGATGATTTCAAACATTTAGATGAACTAGTATTTGGATGTGAATTGCTAATGTGTACAGACATATAAAACAAATATAGGTGTTATAGGTCATTTGTTCAGCTGGTCGAAATCACTGAAAGGTCCTTCTACATCAGAGAAAATGGTCAGGCTTATGTCAGCGAAGTGTCGTGTCCTACAGTCTGAAGAGAAAGACAGTATGCTGCCTGGGGAATTTCTCCAGGAAAAATGTAGCCAAAGGCAAGTTCTCCTACTGCTGAGAAAGCACCTGGAAAGGAATTTTAACTGAAGGTTCCAGCTATTAAACCCAGGCATTGCTTAGAAGTGAGATGCCCAAACAGCAGTATATAACAACTCTCTTCACAGAAGTCAGTGAAGTCATCCTGCTCCCGTTCAGAGAAGAAGCCCAAATAGTGCAACACTGTGCTCAGCTACACAGGCCAGAAGCTGCACTGAAATCAATGTAAATGAGCGATGCCTTGTCGTGGTTTGGCCTCAGATGGCAACAAAGAACCACCTGCAGCTTGCTCAGGCCTTCCCAATACGGGAAGAACCGGAAGAAAAAAACCACAAAACTCCTGGGTTGAGACAAAGGCAGTTTAACAGAGCAGCCAACGGAACAAGAAAACAACAACAATAACACGATCAGAAGAATATACAAACACGATTACGGAACCGTCACTCCCCACCCGGATCCCGGACGCCCCCGCCCGCTCCAGGCGCGACTTCCCGCCCTCCCCACCCCCGATAATTAACGCTGTCCCCGCCGGAACCAGGACACGCCTCCAGCTATTATTCATATAGGTTTAGGATCCCATTCTGCCCCCAGATACGTACAGACCTTGGCTCAATGTTATACTTGAAGCACAGTTTGTTTCTGAGCTCATGGCTTGCAAATGCTGTACTAGACCCTGACTGGACTAGACTCCAAAACTGGACTACTACAAGCAGTAACAACGCAGCACTGGTTGTAATATATTGCCTGAATTTTTGTCAAGGCACTTTGCAGATACGATTTTTACCTCTTGTGTAACACTTACTAGAGTTCAGTCACTCTACAGAGTTAGTGTATATTGTTGGTACAGAGACACGGAAAACATTGTGTCGTTTCACAGTTCTGTGGTGGGGCCCATGGGCACTGATCTAATTTCACTGCATCACAGCAAGGCATCTCTAATATTACAGCACAAGCTACAACTGAGCTGGAGTTAGCGCAGCCACCACACTACTGGTACAACCCCTGTCATTCCAATTCTTTACGCTTTTTTCACCACCAAGGTCTCATCTCCCCAGTCTAACAGTGTCAGCTAATAACCAATAACAATCATCTCAACAATGAAAAACCTAATGAAAGTGAAGGGAAAAAATGATGAAACAGAAGTTCATCTTTCTGATCCAACCCCATGTTGAGGGAGTGGAACAAGATGGGTATAAAAGGGTCTTTTATTTATAATCTAAAGGAAAATCAGGAAGCCATACTGTTCAATCTTCATAGTGACATTGCCTAAAAATTACATCAGTGTGACCCAAAGTTTTAGGGTGATAAAACCAAAATCAACCAAAGATCTTTGGTTCAAATGGGCACAGCTCAATTGAATTGACATTTGGATGCGCATTTTTGAGTTTACACGAAAATAATACTTCCCATAGAAAGCAGCAATTTTAATTAAATAAACAAATAACAGAGAACTGTCGAAAATACAGGTTTTGACTGGAAATTTACAACTTACTTCAATACAAATGGATTATGGTGTCCTTGAGAATTATCCCAAATAGGCTTGCTGGGATATTACAAAAACAAATAGCAAAGCCCCACAGCACACAAGGAGACTCTGCACATCTATTTTCCATATCAAATTCTACCAGTACTTTTATTTGTGCAAACCCATCATCTAGTCCTGGAAAAGTGCCCATGAGAGAAAAAATACCACAACTGATGAGCACACTGGACAATACAGTGGAACCTCCTTGGAAAGGTTTCATATATTGAAGATCTCTTTCATTAAGCATCTCTCTGACCTACCTTCTCCCCTTACTAAGAAATTTTAAAGGAGAAAGAAAAAGATCAACTCTGTGGAAACCACATAGATGAAGGAGCTTGCAGAAGGCAGTGCCACCTGTGCATACCAAATTGCATTTCCAAGCAATCTGCTTGGCCAGTAATGGAATGAAGCAGGGAATACAACCCTATACGATCTTTTCTTCAAGGACCTCAATGTGCTATAGAAACATAAATTAATTAAACCTCATAACACCTGGAAGAGACAGGTAAAAGATCTGGGACTACTTTAGCTGTCCTAGAGCAGGAGTCACTGCAGCTGTTTAACAGTAGATTGTAACAGTATACATCTGTGAAGGGAAGAGAAGGGAAAGAATTAATATGCCTAACAAAATACTGAAGGGAATTTAATTCAGACTCATCTTTTATTCTTACAAAAAAGGCCCCAAAAACTCTATTATTCATAGGTACTTAGGGCCTCTATTTTATCTCCCACCAGCTCCTCCAGAAGCCAATGCTGACTGCACTATGGAGGCATAGCTTCTGCACCAGCTCACTGACAGGAACTTCTGTTTCTAAGATCAATTATGCATTCATTTGGAAGTGTGTGTAATGCACCTGATTATTTTTTCAGTTATCTTTTCCTGTAAGTTGCAGAACAGATTTTCATCTCAGCTACGGCACCTGTTTTCAGTGCAAGAACACTAGCTTTGCACAATGGAAATGGTGATTAGGATCTGCCTGTTCAGACTATCACTCGGTTACTGTCCAAATAACCCTTACATAGATTTACTTCAGCGGTTAAGATTTTACAGTAATCCAGAAAAATTAGGCTTCTTTATGAAGATTTAGACTATCCTTACACTATTCATTCTTTGCTACATAAGGTGGAAATCTATATGATCCCTTTCATAAAAAACATATTCAATTGTAAACTGTATTGTATACATAAACATATGTTCTCCAGCTGCCAAAATTATTCTCCAATGATGCTAAATAATATTCCTTGTCATTTTTACTTAGACAGTATATTAAACTAATAAATTTGTTGATGAAATATTGCATAATGGAAAAGGAAATATGTTTATTTTTCTAATAACTTCCATGTTTTTTAATCAGTTCAATGTGAATTCAATACAGCCAATCTTCTCTTGGTACTGCTTCCCTTATTGAAATCAATTCTTCAAAAGGGAAGGCAATAAAAAAAAAAAAAGAGAATGTAAATATCTGAGTTACAATCAATGGAAATAATCCCATAGCCCACTCCCATTTCTGGGAAATAAACTGACTGAGGGCTCTGCCTTCACACTTGTGCAAAGGTAATGGTTCTCTCTCAAACAAAGCACTCAGAAGTGATGCATCTTTGCTACCCACATAGCACGTGTCTTCTGCTTTTGGCATAAGGAACTACACAACTTTCCTCTGGGTTTGAAAACTGGTACCCAGTGGCTGCTTGAAGCACTTCTGATGATTTCTTTGTCCCCCATGGTAGTCTCATAAGTAAATGCAAAATTCTTACCTAAGTTCATAATCAAAATATTCTGAATTCTAGGACTTCTGTTTGTGATTTAATAAGAAACTATATAAACCAGTGTCATACAATGTATAGAAAATATAGACAGCTTTCACAGTTCCTTATTGTTGGAAAAAACAGCCAGCTGTTGGTAATTTGGTTATGATGCACTGCAATTTTCAATGACCAACAGATCCATTCAGCTAACTACGAGACTCAGTGTAATGACTGCTGAATCACAAGTGATGAGAGAAGGTGTGCTGCCTGTCATGCCTTCATGCCTGTCCAGTTACATCCCCTTTATTTTATAGTATGATTTACTCATAGCCACAACTATTATTATAAAGATAATCCCATACCACAGCAAATAAAATAAAATGGAATTTCTCTGCGAGGTGGTATCAAACACTGTGACTGACGCTTTAAACATGCAATGGTAACAAATTTTCTGGGACAACGTGACTGTTTAGATTGCCATAGGACTGCGCTTGGGGGGTCTTGACATCCTTCATGTAGACAGCCATTTTCATCCTCTACCACTTAATTCAAGACCTGAGAATAATAAATTTTATTCAATCTATGGGTTAAATATTATTCTACACAATTTCAAGTTCAGGATCTTGTCCTTTTGGTTCAGGATTTTGTCATTTTGGAAATATCTTGCTTGATGGTTTATTTTTAAACATCCTCAAAAGGAAAATAATTGCATGCACAGGAATTTAAAAAGCAAGGGTTATCTAAAGAAAGTGATTTAGCTCATGATAAACTATTCTGTCAACACTTTAGCTGAACTTCATAATTCTTCATTCCTGTGAAGAATATAATATTCTGGATCTCTCCCAGATAGGCCTTTTTATTTTTTTTATTTTATGAGCAGAGCACAGTTAGCATTTGCTTTTCTACAGAAGAAATCTGCCTCCTCATCCTCTTCTCAGCAGTTGGATCTCAAGCAGCATTTGGTAGTTTACATCATCAGTTTGCCCTATGCCATTTCCACCAGGGAAAGGACATTAGCACTGAAGAAAATGTGTCTGTTCTTTACAATAATTCAGAAACACAAAAGTATCAAATGGACTAGCTGTATCACGGCATTCATGGTTCAGGTATGATCATTGGAGGAGTAACGTGAATAGGATCTGCATGGTTCTGGAGTTGTAGGATACTAAATGTAAGCCAGCATGCCCTTGTCTGCTTATTTTGCTAATCAAGGATGGGGCGTAGCAGAGTAGTATTGATTCTCCTTTGCCTCTTCCTTCCTCCCCTATTGCCTCAGCCTGTTTCAAATCATCCAGAAAATGTAGCCCCAGTAGCAGAAACTTCACAGATGTCAGATCCAAAGCAAGAGATAACGGAATTAGCTGCATCAACTTTACACAGATGAAGATTCCCTCTAGCACAAGGTGTATTCTCCAGGTGTCAATCTGGCCTGTTAAGTTAATTTTGTACTGACTGAACTTAATGGACTGTAAAATCCATTTCACTATAAGCAATTCTTATTCAAACCTACAAGCTAAAAATAATTTCTTCTCCCTTTTTGAAGCCAAAATCAAAAGTCCCATGAGTTTCTTTGCAAACTGCCCACACTCTTGAATGCTTCTTTCCCAGTGTGATGCCATCTTCTCCACTTGAGAGAATGGCATATAAACAATTTCTGAAAAATAGTACAAAAGTATTTTAAACAAAACCAGTCCTGCTTCCTCTCCAGTATACCATTACAGTCAGGAAAGGGCATTTACGGACTTTCTTCTTCCTTCTCCTTCCTTTATAGAGTCCTGAATTTGTTCTCTTCTTGTTCTCTTCAAACCCATTAGCAAGTGAAGAGTCAGCCACGCCAGTATGTTCATCTATGTTTTGTTACTTTAAAGCATCTGATCCCCAGAATAAAAGCCCTGGATCAAAGATGCTTGGCTGAAGTGATTTGGCAGGGGAACAAGCCATCTTCCCTGGGAAAGATTTCCCATCATAATGGGAAAGACAAAGTGAACAAAAACTTGATCCCTAGCAGTAGTCACTATCAGAAAAGAGCAAAAACCACCCAAAAATAGGAAGAAACTTCCATGTGCTGAGTGCACTGGTGCATGAACATTCAGCTGCTGCAATGTTCAGGTGTTGTTTTCAATACCCTTTGGCAGGCAGGCTGCAGTAAGCATCGTGAAACACAAGTGCCTGTGCTATATTGGGTTCATGTGATTAGCAATGATACTTGCCTGAAATGCTGAAATATCACCTTTAATAAAGGTAGTATCCATGAAAGAGTTTGTCTTCGGAATCCCTGCTTACTGATTAGTGCTCAGGGTTTTTTATGTGTCGCGGGCATTTTTGACATTTGTATCATCAGAAAGTTACAGCTGCACTCACAATCTTCACTTGAAGGCATCTTCACCACTGAGAGTTTTTCTGAGAAATGGCAACCTCTCTGCTCATCTGGAAGTGTGATTTTTGAATGGAGTGCAGTTAGATGACTTCAGCTGAATGCGTGTCTTTTGGAGGTAGACTCTTACATCTTTTACAATGAGTTCTTAATTTCTTTTTGTGATAGCAAAAGCCTGAGTCTATTTATTCAATTATCATGTGTTTGAGCCTACAGGCTTTGCATGCTTCTGTCTAGCTAAAATAACTCGCTCCACTGCTGAAATCTAATTGAAAGAGTTCTGTGCAGTCCCATTATGAAGTATTCTGTGTTATGCTAGGAAGGCTAGAGGTTGTGAAACTAGTTATATCAGCAAAGCTGGCATCTGATTTCATTAGCTTACACTGTAATTGCCTTACATATGATGGGCCTGATACTACCACTCCTGCTCAGAGGAAATTCCCGCTGTCTTTGTTTCAGAGCTGTCAGTTCCACTTTGGGAGCTTATGGCTCTGTGATCCTGCATTTCATACTACAATGAGAGTCTGGCTGCCAAAAACATCCCAAGCAGTCAGGGTGGGACAAGGAACATGGGGATGCCATATGCCTGTCTTATAGGAAAATGCTTCTACTAGTCTAGCCAACTTTAAAATTAGCCCAGTCCATTTCTGACTGCTCTTAATCATTACAGTCCTTTCATTTCTTTAGAAGGGCTTCCACAAAGGGAAGCTACACGACATGCAGGCATGGTTAGAATGAGGAGAGGCTGGTTTGCCCAGGAGAAACAATGTCATTATAATATCTGCATCGCGCAAGAGTGGTCCAGGTAAAGCAGGACTAGTAGGTCTCTGTAACTACATAGTACTAGATAACAATGGCAGTTCTGAAGGCAGAACACATGGCTCAGTGCTGGTACACAAGCATGTGTTTCCAATGCCATCCTCTTCTAGAAACCTTGATCAATGTGGAGTTTTCCAGTAGGATTTTGGGAATTGATAAGGCTAGTATTAATATCTCTTTCCCCTTGAGTTTTTTTGAGTATTAATATCAGTCACTGTAGTACCCAAATAGTTGATGAACAGGTTTTGTCGCTTCTCCAGTGTGAAAGCACAGTGGAAATGGGATCCTCTGTCTCTGCCATTTACAAGAAGGATGCTATATACCAGTTATTAAGCTTCACCTAGATTTATGACATGTGTTTGCCATGCAAAATGAAGACATTATCCACAAAGATTCTATGATTTATTACCTGGAGAGGTGATGCATCACTGAAAAAAAGGAAACTGTGAAGGAATAATAAAAGAGAGAGATAAGCACAGGCAGCATCAAAGTGGCAAAGGTTTTCTTCCTTTGCCTACAGGAATTATGCTTCCTAATCCATGCACCTCTTTTAGCTCAAGGAAAGGAATTGGAATTCACAAGGATTTCTGCAGGCAACCTCAAATTGCAGCTGGAAGGCACATTCTTCTATCAGTTTCTTATCACTGCCTCCCAGTTCAGTGTAATATTTGCAACTGTCTTTTCCTCCTTTTAAATTCCCTGAGCCTCTGCAGCAACTATATAATTAAAAATAATATATCCACCATTTCTGGAAAAGTTGTGAACTTGAGTCTGCCATTTTCTTCCACAGTCAAAGAAATCACAGCATTCCTTCTGGAGCTTTGGAAAATGTGCATTTGGGCTCTTCATGTGCCATTGACTAAGCCGAACCAGGCAGAGCTCCCAGGGATCTAGACCACTACACCATAACACCACTACTACGAATCACAGTGAGAATCACTATCAAACACCTCCTAACAAATCAAATTCAATACTGTCAAACTCTTGGGATAAGAATAGTACAATTGTCCAAAATACATCACATTCTGGATGAGCTTTCCAGGGCCTTTTAAGTCTTTTCTTTGAAAGTACACATGAAAGTACAGTTACTGGGACCTTTAGTAGAACGTCGCTCTGTTTCCTCTGTCTGCTATTGAATGCTTATGAACTATTTGGATGTAGTAAAAATACAATGGTTTCAGTAAAAAAAAAAAAGTAAATCATGAATGTTTTTTAGAGAAAAGCTAAAAAACAGTCTGTCTAAACCAGCTGCCTTGCTGCAGAACACAGGGTACTTACAATACATACTCTATGGAAAGGTTAAATGGCTGAAGCATTAGAATAGTTTAATACAATATTTGCGATTGTTTCTATTGTGGAGGTAGAAGATACCAATATAGCTAGGGTACATTTTACTAGCCACTATGTACTGTTGGAATATTACTTTAATTTATATAAAGCTTCCAACTATTCTTGGATTATTTGGCTTTTTTAATGCTTTGCCATGCAGTTTTATGATAGCAAATTCTTCTGGAACATATAGCATAATTGAGCTCATGGTCAAGCAATCATGATTTCCTACAGAAACACATTCTAATGCGGTATAAATTATTGAGTGATTTTGAGGAACAAGGTGTAATTACATACACAATGCAATATTTCCAATAAAATCTCAGACTAGACTTGAGAAAATGAATTTTCAAAGCATTTGACCATGAAGTCCAGAATGTGGAAGAATGAACCTGAAAAAAAAAATCAAAATAGAACTTGACAGCAAAAAAAAAAAAAAAAAGAAATAATCCAGCATTCACATCTGTACGGTTGGAACATCACTAAAGAAATAAGCGCATGTACTGAGGTCAGGTGGAAAGTAGCTTAAAATAAACAGCCTGCAGTACATCTGAGAACAGCCACCCAACTCAGTCACAACAGGAATGCTGACAAAAGTACTTCTTTATGACAGTAAGATATGTCTGTCTTTGCTACAGATTCCCTTGCAAGTAAAATGGATCAGAAACATTCCCCCCACACTGTGTGGACAAGAGAGTGATAAATGATGCTGAGCAATCTACTAAACAGGTTTGTGATGGAGCTGTAAGTCACATCATAAGGTGAAAGGAAACTAAAGCAGAGTCTGTGACAAACCTAAATAACTGGCAGCATTTGTTAGATAAATGGAAGGAAGTGACCATAGACAACGAGCCAGGCTGTCTGGGCAAAGACTTTGTAGCTCTGAATGTTACAGGTGACAGAAAAACATGCCAATATTTTTAAAGGCTTTTTTTCCCAGAACCATTGATATATCATTAAGGAATGACAGCAAATAAAAAGATAATAAATTTATTTTATGCAAAAGAGGGTTGCTATGAATATTCAGTCATTGTTCTAACTAAATTTTCTGAGGCATTTGCAATTGACCACTTCCACACTGTTGCACACTGTTTTAGTGCGCAAAAGGCATTTTGGGCACAGAACTGTGGGAAGCAGATTTTAAGAAGAATATTATTATGAGTGTCAGAAAGACTGTTGGTCTCAGACAACATCATATGACTTTGCTTTAGTAGTGACACTGGGGTAACATGTCTAAGATGTAGATCATTCCTCACAAATTCATTGAATCTAAAAATGCTAAAAAGATATCCTTGAATAACAACTATCAGGAAAGAGATGATGGCAGTTCACAGGCATCTCCTGAGGAGAAAATACCAATTAAATATTGTGTTTATTTAGTGCTCACCAAAAGTTATCAGCTTAGCTCCAATCAAATCAGATATATGCTCTATATTAGTTGTAAGCTGTATTGAACTAAAAGAGTGTAACAAAGGTGGAAAGGGTGTCATTTTCTTCATATTTTTGTGGACTTCACAAGTACCATCTATGGCTATTTACTCTAGCAAGGGTAGACCTAGCCTGTTGCTCCTGACATGAAATTCTATACCTTTCCCTTCTACAGGGAAAAAAAACACCTCTGTGAAATTCAAATCTTGATCCTAGATCATAAAATCAGACCCAGTGAGACAAGTACCAGCAGTGCCCTATCAACTGATGTCAATGGCTGGAAAAGAAGTCGAATGTTCTCTGAGTAAGGACCACATGCTGGATTCCAGAAAGACTTCTTGCTGTATAGCAAGGCATTGATGGCAATACCATCAACTACACTAAAATCAGAATCAAGCAGAATACTGATCTGCAGCATCTGAAAGGACTCTTAAGAAAGATGGCTGTCTAAATATCAAGCAGTAGTAAACTACAAAATATGTTCTTTGCTTCTTAGTACACCTTGCTATTGAATTTTTCCACGTCCCAGAAAATTTTTACTGACCTTATATAGTTTATTGTGGGAGTAATAGAATGAGTGAATAAAATAAAAGTACTCTATCTTCTGTCTCATTCAAATGCAATCAGATTTGCTCAAAGAAAGAGTACTGTACCAGTCTCCATCCCCAGTGTTAACATTCAGGACTTCCTCCCAGGTTTGCTTATCTGATAAAAAGCCTCTCCATCTGGAGTCTGATATTAATGCATAAATCCCAGAAATGTGCCTAGAAAAGTTCACACTATTCAACTAAAAAACATTAAACGGAACAAGAAGGGAGGATAAAACCCTTTTGGGATAAAATATGATTTTTATGTTTCCTTTGGAAAGAGTAACAACAGACCAAAATCTCAAAGGAAATTATATATTCTCCAAGGAACAAACAAAATAGCTGAAAACTTTAATGATTAATGATATTTCAATAAAAAGTTTTTTTAAAAAATTAAATATTCACAACAACTCTGCTGTTTATTTAGGCCTCAATATTGTAACGATGTTAGACTGCAGCACGGAGATATACAAGCCATGAACCGGAGACCTCTGGACCTAAATATATCAGTTATTTCTGCTTGAGTTTAATGACCAACCCTGGAGCTAAAAGCGGTAACAGCATATCATATGTGGATTGGGACCTGAGAGGATAAGGAAAAGGTACGGACTGCTGGCCAATAAGCACTTAATCATGCCTATCCATCTCTCTTAGGGCTTTATACTGCCGTCCATCACCGTACCATCTGAGTGCCTTCATGTAAAATCAATAGCAATAGTGAAATCCCTGGAGGATGTCACAGAAATTCTAACGCATCTCCTCTTCTGGGTCAAACTTTGTGTTTGCATACCCATATAGTCATGCTCTTTGATTTTAATGAGAGTATTCATGAGAACTTATGTTAAGGAAACCTTCCATAATGATACAAACATTAAATTATTCCTCCAAACAGAGTTGCTAACAAGAAGGACCAGGTTCAGATACTAAAATTTTTTTCTTAAAACTTGCAAAAACTAGCTCAAAATAGCTCAAAATATAACCCATAAACTCATAAAAAACCTAAAACATTTTCTCTGACTTCACCCAGTAGTATTAATTCTTTCTGAAGAGCTTTGTCTAATTCTGAAACTAGCAAATGAAGATGAAATTGATTTCAGCATTGATTTGCACCAACTGCTCAGCAATGTTTCTACAAAATGTTGATATCGAAAGTATTTCTGTTGCACCTATGAAGAAAGACACACATAGCATCTTTGGATACACTCTATAACTCAGTCTGAACGTTTGATGAACAAATGATTTTGTAGTTTACCTGTCAGATGCACCCTTTTCATCATTTACTGTCAAAATAGGGAATAGACAAATCCACAGATACTCTCAAGGGCTGCCTCATTTCATAGAGGAAGCAATTTACTGTCTCTCCCATTTACACCCTTTGTCAGTGCTAATCCTGTATCATTGTACCTAAATGATGCTACCATCATCTTCTGTCATGCTGATGTCTCCATGCCATTTTTCATCACATTCAACAGATCAGATCAGTTTGGAATAGAGGTACTTATATATTTGTATGGACTCGGCTTCATTTACTACCCCATGCAAGACTTAGGTTCAGTTACGATAACTCCTAAACAGATTATATTTAAACACAGTTCTGATTTTCTTCACCATACAACAAGTATAATGCTATTTAACTTCTCTGATTTTCCAAATGTTAATGATTTCTTAGCAAATCAGTAAAAATGCCCCTCAGGAAAAGAGTGGACAAATAAACGTGTCAAAAAGTTTGCACATTCATCTCCCTCTCTTCTCGGCTCACTGAGAGATGGCAGCAAAGAGCTCCTTTCCTACATTTCAGAGCTGCCAGTTTCATACAAGTATTTTGTGAACACATGAGCTAGATATCTTTTCAGATATGAAAGCATATGCTTTCAGCATATGAAAATATATCATGCTTTCAGCATGACCGAAAGCTTCATTAACAACTGCGAGTTTTCTTCAAGAGACAGAGTTTGTGTCTTGCTATTGCCACATTCAAGGAGCAGATAAATATGACCGTTGATCTATCAAAAAAAGCCCCATGAGCTGCCTAAGCCTATGTGGCCTGTTGGACTGGCATGCAAAGGGCAGGCCAACGTCAGTGGTAACAGTACCCAAAGGAGAACTGTGGTAGCATCATATGGAGCTACCTTTGACGTTCTGGCCTGTAAAACAAGGTGTAATGTATGTGTGCGTTGGCCAATGTATCACCCCAGACCTTAGAGGAACAGCCACAACCTCAACCTTAATCTGAATATTCTCTACACATACTACCATACACCGGATATTTACATAGGCGAAGTGCAATTTCAGAGATAAAAAAAATGCTTGAGACAAGAAATGGGCTAGAGTATAAGGATCCTCATCAGCCATTAGCAGAGAGCTAGTCCTTCTGTTACCCTCTATGTTGTCCTGCTGAAGTCATAGGATACTGGGGAAAAAAAAAAAAGAATAAAAAAAAGAAACCTTGAGGTTGCTCCCACTGCAGTGTCTGCAAAGGCAGATGGGATTTACACGCAGGCTGAGTTTAGACAGCCTATAAAGACTGTAGGTATGGATGCAAAGTATCTTATCTGAGCATCTGTCGTTCCTGGGGCTGGTCAGTTAAGTTACCCAGCAGATATGAACAATATTCTTGCATTGCTGCACTGAAGCAGAGAGAAGCTTTTTCTTAGCATTCATTTAATTCATTTAAAGAAATCTGCTAGTAAGTTATTGGATGGGATTTGAGTTCTTAAACCACACAGACTTAGTTTTGCTAGTTTTATGGTATGTACAATTGTATGGGTATCACTTCTCTAATCAAATATTTTATAGGTTTGTATTACAGATATTTTCTGGATGCTTGCAATGGAAACTGGCACATTACATTTTAATTTCCTAGGCATACAGGAATGCTGGATATGGATGAAGGAATCTTTACTGGTTGCCACTAATATCTAGCAGTATTTTCTCACCCTCCACTTCCCTCCCTTTGGGGAGAATGGTACCTCAAAGGCTCCTCCTTTTATGCAATGGTCTCTAGGCCTCCTCTCCCCCAACTTCACACACCCAAAATAGAGAGCTACATCTGCCCCTGTTTTTGCCTCTGCTAACCACCAGATTTCTTCCTAAAAAGTTTTTAGTGAATTTTTCTTTACAATATGTTTCAAAACTGCAGAAGGAATGATAGAAAACAGTAAAAACATTACAGCATAACCCCTTCTCCCCCACCCTATAATCTCTGTAATTAGAAAGCAATCATATTGCTCTTTGTTTTTTCTCAGGCTTTCCAGAATAATTCAACTTTCAGCAAAGAACAGATCTGGAAATACATTTATGTTCTAAACATAGAAATAAAAATGTTCTAATGAAAGTTAAGTTGCACTCTTACCTACAGCATTCCCTACTGTGAAGGTTACTGTTTAAAAAGTCTGTTTGTAATGCACCATCTGCTTGGCTTCTTTACACTCACTTTATTCTTTATTGTGTGCTGTAATTAATGAGGCTTTCTGTATTATTACCATAATAGCTGATGTTTTTCTTTATAAATGAGAAGCGATAGCCCCCTGATGAAAATTTCCGCTTACTTCAACAAATGAGAGGAATTGCCTTAAGATTGGATTGTTGTATAGGTGTCATTGCGGTATCTGAGCTGAAGGCTTAGCAATAATGTAGACCACTTGCTTTCAGGCACCATAAGCATTAAGTTATAGATGAGCTGGATGAAGTTAGGATGGCAACCTTCTCTGTAAAGGAGAGCTGTCTTATGGGACTACTGTACTCTTTAGCAGATAACAGAAGGAATGGGACAAAATAAGTTAACACGAAATCTCTCCGCAAACTTTCGCTTCATCTTTGTTCGGCGGTTGTCATGGTTTAGGCTGGGCTGGCCAGTAAATGAACAAAACTTAGAAATACACCTCAAAGATAAGGATATGCTGCTAATGCCTTTTTTACTAGAAGGACAGTTTCTGTATGATCTTTCATCACCTTTTTTCTTTTTTTTTTTTTTAAGTTGCGGATCATGTTGTCTCCCTGGGGAATGACTGAGTATTTTAGATATACAAAACTAGCATTCTTCACAAAAAGAGCAGAAATTGCATAATAAACATGCACTCTGGTTTGGTTGCACATAGACGAAGAAGCAAAAGTGTCACGGAACATGAACACAATTCCTGGCTTTCAGGTCACCAATAAGCATGCTGTCCTAAAAGGAAGGACTCTCCTCTTTGTGGACTTTGACTTTTTCTCTTTTCTTCAACTTTCATCTACAACAAACACCCTTCATTCTGCAGACCACAGCTGTATATATGAGACTTTTGAACTTGCCATTTAGTCTTAGCTAAAGTCTAAGAGATAATCAGCTGAGGCTAAAATGACCCCTGATAGTTGCCTTTCAAAAACTTAAAAGCCTACCTTCAAAAACACATTTCTCCATCTGCCCATCAAGAAAAATGATTTCTGATGGTCTGTACTCACTGTTCATTGATGACTGATTTTCTCATTCGGGTGGAGTTTTATGGAGCTGATTATCACTCTCTCAAGCTTTTAGGTTATTAAGACAGACCTGTTCAGTCTGACAGCACAGATGAAACGGGGCAGGACTGGGCTACATTAACAATTCTATACAATTTGATCTGTGTTATATGCAATTAATCTGTACAGGCTTACTAGTGATCTTTGGAATATTAGGTGTATTAAAACTTCCTTACAGTTTTGAATAAGCAGGAAGAAACTGGAGGAATTAGGAAGGAAAATATTGCAGAATTCCTAATGTCACAAAAACCAGTAGAAGAAAGATCTTGTAAAATATTTTAGCATACATTTTAATATAAATCTGCTGTCAGTAAAGGTCTACATTATCTATGTATGTACCTACACACACACATATATATATATATCTTCTGTGCTTTATGTGGTGCCAGAAATCTTTGACTTATTACTCCCACTGGCCTGAAAAGAACGAAAGATTTCTCTGGGATATACTGGTGACAAGTCTGCATACGGCACAGTGCCACTGCTTAACTCTGTGCCTCTGATATAAGACAGCATGAACCTAGGTGAGGGTTAAAATAAAGACTCATTGCTATTGTCTGGGAACTCTGGACAAGAGACAAATGCCGTCTCAAGCCTGTTCATTGTCTGTTTATTAACTGGAGCTCACATTTATATGCTGTATCACAAGATCATACTTAGCATTAAACCTAAGTGACTAATTAATAACAATTATTACCTAACAAATTCTTCTTTTGTTCACAGAACACTGATGTATTTTGCAAATTCCTCAGTTATTTGTTGTTCTGAAGTAATGAATTAATTGTAATAATTTTCAGTTTTATAGAGTGATAATAGTTGTGTTTTCAGTTAAAACATGGCAGGCAGTTGCATGTATCATACAAGTCATACAGGAGTGTTTTTCTGTCCTGGCTGGCAATATTATATGCAAATATTGAAGGAAACACTCATAAACTCTTACATACATAAAAATTCCATTAGAATTTGGGGCAGTATTCATTGGCAGTATTAAAGTTCTTTCAATTATAAATAACACTTCATGACTTGGATATTCCCACTGTCAAAACCACATTATGCACTTACTTTAATATCTGCAGGTTGATTAGTATTAGTAAGTTCAGTATTTTGTCTAGATTTGAACCATGAGCCATAGAAACTGTAATAACTATGTTTCCATAAACCAGCAGAGATAACAAAATTTACTCTTGGCATTTATCCCTTCAAACTGTCATTTGTTGTGAATCCTACTCTGAATTCCATCAAGTAAACCGCATGTAGCCTTGAGTAACAAACTGATTCATTTCAGTATATAGCTCAACACTCATTAACAATATGTTAAGAGTCTAAAGAAGCTAAATCTAAAGTGAATAAAAGAGCGCTTTTCTCAGAATACTACACTTCAGATGCATATTACCTTAATTTTAAACATAAAATCATCACAGCTTTTAAATGACCTGTCCACGTAGATTTTCTATTGTTTCCCTGAATTTTTATTACAGTACGCATTTTGAGTCTAAATGACTCTCAAAACAAATCACATACCTCCTATGTCAGTTGTTTTTAATGAAT